>NC_062221.1:65079699-65700167 GCF_902686445.1 Sciurus carolinensis | reverse complement strand
TTTAATATTGTGAAACATGAAAGTATTTTGACACTTTTCCACACAAAAGGAAAGTTAAAAACTCTCAGCCTTTCTTTGATTCATGTTTTAAATGTCATATTATGTTAGCTAATGTTCATATAGACTCAGGAAACAATATACATAAACTTTGTAAAATGACATTTAAGAAAGGGGCAAAGATCACCTGCAGAACTACAACAAATTACCTAAGATTTGTGAAGAGCCCCACCTCACCTGAGATAAGGCTTTTCCTCCCACCTTACTGCATGTTAAAATTGCTCCAAAGTAGGCCAAACTCCAAGTAATTTAAAGTTGTTTTCTAAAGATTGATTTTTGTTGTAAAGATTACTTTGATCTCAAACAGGGGATTTAATGTATAATTCAGTCAAATTTCAAAATAGCTATTTACACCAACTAAACATGTTTTTACTCTTGTTAATTTCATTTTTTATTTTCATTGTAAACTGTATAACTGTTCCCTGCTAATGTTTTGTAGAGGTACTGCTTAAGGAACAAACTTCATGGGTTAATTTGAGATAATAAGCCATCACCTACAGAAGAGATAGGATATAAGGCTAATTTCCTGTACTAATAGAGGCCTTCATTTAAAAAAGGGGTAAATGACTATAAGGTTAGAGACATTGAAGTTAAAGTCCAGTACTCTTAGTTTGAGGCTGGTGAGACAGCTTGCAGGATATTTAAGACCAAGGCTTAAAGATTAAGGCTAAAATAAAAAACCAAAGAAACCAATATTTGACTCTTGGCCTCTGAGTCAGTCTAAACACAGAGAACAAGGGGACTTCTCTAAGGAGCTTTGTGAATCTGGGCCACATGATCACCCAATAAGGGAGATTAATGAGACCACTGGAGAAAGGTCAATCAGTGCACCTGCTGCAGAGGCAGGTCATTAGAGAAGAGAGACATCCTTGATGCTTCCAAGGGAAGTCATGTCATCAAGGAAATCCTAACCCATCCTAGCAAGCAGATAGTACTAAAGAGTTAAGAAGCTGCTCTCAAGTTCCCCAAGAGTAACACCAGGAACTCAGCTGACTCTTAACAGCAGATAGAAACAAGATAAATTTGACCAGTTTGATTGTAAACACCTAACAGAAACAGTTATAACCAAAATACAGCCATTCCTGGACATTTTAAAAGAAAAACAATAGTTCTTTTAAATTAAACTCAAGACCTACACTTATGTCAGTCCCACAATCCTGATGCCACCCAAAACCTGAGAATTTCTTCCTTTGTGAGGCTCATATTTGTCCCTGCCTACCAAAATTAAAGTGGCCATTACCTTAATTTTTCTTACTCCTCAAAGTGACATTTTACCCCACAACCAAAGCCTACCCATTCCAATAATACCACACACCAAATATAGGAGAGTCCCTCAAATTATTCCCTTACTTATAGAGCTAAAAACATCCACCAGGATTAATACAAGAGCAGCAGAATTAGTAACATGTATTCACTAGAAAAATAGCCATCACAGGATATTGCAAATATTCAACAGGTCATCAATTTGGTACTGACTTTACAATATTAATTGGATTCCCTGGCATCTGTCATCCTGCAAAACCAGTTGAAAGAATGCTATTTCTATGTAATCTGATTAGAAATGGTAAGACAAAGTTAAATGGCTCCAAGACCACCTGAAATATGGAAAATAAATCTGATTCAGGAGCCCTTTCAAATCTGGAACACTGATTTTCAATATAAGTTTAAAAATGTTACCCATCTTAATGTTTCCTTTCATAAGGAATTCTGTCCCATAGCATGTGTATTAAACCCCTATGTTTTATTGTCTGGACCTATTCAAGTACAATATAATGCCTCACAAAGCATATATTATGTTAAATATATGTTGAACTGTATGTTATAATAATATGTCAATCAGATTATATTGAAGAGTCGAGGACAAATTGTTATGATTTCCAAAAGGCCAGTACCTACCTGGTTCCCTATAAAAGTGCTAAACATTTTATCTGATGGCTAATAGCTGGCATTGTTATCTTAACTGGGATAATCACCTCTGAATTTTACTGAAATCTGGCAAACTCAAATACATATTGATCAGGAAAATTTGAACAAAATTCAACAACTAAAAGTTTCTATTATTTGGCTATGAGAACAGGTACAAGATTTACAGTGACTCAGAGATTCCAGTGCCATTATAATATTACCCACTTTTGTGTTACTAGAATTTCATATAATGACACTGAGATTCAATGGCAAAGTGTACACAATCACCTAATGGGACTTGATTTTTTTCATAATGCTTCTTTGGATGTGTAAAAATTACAATCTCAGATTCTGGCCATGGTTAATGCCAAAATACCTACTTTTGATAATAAAAAGATTTGGGGCAGTTTAGCTGAAGAAATTTATTTCCTTTGCTCCTTTAAATACTTTTATTATTAATTTTCTTATTTGTTCTAATTAGTTATACATGACAGTAGAATGCATTTATGCATTTTGATAAATTGTACATAAATGGAGTATAACTTCTCATTTTTCTCATTGTACATATTGTAAGATCACATCAGTCATGCAGTCATATATGTACATGAGGTAATAATGTCTGTTTCCCTCTACTATCCTTCCTACCCCCATGTCCCTTCTGCTCCCTTCACTCCCCTCTACCTAAAGTAACTATTCTTCCTTAGCGCCCCACCCCCACCCATTTTGAATTAGCATTTGCATATAAGTGAAAACATTCTGCCTTTGGTTTTTTGGATTTGGCTTATTTCACTTAGCATGATATTTTCTAACTCCACCTATTACCTGCAAATGCCAGAATTTCATTCTTCTTTAAAGCAGAGTAATATTTGAGTGTGTGTGTGTGTGTGTGTGTGTGTGTGTGTGTGTGATATTTTCTTTATCCATTCATCTGTTAAAGGACACCAAGGTTGGTTCTATAGTTTACCTATTGGGAATTGAGCTTCTATAAACATTGATGTGGCTGCATCAAAGTAGTATGCCAATTTTAAGTCCTTTGGGTATAAACTGAGGAGTGCCATAGCTGGTTCAAATGGTGGTTCCATTCCAAGTTTTCTGAGGAATCTCCATACTGTTTTCCATAACGGTTGCACCAATTTGCATTCCTGCCAACAATGTATGAGGTGTACCTTTGTCCCCACATCCTGGTCAACATTTATTGTTGCTTGCATTCTTGGTAATTGACACACTGATTGGAGTGAGATAAAATCTTAATTTTGATTTGCATTTCTCTAACTGCTAGAGATGTAGAACATTTTTCATATATTTGTTGATCAACTGTATTTCTTCTATGAAGTGTCTGTGCAGTTCCTTAGCCCATTTATTGATTGGGTTATTTTGTGTGTGTGTGTGTGTGTGTGTGTGTGTGTGTGTGTGTGTTAACTTTTTTGACTTCTTTATATATCCTAGAGATTAATGCTTTATTTGAGGTGCATGAGTTAAAAATTTTCTCCCAATATGTAGGCTCTCTCTTCACATTTTAGTTTCCTTTGATGAGAAGAAGTTTTTAGTTTGAATTCATCCCATTTATTGATTCTTTTTACTTCTTATGCTTTAGGGGTCTTATTAAGGAAGTTAAATACTAGACCAACATGGTGAAGATCTGGGCCTACTTTTTCTTCTAGTAGGCACACGGTCTCTGTTCTAGTACCTAAGCCTTTGATCCACTTTGAGTTGAATTTCATGCATGGTGAGAGATAAAAGTTTAATTTCATTTTGTTATGTGTGGCTTTCCATTTTTCCCAGCACCATTTGTTGAATAGGCTATCTTTTATACAGTAAATGCTTTTAGCACCTTTGTCTAGGATGAGATAACTATTTATGTGAGTTTGTCTCTGTATCTTCTATTCTGTACCATTAGTCTACATGTCTGTTTTGGTGCCAATACCATGCTGTTTTTATTACAATAGCTCTGTAGTATAGTTTGACGTCTGGTATTGTAATGCCTTCTGCTCTGCTTCGCTTTTCTTATGAAAGATACTTTGGTTATTCTGGGTCTCTTATTTTTCCAAATGAATTTCATGATTACTTTTTCTTGTTCTATGAAGAATATCATTGGGATTTTAATAGGAATTGCATTAAACTTGCATAACACTTTTGGTTGTGAGGCCATTTTAACTTTTTAGTACTTTTCTAGACATACAGCTGGGTTACTGGCTAAAACTATACTGCTAATTGTATTTCTGTTCTTGTTTTGCATTATCTGTCAAGCAGGATGGAGACAACTAAACCACCATGAAAGTATGTTTCCAAAGTTAAACATACTTGCTATGCTCCAAAGGAAATGGACCCCTGAAATCCTGGGAAGAGCACCCTAAATCTGATTGGGCATTAACTAAGAATAGAGTTCTCAGATATGTTACATGACAAAATCATTTTCCTAACACTAACGAATTAGTTAATCTGTACCTATGAGGTCCAAGGCTTAGCATCTATGCAGCATTTTAAACTCTTACCATAAGTTGCTTTCCTGCCCTAGAGGGGTACTAACAGAGAAAACAAGAGTTAAGATGTAACTTCCCCTTCCCACCTCTCATTAACCACCACTGGAACAATCTCTTACATGTCCTGTAGCCCATCATAAGTTCTTACACAAGCAGCTCATACAAGCTTATGCAACCTTATGCAGGCTATACAAACGATCCCATAAAATACCCCAGAGCTAAGTTTTTCTTTCACTTTTCCTGAGGGATGGCCTTTGTCAGACCCTGACTGGAAAATAAAACTTTCTATGTGTGGATCTCCTTGCCTGGTTTCTGCGTTGCTCATCTGTGTTTGCATTTTCCTTTCAGTTTGGTGCCATGACTCGATTTGGGTTCCCCAGCCTGCTTGCTTCCCGTACTCTAAGGGTTTGAGAAGCCCTGGGACCCAGGCCCCCCAGTGGCAGCCTGCTACTCCCTTTGCTGTAAGGGTTCGAGCTTCCCTGGGACCAGATCCAATCCTCTTCAGAGACCAGGCTTCCATCTCACTGAGCACTCTCCTCCACATCCCAACACTGGCCTCATTCAGTAAGTGATTCCTCCCCCAGTTTTTGGTTAAATGACTTGCGAGACCTGGGAAGTGACTGTTGAGCATCCGTCACACCCAAGCCTCTCTGTGGGTCAGGGAACCCCCAGCCATGGTTCTCGCAACTACAGCTGAAGTCATATACTGATTGTTGGGTGAGAGCTCCAGGCTGATGGGGTACTCTTTCCTGAAAGGACTTCCTCTTGCAAGACCTACTCTTGGTCCTGGGTTCTCTCTACATTTCTGCATCTACAAAAGCCCCAGCACTGGGCACCTAGGCGCTCCTATAGGTTTAGCCTCCATGCTTATTCAGTGGTGGTGAAGATCCCCTAGATAACTTGTCCTTCACTCAGGTGATTCTCTAGGAGCCGAGGGACACCTTGCCTCTATATTCACTGGATCCTCTCTTGCAATGGGCAGTTCACTCTTAATCCCCACTCATACCCCCCTTGGGTTGCCTCTTAGTTAGAGTCCCTCTGCCTCACCACACACCTCAAACCAAAAACGCTTGTCCATTTATGTAATCAAATTATACACCCTAGATAATGACTCGAAATGGTCACTTAGTGGCACCCTAGATCCCAACATTCTTAGGGATCTTTTTACCTCTGTGGGAACTCAGGGAAATGGAAGGAGATCCCTTACAGTCAGGGTTTTTCTCCTTTGCATTCTAAACCTTCCCTTTGTAACTCCTGCTCTCCCTCTCAAATCCTCCTAGCTTTTACTAAACCAGCACCTATTCCACCTAAAGCTGAAATTCCTACTTCAGACTCTTCCTCATTTGACCCTGCTGACGAGCCTCCAACTTATCAGATTGCTCCCGCGGCTGCTCTACTTTCCCCCACTGATCCTGCTGCGGCCTCAGCCCTGCCTTCCCTCAGTGACTCTGCCACAGCCTCTGCCCTGCTGGCTGCTGTCTCCACTGCCACAGCTGCCGCCACTGCCTCCTGGAACCACCAAGCCACGCCCTCCACCCCTCTTGCCCTGCCTCCTCCTTCTCCTCCTCCTTTTTCTCCCCCTACTACTTGATCACCAGTGGTCATCAGTCACCTGCCTCCATGTTACCTCTGTGTGATGTGGCCGGAGTGGACCGCATAGTCAGAGTTCATGTGCCTTTCTCCTTGTCCAATCTCTTCCAACTAGAGAAAGTGACTTGGGTCCTATACCACCAATCCCACAACCTACATTAAAGAAGAGTTCCAATACTTAACCCAATATTATGACCTGGCTTTCCCTGATATCCACATGATCTTATCCAACACTCTTTTATCTGAGGAATGCAGGCAAGTCTGGCAGCAGGCTAGAGTCTATGCCAATGAAGTACATCATCATAGCCAATCAGCTCTGAGGCAGTCTTGACCATGACCCCAGTTGGAATTACAATTTGCCTGGGGGCATCAACAGAGATCACTTTATTGCCTGTCTTATGGTGGGACTAAGGAAAGCAGCCCCTAAGGTCAATAATTATGATAAACTCCAAGAGACTGTCCAAGACAAAAATGAGAACCCTTCAGCATTCCTTGATTGCCAACTCAGACTTTATTACAATACACCAGTTTAGATCCTGAGACCCCAGATTGAAGACAATTCCTAATGACCTACTTTTTCTCCCAAAGCTTTCCTGACATTAGGGAAAAACTTTAATATCTAGAAAGGGGACCCCTAACTCCCCAAGCTGAGGTTCTAGTTGTGGCCTTCAAGGTATATAATGGGAGAGATGAAAAGTCTCACGAGCAAAAATGCCAAATGCTTACTCAAGTCATCTATACAGTTCCTGCACAAGTCCTAGTTTCCTCTGGTCCAAAAATAGGTCCATTGGACCACCAGGACCTTGTTTTAAGTGTGGTCAGATGTGTCACCGGGCCTGGGCATGTCCCAAGCCTCACTGACTCCCAGGCTCTTGTCCTAAGTGCCAACAGGAGGGACACTGGATTGTTGATTGTCCTCAAACACATAGTGGCTCCAGGCCATCCAGCCCCCTTAGCCCTGCATTCCAAGTATTAGGACTGGCTACAGAAGACTGACAAGACCCGGGATCCCCACACCCGACCACTGCCATCACTCAACAAGAATCCTGGGTAACTGTCTGAGTTACAGGTAGGCCTATCTCTTTCCTTTTAGATACCAGGGCCACATACTCAGTCCTTACAGAATATTGGGGGCCTACTTCTCATTCAACATTCTCTATTGTCAGGGTAGAAGGCAAATCTTCACAACTTTTACAGACAACTGCTCTTTTCTGCACCTTTGGGTCCTTAATTTTTACCCACTCCTCTCTAGTAACCCCAAAATACCCATTCTCCTTATGGGTAGGAATATCCTTTCCAAATTGGGAGCTACAATTTCCTTTGCCTCCAGCATGGGCTTTCTTCCAGACTCACCTGTGGCCCCTCTAATCCTAACCCTCACTACAAGTTCCTCTTCTCTAACCCCCACTTGCCTCTTCCCTTTACCTCCCTCAGAGGTTAATTCCATTGTATGGGACATCACAAGTCCATCCCTTGCCCAACACCACAACCCTATACAAATCCACCTCAAGGACCCCTGCCACTTCCCAGCACAACCCCAACATCCACTTTCCCAACAAAAACTCCTGAGTTTGTTGCCCAATGTCCAAGGTCTCTTAAAAAGGGCTTTGTTAGACCCACCAATTCCCCATATAATACTCCCATCTTAGTGTTAAAAAAAAAATGACTTCTATCGCTTGGTTCAAGACCTTCACCTCATTAATTCGGTCATTATACCCATTCACATCATAGTCACCAATCCCTACACCCTCTTGTACACCATCCCCTCAGGCACCACTCACTTCACAGTACTTGACTTAAAAGATGCATTCGTCTCCATTCCCCTGCATCCCAATTCTTAAAATATCTTTGCCTTTACATGGTCAGATCCTCACTCCCATACCTCTTCTCGACTGACCTGAACTGTTCCCACAAGGATTCTGGGACAGTCCCCACCTCTTTGGACAGGTTTTAGCCAGGGATCTAGCCTCACTATATTTTAACAAGCATATGGTTTTGCAGTATGTTGATGATTTCCTCCTCTGTAGTCCCTCTTATGGGGATGGTTATGAAGACACATGCAAGTTTCTTAATTTCTTATCCTCCTGTGGCTATAGAGTGTCTCCCTCCAAGGTCCAATTGTCCTCAGCAATAGTCACTTATTTAGGCCTCCTCTTAACACCAACTCATAAGGCCATTACTGTTGATAGGAAGGGCCTTATCACAACCGATCAATTCCCTCTGCTAAGGAAGAAATTCTCTCTTTCTTGGAAATGGCAGTATTCCTCTGTGCCTGGATCCCCAACTATTCCACACTAGCCAACCCCCTATATGACACAGCCCAGGGTTCAATAGGGATTGCAACCCATCACCACACAATTTACTAAGCTCCAGCAATCCCTCCTTAACACACCTGCCTTTCATTTGCCTGATCTCTCATGCTCCTTTCTACTTTATGTAAGTGAAAAACAAGGATTCACACTTGGAGTTTTAGACCACATGCTGGAACCAACTTTTGCCACTAAAGTCTGGGTCCCATGCCTGTGGACGCTAGCTGCTGGCTTTTTACTAATCAATGAATTCACTGGGACCCCATTGACAATCCTAATCCCACACCACCTTAAAGAGCTTCTTACCTACAAGGGACTACATTGCCTACTCCCATGCCACATCCTGTCCCTGCAGGTGTCTTAAATAGAAGACACCAGTCTCACCTTTCTCACCTGCTCCCCATTGAACCCTGCTACACTTCTTCCTGTCCCTCAGGCTCCTCTTCCCATTCACTCTTATATCAAAACTCTGGAAGAGCTTCTTCCACATCCCATTCACATACATGAAGGACCCTTGCCCCCAAGCAGCTCATACATGGTTCACTGAAGGCTCTTCCTTCTTACATGAAGGAACCCACCTAGCAGGATATGCCATAGTTTTCATAACATCAATTATAGAGGCCTCCTCACTTCCCAACAACACATCCAATCAGCAGGCAGAACTTATTGCTCTCACGAAGTTTTCACTTTAGCCAAGGGCTCCTCCCTCAACATGTATACCAACTCCAAATATGCCTTCCATATACTCCTCTCTCACTATCTGGAAAGAACATGGATTCCTCACCACTAAAGGCACCTCTATTGTCAATGCCACCTACATCACAGATGTGCTCTGTAATATAAAGCCGATACTCCGCCTCCCACCACCTGTTAATCCACGCTCTGCCCACCTCTTACATTACAGAAATTTCCGTCTTACGCTGCCATTTTCCTGCTTCCCACGTTACATCCTAACATGCTAGATAGCTATTGGTTCATCAGTCAGCTTGCAAGTATTCTCCGTTACTGGTTCCTTCCAGCCCAGGAGATTCCAATATCTGGGAGAAGGGCACACGCCATCTTCTCTTTTTTTCCTTTCTTTTCACCCTGGAGTGGACATGTTTGTCATCTGCATAATAAAGTCTCTTACGTGAGGCCTGTGTCCGTGGTGCATTTTTCTGGGAGCTATTGGCGAACCGCAACTGAGACAAGCGAGCGGGCAGCAGTTCAGCAGGAGTGTGCAGTGGCGGTTAGAATCACCGCGGGTCCCAAGCTGAGCATTTTTTTTCCTTACATCTGGTGCCGAAACCCGCAATGGGACCTTCCACTAACCAAGCAAGCAGAACCCCATCCAATACTCCAGTGCCCATGGATACAGGCTCGCCTTCCATTTACTTGCATGCCCAGTTTTCTACATGCAACACTGGACTCCAAATTGGTGAGTTCCCCTTTAGGCAGGTCCCCTAGACCACTTAAACACACCTCTGCTGACCTGAGAAGCGACTGTTGAGTATCCAGAGCTCTTGAGACTGCTGAGGTGTGGGGTTACCCCCAGCCACGACTTTCAAAGTTATGGTTGGTCCCTATAGTGGTCTTATTTGCTGGGTGGATTCCTGATTTTATGGTGCTGAGATTCTCTCTCAGGGTTTGAGGCTTATTTTCTCGTCGCACTCGAAATCCTGGCCAGGTCCTCAAACTCTCTCGGCTATTGCCTGGTAGACACTGGTACTGTGTGATGACCAGACCTGTGTACTACCTTCTCATTGCCTAACACGTGGTCGTGGGACGTCCAATCACTAACTTAGGTGTTTCTCAGTCTTCGCCATGGGATCTAGGACTTCCACCCCAGCAAACTCACCCCTGAGATGTTTATTAAACAATCTCAAACACCTTCACCTGTTCCCTGAATTAGAGCCAAATTGTCCTTTAGATAGTAAATCAGAATGGTCTATTTATGACACCCTAAATTCTAGCATTATACTAGGTATAATTATATGCATAATTATACTAATTATAAATAAGTACATATGTAGGCGACCTGGTGAATGGAAAGAGACTTTTCCCCTTCGTGTTTTTCCTTTCTTTCATGCTAAACCTAATCTCTGCTCTCCTCAAAAACTTGAACACGTTCTCTTGGCTTCTCCTCCCCCTTTTAACCCTTCTTTCTCTTCTGATTTTGATCCAGCTGATGAATCATCTCCTTACAGGCCTCCTACTGCAGAAGCCCCTGTTCATTCCTCTCCTTTGCTTCATTCTGTTTCTCCTTCCACTCCTCCACTCAGCCCACCAAGTTCTCCCACCACGCGGTCTCATGCACATGTCCTAGCTCCTTTACGGGAGGTGGCTGGCGCGGAGGGAGTAATCAGAGTCCATGTTCCCTTTTCACTGTCTGATCTGTCCCAAATAGAAAAGCGGCTAGGCTCCTTCACCACCAACCCTGCAACCTTCATTAAGGAATTTCAGTACCTTACCCAGTCTTATAACCTTACCTGGCATGACATTTACATGATCATGTCCAACACCCTAACCCCTGAGGAACACAGGAGAGTTTGGGAACAGGCGCACAATTATGCAGATGAGATTCATCAATTGACCCCAACCCACCCCACTGGGGCTGAAGCAGTACCAGATAGGGAGCCCCTATGAAACTATAATACCGAGGCTGGGTGTCTACAGCGGGATAGGTTTCAAACCTGTGTCCTTGCAGGTCTACGAAAAGCTGCTATTAAACCCATTAACTATGACAAACTTCAGGAAGTAATACAGGACAGAGCTGAAAACCCGTCAGCATTTCTAAGTCACCTTACAGAGGCCGTGCTCAGGTACACTAACCAGGATCCTGAGACTCCAGAGGGACGGCAGCTACTTATGACTTATTACTTTTCCCAAAGTTACCCTGACATAAAGGTTAAATTGAGGCAGTTGGATAAGGGACCCCTTACCCCACAGCCACAGGTTCTAGCAGTGGCATTCAAGGTTTATAACAGAAGGGAAGAAAAAAAATTAAAATACCAAATGCTGGCCAAAGCCTTTCAGCCAGCTAGACCTGCCCAACTGTCCACTGCTAGGGGTGCCCAAGCTCCCAGAAGACCTCCAAGCTCATGCCTCAAGTGCAGGCAAGAGGGCCACTGGGCACGAGCCTGCCCCAACCCCTGGCAGCCCCCAAGTCCTTGTCCAAAATGCCACCAACTGGGACATTGAGCAATGGATTGCCCTGGTGCTCAGAGAAGTGCCAGGTCATCCTTGGCCCCTCCCTCTGCTGACTTGCTGGGATTGGCAATGGATGAATGAAGGGGCCTGGGACTTCTGCACCCGATGACCATCACCACTCAGGAGCCCCAGGTAACCCTTACAGTGGCAGGCAGGCAGATCCCTTTCCTTATAGACACTGGAGCCACCACCTCAGTGCTGCGGGAGTTTTGGGAACCCACTTCCCCTGCCAAATCCTCTATTGTCAGGGTAGAGGGAAAACCATATAACCCCTTACAAACCCCTCTAATAAGCTGCCATATAGGACAAATTGGCTTTACTCACTCCTTTTTAATAATTCTTTCATGCCCCATTCCCCTTCTGGGAAGGGACATCCTAACCAAATTGGGTGCCTCTATTTCCTTCTCACCCACCATGCACCTCAGCCAAGACTCCTCTGCTATTCCTCTCCTTATGACTCTACAGGAATATACAACTCAAACAGAATCCTCATATCCCCTTCCTCCCTCCCTGGTTGACCCCAAGGTCTGGGACACTCATACACCCTCTGTAGCTAAATGCTCACCTGTACTCATTCATCTAAAGGACCCAACATCCTACCCAGCCCAGGTCCAATATTCCCTTCCCTGAAGGAGCCTTACAGGACTTCAACCAATCATCCAGGATTTAAGGCAGAAAGCTTCCTGCACCCTGCCAACTCACCTTATAACACTCCCATCCTGGCTGTTAGGAAACCTAATGGATCTTACCATTTAGTGCAAGACCTCCACATCATTAACTCAGCAGTGGTCCCCATCTTCCCCATTGTGTACACCCTGCTTTCCTCTATCCCTTCTTCCACCACATACTTTTCAGTGCTAAATCTCTTTGCTTTTACTTGGACTGACCCTTTCACTTGAGTTTCTTCTTAGATAACCTGGACAGTTCTCCCACAGGGATTCCGAGACAGCCCTCATCTCTGGTCAAATGCTAACCCCTCTCCAGCTCCTAATCCACAGATTTCTTCCAACCGATACTTGGCTACTCCTGTGGGACCCCTTTGTCTCAGACTGAAGATCATGAAGCCCTCCACCCTTTTTCCCATTCCAGAAATTGGGAACCAGCAACTGAAACACCAGACAACCACACCCAGCCATGAGGACTGGATTCCTGTTTGTAATTTTCCTAACCACTGAATTTTTTCCAATAGAATGCCAGCTGAAAAAGGGGAGTCCCCTGTCCTTTTACTTCCATGTCAACTAATCAGCTTGTATTACAGAAATATCAGGATCTTACAGAAATCGGAGCCCGGCTACAGGTGTGCCCCCAGAGGAACTATCAAGTCCCCAACTCTTCCTGCCACAATGATCTCTCCCCTGAATCAGCTCTACGTCCACACTCAGCAGGAAGTAATTACAGAAGACTGACCTTCATCCATGTACCCAAAAAGATTTTTTTTTATAAAATCAAAAATGGGGGAATGTAATATAAAGCCGATACTCCGCCTCCCAACCACCTGTCAATCTGCACTCTGCCCGCCTCTTATGTTACAGAAATTTCTGGCTTACACTGCCACCATTTTCCTGCTTCCCACATTACATCCTAACATGCTAGATAGCTACTGGTTCATCAGTCAGCTTGCAAGTATTCTCCTCCACTACCGGTTCCTTCCAGCCCAGGAGATTCCAATATCTGGGAGAAGGGCACACGCCATCTTCTCTTTTTTTCCTTTCTTTTCACCCTGGAATGGACATGTTAGTCGTCCGCATAATAAAGTCTCTTGCATGAGGCCTGTGTCCGTGGTGCATTTTTCTGGGAGCTATTGGTGAGCCGCAACTGAGACAAGCGAGCGGGCAGCAGTTCAGCGGGAGTGCGCAGCGGCAGTTAGAATCACCGCGGGTCCCAAGCTGAGCATTTTTTTTCTCCTTACATGCTCCAAGTCTCACACCTCCCCACTGCCCTTGGCATCTCTCACTGTAAATCTCACCAAACTGACTCCTTCTTTGTCTCAACAGGCAACAAGACAGACTTTGAAGCTAGAGCAGCTGCCCTCCAGCAGGCTCCCAAACATCCCCATCTCCTTCCTCTACTTTCCCCTCCTACAACTCTCTCACCACAACATCCTTCACTTAACACAAAGTCAACAACCCAACAGATACTTACCTCCACAAGCTCTTCCACCCAAATACTGCCTCTCTATGGCACTTCATATCTTCCCAACTCAAACTTTCTCCTGAAGACTCTCAATTCCTTTCTAACCTTTCCTCCTCCTGCAACATATGTTAAAAAACCAATCCTACCTCTAACCTCTGACCCCCTGCTTTCCCATTGCATCAGTTGAGGAAACATCTCCCAGGTTCCAATTGGCAATTGGACTTTACTTACATGCCTCCTGTAAAGCAACATAGATATCTTCTAGTCCTTGTTGACACTTTCACGGGATGGGTTGAAACCAACAACAAGCATGCTTCCACAGTAGCCACTGCCCTTGTTACACACATAATTCCTTGATTTGGCCTCCCTACATCTCTTCAGTCTGCAATGGTCTTGAGTTTACCTCTCATATTTCACAGGTAGTAGCCAAAGCCTTCAATGTCTCCTGGCAATTCCACACTCCCTACCATCCATAATCATCTGGAAAGGTAGAATGCACCAACCATACTTTAAAAACTTCTCTCGCCAAACTCCCTCAAATTATACCTAGACTGGATAAAGATCCTTCTTGGGGCCCTCCTCAGGCTCTGTGATCTTCCAAAGAAACCCCTTGACATCTCCCCATTCCCATGAACCACCACTGCATACCTCCCTTCAATTCCTGAGGATTCCAAGACCAACAACCACACTCCAGGAGAGAACCATCCCACCCAATGAGTGAAATTATCACCCTTTCCCAATATTATAGGTTTCTCCAAATCTTACAGGAGAAACTGTCTCTTGATTCTTCCTAACTCCATTCTTTCAATCTACTCTCAATAGTAGAGGATCTCCATCTCCAAGGATCCTTTTCTGACTTCACTCCACATGAAATATACTTATACCCATACTTCCTACTTATCTCCCACTCCTTTCTTACAACATGAAGATGCTCCCCATCATCCCTCTTCTTTTCGATTTAACCTGATTCCCTCTTGGAATATCCCATTCACCAGGGATCAAAAATACCTGGCAGTTTAAAATTTATGTCACAGACTTTGATCCTCCATGTCACTCACATCCATTCCTTGTTCAACCTCAGGCTGCACACAAACCATCATCCTTACATTTGACTTCTCTGAAGCACGTAAGGATAACTGCCTAGACTGGAAAAGATACAGTGTAAGAGCATATAATTATGACGAATTTTACCTCTGCCTAAAATCTGAAAACACAGGCTCATGCATAGAAAATTATTGGAAAGGATGCTCATCCTGCTCATGTAATTATCACCATACTAACCTCAAATATGGAAAACCAGGAGGCCAATTATCTAAACTTACATAAAGTTATCAATGGTTGGGACAAAAAACCAAACCATATCTCACCTGCAGGATACCATATCCTTGGGACCCAAAATGGGAACAAGGAGTTGAAGAATCTATTAACATCAACTATGAAACTGATATTCCACACGGTTCTATTCTGATTACAAAAATCTATAAACAAGAAACTTCCTTAGATAATGTTATTAATGTGATCAAGGACACTTCCTCCCACCTTTCCCAACAATCGTCCCCTCAACCCAAATTATCCTGGACACAACTCATTGAATTCTCTCTTAATCTCCTTCACCAAGTTGTCAATGACTCTTTATATAAAAAAGACTATTTTACATGTGCCCCACTAAACCAAGTCTCAATCATAGCAATTATGCTCTCCAATATCTCAATTCCCCACAACAACTGCATACCACACCCATGAAAGCTCTCCCAAAATATACCTGACCACACTTTAGGGATAACTGGACCACATTGGCACAACTCACAAGATACTACTCAAAATACCACTCTTCAATTCCCATGCTCCATAAACATCACCCTTGACTCTACTACCTACTACTGTAGCTCACTGGGCACCTATTTCTTATGCTCACAATCCCTAAATACTTTCATTAACTCCTCCACTATAAGACCCTGCATACTGGTTATGCTCTCTCTTCAACTTACCTTATATATTATTCAGATATCAATCAATCTGGGAAAATTGAACAAAATATATAAACCTTATAAGATCTGACCACAAAAATCCAACAAAAGGGCTCCATGCCTAATTTTTCCCCTTTCTCCTCATCCCTTGGGACCCCCTCCTGTCCTGGGTATTCCCTCTCTTAGGCCCACTGACTGCCATACTAACCTTGACTTTCTTAGTCTCCTGTCTCTTCAGGTGCCTTCAGGAAGTCATTCTGGAAAAAATCGAAATCTTCATTAATCAAAGTGTCAACCAGATAATCCTTGGGGAATACCAGCATCTATCCAAAGATGATGAGCACCTCTAAACATTGCCACTGCCTCCCGATTCAAATCCAGGCCAGCATCCTAATGACCTCCCACACCCCTAACATCTTGAGACTATGCCCCACTCCAGCTGGAAGTAGCTAGAAGAGCAATCTCCACCCGCATCCCTGCCCAACATAAAACAAAGAAGGGAGGAATGTTAGGTCCAAGGCTTAGCATCTATGCAGTCATTTTAAACTCTTACCATAAGTTGCTTTCCTGCCCTAGAGAGGTACTTACAGAGAAAACAAGGGTTAAGATGTAACTTCCCCTTCCCACCTCTCATTAACCACCACTGGAACAATCTCTTACATGTCCTGTTAGCCCATCGTAAGTTCTTACACAAGCAGCTCATACAAGGTCATGCAACCTTATGCAAGCCGTCCAAACGACCCCATAAAATACCCCAGAGCTAAGTTTTTCCTGACTCTCTCACTTTTCCTGAGGGATGGCCTTTGTCAGACCCTGACTGGAAAATAAAACTTTCTATGTGTGGATCTCCTTGCCTGGTTTCTGCATTGCTCATCTGTGTCGCATTTTCCTTTCAATATCTTTCACACTAAAATTATTCTCCTCACACTAGTAAGCTAATTAGTCTTCATTTTATATGCTACAATTGTTTCCCTAACCTGTAAAACCAGTTAATCTTTATGTATAAAAATATCTTTTCTTCTCCCTATTTTTAGTTTTATAGTTTCTTAATAAAGTGACCAGCTCAGTCCCAACTGCTATGAAACATCTTAAATCATTTCTCCTCCTGCTACTCACTGCTTGATCTTCTGAGGCCACATAAAGAGAATTGACATTGCTCGCATCGGTCTCAAAACTTCTCCCACATATCCCCCTCTGCATACTCCCCCCCATTCACTTCCTGGACTCTGAAAGGAGGACCCACCCCTACATTGCCCACTCTCAGCAGAAATCAGTCAAATGTGATATTGATGTCCCCAATTCATTATACCCCTTTCAGAGTCTGGAATGATAGATATGGAAAATTACAAACCCCAAAATAGGAGTCTGGCCTGGGGAAAGAGAATGAGGAAGAAGGCAATACATTGATAACATTGATCCTTTCCCAATACATTCTTTCCCAGTGACAAGACAGGCCCTGGGGAGGAGATATTCATCAAGTCTGGAACAAGTCACTGGGTAGAGGTCAAAGCCTTGATCCTTCCCAAAACAAATCCTTTCCAGACACTGACAGCTGACCCCAGATCCTCCATCTGGCCCAGTAAAGATAAATCCCAGATACTGACCAGTGACCCCAGACCCCCTATCTCACCCAGTTAGATCCCAAATTCCTGAGTATCCAAACTGACTAAATGCTCATTAGTTGTCACCTTTCAGTGTGACCCATATAAGAATAGACTTCCCCTTTGATTGGCAGCTCATTTTCCACCAGGAAATTGGGTTCAACAGAGACATGACTCCATTGCCAGAAAAAAGACTATGCTGATCCATGAAGTTTGCACCTCAGTTCTTCTGTACTAACACCAGTATCATCTCTGGCCTCACTATCACACATTCTCAAATAGTCTTATGGGCATTGGAAACCACATGTGTCATTAAAGTCTTGATACACTTACCACAACTCTCCAGGGACAACCAACCTAAAGGATAAAATTGTTGAGGAGTCAGGGAAACAGAAAATGCCCAATACCCTCCACATATATTACTTGCCATGATTGAGCCTTCTTCCACTCTCCACCTATGTATTCTCCTAATAGCTATAGGAACTCATCATTATCACAAGTCAGAGGTATTTAAACAGGTGTGGAAACAATACGGGAGATATAATATTTGGCACCAGAAAGACTATCTAACCCTGCCTTCCTCAAGGTTAAATTGCTCCTGCAAGAAAAGAAAAACACCAATTGGAAAAAAAATCAATTAACTTTCCTAAACTCTAACCCACCTGTATAACCCTTTCAGAGGAATACAACTAGCAATGTTCTTCGGAAAGCCAGCTAGACCCTTTCTCGGCCAGTACTGAGTCTCCCCTCTGCTGGAGCAGAAGTCCCAGGAGAGTATTCTTCCCCTTGTAGTTTTGCCTTTTTCTGATTTTTCTGATGCACAACATCCCAGTGAGCCAGAAACAATTGAATTATTATTTATTCTCTTTCCTGAGAGTTAGCCTGAGGTCCTGTAAGAGAAACACTAGTATATGTTCATATTCAAATTGATGAGCTGGAGATAGGAGGATATAACTCAGGGGTAGAGCACTTGCCTAGTATGTGGGATGCCCTGGGTTCAATCCCCAGTACCAGAAAAAGTTTATTGAATGAATAATCCTTCAGCACGGAAGGCTGAAGTCACTTTCTTTAAGAAAAAGGCTAGCAATTTTACAGCACAGATTTCCTAAGTACCTGTGTACGCCAGTCGCTGGAGCTGTGGCTATGATGAGACCAGCCTCTGTCCTCATTGGAAAGCATTCACTGTCTGGGCTGGGTAGGGTATACATAAAGAGGCAAATTGCAATACCAAAGGTAAAATCAGCGTGCAAATCCGAGAGAAAAAGCCTGGACCAGTCCCCAAGAAGTGCAGTCCAAAGCAGGAACATGGCATTTTGCTTTTGGTAATGGGGAAAGAGATCAAGGGCAGGGTGATATCCAGGTTGTGGTGTGATTTAATCCTTTCAGGGGTGAAAACCTGAGACAGGGTCGAAGCTAAGTCTCGAACGCAATTCCTAACGCCTCTGCAATTTCTCGGTCACAATTCTCACAAATCTAGGATAACAGAGCTGGCAGTTAAGCAGCCAGAGCGGCCACGCCCACACGCCAGGGCCCGCTTTCCCCGCCCCCTGCACGCGGGGCGGGCGGGGCTGCAGGCGGAAGGGCACGGGAGGAGGTGACGCGCTAAGTGAGCGCCGGCGGCGCGGTAGCGTCTCTGGAGAAGCTCGGCAGCCGTGGCTGCAGGGAGCAGGCCAGGCAGCTCCTCCCTGGCGGTGATTCCCCTAAGGCTGACGGAGGCGAGGCCGCAGTCTCGGGTGCTAGAGCGTCTGGGCCCTTGGCGGGGCAGGTGAGAGGAGCAAGGGACGCAGGTAAGCGGGAGCGCGGGCGGCCCTCCGCCGAATGACCGATCGATCGCCTGACCGGCCATTCCCCGCGCCGCGGCGCGCCAGCTCAGCGCCCCGGTCAGAGGCCTTGAGCGCTAAACTCCCCCACCCGCGCCCCGCCTCGAGCCGCGGGCAGCAGTTTCTTCCCCTGCATAGTGTCTTCTAGGGACGGGGAAGGAGCGCGTCTCCAGGGACCTCTGCCTTCCCTCTTTCTCTCCAGCCCAAGCTGTGCGACGCACGCAGCGAGAAAGCTAGCGTTCCCGGCCGCTCTTCCTGAAGGTAGGGAAGACTTTGAGAGGAAGACTGCGGTCAGGAGCCCCCAGCTCCTGTCATCTTGGAAGTCAAGGGGTTTTAATTTGTTTGGACAGCTCTGCCTCCCTCCTGCCTCGGTTTCTTCCCCCGTGTTCATGGGACCCGTTTCTAGTGGAAGGGTATGGCCCTTGGACTCGCTTTTTCTGTTCCATCTGTGCAAGGCAGTATCAACCTCCGTTCCACTGTATGACCCTCTGAGGAGGAGAGATGCTGTAGAGACTGTGGGAGTTTGGAACTTGGAGAGCTGGGTTGAAAGCCTCGCCTGCCCTTTCATAGTGACTTTAATTCGATTCTTACGATGAAAGTGGAGTTTCTTATACTACATAAAACTCCTTGGAAGAGTACCCAGGATACTTAATGGTCCTAATGGTAAGCTCCCAATTGCGTTTTTTTGTTTTGTTTGTGTTTTCCCTTTTGTTCAGAATAACTAAGTTTGGTCTGGAGAAAGGTGCCAGGATCTTAAGTGGCCAGACCCTAACTGCAGCCTGTGCCTTATGTGGGCAGCATCAGGAACAAATCAGACCCCCTGCTGGTCACCCAGATGTTTTGTGCTTATTGATCGAACCTTGGTATATGAAGAGGATGACTTAAATCAGTTTTGCCCTTTATTCAAGATAGCTTTTCCCAGGAGGCTGTAACCAGAAGAAAAGCTGGGAAGACTTTTGTTTACACCTTGGCCCCCTTTAGATGGCATCCTCTGCAACTAGATTTGAAGACACCCCACTCTGCCTCTTAAACATTCATTTCATGTTCATTGAAAATGTGGAGAGAGTCAATTCAGGAACTGGAATCCTTTAGTGACTGGGTATTACAATTCTAAATTAATTTGAGGAGTTGCCTTTCTCTCTAGTGGAGAGAGAACATTCACTGTAGTGTAATGGATGCAGGCTACAAAAGTATTAGGGGAGAAGGAAAAGAGATGCAGTCAGTGCATCAATTCAGACTTGAGTTTCACCTACTCTTACAGCTACTTGGGAGGCTAATGTGGGAGGATTGCCTGAGCCCAGGAGTTGGAGGCCAGCCTGGATGGCATAGACCCTGTCACGAAAAAAGTAATAAACACTCCAGAAGGTTGGATGTGCTATATGGGCATTAGTATTATTGATTTATTTATTTCACTAGTGGGAATGGAACTCAGGGATTCATAAATGCCTAGGGAAGCAACCTGCTGCTGAGCTACATCCCCAACTCTGAATTTTTTACAAAGGTTCTCAGAGGCTGGGGTTATAACCAAGTGGTAGTACACTTGCCTGGCATGCAAGGTGCCCTAGGTTCCATTCCAGGCCCCCTACCACACACACACACACACAAACATAGCTTCTCAGGTGATGTTCATGGCTGTAACAGATGTAGCTGACATTTCTTATTTTAGTTTATAAACAGGCTCAGCAAGATGTCCAATACTTGGCTACCTTAGTTTTTTTTAACAACTAACTATACTTGAATCAAAAATTCTACTTCACTGTGTTTTGTTTGTTTGATTGATTGATTGTTTTTTGAGACAGTCTCACTATGTTGCCCACCCTGGCCTCAAACTAGGTCCTCCTGCCTCAGCCCCCAAGTCTCCAGGATTACAAAATAATACGAAATAGTGCTTGGCCCTATTTCGAGTTTCATAGTGCTTTGAGTACAGAGGAGAAAAATGTTATTTTAAGTAGTAGCTGTGTGAAATTCTGTGTTTGTAGTTTACTAACCAGTAAAACTCCTTAATACATTTTGATGAGAGTAGTAAAAATTACAGTGAAATTTTTAACCAAACATTGCTTAGGTTTGTTGGTTGGCAGAATTACATAAAATTATATTAGTATATAAATCTGTTTTTTGGTAGACTTTTATGCTGAGCCTTCAAGAACCATGGAAAAATTCTGATGTAAGTATTTTACACCAAGCATGGTGGTGTACCCCTGCAATCCCAGCAATTCTGGAGGCTGAGGCAGGCAGACAGGAAAATCAGAACTTGTCCAGCCTGGATAAGTTAAACCTTGTCTCAAAAATAAATAAATAAATATATAAATAAATAGGACTGGAGGTGTAGGTCAGTGTGCTCATTGTTAGAGCACACCCTCGATGGTTCAATCCCTAGCACCAATTTTTTTCTCTTCTGGCTTATCATAAAGCTCTGTATGTAGACTTTTTTTCCCTCTGAGCCCTCCTTACTCCTGGTGTGCATGACCACTCACTTTTTAGCCTAGCATCCTGTGGAGCTGTTTGAGAAGTGGGCTCTGTCCTGTCTGATGGATTTATGAACATTTGTTAACTACAGCTGAAACTGTATATTCAACAATGTGTGTCCATTTGGATTTCTTAGAGTCACCTCACATTCAAAATGTCAAAAGCTGAGGGCATAGCCAGTGTAATCTCTCCCCAGTCTTTCTCCATTTGCGTTCCGTATAACTCATACCACTGTCTGCCCGTGTCAGGACTCTTACTCCCACCAGAGGCTTTGCCAACGTCCTGCCATTTCTGGGTCCTGAAAAGATCTCAAGATCATTTACTTTGCCACATTCTCCCAACTTTTCCCTTAATCCAAGCAGCTGTCACACCGTGCCTACATTTACCTGTAACAGCCTCCTAACAGGTTACCTTGTGGCCTTCTCTTAAGCCATCCTGCATACTGCAGTTAGAGTGATCTTTTCAAGAATACAAACCAGATCATGTACTCCTCCTTCAGTGGCTTCATACCACGCTTATTTCAAATAGCACCATTTTTCTTTTCTACCTCCTTAGTTTCTCTTTTAAGAGATACTGAATTTCATTCATTTCCTTGGAATACTGTGTTCCCTCTCAGGAATATTTGGTTATCTATTCCTTTTGCCTCTCACTCTTTGTCATAGCCAAAACATAATTTCTTGCAAAAGGTCTTCCCTTACCCTTTTACCAGGTATTTCCATAACTCCCTGAATTTTACCTTTTTTGTACATATTACAATTGTTAATATTCATCAGCAGTGACTTTCCTACTACAAATTCTTTGAAAGCTCAGTGCCTTCATGTTAGTCGCAATTTATTGAATTGAAATTTTAATCCATGTTTATGTATTTTTACATTTGTAGCATTTTTGGTACTATAAGCGCACCAAAAGCATGTTTGATTAGATTAATTTTAAGATGTAGTCCAGTTAAGTTTCCTAATTTCATGAGGATTTTGTTTTTTAAGTTGTGGATGAACACAATACCTTTATTTTATTCATTCATTTTATGTGGTTCTGAGGATTGAACCCAGCGCCTCACACATATGAGGCAAGCGCTCTACCACTGAACCACAACCCAGCCCTCATGAGGATTTTTAATATGCTTTCCTCCCACTATTCAGAACTTCATGGAATCATAATTATGCACCTTTTATGTGTTTGTGTGTGATTCTCTTTTTTTTGTTGTTCTATGGAGGATTTTGACAAAATGTCATGTTAAACATGGTAGATTGGTTGTGCATATATGTATAATTCTGTACCAACCTGAAAATGCCATTAAAACAGTAGGAGAGGTTTTTTTTTTTTTTTTTTTTTTTTTTGGCCCTAGAATGACAAAAAGAAGGGAAGTAAGATTAACAAAAGTATAGAAGGTGGAAAACTGGTGGTAACTACTTAATAGCCTTGAGAATGCTGAATCCTAAAGGAACATTGGAGAGAGCCAGAAAGTCTCCCCTCCCCTGCCTTTTTTTTTTTTTTTTGGTACCAGGGATTGAACCCAGAGGTGCTTAACCACTGAGTCACATCCTCAGTCCTGTTTTATTTTTTATTTTGAGATGGGGTCTTTCCAAGTTGCTGTCAGCCTCAGCCTCCTGAGCTGTTGGCAATACAGAGACGAGCCACTGCCCTGCCAGAAAGCCTTTTATGTTTCAGGATTAGCCATATCATGTACTAAGAAAGAACTGGTTTTATTTATTTTATTTTTGAGATCGTTTCAGTATGTTGCCCAGGCTGGTCTCGAGCTGTAGGACTCAAGCCATCCTCCCCACACCTCTGAAGTGCTGAACTACAGGCATGTGCCACCACAACCAGTTTGAATACCCCTACCCTGGTGCTGCTGGGGGTCAAACCCAGGGCCTTCTGCATGTAGGCAAGAGCTCTGTACCCCCAGCCCTCATGTACTGTTTAAGTGGAGGTTGAAGTGACACAAAATATATAAGGAGTTATGTGAAGATCCTTTTAAGAAAAATATTTTCAGATCTGACCTTTTATTCCTCTCCTAGTACATATTAATAGGACTAGCAGACATGGATTTTCTGAAGTGGAGAAGGATTATTATTTGGAGTGGCAGTTACCATGCATAGTTGTGAGGTATAGTGCTTCATAAAGGAACAGCGTGCAAGTGTATAAGCTAAAGGTGAGAAACTCTAGCTTTATTTCCTGAGTTAATTCCTAGAACCTTGTCCCTTTTATTTTTAAAATTTAAAAAATATTTTGGTAATAGGGATTAAACTCAGTGGTGCTGAGCTTCATCCTCTGTCTTTTGAGACAGGAGCTCACTAAACTGCTTTAGGACCTTGCTAAGTTGTCCAGGTTGGCATCAGACTTGGGACCTTTCTGCCTGAGCCTCTAACAACTGGCAGGATAGGTGTGCATCATCACAGCTGGCTCATTCTATATTTTTCCAAAACTCTTATTGGGATTGTTTTTTTGTTTTGTTTTGGTTTGGTTTGGTTTAGTTTTCTTTTGTTTAGTACTGGGAATTGAACCCAGGACAGTCAAACACTAAGCTACATCCCCAACCCTTTTTTTAAATATTTTATTTAGAGAGAGTGTCTTGCTAGGTTGCTTAGTGCTTCACTGATTGCTGAGGCTGACTTTGAGCTTGTAATCCTCCTGGCTCAGCCTCCCGAGCCACTGGGATTACAGGCATGCACCACCTTGCCCAGCCTTATTTGGATATTTGATCTACTGACCTGGTCATTAATTTTCTCATTTTTGTCTGTCATTTTCTATCTGTTGTATTTTGGTACTGTCTGGGAAATTTCCTCAATTTTCAGTGTTTGCTTTTTAAGAAAACTTGGGACTTTGAAACAACTTCAAACTTTCAAAACCAGTAGTTGCAATGCAGGTCATTTTGGCACATGTCTGTAATTCCAGTGACTCAGGATGCTGAGGTGGCAGAATCTGAAATTCATGTTCAGCCCTGGTAACATTAGCCACTATGCAGAATTTCATGGAATCATAATTATGTGCCTTTTATGTGTAAGAAATAAAAAGGACTCAACATAAGAAATAAAAAGGAGTAGGGATGTAGCTCAGTGGTAGAGTGCTTGCCCAGTGTGCACAAGGCCCTGGGTTTAACCCCAGCACTGCCAAAAAAAAAAAAAAAAAAAAAAAAAAAACAAAGCACAGGGGCAGTAGTGCTGGGAATGTAGCTTGTTGATAGAGCACCTCTGGGTTCGATCCTTAGTACTTCGAATGTGTGTGTGTGTGTTTGCAAAAAGTTATGAAATTTTCATATATGACTCACCTAATTTTTCTGTCATAGTATGTAACCAGCACACGATCAAAACTATTGTCTTTAGAATAATACTGCTAATTGATCTATAAGCCTTATTCAAATTTTGTCCCCTTAATTTCCATTTCTAGTTTAGGACTCACAATCTAGGATTACACATTACATTGCCCTGTAACCTTGGTTTTAGTCCTTTAATCCCCACATTTTCTAATGTCTTTGATTACCTTAATCAACGCCTTTGAAGAGTTTTGGTCAGTGTCTGTTGTTTCTCATGAATAACTTTAGGTTACACATTTATGAAAGAATACCACAAGAGTGATATAGTGCGACTTTAGGAGGCACATAATGTCCATATGTCTTCTGTTGGTGATATTAACTTTAATCACCTGGTTACTGGGATGTTTGGCAGATTTTTCCATTGAAAGCTATTTTTCCCTTTGTACTTTAAAGTATCTGTGGGGGATATTTTGAGACTATGTAAGTATCTCTTTTCTGTAAGTATCTTGTATTTCACTTTCTAATTTTACTCTTTGATTATTCTTGCCTGAGTCTCTTAACTTCTTAGAGAGCTTATAGAAATTTTTATAGAAAAAAATTTTTTTTTTTCTCGGTGCTGGGGATCGAACCCAGGTCCCTGTGCTTGTAAGGCAAGCACTTTACCAATTGAGCTATCTCCCCAGCCTGAGAGCTTATAGATTTTAACTTCTATTTCCATCATTTCTTCTATACTGACTAATTTGAAATTCTGAATAAGGAAGAGCTACCCATTTTCCCTATTTGTTTATTTAGTCAAGTTTCTTGTATCACTGTATCAAGGATATTTATTTGATTTATTATAAACCATCACTGTCATTATGCATGTGGTTGTTGAAAGTTTTCTTGGTCATTGTGAGTCTCTTCAAGTTGACTTTAAGTCTTTTTGACATGTCATTGTTAATTTTCGAGTGCTTGTACCTTTCCAGCACCATAATGATATTCCAGGCTCATCTTGTGTTTTCTCTGTCCCATTTCTTTCTCTCAAATATTCACACACACTTGCACACACATATGCATGTATAAATAAGCTCACTTTGATATCTGTATGTTTATTAACCATTCTGTATTCATTCTGCTACCTCACATTTCAAGGTAGCACCATAGGTTCATCATCACTTCTTTTATCATCATCATTATTGCAGTAGTTTTTCCTTCTGCAACAGCAAAAACTCCAGTTCTAATTGTAGACAACATATTTGCTTATTCACTCAATTTTCGAATACTGATGCTTTTAGGGCTGGGAGTGTAGCTCAGTGGTAGAGTGCTTGCCTAGCATGCTTGAGACCCTGGGTTTGATCTGAAGTACTTTCTCCCATACATACACCCAAAATAAATACATAGATGGTTTCAGAATTAAGGTATATTTCTGTGGAATAGCAAGTTTGCCAACTAGTGTACAGTATTTGTATATAGTCTTTTTGTCTTTAGTTCTAGAGCTTACGGCCAAAATATTTTTCAAAGTTTCTGTAGCTGATTCTTCTACTTTCAGTGTGGTTATGCTATTCATTTGAAATACAGTTTTGCCAACAAGTGTACAATATTTGTACGTAGTCTTTTTGTCTTTAGTTCTGGAGCTTACAGCCAAAATATTTCTCAAAGTTTCTGTAGCTGATTCTTCTACTTTCAGTGTGGTTATGCTATTCATTTAAATTACAGTAAGGTTTAAGTATATGAAGCATTAACATGTCTGAAAAGTCAGAACTTTACAAAAAGGCATGTATATTCAGGAAAGTACCTTTCCTCTCCTCATCTTTTCAGTTCCATTTCCTCCATTCTTTCTCCTGGTGCCCTCCTTCCATGTGGTGGCATATTACTGATACTCTTTTGAACTTTATTCACTTATTGATTTATTCTGGAAGCCATTTCATGTTTGAATTCATTCATGATTGATTTCCAGAGTGCTGTACCACTGAACTACATTACCAACCCTTTTTATTTTATTTTATATGTCAATTTATAATATTTTGAGAGAGGGTCTCATTGAATTGCCCAGACTGGCCTTGAACTTGCCATCCTCTTGCCTCAGCCTCCTAAATTGCTGGGATTGCAGCCTGTGCCACCACATTTGGCTGAATTCTTGTTCTTTTACAGCTTCATTCCTTGTGTGGATAAGCCATATTGATTCAAGCACTCTCCTATGTGTGTACATTTAGGCAGTTTCCAATATTTTGCTATTAGAAACAATGTTGCAGTGAATAGTCTTGTACATACGTATTTTCAATGTTGCAGGTGTGTCTTCAGGGTAAAGTCCTCAAAGTGGGGATGCTGCATGTTTAAATACTTTTGTAGTTTTATTAAATACTATGAAATTCTCCTTCAAAAGGATTGTATCAGTTTGTAATTCCACCAACACAGTATGAAAATGCTTTTCTCCCCGACTTTTTTTTTTTTTAATACTAAAATACTAGAATTGAACATGAGCTATCACGCTTGCTAAACAAGCATTCTACCACTGAGCTACATGACCAGACTTTTGCAAGTTTTCTTATTTTGCCTTTATTAAATTTTGAGATAAGGAATCTTGCCAAGTTGCTTAGGGCTTCACTAAGTGGCTGATGCTGGCTTTGAACTTGCAGTCATCCCAGTCCAAATCACCCATTGTGCCAGACTTTTATGAGTGAAGTTGAACGTCTTTTCTTATGTTTAAGGGCAATTTAGAAAATTTATTTGTGAATTGTTTTCTTAGGTCTTTCTTTCATCTTTCTACTAGGCCATCGGACATTTTCTTGGTTATTCCTCAATTTAAGAGCTCTTTATGTATTAGGATATTATAGCTTTAAATCCACAATATATGTTGCAAATATTTTCTTTTGGCTTACCAGTTATCTTTTGATTCTTTTGAGCTTTCTTTCTTTCCTTGGTTTGTCACCACACTGGGGATTGAACTCAGTAACCACAGATATATACCTCCAGCTCTTTTTTTTTTTGGAGACAGGGTCTTGCTGAGTTGCTTAGGACCTTCCTAAGTTGATGAAACTGGCCTCAAGCTTGTGATCCTCCTGCCTCAATTTTCTGAGTTGCTTTATAAACAGTTTTTCATTGTTCCTTTTCTAAAATAACATCTTATTTTTTGTACATATGATATTAATATTTTATTTTACATCTCTCTTTTCACAGTGCTGGGAATCGAACCCAGGGCCTCACACATGCAAGGCAACTACCATTGAGCTACAACCAATTCTGCTTTTATTTTATTGTGGAAAATTTACATAATTTACCATTTTAATCATTTTTATGTGGACAGTTTAGTGGCATTAAGTAATTCATGTTATTTTGCAGCCATCACCACAATCCATCTCCAGAGGCTTTTCATCTTACCAAGTCGAAATTCTGTTCCCACTGAGCATTAACCCCCTTTCCATTTCTGTTAGTTTTAAAAATTTGATTATTCTATATATAGTTTTTGTTTTATCTGTTTTAGTCTGCGTTTCATCCCTTGAAGTCTGGTGATTCTTGATTGTTAATGTTGTTTTTAAGAGTAACCACCGAGTCTGGGTACAGTGACAAACACCTGTAATCCCAGGACACAGGAGGCTGAGGCAGGAGGATAGTGAGTTCAGAGTCAGTCTCAGAAATTTAGTGAGGCTCTAAGAAACTCAGTGAAACCCTGTATCAAATAAATTTTTTTGAAAAGGTCTAGGGGTGTGGCTCAGTGGTTAAGTACCCCTGGGTTCAGTCCCTGGTAACAGGAAGGAATAAGCAAGGAAGGGAAAGAAAGGAGGGAGGAAGAGAGGGAGACATGGAAGGAAGAAACAATGAATGAATGAATGAATAACGACTAAGGGCCTGGGGATGCAGCTCATGGTAGCACATATTTAGTATGCTTGAAGCCCTTGTTCTAACAACCCTTAGCACCAAAAGAAAAACAAACAAACAAACAAAAAGAATGACCACTAAGAAACTGACTGCTTGGAAATTCTGAATGCATAGTGTGACGTCCCGTTTTGGGTGTGCTGTGAGTCATTCTGGACCATTTTATGGAAAATACCTGTACCTTTATGGGTTTTCTTGTGAACTAAGCAAATTATCTAGAGAATGATCTTTCAGTCTTCTGATTGGATGGATAAGACAACACTGCCAGGGTTCTGGGAAACAAGGGGAAAATGCTAGAAACTCGTATTCATTGTGTAGTTTCATCTTCAAACTGTGCCTGGAATCCCTGTCTGCAGATCTCTTTCACTCTGTGTGGGAAATAAACTCAAGTCTTGTGTAGTGGAGGAGCTGTAGAATTCGTAGGAATCTAGAGTCTGTTTCTCAACCTATATGTATATGGTAGAGTAATTGTTCAGTCCTTTTTTTTTAAATTTATGTTCTGTCTGCCCCACCCCATGTACAGGTTTCCTTCTTAGGGGTATACACCTGGCTGCCAGTCTTCTGGAATCCAAATGGGAAATGGGGTGGAGAGAGAGTTCACTGTGTAAACTTACTTATCCTAGTTTAACCCAGCATATCCTTGCTCTCAGCTGAACACAGTTTGCCTGACTATCCTTGTTATCCTCCCAGAAAATGAAACTTTGGTTATTTGCTAAGGTAGGGGAAAAGGCTATGGGAGTCCAAGTGCTGTTGCTTTTTGGGGAGGAGTAGGGGTGCTGAACCCATGGTCGCTCTATCACTGAGCTACAACCCCAGCCCTTATTTTTTTTTACCTGGTGAGGCAGGGTTTGCCAAACTGCTGAGGTTGACCTCAAATTTGGGATCCTTCTGCCTTAGCCTCCTGAGTCGTGAACATAAATGCTTGTGCCAGCGCACCCAGCTTCCCACCTACATTTTTAGATTTTCAGCCAGGTCTTCCTCTTTCAGCTCCACCCACACTCCTGGTTTTCATCATAAATGTTGCTTCAGATTTTAAGCCTTTCTGAACTATAGCTTGCTGCTTGGCCTCTCCTACCATTGGCTTAGATTTTAGCTCTTTTGCCCTGCTGGGTCCTGTTACTCATTCATCTGCTTGCTTGCTTTCAAAATTTTATTGTTCTTATCTCATCTTTCTTATGTTTGAACTTCAGGAGCTTTGCCTTTTAAAAACTTTAGTTTCCATGCTGGGGATGTAGCACTTGCCCAGCATGCATAAGATCCTATATAAGTCTGTGCATTTGATCCTGAGCTCTGGAGAGGGTTTTTAAAAAAAAAAAAAAAAAACAGTCAATTCTGTCATCTCATTGGGATTTTGAAAAAGAACTGAGGTACATATGTTCATCCTTCTATTTTTGTTCTGATAGAAAACTGATACACTCCCATCATAGAAAATACTCCCCTACCACTCCCATCACCTCCCCCAGGCTGGGGAAACCTATAATAGGTTGTTAGCAAGCTGAAATTAGAATATTGGTTTCTATTCATAGTCTAGTGTTTCTTTGACTCCACCTGTAGTGGCTGATACCTAAAACCTTCAGTAATATTAGATCTTTCTAAATTCAGGGCAAATTGTGTTTCCTTTTAATTTCCATGCATTTCCATCTTCCATCTCTTATTGTGTTTCTGAAGTTCATTTTTGTATGCTTGTGTTGGTTCTTATTCCTCTTATTCACTTGAGAGCCAGAATAACTGGGTATGAGCACCCGATGGAATTGTTTTCCTGCATAGTCACTTAGAGAGTCTTTGACTGACTAGCAAGGAGGAGCCTTTTCTCTCTCTTAAGACACTGATATTAAGGTTTGATGTAGTAGCTACCTGTGGTTGACTCTACAGAGCAAAGGAACTCGCCTTTTTAAAAATTTGGCTGTATGAAACAAGTTGCTTTGCTGTGGGCAAGTTATGAATAAATTGGTGGAACACTTACCTGGCCTGTGCAGGACCCTGAGTTCAGTCCCCAGTGTGACAGAAAAACAAATTAGAAAGAATACGGAATTAGTCTTAAGTTGTATTTGGTTCCCTTTCCCTTTTCTTTTCTTCATTTTATACATGAGAACACAAAATTTGGATGACTTGCATAATGTCATTTAGTTAATGACGAGCGGAGCAGAATTCTCTTCTGACTTCCTGCCCTGTGACTCCAACTTCAAATCCTGAGAAATGATTTTTGGAACTGATTTCTACCCAAGGCAAATGTATGGTAAATGGAGTCTTATTAGAGTGCTCATGTCTTCCCTCTTCCCAATTTTCTTTGTGATTAAATACTTGATTGGGTCGGATTTCATTATTCAGTTACTCTAAATTGAAATATATATGCTATTGTTTAAAATTTGTTGCCTTGATTACTGTGAATGCCTCATGACCTTATCTTTACATTTTCTTTTTTATAGCTTCATCCAGATCTCAGTATGCATCAGAAAAATGAAAAAACAGAGGAAAATTTTATGGAGGAAAGGAATCCACTTAGCCTTTTCTGAGAAATGGAATACTGGGTTTGGAGGCTTTAAGAAATTCTACTTTCACCAACACTTATGCATTCTGAATACTAAGTTGGGAAGGCCATTTACTTGGAATAGACAGTTGAGTCATTTCCAGTGTCGAAAGAAATCTCTTCAAATCCAGAAATCGTGGATTCAGGATGAATCCTTTTGTGCTAAGACCAAATCTAGTGTGGCTACTCAAAATGCTAGTACTTTGTCATCTGAGGTGAAAAGAAAGGCCACTAAACACTTCCTTTCTTCTTCAAAGAGTCTCCTAAAACTCCAAGCCGAGAAGTTCCTATCATCAGCAAAGAACTCAGACCATGAATACTGTGAAGAGAAGAGTCCCTTGAAGGCAGTCTCTGGCTTGCCAGCAAGTAGTGCATTAGGTCAGACCAATGGTCATAGATCTAGGACAGAGCCACAGGCTTCTGAGTTTCCCATGAAGTTCATTGGGGAAAGCCAAAGTCCAGGTGAGAGTGGCAAGATTGTGGTCACCTTGAGCAATCATAAGAGAAAGCGCGTTTGTTTTGGCTGCTACCAAGGGCTACAGCACCACAGGCGTGGGGGGCCCCTTATTCCAAAAAAGTTCCAGCTTAACCAACATCGAAGAATAAAAGTGTCTCCTCTGATGATGTATGAGAAATTATCCATGATTAGATTTCAGTATAGGATTCTCAGATCCCAGCACTTCAGAACGAAAGGCAAAGTTTGCAAGCCAAGAAAAGCCCAGCGAAGCTGGGTACAGAAGGTCACTGGGGACCACCAGGAGACCCTTAGGGATAATACTGAGGGTGGCAGTTGCAATCCATTTCCTTCCCCAGAACCTAAAGACCCTTCTTGTCAGCATCAGCCACACTTCCCAGCTATGGACAGCAATGTTGTTGTGAAGGGAAAGAACTCCCATATGCCTGATGGCCTCCCTAAAGGAAGCCCTTTCTTGGACAAGGAGCTTCGTTTAGATGAAGCATTCCCTGACCAACAGAATGGCAGTGCCACATACACTTGGGACCAATCACCTTGTTCATCTCCTAAGTGGGAATGTACAGACCTGATTCATGATGTACCCTTATCAGAACATCATTCTAGTAAAACACTCACTTCAGAAACTGAAAATGAAATTATGACTCTGGATCAGGAACATCGGACAAGCACTGTCAGTGATGACAGAGTAAAGCGATCAGTGACTGGAGCAGATAAATCTGCCAGTAGTGTAGAGGGGCCTGTGTCTGAAGAGACTGTTCACAATGAGAACTCCTGCCAGATGGAGGAGGATGGATCTTTCAAGCAGAACATTCTTAGTTCTAAGCTGCTGGACCACCCTTACTGTAAAAGTCCACTGGAAGCTCCCCTGGCGTGCAGTGAACTCAAACTAGAAAATCAACTGGGAGCTGGGAAGAACAGTCCAAAAGCATCTCCAGTGGATGATGAACAGCTTTCAGTCTGCCTTTCTGGTATGCACTCTCCTTTATTCTCCCCCAACCTCTGGCCCACACTTGCTGTTCATTAACTTATGTTAGAAGAGTCCTGTTTTTCCTCCCACACAATGCTTTCCTTTTTACCACTTGGATATTTTTCTTGAGACCTTTTATATTGCTGTATTTTGTAGATCTCCACAAACGGGTTCATGAATCCTTGATTGCTTGATGGACACTTAACATTGATTTCCAATTGTTTCTTCTTTAACAGTGAAATGAAATTCTTGATGCTTACACATTTGTTTCTGTTAAGTTAAATTCCTGGTACTAGAATTGCTGGTGAAAGAATATTCACTCTTAAAATTTTAAGAGAATTGTGAAATTACCTTCCAAGAAGTTCAACCAGTCAGCTTTGCCAGTCTTACAGATTACGATGAGAGTTTTCATTTGGCATTTTTAGTTTGGACATCTTTTTATGTGTTGAACAATTTTTGTTTGTGCATGGTTTTCCTGTATCTGTTTTTCTATTAGAATGTTCCTATTTTATTTAATTAATAGATAAGAAGGTCCTATGTACCAGTCACTATGCTGGTTCTTAAGAGTGTGACAACAAACAGGATACACTGACTTCACTCCCCCTCACCACCCCTCAGTACTGGGAATTGAACCCAGGGGTGCTCAACTACTGAGCTATCCCCCACCTTTCTATTGTTACTTTGACAGAGTCTTGCTGAGTTGCCAAGGCTGGCCTCAAACTTGCAATCCTCCTTCCTCAGACTCCTGAGTAGTTGGGAGCACCACTACATCCAGTAGGAAATACTGATTTCTCCCTTCATGAACCACAGCATCATTTTAGTTGTAAAGATGTTAAATTCATTTCTAATTGTGAATGTCATAAGGATTGTGCTTCCAAAGGGTAAAAGTCTTCAACACCTCAAATTATTTGTGGTTTTTGCATCACAGAAATTTTCATTTCTTACATAGTAAAGTATATTTTTCTTTAACTTTATGGCTTCTAGTTTTTTACATCATGTCTTTAAAAGCTTTCTCTTGTCAAAATTTACAGCGGGCAGTGAATTGGCGTAAACATTTTTAAAAGACAACAGAGCCCTTAGCAGGTTTGATCCATCCACCTGCTTGAAATTTATCCTGGATATAAAAGAGTATTAATATATTTATATAAGGGCATTTCTTGTATTATGCTAGTAATACTCTTATAATAAACTTATATTAGAAAACCAAAACATCTAGTTTGTAATGAAGCACATATTTTGGCACATTCAGGAAATGACATATATCATGCAACTTCTTAAGAATATTTTTAGGGCTGGGGGTGTAGCTGAGTGCTAGAGGGTGTGCCTTACACATGTTAGACCCTGGGTTCAATCCTTAACACCACTAAATAAATTTGATTTGTATTTTGATATTGAAAGATGTCTATATAAAATTAAAACAGCAAGCTGAAAAATGTTTTGATTTAATTAAGTTTGTATAATACACGAAAAGTAGAGGGTTAATGAATCGTTTATTTATTTTGGTACTGGAGATTAGGTCCATGGGTGCTTTACCTTTGAGGTATATCCCCAGCCCTTTTTATTTTTTATTTCGAGACAGGGTCTCACCAGATTGCTGAGTTTGGCCTCGAACTGAAAAATCCTTCTGCCTCTACCTCCTGAATCACTGGGAATATAGGCTAATGTCACTGTTCATGGCAGCAAATCTTTCAAAGGACTATTTCTGTTGTTTATGCTCTCCTAGAAGTAAAATGAATTTTCTTAATAAAAGGTTAGCAGAACCATAATACTTCAACATGAAGAAAATAGCTTTTGCCCACAAACACTGATCAACCTTTATAAATGTAGCATTTCCAAGTATGAATATGGCATATAATAAAACAGTAGCATGACCTGAGGAAATAGGAATTCTTATAGAAGCCTATCTAGTGACATACAATGTAACTTATTATTTTAGTAGGCTAAAGGAGAAAAATCATGGCACCTTGGTAAGTCTTGAAAAGCCTGTTAATAACACTCAACTTCCCTCTTGAGTTAAAAAAGCCAGGCACTCTGGTGCACACATGCCCTCCCAGCAACTTGGGAGAGTAGGACAGGAGGATCACAAGTTTGAGGCCAGCCTCAGCAACTTAGCAAGACCCTGTCTCAAAGGAAAAAATTTAAATGGCTGGGGATGTAGCTCAGTGGTAAAGTCACTCTGGGTTCAATCCCCAATACAGTACCAACAACTAGGATCAAAGGAAATGTCCTTCACTTACCTTCACTATTAAAGAATATTTGTCAGAAACCCATAAGAGTTCCAGGTTTAAGAGAATGATGTTAAATACATGTAAACCTTCGCTTCATACAAATTATGAAAAATATATTCAAAGCAAATGTATCACCATGCTTAAAAATGAGGAGAGTTTTGGTGGAGGAGGAACTCAGAAGCTTCCACAAGGCAGAAATAAACGGAAGGTCCAGAGAGGCAGAAGGAAAATCAATGAAGGGCAGTGGTAGAATATTGAAGATGCTCATTTCCTGGAGTAGATGAAAGGAGAGACCCATAGTAAAAGACCAAAGAGTTGGAAAGTCTCTCTCTACCGGTGCCACATATTGATTGGCAAAGAGGACAACTGCTGTCAAATCAAAATGCTAAGAACAGGAGACAGGACATTTACCCCCACCCTGTAACACCTGGCAAGCATCACCACTCCCACTGAAAGAAGTACAGGGCAGAGCACCAGCTACTGCCCACCACAGTCCCTTATCCTCACCAAGTACCCAGTTCACAAACTTATCAATCAGAAAAAGTCAACACAGCAAGAGGGAGACATATTTACCCCACAGAAATGGTAAACCTGAGTCTTCGGAATGAGTACAGCCATCAGAAGAGGAAACAGTGTAAGGCAATAGGCACGGTAGATATTCCCTTAACTGACTTCTGTAGCATTAGCCAGAATTGAGTTCCATGGGGTGCTAAATGCTGGCTATTCAAGAACTGTCACACTCCTTACAGTTAATTTATACATTTATTGAGTTGGTTGTATTCAGGGGAATCTTATTGCAGTTTCATAAGTTTAGTCAGTATGACATATATTGATGAAATCAGCATAAGAAGAATATTACTCCCTTGAAAAACTAAGTTGAGTGCCTTTTTCCCCCTCTCTAATTGTCTTGAGGTTGAACCCCAGATGTGGTTCGTGGTAGGCAAACATTCTACCACTGAGCTGTATTCCCCAGTCCTTTTTTATTTTTGGAGACACAGTCTTTCCCAGGCTGGTCTTGAACTTTGAATCCTCCTACCTCAACCTCTTGAGTAGCTGGAATTACAGGTATGCACCACCATACATGACTCAAGTTGAATGTTTTTCATGACTATCACTAGTTACTATAGTAAAGATGAATACTGAGTTACAGTTGTACAAGGCAATTACAAAAGATTTGAGATAGAATATGAAAATTAAGGGTTTTGTATTCAGATTACTTGGCATGGTGTCTTGTCTTCTTTCACTTTATAGAAGAGCTAGAAATTCTTATTCTGTCTCATGGGTGTATCAGGAGATGATGGGAGGGAAACTGAAGAAAATAACAAGGTGAATTTTCCACAACTGAAAAGTTCAAGTCTTCAGGTTGAAAAGCTTAGGGCTAGGGGTGTATTTCAGTGCTTGCCTAACACTTGTCTAGCATGCCTAAGGCCCTGGAGTCGATCACCAGCACTGCAGAAGGAACCAAATTAGAAAAGCTCAGTAAATGCCAATCAGGATTAAAATACCACTCTAAATTTTGTTCAGTGGGATTATAGAACATGAAAGATTAAGAGAAATAACCCGAATAGTTCTATTTGGGAAGAAAAAGCAATAGACCTGTTCCACAGTACATTCTGGGTGCACTGAAATTTTAAAAAGAGCTAAATGCAGAAAACATTTTGTTATTTCTTAATGTGTTGCTAGGGATGGCACCTAGGGCCTCTCCCATGCTAGGCAAGCACTCTACCACTGAGCTACACCCCTTAGAAACACAGAGACTTTTTGTTGGTGCTGGGGATTGAAACCAGACCTCGTGTGTGCTGAGCACTTTGTTCTTACACTGAGCTTCACTCTAACCCCCCAGACACAAAAAACTTGTAGGTGAATGATCATAACACCATTATTCATATTAACCCCAAAGCAGAAATCTGAATGTCCAGATCTTTCTATATAATGGAATATTACTCTACCATAAAAAGAAATACATGTTTTCATGCAGATGAATCTTGGAAGACAGGTTAAGTGAAAGAAGCCAGATAAAGACCTCATAACCTATTGCACACACTTGAAATGTCCAGAATGGGTAAATACAGTAAAAGTAGTGGTTGCAAGGACCTGGGAAGAAGGGAGAGTGGGAAGCAACTGCTAATGGAATAATGCAAGTGCTCTGGAATGAGGTAGTGGTGCTGATGTTCTGACTTTGAATCATACTGTTTTCCCCATTTTTTTTTCTCAATAGTTATACATAATTTGGGGATTTTTTACATAGTTTTACATGCACATAGTCTAACAGAATTGTACTCTTTAAGAGAGTGATTTTTGTGGTGTGTGAATCATTTCTATAAAACTGAAATGAAACACACATAGGAGGCAATATTTTAAGAAATTTAGGGCTGGGCATCTTTAGGAGATTGTTCAGTGGTACATCTCTTGTCTTGCAAGTGCCAGACTATGGGTTCATCCCCAGCAACCAAAAGAAAAAAATTCTAAATTGACAAATTTTATTTATGAAATACAGTGTGATGTTCATGTGGGTATATTGTGTTGATGTAAGCAAATCAACATACCCATTACACTTTTCTTGTAGTGAGAACATTCACATTTTTTTCTTTTTATTTTAACCCCCAGTACTGGGAGTTGAACCCAGGGACATGCTACCACTTAGCTACTGAGCTATATCCCCAGTCCTTTTCTTTTTCTTTCTTTTTTTTTTTTTCTTTCTTTTTCTTTTTGTACTAGGGATGGAACCGAGGGGTGCTTAATCACTGATCCATGTCCCCAGTCCTTTTTATATTTTAAGTAGGGACAGGGACTTGCTAAGGTGCTTAGGTCCTCGCTAAGTTGCTGAGGCTGGCTTTGAACTCACCATCCTCCTGCTTCAGCCTTCCAAGCCACTGTGATTATAGGCATGCGCCACCATGCCTGGCCCCAGTCCTCTCTCTTTTGAGAGAGTTTTGCTAAATTGCAGAGGCTGGTCTTAAGCTTGTGATCCTGCTGCTTCAGTTTCCTGAGTTGCTGGAATTAGTCATATGCCACCAAGCCCTGTTCAGAATCTGTTTTCTAACCAGTACAGCAGTGCACACTGCCTTCCAGCACTCAGGATATTGATAGGAGTATTACTTGAGCTCAGGAGTTGAAAACTGGGCTGGCCAACATAGTGGGACTCTATCTCAAACAAACAAAAACCCCACAAAACCTGTTGTCAATTTTCCTGTCCTTTTCCACTGCTGAGCATGGAATCCGGGGGTGCTTTATCCCTAACCTACATTGCCAGGTCTTTGGGGGTCGTTTTTATTTTTTATTTTGAGACACAAAACCATTCTCTTAAAGTTACCAGTCCTCAACTTGTGATCCTCCTACCTCAGCCTCCTAAGTAGCTGGGGTTATAGATGTGCTTCCCTGCACCTAACTCTTATTATCAGTTTTCAAGTATGCAATAAATTAACTGCAGCTACCATATTGTCCATTATCTCTGGAACTTACTCATATCTAACTGAAACTTTGTAATTTCTGACTAACATTACACATTTCCTTTCCTCTCCAGCCTTCAGGCTCTGAAAATCATCTTTTATTCCATGTATACCTGAGAGCATGTAGTATTTTTCTTTCTGTTCCTGGATTACTTTACTTGACATGTTTTCCAGGTTTATCCATTTCACAAATGATAAAATTTCTTTCTTTTTCTTTTCTTTTGGTCCTGCGGATTGAACCCAGGACACTTTACTACTGTGTTACATCCCCAGCCATTTTTATTTTTTATTTTTTATTTTTAAATGTAGTCTTGCTAAGTTGTTTAGGGCCTTCCTTGAACTTGGCAATCCTTCTGTCAGCCTCCCAAATCACTGGGATTACAGGCATGCACTATGACACCCAGCTACTCTTTTTAAGACTGAATATCATTCCATCATGTGTACACAGCACATTTTTAATCCATTCATTGAAGTATTGAAGCTGAGTACATTATCTTGACTGATGTGAATGTTGCCATGAACATGGGAGTGCAGATTATCTCTTCAACATACTGAGTTCCATTTGCTTTGGATATACACTCAGTAGTAGAACTGTTGGATCACTTGGTAGTTGTTTTTTGAGGACTTTGCATACTGTTTTCCATAATAGCTGTATAAATTTACACCCCCACTAAGAATACAGTGTTCCCTTTTCTCCACGTTTGCCAGTACATTTGTCTGCAGATAAAAGCTATTTTAACAGATGTGAAATGATAATTCACTGTGATTTTAATTTGCATTTCCCTAAATGGTGAGCATCTTTTCATACAGTTGTTCATAATTTGTTTTCTTTAGAGAAATGTCCTTTGGGGGCCTTTTTGTTTTGTTTCCCTTTTTGTGCTGAGGATGAAAACTTACAGCCTGGACCATGCTAGGCAAGAGCTCTAACATTGAGCCACACCCCCAGCCCTACATTTAAATTTGGGTTATTTTCTTGCTATTAGTTATTGGAGCACACCACTTTTATCCCCCCTGTCCTGGGGTGTGGTGCAGATTTCAGACTGGTGTCAAATTTGTGGGCTCAAGTGATTCTCCTGCTTCTGCCTTCTGAGCAGGTGGGACAACAGGTACATGCCACCACACTTGGCTGTATAATCTTATATTGATAGAACATTTTGCACTTGATAGGAAACCCAGAATAAAAAACAGAAATTGAAGACAACTGAGCACAGTGACACATGCCTATAATCCCAGCAGCTCAGGAAGCTGAGGCAGGAGGATCATAAATTTGAGACCAGCCTGGGCAGTTTGGTGAGACCCTATCTCAAAATAAAAAGGGCTGGAAATGTACTCAGTTATATAATGTCCCCTGGCTTCAATCCCCAGCACTACCAAAAAATAAAAATAAAATAAAATAAAAACTGCCCTTGATGGTACATGTCTGTAGTTCGAACTACTCTGCAGACTGAGGCACAGGATCCCTTTAGTCCATGAGTTTGAGACATCCTGGGTAAAATGGTGAGACTGTCTCAAAAAAACAAAACTGAAAGAGCAGAAGAAGAAGAAAAAAAAAATTGAGAAGCCAGGCACAGTGGTCACACCTGTAATCCCAGAGACTCCAGAGGTTGAGGTAGGGGGATCACAAGTTTGAGGCAGGCATTGGGAACTTAGCAAGACTCTTCTCTCCAAATTTGAAACAAAAAAAAGAAAGAAAAGGGGGGTGGGTCACTGGGGATGTAGCTCAGTGGTAAAGCACTCCTGGATTCAGTCATCAGTACTGGGGTTGGGGGAAGAAACAAACCAATTTGACTCCATGACGTTAAAATCTTGGGACTGGAGGTGTAATTTGGGTAGTGCTTAGTGTGTGCTTGGCACACTTGAGGTCCTGGGTTCTGTCCCCAGCACCAAAAAAAGAATAAAAACAAATTTTTAAAAAATATGTATCAAATCACAAATTTTTATGTACCAAATCACAAATGAAAATGTTAGTTTAGCATGTATATCTTTTGAACCAAAAATTTAACTTTTTGCAAGTGTTTCCTAGGGAAAAAAAATAGACTAGCACAGATTAAGGGTTTTGTCCCATTGTTTAGATAGCAAAAAGTAGCTAAAAATCAATTTAAATGTCAGTGGGAAATTGGTTAAAATATGGCATGACCATTAAGAGACAGGCTGAGGTTGTGGCTCAGTGGTAGAGTGCTTGCCTAGCCTGTGTGAGGCACTGGGTTCGATACTCAGCACCTCGTATAAATAAAATAAAGGTCCACTGACAACTAAAAATTAAAAAAAAAATACTTCTTTAAAAAAAACAGAGATGAATAAGGAGGCAGAAGGTGAGTGCATAATCTCAAATTATAATTATCTGTAGTAATTAAAGCAAAATACTGCTAATATACGAACAAATCAGGACTAGAAAGATAGTCAAAGGTAGATGGAATTTCTTAACCACAGAAAAAAGAATGAATTGCTCAATAAATAGTATTAGATTACTAACTGAACTTACAGCCAAATTCATTCAGGTGGAAAGAACTACATAAGATACCATCTTTACTTTTTTCCAAAGAATTATATTAAAAATAACACATTAACAGTATAGAAGAAAACAAAGAGTTTAGAAGAAAACAAAGACTACTAGATCATTTTGAATGGATTTAGGGGAAAAAACTATAATGAATATATTGCTGGGTACAGTGGCCCACAACTGTAATCCCAGGAGGCTGAGGCAGGAAGATGGCAAAATCAAAGCCAGACTCAGTAAGTAAGTGAGGCCCTAAGCAATTTAATGAGACCCCTGTCAAAAAGAGGACTGGGGATGTGGTACCAAAACAAAACTGTAATGTATTGACTGGGAAAAAAAGCAGTTTCAAGAAAAAAATAGTGTGCCATTTACATATTCAAGAAATTTATGTTTGGGCTGAAAGAGTAGCTCAGCGGTAGAGGGTTTGCCTAGCATGCTTGAGTTCCTAGGTTCAATCCCCAAACACTGCCAAAAAGAAAATAAAAATACATTTTCAAAATCATGAAATTCACAAGGAATTACAAAATGACTTTGCACTTTATTTTAAAATGTTCATTGTCATTTATTAGGGGGAAAAACCTTCTATGTAAAGAGCTTGTCACCATTTATAAAATAAATATTAAACTCTTTGTTTTCTTCTATACTGTTAATGTGTTATTTTTAATATAATTCTTTGGAAAAAAGTAAAGATGGTATCTTATGTAGTTCTTTCCACCTGAATGAATTTGGCTGTAAGTTCAGTTAGTAATCTAATACTATTTATTGAGTAATTCATTCTTTTTTCTGTGGTTAAGAAATTCCATCTACCTTTGACTATCTTTCTAGTCCTGATTTGTTCGTATACTAGCAGTATTTTGCTTTAATTACTACAGATAATTATAATTTGAGATTATGCACTCACCTTCTGCCTCCTTATTCATCTCTCTCTGTTTTTTTTAAAGAAGTATTTTTTTTTTAATTTTTAGTTGTCAGTGGACCTTTATTTTATTTATACGAGGTGCTGAGTATCGAACCCAGTGCCTCACACAGGCTAGGCAAGCACTCTACCACTGAGCCACAACCTCAGCCTGTCTCTTAATAGTATTTTAAAATTTTCTAGGAGTTTCTCATTTTTATCCCAACGTGAATTTTGGATTTGTTTTGTAAATTGAAGAAAATAAGTATGGTTTTCACTTATAGTATTTGCAGAAAATGGCATTCTTAAAATAGACTTAATGTTTCTTAGATATTTCATACCTCTTTACTAATGGAATCTTTCCAAGGTGTGTATTGTATTTTGCATTTCTTTTTCTTTCTTTAAAGAAAGATTCTCACTCCTTTGCCCAGGTTGACCTTGAATTCAGGATTCTCCTGCCTCAGCTTTGCAAGTAGCTAGTAGTATAAGGTGTGTGAATAGTGCCCAGCCCAAAGTTATTTTTATAGAGAGAGTAGCAATTAACCTTGTTTTGGAGATGGCAGAGCATAAAAGTTAACAGCCCAGTGTCTCTACTTGCATAACCTACATAAGAATCTTAGTACTACTCTGTGCTAGTTAGGTGTCCTGAAGATAGTTACTTAATCCCTCTAAGCTTTTTTTTTTTTGCGGGGGGGGCGGTGGGCAGGTGCTGGGTAGAGTAGGGTAGAGCTGGGGATTGAACCCAGGGCCTCATACATGCTAGGCAAGTGCTCTACCATGAGCCACATCCCCAACTCTAGCAGAGTTATCTTGACAAAGAGGATAGTTTTAAGGATTAAATGAGATATGCAAGTGTTGTCTTATGATAAGTACTCTTAATTATGTTTTGTTTTACTTCCAGTACCAGTAGTGGGTGTGTTATCACTGAGACATTGTCATTCTTGTAGGGCCTCTCTACAACATAAGGAATCCATGTTTATCATTTGCAAGTGAAAACAAAAGTACAGATATAACAACTTAAAATCTTCATAATATTACCACCCAGAAATAATATTGTTAATAAAAATGCCTCTTTCCCATGATACTAGTTTGGAATTGGGGTTCATATCCCATTTGTACCCTGGCTTTTTGTGGTATTGGGGGCTGAACCCAAGCAGTACTCTGACACTGAGCTACATCCCATTTATTGAGACAAGAGTTTTACTAAATTACCAGGCCTGGCCCTCCTGCCTCAGCCCAAGCCACTGAGATTACAGGCCTGTGCCAGCATGCCTGGCTATCTGGTGTGCCTTTGGTAGAGAAGGCTGCTTTCTTATTTGAGGAGCTACAGTCAAGGTGGTGGGACCTACAGCTTAATTTTTTGTTGTTAGAGGCATTTTTTTCTATAAAACCTGTTCTTTAAATGCAGTTTCTCCAGTGTTGGGATTTGTTATCTTCCTTTAGGCCTGTTTTCCCATATAGACACAAGGCTATGCTTAGATCACTGTTAAGATATGAAACAGTAAACACTATAAACTATTCCTAGTTTAGAAGCCCCAAATTTTTGTTTCCTGAAATGATGAAGCTGGAATGGGACTACCTTCCGGTGTTCAGGATTTGTCTAAAGCCTACACCAGAACCAGGTGAAAGGAAGCAACCTTTTTCCTGTTTGCTGACTTTTGCTCTTGACAAGCCTTTTAAATTAGGAGCTACTGTGGTGGGTGATTAATAGGAGGAAATAGAGGTTTTACACTTCTGTCCCTCTCCCCAAACAAACCCAGCACACCATTCCCAGTACTCTGTTTTGATCTTTCCTGTTTGTTTTGAATTAATGCATAGCAGAGGCAATTCTTAAAAAGTTTTCCAGGGAACTGGGTAGGATATGTGGCTAATATATTGTCCTCATTTTTCCCATCTCAACTCAGCCTGATAGCAGTGTATTGCGCTCTCTCTGCTCAGCATCAGTGAACAGTGCCTATTATGCCTCTGCTTTTGTGAGCCTCTAAGCCTTTCTTCAGCTTCTTTGTATTTACTTAGAAATAATGTCCTGGACTGGACATGGTGACACATGTCTATAATCCCAGCTACTTGGGAAGTTGAGACAAAATTGTAAATTGGAGGCTTAGCAGTTTAGAATAAAAATAAATAGGACTGTGGCTTAGTGGGAGAACACCCCTGGGTTCAATCTCTGTATCACCTAAAAATAAATAATGTCCCGGTTTTATTTTCTAGAGCCTTTTTAGGTACGTTTCTTCAATGGAACCTTCCGGGAAAGCCATTAAATGCATATATAGGGTTGGGGCATAGCTCAAGGTAGAGTTTATGCCTAGCATATGAGGTCTTGGGTTCCATCCCCAATACCACAAAAAAAAGAAAGGGAAAAAAAAAAAAAAAAAGCATGGTAGCACACACCTGTACAGCAACTCAGGAGGTTGAGGCAAGAGGATCCCAAGTTCAAGGCCAGCCCCAGCAATTCTGCAAGACCCTGTCTGGAAAAAAACAAAAAGGACTGAGGAGGTAGCTCCATGGTAAAACACCCCTGGGATCAATCTCCAGTACTAAAACACAAAACAAAATAAAACATGTATATATGTGTATGTATATACATACTACTTAAATTGATTTGAAGACTACCCTCAAACTTGCCATCCTCTTGTCTCAGTCTCCTGAGTTGCTGGGATTGCAGGTGTACATCACTGCACTCAACTAAATTGTGACTTAGGCAGATTTAACAAGGTGATTTAGACTTTAGATGTAATTTAAAAGTCATAAAAATAGTGTTATATAGGACCATCTGTGGCATAGTTCCAGCCCTAACATTAGCCAGTCTTACTAATATTCCTATTCAGTGTTGATAGTTACTCTTTCAAATAAATCCTGGCTTTGTGTATGTGCATGTGGTACTGGGGATTGAACCCATGAGTACTTAACCACTAATCCACATCCCCAGCCCTTTTTATTTATTTTGAAACAGGATCTTACTAAGTTGCGTGGGACCTCCCTAAGTTGCTGAGGTTGGCCTTGGAGTTGCAATCCTCCTGCCTCAGCCTCTGGAGTCTCTGGGATTACAGGCATGTGCTGCCACCACCGCTGGCATCCCTAGTCCGTTTTATTTATTCTTTCTGTGTGTGTGTGATAGGATCTCCCTCAATTACCCCAAGGTGACGATGAACTTGCAATCCTGTTGCCCCAGCATTGCAGTGCTGGGGTTGCAGGTATGCACCATCGCAACCAACTAGATGTCTTTTGGTTTTTTTGAATCGGGATCTCCCGTGTAACCCAGGGTGTCCCAGACTGGTGGGTTCAAGCAGTCCTTCTGCCTAAGCCTCTAGTAGCTGTAACTATAGGCACATACCATTGTCCCCAACTTTTTGGATATTACTCTTAATGAGATAGGATTCATCCCCAAGGTTGAGTTATAGAAAGGCATCAATCTTTAGTTTTAGCTAATTCCTCTGACAATTCATTGCTAGTTTAAAAATCCACTGTAAAATGATGCCACAGAACTTTTCTCTAGATTAGAATGGTGAGGGCCTAATCTACTATATTTTGTTTAATAATGTCATAACTTGTAAAAGATTTCCTTATACAGAGGGTACTCCTATGTTATAATATAGTCTTAAGTATGTGTTAAGTGTTATTTATAAGTTAAGTATTGAGAGAAAATGGTTTGTTTTTCCCTCTTAACTTTTCTTTCTTCCTTTATTTAAGGATTCCTAGATGAGGTTATGAAAAAATATGGAAGTTTGGTCCCACTCAGTGAAAAAGATGTCCTTGGAAGACTAAAAGATGTCTTTAATGAAGACTTTTCCAATAGGTATGCCAGTGGTGAAAGTTAAGTCCTTGAAAATAAAATGATTGGCATGTGTGATTTTTCTCTTGAATTAGGAGAAAAAGGGTACTTAATAATGCATTGAGTAGAACTCATGTTTATCTTTTCTTTCAAAATCTTTGTTTCAGAAAACCATTTATCAATAGAGAAATAACAAACTACCGGGCCAGACATCAAAAATGCAACTTTCGCATATTCTACAATAAACATATGCTGGATATGGATGATCTGGCAACCTTGGATGGTCAGAATTGGCTGAATGACCAGGTTAGTATATTGCAGGTTCTCAGTGTAGAAAAGTTACAGAGGATGTTGGTCAATAAAATATTATATTGGGACTGGCCTCACAGTTACTTTTATTAATCAAATATTCTTTATTCTGTACTAAAGTGACTCATCCATTAACGCCAGGATCCCAAAGCTTTATTGTTACAAGTATTCTTGTTATTCAAAATGTTATTTATTCTGCTTGGGTTGTTTTGAATTGTATAGGGTTAGTAAATTGGTATTACTTTTTATAGGTCATAAATATGTATGGTGAGCTGATAATGGATGCAGTCCCAGACAAAGTAAGTGAAAACTTCCTCTTCAGGAGATTCTTGTATATTAAAAATGAGTAATTTTTTATTTCCAAACTTTATTTAATAATTCCTTATATATTTTTTTAAAAAGGGCTATATTATGTATATACACATTTATGTATTTATATGTTTACATGAACTTAGGGATATCCTATTACAAAATTTATTAATATGTATTTTTAATAATTTATGTGTATGTTTGGTACTAGGGATTGAATCCAGGGATGCTTTATCACTGAGCCACATCCTGGCCCTTTTTCTTTTTTACTTTGAGATAAGGTACTCACTAAGTTGCCAAGGCAGGCTTGGAATGTTTGATCCTCCTGCTTCAGCATGAGAAAGTCACAATGCTAATGTTTTCTTATTTATGTCTAGGTAGGTATGTTTATTGATAAGGGGACTTTTTTTGTTTATTGATAAGGGGACTGAGGAGAAAGATTTATGACTTTGAGGTCAGCCTGGGCAACTTGGCGACACCCTGTCTCAAAATAAAGAATAAAAAGGACTGGGGATTCAGCTCAGTGAAAGTGCTCTTGGATTCAGTTCCCAATACCATAAATCAATCAATTAATTAAAGTCTTACCCTCTTTATAAAAATGTACAATAGTATTCATCTTCACTTTTTTTTTTTTTTTAACTGTCAAACCTGTGGTACTCAATTCACTCAAACCCCATTAGCTCTAAATTCTCTTAAGAGCTTTGTTACATATTAAAACTTTTAAATTCGATTAATTTTTTTTTTTCTGAAAACTCAAATACCTGATGAGTAGCAGAACTTTCCAAGTACTTAAATCTCATAACTTAACTATTCAGGAGGCTGAGGCAGGAGACTCTCAAGTTCAAGATCAACCTGGGCAGGTTAGCAAGACCCTGTCTCATAAGAAGACTAAAAAGAGCTAGGGATGTGGCTCAGTGGTAGAACACCTCTGGGTTCAGTCCCCAGTCCTGCATAAACAAACAAACAAAAAACTTAAACAGATAAATATAACTAATCTCAGATGCTAGTACCATTTGTCACTGTAGAAAACATTCCACTTAAATAATCATAAATTCATTATGCATTATAAATTCAAATCATGAAGCTATATTGGATTGTTTTGTGAAATGCTCTTAATCATCAAAAAGTTTAAATCTAAACACATTCAGACTTTTAGCATGAAAGTATTAATTTTAGGAGTTTAATTTATCTTCATTATTTATACATTTAATTCTAAACCTTCATGGACTTAAAAGGACATTTACTAAGGCAGTGGTTCTCAAGATGTGGTCCCCAGACCAGCAGTGTCAGTATCACCTGGGGAAATGCACATTCTTAGATCCCAGCTCATACCTATTAAATCAGAAACTGGAATTGGATCCTAACAGTCTTATGTTTTAGCAAGCCCTCCAAATGATTCTGATGAACAGAGTTACAGAGTCACTGCTTTAGAGATAACGTCACAGGTTCTTTTTTATGCAGGTTAAGCTGAATAGTTTTCATTGAATGTGCATTAGAATCACGTGGAAGGTTTGTAAAACCAGATTGCTAGTTTGTGCTAAAATGTAGCAGCTCTGGAATTGGGCTGAGAATTTGGATTTTGAACAAATTCCCAGGTGATACCAATTCTTCTGGCCTGATGACCACATCCTGAGAACCATACACTAAGGTAATAGTCTTAGCAACTAAAGTGAGTCTGAGTTAGAGCCAGTGCTTCAAGACCGTGTTATGGACTAACTCAAATGAGCCAATACCACTTAATAAGCCAAAATCTGAATCCAAGGAGGTGGGACCTGATACTCTGTATGGCCAGGGTAATTTTGGGTACTAGAAATGATTGTGCTAAGGCCTTCTTGTAGATGTATGGGAGTCTTCAAATCCACATCCTTCAAATGGAGAGTTTTATAATCCGTATTAATAAGTTCATGGTATTGGTTGCCTCATTTTTTTCAGAGCATATTTCAGTTGTTCAGTCTTTCAATTTATTGGAGAGATTTGTCAATTGACTTCTCTACTTGATTTGATTGGAGTAATCTCATTACTGTCCCACTGACAATAGACCACACCTGAAATTTTTCTAATGAAAAATTTAAACCGAATTTTCTATAAATCAAGTACTAGATTTCCTATATTTTGATTACTATTTTAAGAAATTTTTCCTCTGATTTTTGTCTATTTTATGTTGGAATATTTTTATTTAAAAATTTTAAATATCTATGTATTTTTTAATTAGTTTGTGTTCAGATATTTTAAAAATTTCATTTTCCTTTGGAATTAAGTCTGGGCATAGCCTAATGTAATCTGGTTGCTTGTATTTGGTGTCTGTTTTAGGTTCATTTCTTCAACAGCTTTTTTCATAGACAGCTGGTAACCAAAGGATATAATGGAGTTAAGAGATGGACTAAAAAGGTATTAAATCTTTTTATTCTAAATTTGAAATGGGGATTAATCTCTTTGAGTGGAAAGAAAATTTTAATGCCAATATGATGTTACTTAGAAACTTTTTGATGTGATAGTTTTTGTTGTTGTTGTTATTGTTTTGTTTTGGTACCAGGGATTGAACCCAAGGGTACTCAACTACTGAGTCACATTCCCAGACCCCTTGAGACAGAGTCTCACTTAGTTGCTTAGGGCTTCACTTAGTTGCTGAGGCTTGCTTTGAACTTGTAATCCTCCCGAGCCACTGGAATTATAGGCATGTACTACTGCACCCAGGGATAGTTTCTCTTTTAATCTCATTGTTTAATTGTGGGGTTAAGACAGGAGGATTGCAGCTTCAAGACCAGCCTTGCAACTGAGCAAGGCCTAAGCAATTTAGTGAGACCCTGTTGTTGAAATTAATGGGGGCAGAAGATGGGTCATGGAAACCCCAAGAATCCAAATAAACACTCAGAGACTATTTGGCTCTATCTCCAAGGCAAAAAGTTTACTTCTACATGCAGAAGGGTGTGCAGCAATCAAAATTGAAATTGGTAAAATTGGCTTTTATCCCTGACATAGGGGTACTTGGCCATTGCACATTGGTCAGGGCTCACTGCACCATCTTGGATGCAAATTATTATCGAGGAAATACTAACTTCAGAAAGACAGCTGGGTTGCCAGAAAATAGCAGCCTAAGAAGTTAACTAAAATGAAGTCTCTTTGGTTTGACAGAAAAGACTTGTTTTTCCCTCAAAAAGAAGGACCATTGTCTATTTTATTTACTATAGATTGAATATTCCCTACTCAAGATGCTTGATTTTGAATTTCAGAATTTTTTTCATTTTGGAATATTTTCATATTTATAATGAGATATCTTGGGGATGAGACCCAAGACTAAACAAGAAATTCATTTGTGGTTCATATATACCTTATGCACATAATCTGAAGGTTAAGTTTTATGTAGTGTTTTTAGTACATATGTGTTTTTTTTAATTCTTTTTTTAAATTATGTTTTTTGCAGTGCTGGGGTTTGCACCCAGGGCATCATGCATGCTGGGCAAGTGCTCCACCATTGAGTTACACCCCTAGTCTCTGTGATTGGGTTTAGACTATGACCCATAACATAAGTTCATGTGCAGAATTTTCTACTTGTGGCATCATCATGCTAAAGTAATGTTGAATTTTGTAGCATTTTGGGTTTCAGAACTTTAGATTAGGGATGCTCAACCTATATTTCATTCTTACTAGGATTTTTGTTGTTGTTGTTGTTTTTGTTTTATCTTGTTTTGTTTTGTTTTGTTTTCTTAGTGATGCTGAGGACTGAACCCAAGGCCTTATAAATGCTAATAACTAAGCAATCCCTTTACCATTGAGCTGTACCCCCAGCCCTACATTTTCTTTTGGCCATCTCCCTCAACCCCAGATTTATAAATATAGAAAATGAAAAGCAAAAACACTAAAGTGCTTTGCTTTAAGATCATATAGACTGATAAAAGATTTATTTATAGCACAACATTATCTGATTATGTTATGGGGTGCAACTTAAGAACAGACCGATCACCACTGAGAAGTCCAAATTTGAGAGTCTTTATTAAGCCGGCCAGCTGACTGTCTCACACAATGCCCCAAAAAATGGCTGTTGGGAGAACAGCCCCAACCACAGGTTTGTAGGGGTTCTTATACCAAAAATCACATTAATCATAAGTGTCTGTTGCTATGATTCAGAATTACACATTAACATCATGAGATCATCAACAGAGGGAGAAGTGGATCAAAATGACCCTTACGTAGGTACAAACTAAAGAATGGTTACTAACATCCACACAATCACTGTTCACATGGTACATTGTTTAGGAGCAATAGGAATCAAAAGAGAGCAATGTTTCTTTACATAGGAATTATTCTGAATTGTTAAATATGTCACACTAAGTAACTGATGATGGGCACAGAGGTGGGGTGTTCCCATGGGAGAAACTTATTTCCTACATAACATGGAGTTTCAGAGCAAAATGGAATCTGTTTAGTCATTTCCCTTAGAGTCTGGCCTATAACATTCTCATGGAGCCAGATCTGTCAGCCCATCACAATTATCAGAAAGCAAGAAGGAAGACTTAAAAAATTAGTTTTTAAGAATCTGATATATTTTAAAATGATATTGTAATTGTTTTAACCCAAGGAATCACTAATAGAAGTACTTTAAAAAAGAAATTAATTCACTCTTTTATGGATGTTTAATGGAGCATCTGTTATCCAAGATATAACTGGAATTTTGAGTAGAATAGCAACTATTTCTAACTTGTAAAGGATATGTTAGGATTGTAAAGGATGTATTCAGATATAAAGGGTATGTAAATATTACTAAGGATGTTTTCAATTTTAACATCTGAAAGACAAGGTAGTAATAATGATAATAGCTAATATTTATTGACAGCCTACAATATTCTTCCTAAAATGCACAGTTCTGTGCATTTTTCAAGTACTCTTATTCTCAACAATATCATAAGGTAGGTATTATTGCTTTCTGCATTTTATAGTTGAGGAAATCAAGGCACAAAAGAGGCTAAGAAAATTGCCAAAGTTGTCTAACCAAGAGTGAAAAAGCCACAATTTGAACTTAAACAAACTTGTTTCAGAGCTCATGATATTAACTACTATACCAAATCCATAGAAAGATGGAAGACTTAGACCCTTTGCTGTTTTCTAATACCATGGTTATTTCCTAAGGTGTTAAGTCTAGGTCAAAATATGCCCAAGAAAATTACCACCAAGGCATGGTGGTAACACACCTATAATCCCAGTGACTTGGGTGACTAAGGCAGGATTGTGAGTTTGAGGCTAGCCTGGGAAACTTAATGGGACCCCGTCTCTAAGTAAAAGTAAAAAGGACTGGGGATATGTAGCTTATTAGTAGAATGCCTTTGAGTTCAATCCCTGGTATCACAAAAAAAAGAAAAAAGACAAGAAAAGAAAAATGTAAGCCATTTGATAAAACACGGTTTTAGTGGGTTAAATGAAAAATAATACTTTCTCATTTTTCTTATTGTGTGTTACAGCTTAGTAGTTATAAGCATGGGCTGTAAAAACAAGACCTGGGTTCAAATTCTTGCTCACACTGCCTACTTGTATGTCCTGGGGCAGGTCAGAAGTCAATGGAAGCTGCTGTGTGTCGTTGGTTTTGTGATGACAGCTGCATTTCCTTCTCTTTTCTTTATTAGGTTGATTTGTTTAAAAAGAGTCTTCTGTTGATTCCTATTCACCTAGAAGTCCACTGGTCTCTCATTACTGTGACACTCTCTAATCGAATTATTTCATTTTATGATTCCCAAGGCATTCATTTTAAGTTTTGTGTAGAGGTAAGTTAATATCCTGCCTATTTTTTTCACTTTATTTGTGATTGACCCAGTCCCAACTTAGTTCTAGGTAGAACAGCAAAAGTCAGTACTGTAGAGGAACAGTTTCTATTGTGAAAATCCTCTAAACTCTTTGTAAAGAAAAGAACTATAAGAGGGCTCCTCAGGTGAGAGGCAGCTATTCAAGATCAGGATCCCCTTCTGAGATACATGCCCTAATTTGGTTTTGTCACCCTACCCGCCCCCCTTTTTTCCCTTCCCCTTAAAAATGCTTTTTAAATTTTTTTTTTTTTTTTTTTTTTTTTGAGCCGGTCTTGCTAAGTTGCTGAGGGTCTCACTAAATTGCTGTGGCTGGCCTTGAACTTGTGATCCTACTGCCTCAGCCTCCCAAGTCGCTAAGATTACAGATGTGCATCACCACTCTCATGTCCCTAGCACTGTTTTTAAAAAAGCTGTAATTATATTGGTTTAGGAATAGACAAATAGATTGGAACAATATGAAGAATGCAGAAAAAACTCATGCATATTTGGAAATTTAGTATATGATGAAGTTGGGAAAAGATAGGTTATTCAGGTAAGACACTGGGAAAATTCACTGTCATTTAGAAAAGTAAAATATAGATCCTTACTTCATACTTACACTAATTATAAAGACATTTCAAAATGTATAAATGTATTCTACTGTTATGTAAAATTAATTAGAACAAATAAAACATTTTTTAAAAAGAAACATTTCAAATGGATAAATACCTACCTGTAAAACAAAACTAAAAGCATTTGAATAAAATATAAAAGATACTGTGTTCTTAGAATAGGGAATGTTTTCTTACACAGAACCCTACCCCAAAAAAGAGACATAAGGAATAGTTTGATAAATTTAACCATGTCATAATTTAAAACTTCTGAGCCAAGTGTGGGGATATGAACCTATAATCACAGCAACTTGGGAGGCTGAAGCAGGAGGATAGCAAGTTCAAGGCCAATCTGGGCAATTTAGCAAGACCCTCTCTCAAAATAAAGTTTAAAAGAAGGGCTGGGGATGTCGTACAATCATAGAGGACTTGGGTAGCATGTACAAGACCATGGGTTCAATCCCCAGTACCACCAAAAACAACACAATATAGTAGTTCCCTGCATCCTAATGGAGAAAGATCTACAAGACATAACTGAGTTTTTAAAAGCCAGATGTGCACTGGGTGCAGTGGCACATGCCTATAATCCCAGTGGCTCACGGAGCTGAAGCAGGAGGATTCCAAGTACAAGGCCAGCCTCTGCAGCTTAGTGAGGCCCTAAGCAACTTTGCAAGTCCCTGTCTCAAAATAAAAAGGGCTGGGGGTGTAGCTTAGTGGTAAATTGCCCCTGGGTTAAATCCCCACCTCCACCAACCCCCAAAAAAAGCCAGTTGTGGCAGAATGGTATAATCTGCTTATGGGGAAAATGCATTTATGTGTGCTTGTATGTTTGTGTATTTATACACACACACACTTGTATGTAATATGCAAAGACTTATGCACAGTGGCATATACCTGTAATCCTAGCTCTGTAGGAGACTGAGGGAGGAAGATTGCTTCCAGGAGTTCAATGCCAGTGTGGGTAATATAGGGGGACCCACTTTCTAAAAAAAAAAATTCATGGAATGGGTGCTTACAATTTTGATTTTAGTAATTGCTTTTGGATAAGTGTAGAACGGAGTAGAACTAATAAAGGAATTTCACCTTATTTCGGTTATTCTAATTTTTATTAACAAAAAATATATTTATTTAGTTTAAATGTATAAATTTAAAATTTTAAATATATGCAACACATGTTTGTATATATAAATTTTGTATATTTGTTATGATATATAAATATAATATATTTAAATATATTTATATTTAACATTTAATTTAAAAATTAAGTATAAACAAAACTAAGATCAAGTTTTCAAAATCTATGTTTGTGGTTTTAAGAAATCCAGAAAAAAAAAACCTACTGTGGAATCTTCCTGGGCCCAGAGTGCTCTAACTCAGTACAGAAGAGTTAGTCCATATCAGATGTGATTGTGTTTTCCAGTTCACTTTGTTTAATTCCTTTCCCATCTCACATCCTTCACTTGTCAGAGCCTGTCACTGCTGTTTCTTCCCTGGACAAATAGGGAAAAACAAACAAGGAGAGCAGGGGTGTTGTGAAAATCATTTCATCTAGGAAATACTATCCCAGGCCTCTGCTTTGTGTCAGGCACTGACACTGGGGAGTCAGAGAAGGTTTAGACAGTTGCCTTCATGGAGCCAATGATAGTTAAACAGGATTTGTTTATGAAACAGGCTGTTGATTTCTAAGTCAATTCTGGATTATTAAGGCACTTGGTTCTTCTGCACAGTTATTAAAAAATTCATCTTCTGAATTTTTGCCCAGGTCCTGCAGAGGTCCCATTTTTAAGGTCAAATTATAATTGGCTAATAACTTGGCACATTTGGAAAAAGACCCTGAGAGCCAACTTGTTTGGGGTGATAGCTAAAAGTCATTTAAAGCCAATCAGAGTCATCTAAGCAGGGGAGGCTAGGCAGTTTTTTTTAAGGAGGTGTGAAGGTCATAAAAGTGGCTCTGAAGGAGACTTGGGGGCCTGTATTTCCAAAGAGTTGATGAAAAATGTTATTAAAATTCCCAAATATGTAGATTCTCTGAGAGCAAGGACTTCAACAGCTTTCTTTATCACTATACCCAGCACTCAACACATTATAAATGCTCAGTCATTGTTGGTGTAGGGCAAGTCTTTTTTGCCTTTATTCTATGTGTAATTTATTTATACTTGTTATTCTGAGAACTTGAAGTTACTTGTTTGGAAGAGCAATATGCAGTCATAACCTCTGATGTTACCCTTGATATAGAGAGAAATATGCACAAAGAGGTTGAGGGCATTATGGATATTTTGAAACTTCAGCAGTCTTTATCATGGTAGAAATTTCAGTAGTGGACTTGACCATATTCAGTATTCAGAATGTTCTTGCCATCTTCCAAACTAAGGAATCCATCTACAGCTACATGTTTTTCATTTAGTTTTAGTTAATGATTTCTGCCTTGGGTTTCTTCCTTCTCTTCAGCTCTGGCACTGATTAAAACTTTCTTTCGTCTTGCCAATTTACTGCTGGAAAAGGTGGCTAACCATCTCAATAAATGTTGTAATTAAGTAAACACCAGTGCCCACACTCTTGAGTGCATACCTTGAGCACAGGAGGTCTGAATCCTCTTTAACAATATGAAAGCTCTGAAATAAAGTTCTAGCTCTAACTCTTTCGTGCACACACTGCCCGATTTTGTGGGGCCACAGTTGCGGCTTCCTTTGCTTCTACCTGCTGTGGGCAGGTTTCATTTTTCACCAACTCATGGAACACAGCATCTGTGTTGTGGTTTCTTTTTAACCAGAATATAAGAAAGTATTTGCTGACTGAAGCCAGAGAAAAAAATAGACCTGAATTTCTTCAGGGTTGGCAGACAGCTGTTACAAAGGTAAGTATGTGATACAAATGAAACTTGGGCATGTCCAGGGGAGGGAATGATCCAAGGGGTGATTGTGTGTAACAGCATTGGAAGACTGCTGACAGAGACCAAGAAGAGCCTAGAGGAGGCTCTAGGGAGGCAACTCAGAATAAGCCTATTTAGTACTTTGTCATCTGGCTACTCAGTTGCCCATTGCTTCCTGTAATCAGGTAACTTGAGTCCTTTCATCCCTGGGACAGTTGCTAATGATATAGTTGCTCTGCTGAAAAACAAATTTTGGTTGGGGGGTTTGGCACCTACTCTTGCCTCATGGCTCTTATAGACTCAGAGAAATGCTAAATGACTATTTGGGTTCACTATGGGTGCAAGAGCACTGGGCTACTTTTCAGGCATATCCCCAGTTCTTTAGTCTGAGGACAATATGGATGCAGCCCTATGTTTGGCTTATAGACATTAAAGCTATTTATGGGCCAGAGTGCCTGTCTCTCAATCCTGTCATGAACACCAGTATCAACAATTTAGTCATTATTTTATTGTTTACAATGTGTTTTTGTGTAATGATATCATTTGATCCTTACAACCCAAGAGGTAGATGGTCATTTAAAGATGAACAGCATCTTTATTTTACAGATGAGAAAACTGAAGTGTGACCTTCCGTAAAAGACATCAGAACTATTGGTAGAGGCAGGTCCTTGAACTCAGTTCTGTCTTAATCTTTGACCCAGCATTATAGACAGAGTCTTGAAACAACCTTTAACCCAATCTCAAAGGGATCAACCTTGAACTAAACCACATACTAAATTTTAAAATTAAGCTCAAGTTTTCTGTTTCTAATAATCTAGTATACCAGTTCAAACCAGAACTGAACTTGTAAATTTTCTAAATTTACCAGCTAGAATTCTAGGTATTCTAAATTTAGCCAATATCTTTCATATTCCTACTTAATGCAGTCATTTTAGAAGTTTATTCTTTACCTTCATGATTCTTTCAAAGAATAGGACAGAATTATGTAATATGAGATGAAAAGTGAAGACTGCTAAGCAGAATTGTTACCATCTAAGTGTTCAGAGTCCAGGCAAATGTTCTCTGATCCACAGTTCCATCTTTACTTGTCAGAGAACTGACTGCAAAGCTAAGTATCCCTATAGATGTTTTTAAAAGAGTTTTTATTTCATTTCCCATATTTCCCACATTTTATAAGTTGTGGTTGCCATTTTGATGACTCTTTTTATGTGGCCAGATGCCTTTATAAAATAAACACGATGATACCAGCTGTCTGGACAGACACAGTTTTCCTGTCCCTTGCTCTTTTGTCATAAAATAATGTTTCTTATCTGAAGAGGAGAGGAGTACTTGGTCTTATTTTAATATAACCTTTTTGTTTTTCCCTCAGTGTATTCCACAACAGAAAAATGACAGTGACTGTGGAGTCTTTGTGCTCCAGGTAAAGAAATACTGTATATTTGGTTTTGTTTTGTTTTGAATTTACAGTATGTGACATAAGTTTGTTGTGTTCAGAAAGGGAGAAGGCAGTCCCTTTATGTGTATATGGTATTGGGTACAGGTAACAGACTACTTTTCTTCTACCCCCTTTGTTGTTGAGATGCAGTAGTGCATTTTCAGGTGTTATTATTAAGAACTACATCTCAAGCCAAGAATGGAAAATAGAGATCATCCATGTCTTATCAGAGATTAGTAGTGAGCTACACTGGAGACTGACTTGGATTTGTTTGTTTCATAGATCATTGGCATTTACAGGATTAACTTAAAAAAATAAAAATAAAAACAAAAACAACATTGGCAGGCTGGGTATTGTGGTAGATGCCTGTAATCCCAGTGACTGTAGAGGCTGAGTGAGGTGGAAGGATTGGAAGTTTGGGGCCAGCCTGGGCAACTGAACAAGACCTTGTCTCAAAAATATAAAAAGGGTTGGTGATGTAGCTTAATGATAGCTAGCTTCTGGATTCAATCCCCAGTACTGAATAAATAAATAAAATTAATGATTGGGTGTCAAAGACCTGCTAGTTGCCTGCCAGTGTTTTTTGTTTTTGTGTGAGGTTCTGGGATTTAACCTAGGAGTGCTTTACCACTAAGCTACATCCTCAGCCACCACCACTACCTCCCTTTTTTTCTTTTAATTTTGAGACAGGGTTTCACTAAGTTGCCAAAGCTGACCTTGAACTTTTGATCCTCCTGCTTCAGCCTTCCGAGTTGCTGCGATTACAGGCCTGCTCCACCATGCCCAGAGAGTAATTAGATTTTAAATAAAGGTCACATTTAGAAACTGTCACCCCATGGTCTCTGGGTGTCTTAAAGGGCAATGGAAAATTTTCTGTTATATATATATTTATGAAGGAAATTATCTAATCTACAAAATTTAGAGATTTGCAAGGATCTTGGAAGATTGGTTTATTCATATACCTCATAAATGTTTGGGGTTTGTAAACAGATTTAAGTTCCCAAAGGCTATGTAATACCTGCATTTTCAGCAGATTGTATTTTGAGAAGAATTATAGCCTCTTCATCAGATTAGTGCTTTTCACAATATTTGGGGGTGGAGGGAAGGGTGATCCCTAGCTATACACTTGCCTGAAAAGCAAACTATGATTTGGAGATAAATGTTGTAAAACACCATATTGTCACAAGCGTCTGTAAATGTTATAATGCAGTCTTAGACTCTATCAGGTCTGCATGTGGTGCTGGGCTATTGCACAACCCCACATGCCACTTATGTGTTTCTGGGACCTTTGCAGTACTGCAAGTGCCTCGCTTTAGAGCAGCCTTTCCAGTTTTCACAAGAAGACATGCCCCGTGTGCGGAAGAGAATTTACAAGGAGCTGTGTGAGTGCCGGCTGCTGGACTGACTCAGCAGTGCTCTGCAAGTCTGACCAAGTTGGAACAGATGGTTTGTTACTTGAATCTCCAAACACTTATTTGAATTTTTACAAATATTCAGATCAGTGGTGTTGGGCCACTATTGTTACCTCAAATTTATTTTTTGCCCTTATTCATTTCTCCAATTACCATGTACTTTTTTTAATGTTCAGTTTGGTTTCATTTTTAATTTTATGGATTCCTCGCGTCCCTCCCATATTTAATATTTATTGTCCAAACGCATGCATATAGACAGAGCATGCAATGAAGAGTATTAAAAAAAAAAAAAAAAAAAAAAAGCCTAGTAGATTTGGTGCAGCTTTTGAAACTTAGTTAGTGTGAACTGAATACAGGTTTAAAATTTAATCTCAGAACCTAAAAATGCAAATGTTTTTGATACAGCATAACTTGGAGTAGTCTGTGTTCCCTAGGGCCTAAAGGGTAGCTTGGAGTGGTTTTGACAAAGCCCGTTCAGTTTTGCTTTTACCAGCAGCACCTTTCACTGACTTCCCTCTCCAAGGGAGTCTTAGAGAGTGAGATGCATTCCTTTTGAAGGGTGAGATGGAAGTTGGCTATAAAGTGATGGGGTGTGTTCTGTTCATGGAGGCATGCTTGCAAGCAAGGAGTCTGCTTTGGGAAGAGTTGATACGGTATGAGAAAAAGCAGTGTCTGGGGCCAGTTACCTTAACAAATGAGATTTCAGTCCTGGTCTTAGGAATTACAATGCATAGCCTAAATCTTATAAAGGCTTTTTCTGCAACATTTAATTCCCTGGATTTTTCTGATTTTGACCTTTGCAAAAACTTGGTATCTGTCAAACCAGTGGTCAAACAAATGAGATTGAGACTTTCGAGAAGTAATTTATAAGTTGTTACTTTCCTTATGTTGCCTCCTATATGAAAGAAATTAAGATTTACTGAATACATTTCTATTTCTAGTGTATCTGAAATATAAACATTCAAAATTGATGGGTGACTTCTTTTGCAGATGCATGGGTAGAAGAGGGAAGGTAATAAAGAAAGCTTGGTTTCCTAGGAGTACAGTAATGTATTAAAATTGTTTCCCTCCTCTCCAGGGATCTCCTTACATTCAGGGTTCATTTGGCTTCTGCACAACCAATCCTGACATTTCAGCATGGGAGTTACTTTTTTCCCTTCTGTTGAACTTCTATCATCAAGGGACAGGCTGTAATGTGGCCCTTTCCTTATACTTAGCTGCATTGGGATGAAAGTAATGGATTTTACATCTTTTTTCTGACCTTTTTTGACATATTTGAAAGGAAAGGAAGTAAGGAAAGACACATGTTCAACTACCCAATTATTTTTTCTGAAGGAAAATATATTGGTAACAAATTAAGTAAATGGCTGAAGACACTTGAATTTATGCCTGGTTAGGTGTGTGAGTGTTGAAAAGAAAAAGCTAAAATACCTAACTTGGCTGTAAGTTGTGATTGAGACAAGGCTGACTGCCAGCAATTGATGGTTAAGTCAGACCGTGTTTACATGCTTATGCACGTAAATGACTATTGACACTGGGAAACAACCTCTCCCAATCCCTCCAGACTCACACGCCTTAGTATAAATCAGGTCAGTATTTCTTACTGTGTGTTGGGGTCATTAAAGACTGGAAGTAGAGGCACTTTAATGCTACTATAGGTAAGGTTGTCACCATTAGGAAAGATGAGAATTTATAGTGAGGAGATGTTGTCTTAACGTTTCCAGACATAATTATGCAAACATGGGATATTTCAAAATTTATGAGAAGTTGGTTTTCTTTTTGTTGTTGTTGTTGTTGTTTTGTTTTTGTTTTTGTTTTTTTGGTGGGGTTGTACCAAAGTAGCTAGTAAGTAAGTAGGCTGTTGACTCCAAAATGCCTCATACTTCAAAATGAGGGAGTATCTCACTTCCCCACTGACAAAGTCATCATGCAGAAAACAGAAAATTCTGCAAAAATAAAATATTTTTTCCTTTTTTTGGGTTTTTTGTTTTTGTTTGTTTGTTTGTTTGTTGGCAGTGCTGGGGATTGCTAGGCAAGTGCTCTACCATTGAGCCACATGCCCAGCCCTCCTTCAACAACCTTAATGCCCAGAGCTTGAGTTGCCACTTCTTCCAGTGTGAGATATGGTCATCATATCAGCACTGGGTCATGCACGAATGATCATAGAAACCTCAAGTGAGCTGTCCATATCTAGTTACTCTTTCACTTCCAACATCATAGGGCACCCTGAGGTGCACTGCCTGGCATGGTTTAGCCTAAATGTTGAATATTTCAGTCTGTTTTTAAAATGTTTCTGTCAATCATGAAACTTGGTTTCAGCACATTTAATTGCTTTTTCTTCTTGTAATTAGATATAAACCTCTATTTAGCTAAAGTCCTAGGTTAGTCCTTTGACCTGATGTTTGCAGTAATTGCTTCCTTGCAACAAAGGCGTTTTTGAAATATACTCTGGGCTGTTGGTGAAAAGACACTGCTTTACCATCGTTTGCCTGGCAATGAACCGTCTGGCTTCCCACAAGACAGACAGACCTCATGGTTTGGGGGCTGAGTGCAGGCCTCACACGAAAGAACAATATGACAAGTCTTCAATCAGCTGTCCAGTCAGCTCTATGGGCAAACTTACCAGGTTATAGTTGCTTCTTTCCAGTGGTCTTTTCTTTGTTTAATCTGCAGCAATGAACATAGGTTTAATGCATCTTTTAGTTTTATCAAGAATCATAGAGAATCAACTTTCAGTTAGTCTTTTTAAGGAAGGAAAAGGAAGCAGTTGCTGCCAGTAATCCCCACACCATATTTTTGGCTTTGCCTTGTATTTTCTACTTCTGTTGAATATGAGTAACACGGTCATTTGAGTTTATAGTTGGAACAAAACAATTACAGACCTAACTGGGACACAGCCAGCATTCACCTAATCTGCTGCCCTTTTTTCTCTACAATTGTAGTTCACTGCTTCCCTGGGTTAATTGGGAGGGGAGGGAGGGTCTGGGAGATTCACAACTTTTCAGGCAAGAAATGGTGAATTAATAGTTGAATTAGATATGCCAGTTACCTGCTGTCCTTAATTATATTAAGAAACCAAGTTAATTGGCAGTTGTAAAGCACATACATTGTTATGTGCTAGGCTGTGCCTCCTGGCCTACAGATAATTTAAGACCTAGGGAATACCATCAGAAAAGTACTAATTGTATTGGGTGTTATAAAAGCAGACCTAGACAAGTTGTTCACTTAAATGGTACTTGTTGGTCAGAAAAAGAATTTCAAAAGATTATCATGTAAAATTACAGTACTCAATCCTTCTAGCAAAGTATTTTTTTGAAAAAATAAACTAAATGCCTTTATAAACTCATGTTCTCTTGTGTTGGATTATACTGCTTGGTGAGTAGTAAATTCTCCTGAAAACACTCCAGTCATGACCAGACTCCTTTAAGAACAGAACAGTGTAGGCTCCTAAGTAGCCTACCCTTAGAGCACTACTGTCCAACAAAATTTTCTGCAATGATGGAAATGTTGTTTTTATTTACTGTAACAGTCACTAGCACATTTCTACTAAGCACTTAAAATGTGGTTAGTGTAACAAAGAAACTGAATGTTTATTTTTGTTAAACAGCCACAGTTGGCCAGTGGCTGTTATATTGGATTACAGAACTCTAAACCAAGTTGCATATTTTACACTTTAGCTAATAACGTAATTCCCAGATAATTCTATAGATCGCCATCTGGCTAGATCTGACACTTCACCCACTATCATATTCCCTGAACCTAGGTAGCATATATTTCCTAGTTCTCACTTTTCTCTGATTAAAGTGGGATACTGTTCCTGAGAGAGATAGGAAAGAGGATGCAAAAAAGACTCATTTAGTGTCCTCAAGCACAAGAAACATCTGGTCCCCTTAATTCAATGCCAGATTGTTTTCATAAGAATGTCCATGCTTTCTTCACATGAAGCCATAACTAGTTATAAATGTTACATTGAAATGAACATGAAATTCTGCATGTTTATTCAGAGTCTCTCCCAAACTCATTTACAGATAGTACAGAGTGAAGGAGTTCTAGAAGAAGTCCCTTTTTATAGGTGAGGAAAGAAGCCAAGACAGTAAGTTGGTCCAGCTTTATTGAAATCTGTTATAGAAGACACAATTCAAATAAGAGTCACAGTCTTTGGTTTTAAGGCCTGTAGAATCTGAGTTTTTTCACCACACAAGAATACAAAATATATTAGTTCAAACTATATTGTAAAAACAAATTCTAAAAATGAATAATGTGTCCTGATTGTTTGCAAATGGTTTCTTCCTAAGCACTTAACAACTGTTATAGCTCTTTAAAAAATTAAAAGTTTAGAATTTAATGAGAAAACCCACGTTTATTGTAACGTGAAAGCTGTTCACATTCAGCCCCAACTTTCACAAACTACTGGAAGATACTTTGAAAAAAAATTTACATTTTTTACATACCAGGGAAAATTATACTCACATATAATATTAGAAATCACCTCTTGCCTTACAAATGCAAAACAAATTCTCTAGACCACCCTGGCTTGAACCGTAGTAAGCACAATTTGGGAAAAATAAAAAAGACTTCAGTTTGAGAAGTAGCTGAAATAGACACTTTCTTTAGGAAATCTTTCTCTATTTTTGTGAAGCATTCTCTGTCATCAAGCTCTTTTAAAAAAGAACCCATTCTATTCCCAGGACTACATTTAAAACGGAAAGAATAAATCTGATGGCCTTTATAGTAAACTTCATCATGTCAAGGCAATCCTTTAACACATGTCTCCTGATATTTCATTCCATTTCCTACTAATAGTGTCTTCCCCCACCCACTAGAATATGTGAGGTTTTCTGTATTGCAAACCCTTGTTTTGTTGTTGTTAGCTTTAGGTAAAACATGTTTTGAAAAATGTATATAATTCTTCAAACCCTGCACCTACTTTTGTGCTGTGTAAGGAATGGAAGTGAGACATGTCGCTGGGACCATCTCAGGTTTACTTACTTCTATACCAACTAGTTAGGAAGCTCCCTTGACCCTTTAAAGATTAGAATTCAACATAAAAAACATATTCAGTTGTCAAACACCTGTTGTTAATTTAAAACAAAGCTATACCACATAGCAAAATTCCTTTTATTAAACTTTATCTCGTGCAAACTTAAATTTTAAAAAATATTCATTCCAGGCCCCAGTGTAGATCATGAACCTACTTAAGATACAAACATGGTAAAACAAATTATTACATTTTTCCATTTTCCTTTAAAAAGTGTGGCATTTTGGCTGACGGAATAATCAACATTATATATCAAACCTGTTGCTAAGGAACACTTTGTGTTGTGGGGGAGGGTTCTGGGGATCTAACCAGGGTTTTGAACATGTGAAGCAGGTGCTATACCACTAAGCCACATCCCCAGTCCCAGAGAACACAATTTTAGACCTGGTAACTGAAAATCATCTGGTAACTTGACACATGGCCAATATTCTAAGATTAGAATTAAAGGCATTCTCTTGTATTCTGTCTGTCCTTTAATAATTGTCAGGAGAAACCATGTAAAGGCTTGCAGCTCAGTAGACACTGATCAGACTGTGGGTAATATTCTTCAACAAACTCAACAGGCCAGTGGAGGGAGTTTTGCACTGATGGGGCTCTCACCTCTCACTGCTTTTGTGCCAGTTTTCCATAGCCACCTCTCCCAGCATCATAGTCTTGTCGATACTCATCTCGAACCTTAATTGAAAAAGAACACACAGAGTTACAGTATATAGATATTGGTATAACATAAACTTCCCACAACCATGTCAGAAAAATAGCTAAATCTTTTCAGATGTCATGTGAACATTTCAACAACCTATGTATTAGGATCTGTGAGGTTTTTGTGTGTGTGGTACTAGGGACTGAACCCAGGACCTCATATGTGCTAGGCAAGTGCCCTACCACTGAGCTATACCCTAGTATTAGACTCTTTAAAGTAAAACCCATTTCAGTGTATTTTGCTTTTGTTGTACACACAAGTGCAAAATACCTAGCCCCTAGCAGAAGTTCAATAACAATTGCTTATTGAAATGAATAGCAAGGTTTAAAAAATAATTCATCAAAACCAATGGGTGACTGGGTACAGTGGCACACACCTGTAATCCCAGTGGCTCAGGAGGCTGAGACAGGAGGATGGAGAGTTCAAAGCCAGCCTCAGCAAAAGTGAGGTGCTAAGCAACTCAGTGAGACCCTGTCTCTAAATAAAATACAAAATAGGGATGGGGATGTGGGTCAGTGGTTGAGTGTCTCTGAGTTCAATCCCTGGTACAAAAAAAAAAAAAAAAAATGGGTGGTTTTTCTCCAGGGTTACAGGCAAAAATTAAAAAGAAGTAAATACAGTTTGAAAAAACACCTGTCATTATGACTATAATCCAAGGCAGGGCTCAGCCCAGAGACTGCATACCTGGCCCCCTGATCGCCCACGTCCATACTGCCTGCCCTCCTTAAAGCCTGCATCCCAGTCTGTGCGAATGATCCGGTCATCCAGACGTGTTCCATTTATATACCGCATGGCATTTTCTGCATCTGCTCTAGAATAATATCTTTAAGTTTAAATATTAAGGAACATAAGCATTTCTCCAAATGTCTGGGGAAGTAACATTTAAATAAAGCTAAATTGTTAAGAAAAAGTACAAAAACAAATCCAAGCAGATGGAATTCAAAGACGTTTCAGCTTACACAAGCCTACTGGTCCAAAAGCACTTAGGTAAAGAAAATATACCACTTTTCTGGGGCTACCTTGTTTGTGATTTCCTGAATATTCCTATTAATATTTGGTCCATCCCTTCTTTTGTATATTTGGTACTGGGGATCAAACCCAGGTTCTTATGCATGCCAGGCAAACTTACCACTGGAGCAATATCCCCAGCCCTGTCCCCATATTTTGATTTGCAGAATATAAAATATGGTCAATGCAGGTTTAAATCATAAACTATGCACTTCTTATCCAAGAAACTGCACCCAACCCAAACTGGGTGCTGTATATTAGAGAACAATCTTTGTAAACAGAGGTGGCAGTGTGTATGGAACTACCACTGCATTTCACTAGATGGAAAGATTTCAAAGTACTAACCAGGTTAGGAGTTCCCATACATTTAATCAGTTTTACTCTACATAGTATTTTTTAAAATCTCTAAAAGCAATTCTGATTAATAGCTGGGTTTGGGAAATGCTGACTTAGGCTTTTTTCTCATCTTTACACAAATAGGGAAACATTTGGTGGAATTCATTTATATAATGCCTAGCACATAGTAGGCATTTGGTAATCCTTTTAAAAAAATTTTTTTTAGTTGTAGGTAGACACAATACTTTTACTTTTTTAATGTTCTGCTGAGGATCAAAGTGCTCACAAGTGCTAGGCGAGCACTCTGCCCCCAGCCTGGCATTCAGTAATCTTTGTTGAATGAATGAATGTTAGAAAAGCCAGCTAGCATCAGTAATCTCTTTTGGGCACTTTCCATCATGACTGTTGATCTTTAATCTATAACGCAAATGGAAACACTCTGATCCTTAGACTCATTAACAACATTAACTAACTGATAGTTGAGGTCTTTTGTTTTTACATTGTTTTCCCTGTGAACTCTTCTTGCCACTGCTACCAGAAAACAAAATCTGACAAAACTGGTCCCTTGTGTTTGGAGAGAGAACTGAAAAGCTTGCTTGGCCCAGAAATCAGATATCAAAAAGCCAAGTGAGGCTGGTCACACACCTATAATCCTAGTGTTCATGTAGTTGAGGCACAAGGACCATTTAAGCCCAGGAGTTTGAGACTAGCCTCGGCAACATAGCAAGCCCTATCTAAAAAAAAAAAAAAAACTAGTGAAGAATGGGTTCAGAAGCAGGGCTTTGCATTTAAGCTGATAAGAATGAACACATTCTTCCTTTCTTCTCAAGATCCCATTAAAATGATAGGAAAGAAGCATACATGAAAAGGCCATTAGCTGACCAGAGTGAAAAAAGCTGACAGGGCTGTGATATACCTCCGTACCTCCGTGGTAGAATGCTGACATACAGTGTGCAAGGTCCTCGGTTCAATTCCCAGTACCAGAAAACAAAACATGAATTCAGAATAGAACTCAATATTACTGGCTTTTATAGCATCAGTGTAGACACGTGGAAGAAGAGGTAGAGACAAGTGTAGGGATGCTAATCTAAGATCCTAGTTTTTCAAAAACAGGCAACCAACCACTCTGAGCTCTACTTTGGTTCAACAGTTACATTAGACACCCAGGAAGGATACTCCACAAAACAGAATCCACATGCTGTTTTTTTTACTTTATCCAGACCCATAATGATCTTCTTTATGTCACCACTTTTGCTGAAAAGTTCATAAATTTGTTCTTCAGTTGTGTAAAAGGAAAGATTTCCAACATACAATGTACAGCTTTTCTTCAGTAATTTTTCTTGTTCTTCATTATCACCCTAGAATTTCAGAGAAAAACATGTCAATTTAAAAACAAAAGGCCTTGCTTAAATAATATTCCTAAGTATGATTTTAAAATAATGTCCTAAGCCAGGTGTACATGCCTATAATCCTAGCTACTGGGGAGGCTGAGGCAGGAGCATTGCAAGTTCAAGGTCAGCCTGGGCAACTTAGTGAGACCCTGTCTCAAAATAAAAAAGGGCTGGGGTATAGCTCACTGGTAGAGCACCCCTGGGTTCAATCCTCAACATGGGTGGGGGCAATCATTAACTCTGATTTAAAACAAAAAAGGATGCAGGGGGTGTTCACATTCTGTGAGGACTTATGTAAAGGTGCAGACTGTTTTTAGTGGAGAGAAAAGGCATACAGCCTTCTCTCTACTGCCCCAGGCTACATATGAGTAGCATGCCTTTTTTTCTAGCAGATTAAGGTCCTCAGCACTGAATCCTTCTCTAATGGCCCAAGTCTAAATTTCAGACTTTCACCCATTATATTAGAAAGGTCCCATTTACCCTCTGTAGTAAAAAAAAAAAAAAAAAATTTCCAGAGCTAGTGTTCCCCTGGTAATATTCCCATAGAGAATATCCAAAACAACTGCTTTGATAATTTACATGCTCGTATTTTTTTCTTCTGAGTGTAGGAAAAAATTTAGTGATAACTAAAATTTGTTACTTTTTCTTTTTCCTTTTTCTTTTCAGTGCTGGATATTGAACCGTATGGGCACTATACCACTGAGAGAAATCCCCAACCCTTTTTATTTTGACACAGGGTCTTGCTGAATTACCCAGGCTGGCCTTGAACTTGCAATCCTCCTGCCTTGGCCTCCAAAGTAGCTGGGATGATAGGTGTGGGCCACCACACCCAGCAAGATCTCACTTTCTTAATGGACCTCCTAATATGAGACAGGATGAAGCCAGAGACAGAAGTACATCTGAGTTTTAGTCAGTACACACAACAATCTCTGGGGACAAGATAGCTCATCATGAATGAGACATATTTTAGACGCTGATTGACACCGTGAGGATAAATGTGATTAAATAGAAAGCCAACCAGCAGACCTGTTCTCAGACCCTTCTGATCCAACTGAGGGCTCTGATATTAACCAATATGATGGTATTCCAGCCTGAAGAGTAGCTGAGAAGATCTGTACTCTGCCCCGAAAGAGCACCTTTCCAAGAGAGCTACTCCATATGTCATGTTGATACAGTTTTCTTCACTCTGAGAATATGACATCACTTGTCTCTGAATGCTTTTTGGCAAGTGCTCAGAGTAATAGGTCCCATGTGATCACATTCCATGGTAGGTTAGAGAAATATACAAAAACATCAAAAAGAAACTAAATTATGGTACATCTATAAACTGCAGCTCCTAAAAAAAAAAAAAAAAATGTCCATCTACATGGAGTACAAAGTAGAAAAGGGTACAGAACAGTGTGAAGGGTATGCTTCAAGTTATAATTTTTACAAAGCATGAATATATACAGATATCACACACCAGAAACTGGTAATTATGCTGCTTCTGGGGAGAATCAGGGACTGCAGGTCAGAGACTTCAATGTATGTTGTTTCATTTAATTCTCAAAACTATATGAGGTAAGTCATAATTTATTATTCCCCTTTTACATATGAGAGAAGACAGTTAAGTAATCTAAAGTCATATACTACTCAATAGTTGTAGCTGGAATTCAAACCCAGTTTTTTCCCCCAATCCCATACTGCCTTAAAATGTCCATTGGACAAGTCACTTTGTTAAAAACAGGTTTCAGAACTTAAGAGTGAGTCATTAAAGAAGATACATTAAAGAATTTACATTTTACACTACTGCTGTTACTGATTTGTTAAAATTATGGACAAGAGAAATATTCTTTTTCTATTTTTACTACACATGTAAGTGATGCCCAAAGATCCTATGTCTTAATTAAAAAACAACTGTGGTATATATACTTATGGTATATTAATGTGGATTCCATTTAGGGCACCCTAGATATTCCATATGACTATATACTACTATCTAAAGTAGTAGACTTTAGATTATAGAAATGAACCCTTTCAATTTTAATCTTGTAGGACAGATGCTTCTACACGATGGTTAAGAAGTGTAAAAGCTGCAGAAGTGAAAATCATCCCTGGCACATGGGGGATTTTTGCTAGTTTTTTTGTAGCAGGGATTGAACCCAGGGGCACTTAACAACTGAGCTACATCTCCAGCCCTTTTTATTTTTTATTTTGAGACAATGTCTTACTAAGTATCTTAGGGCCTCACCAAGTTGCTAAGACTGGCCTCAAACTTGGGATTCTTCTGCCTGCCTCCTGCCTCAGCCTCCCAAATTGCTGGAATTACAGGTGTGCACCTCACCCTGCCTGGCACACAGAATTTAAAAACTGAATGAATTTAAGAGTGTCTTCAACTTGGCCTCAAATTCCTGTTACCAGGTACTAACACATCCTACACACCTACCTTCTCTTATGTGCACTTCTCTTCCCAGTCGCAAGGGGATTTTTTTTGTTTGTTTGTTTCCTTTTCTGAATCCTCACTCCCTCTCCCTTTTTACTCTTGATTTCTCCTTTAGATTTTATTTGCCTCAACTTACAATCCCTAGTACAGCTTTGAGTTCTTAGGGTGTAGAAACTGCATTCCCCTTTCCCTCCAGGGGCTTAGTGGAATGCTTTGACAACAACACTGAGTAAATGTTTACTAAATAATTCCGTTGCAGGGCGAGATTCGTACACCTGGAGGAGTATCTCAAGTTCGAGGTCAGCCTGGGCAACGTAGAGGAAAACCACCCCCCAACCCCACCCCCCTAAAAAAAAAGTTTAAAAAGCGCTGTAGAAGTAGGTCAGTGGTAAAACATCCCTAGGTTTAATCCCCATTAAATAAATAATTGGGTTGAGTAGCCGCAGCACCCTATCCTACCCCCGCCTTTGCTAATCCAGAAAAACTCATCTGGATTATCTGCAGCCCTCCCTGCTTCCACAAACTATTGTGACATACTCTAAACTAAAATTTCTTTCTTCTAAAATCCAGCAATTCTCTGATCTTGATGTCCAGTTATCCCCAACGTGCTCAGCTTGGCTATACCCCCTCTCCACACCGAGGCCTCCTCATGTCTTCCACCCACAATGGAGAATTTTGCAGAATTATGGTACTAGAGAAAGGAAGGACTCGAAGCGCCAAAGGGCATTGGTTGATTTTTTAAAATAAAAATTTTTAAAGCCCCGGTATCTGGGTAATGCGCCTCCACATACCCTGGGAGTGGAAAGGACACCCCATTCCTGTCATCACAGTCACTCTGCCGAGGCACAGCCCGTGAAAACGAGCCACCACTTCTGCCGCTCGAACCTCTGCACTGGCCCAGGTACAGGCAGCGGCTGCAAGGGAATGGGAAAGCGAGTCTGAAATTCCCTTTCTAATACAAAGTGGCTTTAGTGAGACCCAAAGGCCCTTCGGGCATCCATCCCTTGCCTCCCAGCAGGCACTACGACCCCACTTCACGTTTCGACACCAAGAAGAATGTGAGACGACACAATGAGACAAGTGCAAACCGTTCCTCAGCGTTCTGGCCCAGGGCCTGCCCGCCTCGCGGCCCGGTTTTCCTCACCCGGAAGTGCTGGTCCCGGTACTGGCTCAGCTCCACATAGGAGTCGCTGCGCAGCGCCTTCAGGAGGCCACCCGACATAGTGCACAAAGGTCGACAAGGACGCGGCAGCTCAGGAAACAACCAGAGAGCGGCAGCTGTGGCGGAAGCGGAAGCGCGCGGAGGTTACAGCAGAAAGTAGAAGTCGACCGACCCAATCCCAGCGCGGCAGTGTCGTCATCACTCAGGCGCAGACGTGGTACGTCCTTGGACGCGGCCGATTGGGAAGCGAGAGCGGCGTGCTCTCGGTTCCGGCGCGCTTAGAAGAGGATGGTTCTCCGGCGTCTGTTGGCCGCTCTGCTGCACAGCCCACAGTTGGTGGAGCGTCTGTCCGAGTCACGGCCTATCCGGCGTGCGGCGCAGCTCACGGCTTTCGCACTGCTGCAGGCGCAGTTGCGCGGCCAAGACGCAGCCCGCCGCCTACGGGCAGTCGCTGCCGGGCCGGTGGGCTCCCTGAGCCGACGAGCTGCGCGATTCAGAGACACTTTCGTGCAGGAGCTACGCCGCGGCCTCCGGGACCGCCCACCACCAGATAACCATAGGGGCCCGGGCGCAAACTCTTAACCTTGGACTGGGATGGGCCGAGGTCACCTACTTTCCCTTTTGTGCGGTACACCGATCTTGGCGTTAAGCAGTCATCCAGGCACTGCACACAGCTTCGAATCCTGGTTCAGATTACCGTCCTTCAGACGTCCAGCTCTTAAAAACTCTGGCCAAACCTACATCTTCATCGAAATCCCGTGATTGAGCAGGGAACAATGTGGAGAAAGATTCTAAAGATTGACAGGTAGGCTGGACCCAGGTATAACACGTACAGAGAGCCATGAACACACATCCAAAAAGAGCGCCTGCCCTCTGCAAATGGAACTAAAATTCTTGATAGATGCTGCTGCGGCAACACTGGTACAGCCAGGTACTGATTCCGGGAAGATCGTGGATTGAAAGACGACCCTGCAGCTGCCAAATTCTCTGATTAAATGTGTGGAGCTGATTAAAAGGCATGAGTGTGATACTTCTGACAAGATAGATTGGGAATCCTGGGGGCTGTAGGCTCATGGTAATATAGTTAACACATTAAATGCTATTCTGTGCTGGCCCTTGCTAATTGCATTCTGCGACTTATCTTACTTCTTACAAGCACATTCATATGAGGAAATAGGTCCCCAAAAGCCTGGCAGAGTGGGGTGTGAGCACAGGCATTTCACTCTGTGTCCTTAATCACAGCTCTTTGCAGCATTTATCCTGCTTCTGAGAAATTACCTTCCCCAGTACCACCAGGCATGAATATTTCTGCCTATCAAGTGGGAAATGCCGTCACTTTGAGTCTTCTAGCTAAATTTCTGATCATCTCTACTTAGGCTACACAGTTAATCATGCAATGTAGAAAGCTTGAAGCCATAGGAAAAGTTTTAGACTGGTTACCATTATTGATAAAGCATTGTGTGTTCTCAGTTCCCACTGAGGCAGACAGAGGGCCTCAGATACAGCATTGTGGGAGAATAATTTGTGGGTGTGCTGGGAATTGAATCCAAGACCTCAAGCATGCTAAACGGGCATTCTATCACTAAGCTATGCTTCCAGCCCCTGGGAGAATGGTTCTTAAAGGTAAGATATAGAAATGACTGGAGAGTTTCCCACCACCTCTCAGGGACAGAAGTAGAAGAGTTGTGGAAAATTTTCCAGAATGACTTGTTTTGGTAATGACCAACCATTGAGACAGTAGGCCAAAGTGCCATTAAATTGTTCAAAAAACTTTGTGAGAGACATGCCTATTGATCCAGGGGACATGTGCTGTGGGTTCCAAGAATGACAGTATTAGCTGACAGACATCTCAGGAATCCTCTTATCTGTACAGATTGGGAGATGGCTGGATGAGTAGAAGGGGCCTTCTCAAAAGTCATCGAGTGGCAGACCAGGAATTAGAACTTGAATTCATGAATCTGAGCCACCTAATTTCTCCTTCACCAGAGTCTCTCAGGTGTCTGGAAGGCCTCAACATGACAATCCTTAGAAGGATAAGGACTCATGATGACAAGAGGGTATTATGGAAAGTTTAGGAGAGGTCATTCAGAAATATCATTCAAGGTGAATTATCTTTTCACAACCAGGTGCTAGTATATATTTAAAACATTACAATGGCTGGAAGGCATAGGGCAGGAATAGACATTAAGTACCATTGGTTACACCAGGATTCTTTGGGGACCTTGGCATCAGAACCGTGACTGGTCAGATCTTTGGTTAAGGAAAAGAGTGTGGGTTTACCCAGAGGTCAGAACAACCATTGGCTATGCCCAGAAGAAGCAACAGTGGGGATCCTGAAGGAAGACCGGGGCCCATCCCAATGTCACAGCCCAGCTGCCTTCATACAAGTGGAGTAGCATAGATTCTATAACTGAATCTTGGGCAGTGGCTGCTCTGTCATAGTGTCTGGTGTCTCCTCCAGTTCCATGATGTGAAGACTAAGGTGGTCCCTCCAAGCCCCACTCAGCAGAGAAGACAGGACTGGTGGGTCCTCCAGAGTCAGGTGGGGAAACATAAGTGTCTCATTCTTGAGGGAGAAGTTGCACTTCTCCACAGTATGCCTGGTGGTCCCAGGGGTCACCACAAAGAGGCGGCAGAGCCATGGTCCACCAGCCACTTGGCAAGCTGGTTGTCTGGTGAGGTTATTAAGGGCTTGGCACAGTACCCATTCCTCATTTCCACCCATGTCCACCACCTCTACAGATGACTCCAGGCCTGGGAGGTGGAGGAGGTGCTGGGGGGGCATGTAGGTGTGAGTAAAGAGGAGGGTGTAGTGGGTGGGCATGCCTGGGAGCACAGGTGCATGGACCACCTGCTCCAGGTACTTTAGGCCAGGTATCAGGCCTCCCTGATGCAGACAGCCAAAGAAGAGCGCACCCAGGGCATTAAAGAGGACCAGAGTCCCCTTCCAAGTCACAGGATGGGTTCGTGGACTACAAAGCAGGACTAGAGGGACCAGAAGGGGAATCAGGAATCGAGCCTCCTGGTGGCTAAAGGCAGACAGCAGGGCCATGGGCATGAAGTAGAGGAGAAGGAGGTAAGACCTGGGGCTGGACAGCAGGCTCTGGGCCCCCGGCGCCCTCTGGAGGCCACTTTGTGCAAACGCCTGGAGGCTGACTTGGAACTGCTGCCAAGCAGCCTGTAGTGCCTGGGCGTGTAGCACCCCAAAGAGCAGGAAGCCATTGACTACCAGGTGAGTGAGTCGCACATGTGTGCCATGCCTTGCAAGGTTTTGAGGATCCAGGTTATAGTGTAAAAAGTTGACAGGTGTAAGGACAAGGCTACTGGATCTTGAGAGGCTGGAATAGTACCAGCTGTCTGTGACCACAAATACCACTGCAGTGAGTACTGCCCCAGGGAGCAGCACCAGTGCTTCCCAGATCAGGGACTTGAAGCCAGGGTCCTTGACTCCACGAGTACCCCAGACGAAGAGGGGAATCAGAGCAAAGGCGAGAAAGGTGGGCCGGTTGAAGAAACCAGCAGCCACAATGGCCCCAAGAAGCCAGCTGTGCCACCATGGGCATGGGGTAGGCTTCTTGGGTGTGGGGTTCCATGCCACATGAGGGGACACCAGCACCAGCAGCCACGTGAAGAGCAGTCCCTCGATGGTGTTGGAGAAGGTCCTTGTGTAGAAAACCAGGGTGACGTAGGAACCAGACAGGAGGACCAGGGCATTCCAGCGATCCGCCCCACACTGTGGGGCCAGGTGGTACACAGCCCCATCCAGAGCAAAGGAGAGGGTGGTGAGGAGGAGTCGGGGCCCCACCAGCAGCACATAGCCACTCACCAGGCCAGGCCACAGCCCCAACTCTTCCCAGAGCCTGAGCAACCAGAAGGCAGAGCCAGAGGTCAGCAGTGGGAAGACCACCGTGCGGCAGGAGCTGCTGGGGTAAAACTCCCAGGGCCGTGAAGCCTGCACGCCCAGGATGTCCTCTGCAGAGAGAGAGGCGAAGGTGAGCCAGTTCCCAGCTCTGGGATGTGGTAGGCAGAATTCTAGGATGGCACCCAAGACTCCCAACCCTCTGGTGGACATTCCTTGCACCCCTGGGATTTTACAGGGTATATTTTACTCCCGTGGTTAGGTTAGGTTACATGGATGTACTGACCGAAATAGGGAGACTATTGGATGGGCCTCACCTAATCACACCAGCCCTTTAACAGCAAAGAATTTTCTACAGCTGGATGCAGAAAAAGCAAGCAGAGATTCAAAGCTAGAGATTGCTATGCCCCTACTGGCTTAAAGATGGAAGGGACTATTGGCAAGGAGAATGGGCAGCCTCCAGAAATTGCAACAACGTGACCATAGTCCCATAATTAAAGTGAATTAAATTCTGTCAGTGAGAATGAGCTTGGAAGCAGATATTTCCTCAGAGCTTCCCGGCAAGAATTCGGTTCAGCCCTTACCTTGATTTCAACCTTGTGACATCCTAAGAAAAGATCCCAATGCTGGACTTCTGATCTACAGAACTGTAAACTAATAAGTTGTGTAATTTTAAACTGCTAGATTTGTGATGAATTGTTATACAGCAGTAGAAACTAATATACAGGAGCTCAAGGTGGGCGAGACCACACCCTGCCATGGAGACAGGGAAGCAGTACTTGGGAGATGAGGTGACAGCGTACCCTGGGAAGGGTATGGCAGGGAGTAGGGGAGACGTTATTTCTTTTTACAGATTTCTAGGATCAGAACTCATCTCTAAGAATGATTTTTATCTGGAAAAAGGGGTTGTGAGAATGAGGAGAGGGAACAAGCAATAAGAATTATGGACAAATATGATCTTAGTTTTGTTTATGATGCTTAAATTTTTACAAGAAAAAGGTATTCAAGCAGTATTTATATAATTAAAAAAATACTTGCTGCTTGAGGCTGACCTGTGACCCTATCCCCCAGTGTTCCAGAGCTCATTGGTTGGAGTGAGAAAACAAACTTTTAATTTCTGCATCTCCAGTCCAAACCCCATTGTCCATAGCACCTCATGCTTGATAACCTTACTGGCTGTCTAGAGCTGATTATATGGCCTGGGGATCATTCAGGCTCTTTGCTTCTGAAACTTATTTCTCCACTCTTTTGGCCATTTGATCTATATCAGAAGGTGAAAGGGAAATAAAATCTAGCATCAAGTCAATCCAGCTGCTGTATACAGTTCAGTTTTATAAAAACATGTAGGACAGAAGAATGAACTTTTCAACTTAAAATCCAAATCTACCTACTAAGCCATGTGGCAGAAATAGCTATTCCCCCCTCCTTCCTTAATTTCTTTAGCTGGACACTTAATCAGATATAAAATTTTTGTTTCCTAAATTCCTTTATGACTAAGTATAGTCATGTGTTTGACCAACCAGTGGGGTGGAAATGGGCAAAAAGTATATGATTTACAAAATGTGACCTTTAAGGGAGTAGACAGGCCCATTTCCTCTTCGCTGGAAAGAGTCATATGCTTGAAAACTGGAACTCAAGCTGCCATCTTGAAACATGAGGAGGCAGCCACACACAGCATCTGAAGCCCTCAAGGCCCCTGGCATCCGTCCTCTTGATGTACCTTTCACCACCTAGTAGATTTTGATTTTGTTTGTTTGTTTTCTGCAGTGCTAGAATTGAATACAGGGCTTCATACATATTAGGCAAGTGCTCTACTACTGAGCTACATCCCCAGCCCCTAATGGATACGTTCTAACAAGTGAGTATCCCATGTCTGAATTCCTTCACTCCTTCTTCAACTACAGAGGGGAACATTTCATATTCTCAGATCACAACTCTGTGTAAGCGTCCCCAGGCACTGGGAAAGCCCAACTGAAATCTTTCCATTGAGGAGTCCATCACAGTTTTCATTCTGAATGACAGGAAAATATCAAAGAGGCTGGTGTTTTATTAGTATCATCCAGAAGGTCAGTGTTTCCACTCAGGAAGAAGATATGAGTTCCCACTCCCAAGCTCTTATCCCAGTCAGGCTGCAGCTTTGCTTATGTACTTACTGCTCTTCTGTACAGATGTGCTTTCCCCTTGCCCACTGAATACCCAGTTAGCCTCTCAACCACTCTGCTGCTGCTTATCTTAACCACATGGGGAACTTTACCTGCCATGACTTCGGGTGACTGGAAGAACTCATCTGGGTGCACGTAGCCCGTCTGTGGAAGGAGACACCATAGCACTCGCAGCAGACTGAGACTGCTCCAGATTACCCAGCCTGCCATCATCAGATCAAACTCTTGCCAAACCCTGGACCAAGAGCCTGCAATGACTTCCCAGCTGCAACTGGTGCTACTCGGATCCACAGGTTCGTGTCTGCTGAGGGTAACATTTGTTAGTTATTATAATGTAAATTATAATATGTTCAACTGTCTAAACAAACTGAAAATGGAGCTATGTAAATAAAGTGATAATCATGATAGTGGCTGCTTTTTCTAAGTTCCCACTAAGTACCAGGCATTTGGCATGCATATCTTGTTTAATCCTTTCCACAGTCTAGGGCAATGGGTCTTTTTATCCTAATTGTATGGACATGGGAATTGAGGCCTCTGTTGAGTAATGTGGTTTTTTGCTAATTATATTTGCTAAGGATCTGTAATGGTTGGTTTTAATGTGTTAACTTGACTGGGCTAAGAGATACCCAAATAGCTGGTAACACGTTGTTTCTGGAAATGTCTATGAAGGTGTTTCAGTAAGAGCGGGAAGAGTGAGTAAGGAAGATAGCCCTGACTGGTGTGGGTGGGCACACTCCAATCCACCAAGGGCCTGCACTGAACAAAAAAGTGGACTAAGGGTGGATTTACTCTCTTCTTGAACTGAGATATCCATCTCTTCCAGCCCTCAGACATAAGAGCTCCTGCTTCTTGGCCCTCTGAAGTTCTGGGACTTACACCACCACCTTCATCCCCTCTTGGACCCAGATCCTCAAGCATTTGGGCTAGGACTGGGAGTTACACCATACGCTGCCCTTGTTCTCAGGCTTTGAACTGAGAAAAACCATTGGCTTTCATTTTCTTCAGACTTTTAGTCTCAATTGTGAGCCAAACTCCATAATAAATAATGAAGCCAATTCTCTATTGATTGTTTCTCTGGAGAGCCCTGACTAATACAGTGTCTAAAAATGACATTCACAAATAGGACCCCACAAATCCAGGTCTCACAGCACAATCCTAATCACCAGCTCCTATCCGTAGGCCAGCATGGCCCTGTTTTCTGCAGTTCTGAAAACTTGGGAACCTCAGTGGATTTCACATATTTCCTCACAAAAATTAACTACACTCAACCCCAAGGTCTTCAGTAACTCCTTCCAACTTTCACGCTCACTGGAACCTGCCTTTTGGAAGGTGATGGGAACTGACATAATTGCTCATGAAGAGAATTCTCAAAGATCAGCGAGAATCTGAGCCCACTACATGATTCACGTGTATGTCAGAAATCTCTCTCTCTCTCTCTTTTTTTTTTTTTTTTTTTGGTACTGCGAATTGAACCCAGGGATGCTTAACCACTGAGCCACATCCCCAGCCCTTTTTATATTTTATTTTGAGACAGGGTCTTACTGGGACCCTGCTTAGGGTCCTTGCTAAGGTTGGCTTTGAACTCACAATCCCCTTTTCACAACCTCCTAAGTCACTGGGATTACAGGCATGAGCCACCTCATCCGGCTGTCAGAAACATTTCTGGCAAACTGAAAAACATGTGTGACAACTTTTTTGTCACTCCTCCAGAAATGGTGGCTTTGCTCTAACATCTTAACTTTGATATTTTAAAGCCTGACCTTAAATAAGTATTGCTCTCAGGTGTGATGTTGTTTCAGAGGAGACAAGATGAAGTAAAGAAACAGCAGAACCTAGCAGATGTTGGCAGCAAGGAGTCTCTTTTCTTTCCTGTCGTTTTCTTTTTGGGGGGCATGGGGCGGTTACTGGGGATTGAATCCAGGGCTTGCACAAGCTAGGCAAGCATTCTACCACTGAGCTACATCCTCAATTCTTCTCATTTTTTATTTTTAGTCAGAGTCTTACTAATGTGCCCAGGCTGGGCTTGAACATGCAACCTTTCTCCCGCAGCCTCCTGAGCTGCTGGAATTACAAGAATGTGCCACCACACTCAGTTTGGGTTGATTTTTTTTTAAATATTTTTTAGTTGTAGATGGACACAGCACCTTTATTTTATTTACTTATTTTTATGTGGTGCTGATGATCAAACTTAGTACCTCGCTGGTGTGGTAATCCCAGCAGCTCACAGGCTGAGGCAAGAGGATTGTGAGCTCAAAGCCAGCCTTAGCAAAAGCAAGGCCCTAAGTAATTCAGTGAGACCCTGTCTCTAAATAAAATACAAAATAGGACTGGGGATGTGGTTCAGTGGATGAGTGCCCCGGAGTTCAGTTCCTGAACAAACAAACAAACAAATAGCTTCACATGTGCTAGGCAAGAACTCTACCACTCAGCTACGATCCCAGCCCCTGGATTGAATTTTTTTCCCTATTCCTTTTTGTCTCTATCTGTTTGAAAGTTATATCTTTGATTTCCATCATTTTATAGCACATTATTTGATATTTTAATATTTAATATATATTATTATTTTCACTATGATGATTCTGGGTGCACATTTCTTTTTACTTATATAGATGACATTTTTTTGACTTCTCAAACCTGTGGATTATAGAAGTAATACTCTATTAGTTTACAGAAAGTTATTTATAGAAAGTAATACTCTTTGAATATCATCTTTTCCCCTTATTTACTCAACCCATAGAATTAGTATTAAATATTTAAGAGAATGCCTTAATCTTCCATGACCTTTTAACTTCTGTTTTATATTTTCTAATCTTTATCTCTCTGGGCTGTAGTTTGGGTAAGTTCTGTTCTGTCTTCCACATCTGCAATCATCCCTTTAGCTATGTCTAATCATCTGTCAACTCTATTGAATTTCACATTTCAATTATATTTTTCTTTTCTACAAGTTGTTTGATATTTTCCATGTCTGCTTGTTCTTTTGCCATATTTTCAAGGCTCTATTTTATTTATTAAATTATATCAAACATACTTATTTAGTTATAATAGGTTTAACAATTCTAACATCTAAAGTTTGGGACTGAATTTGTTTTCTTATTTCTGTTGGCTCCCACTCACAATGTTCTGTTTATCGTATATTTAGTGAATTATTTTATTTGGGGGCTGCTCATTTTCTTCAGAACATTGCCTTGGGATTCTTTGAGGGCAGGGATGCTTGCTTCTGTCAGGGACATATAGGCATTACAAGAGCAAGACTATTTTTTTTTTATTGTAAACAAATGGTATACATGTTGTTTCTCTATTTGTACATGGCGTAAAGGCACACCATTTGTGTAATCATAAATTTACATAGGGTAATGTTGTTTGATTCACTCTGTTATTTTTTTCAGGACTATTTTTAATCAAATTATTGGCTCCAAGGTTTTTTGGTTATTCTTTTGGGAGAAGAGTGTAGCCTAGTGTGTGAATAGAGGCTGAAACTTGTAAGAGAACTTGTAGAACTTGTAGCCTGTGGTTACAAATACAGACCCACTTCAATTTAATTAGCATCAGGATCCAAAAGGCAGTTTTCCTTGCAGTTCTATGAGATGAAAGAGCTTATTTCTGGGTCACCTTTACACTGAGAATATCCCTCTGGAGTCTGCTTTGGGGGCATTTCCCCGTGATCTTCCCTCTTCGTGGTCCCTGGACTTTGTCTTCTGTCCTGCTAGTCCTGAGAGGCTGTAGAATCGGGTGTTCAGATTCACCAGCTCTGCACATGTCGTGTCCTCCAGTCCACATCTGGCTTTGTTTTGCATGCCTTCCTGTCCTCCCTTTGTGCCTAAGTACTGCTTGCTTTTTACTCAGCTTACATATTATTTTATTAAGCATTTTAGTTTTTTTTTCAGCAATTTATTCCTTTTTAATTCAAGGACAACCCTGCACTTGTGTCATCTTTAACAATCTTAATTGCTTTTTTTCTGTTTACAAAAGTAAATGTGACCATTATAGAAGAAAGAATAAGCAAACAGGAGGAAATATAAATATATATATATATATATTCTTTTTTTGTATTGGAGATTGAACCCAGGGCTGCTTTACCGTTAAGCCACATCCCCGACCCTTTTTACTTTTTATTTTGAGACAGGATCTCACCAAGTTGTTTAGGGCCTTGCTAAGTTGCTGAGGCTGGCCCCAAACTTGTGGTCCTCCTCTACAGGCATTCACCACCGCACTCAGCTAATATAGTTTTAAAACAGGAAAGGGATCATGCAGTATCTGCTTTATAATATGCTTTTGTCATTTAGCCAAATATCATGACATATTTCCACACCTTGCGAGCACCCCCTCCACCAGCAGCCAGCCCTCCACCCGTTGTGTGTCCACTCTCTCCCTCTGTTCTCTTTGATTGACACCTTCATTTCCACCCAAAAACATGTCTGATTCCCAAGCAGAAAAACAGCCAACCAAAACTCTGTTGAAACTAGACGTACCCTCTATCCACTCCCTCTCTCTTCTCTTTATTGCACAGGAATCCTCAAACCATCTACATTTGCTGAATTCATTCCTCTCTTCTTCTGTTCTGATCATTACAATCTCACTTTTCCCACTACTGTACTGAAATGGCCCCACTCAGGAGTCCCCTTGATTTCTCTTTGTCAAGTCCATTGGCCAAATCAGGCCCCTACATTGATGCCATTTAACCACAGGGATCCTTTCCACTGTTACTATCTCCTTCTAGAGTATTTTACTGCCCAGGAAAGGCTAGGACACAAAAATTTACATTTTGTAGATTTCTTTGAAGTTGAATTCTGAATATTAGATTTTCAGAATTTAGAAAGCAGATGTAAGACAGGCCTTATTTCTGCAATTTTCTTTGTTTTCTCCTGACAAACAAGTATGGAGAACATGGGATTTTCCTCCAGGAGCTTTTGAAATCTGTTCATTTTTGTTTTAAATCCTCCAAGAGTAAGGGCAAAAAAACAAAGGTATTTTCAGGGAAAACAAAAGTGAAAGCTCATCACAAGTAGACCCTTGGAAAAGTCTAAAGGATATTTTGAGCAGAAGGAAAAGTAACTCTAGATAGAATATCTGGGACGGAAGTAGTAATGAAGAGCAAAGCAGTTGAACATTAGAGAGGAAGCTTCTGAAAGGCAGAGATCAAGTGAAGGGGTCTTCGTGCTGCTTTGGCTTTTTTCTTCTGTCAGTCTGGTGAGGGAGATGTGCAAGTTACCTGAAGTGTTCCATGTTCATTTGCCACCTTCCTTGGGTGAGTGCAGACTGGCAACTGAGGTGATTTGGCAATGGTTTTTGATCCCTAAGTCACCAAGCACTGTGTTACTGAACACGATAGATCCTGTGGTGGCCTCCTGAGTCCCTGCTTTCCCAATTGGGAACAGAAGTGGTGGTTCCCACCGCAGGTTGGTTTTGCAAGATCCTAGCAGTCACTCCTAGAGATTCAGCCTAGAGCTGGATGGCCCAGCACTTCCAAAGGTTTGTAAGCAGCTAATTTTCTACATTAAACCTTTTTGTGTTTAAATACTTGGTTATTTAAAAACAGCACCAACAACAAAAATTCCCACTCAAGCTGACTTGAAGAGCTCATCATGTCACATAACATGACAGACAGTCAGGTGTCCATTGCTGCTTCTCAGTGATTCTCTCTCTCTCTTTTTTTTTTTTTTAGCTTTTTTTTTCAATACTGTTTATTGAACAACCAAGGGTACTCTACCACCTCGCTACATTCCAAGCCCTTTTTAATTTTATTTGAGACAGGGTCTCACTAAGTTGCCCAGGCTAGCCTTCTCCTGCCTCAGCTTCCTGAGTTGCTGGGATGACAGGCATGCACCACCACACCTGGCTCTCCTTGATACTTCTGATTCCACCACACTCACATCAACACTATCCTCATAGCAAGATGGCTGGAGCAGTTCCAGCCATCCCATCCAGACACAACCACATTGAGAAGAGCCTATATTGGGGGTATCTCTCTTTTTTTAAGTTTTATTGAGAGATAATTCATATACCATACAACGCATTCATTTGAAGTGCACAACTAATGATTTTTGGTATATTCACAAATAGGTGCAACCCTCATCACAGTTGACTTTAGAATAGTTTCATCTCCTGTAGAAGAAACCCCATGTCCTTTATTTATCACTTCCTTTTCCCCTGCCACCACCCCGCCCTAAGCAACCACTTACCTATTTCCTGTCTTATTAAGTAAAAATAAATAAATGAATAAAATAAAGGTATTTCCTGTCTCTGTAGATTTTTTATTCTGGATTTTCATGTGAATGGCTCGTATAGGATGTGGTCCTATGTGACTGGTTTATTCACTTAGCATGTTTTAAAGGTTCATCATAGGGCTTGGGGTGTAGCTCAGTGGTAGTGAGACCACCATTATGGGGTGCACTCCCAAGGTGTTAACTCATGACCTATTACCCAAGTGTAATATGTGTCCTTACCTATTCTTCCCCAAATACTCTTATTGACCACAGACTAGGTACATCATAAAAGCCAGGATGCCTTCACCATAATGTCTCCAAGAATAAACCAGATGAGGCTGTCCTGTCAGTATGGAAGGACAGAAGGCAAACAAACTCCTGGGCCCAAATCTGTTCCTCCCTAAAAAGCATGGCATGTGTTTTCTTCCATGCCCCACTCCCCCAAGACCCCCCTTTGCAGCTACAACAGCCAAACCTTTCCACAAGGCTGAGATATTTGTGCAAGACAGTAACAGCAACAGAAAAATACAGCAGTTCCTGGAATAAGCTAACTGAACATTTCTCAAGACCAGGAGTTTGAGTGCACCCTGGTCAAAGAAAAATTACTGGACTTTAGCCCACTCTGGAAAATCAATAAAAGCTTACATCTAGCTGGGGAGATAGCTCAGTCAGTAGAGTGCTTGCCTTGCAAGCACAAGGCCATGGGTTCCATCCCCAGCACCGCAAAAAAAGCTTACATCTATTCCTGTTTGGGGAGATGCCTGCTCCCCATCTTGATTAGTTCTGTCTTCCTTCAGCTGAGGCCCCACTTAAAATGTTGCCTGTATGTTCACACTAATTTTGCTGGAAATTGTTTCTACTATCACCTAGTCAGAAATTCCCATCAGTAGAGTTCTTTCCTAGCATGAGGAGGCCCTGGGTTCAATCCCCAATACTCCCAAAAGAGATAAAAAGGTTCATGCATGTTGTAGAATGTATTGGCACTCCCTTTTATGGCCAAATAATATTCCAGTATGTGTGTATATGGTGTACACACACACACTCACAGGGCCACATTTTGTGTATCCATTCATCTATTGATTAACATTTGAATTGTTTTCACTTTTTGACTATTATAAATAATGTTGCTATGAAAATTTGGATTACTTTCTTTATTTGGGGGTGTGGTATTGGGATTGAACCCAGGGGCACTCAACAACTGAGCCACATCCCCAGCTCTTTTTTATTTTTTATTTTCAGAGAGTATCTCTCTAAGTTGCTTAGGGCCTTGCTAAGTTGCTGAGGCTGGTCTTGAACTTGCAATCCTCCTGCCTTGTCCTCCTGAGCCACTGGGATTACAGGTATATGCCACTATACCCGGTTGCTAGATTGTTTTGAAAAGTGGCTATACTATTTTACATTCCTACAAAAAGTGTGGGTGGATCTTGATTTCTCCATATTCTGGCCAACATTTATTACTATCTGACTTTTTATTCTAGTCATTCTAGTGGCTGTGAAGTGGCATCTCATCGTGGTTCCAATGTGCACACACATCTCCTTTTAAGATCAAGGAAATCTTGACTAGGTGCGGTGGTGTGCACCTGAAATCTCAGTAACTCAAGAGACTGAGGCAGGAGGATCGCAAGTTAGAGGTCAACCTGGGCATCTCAAAATAAAATTAGAAATAAAAAAGAAGTGGGGATATAGGTTAGGGGTGGAACACTGGGTTTGCATGTATGCAGCCCTGGGTTTCATCCCCAGTACTGGTGAAAGAGAAAAAAAAAAAAAATCAAGGAAATCTTTTCTGAAGCCCCACAGCAGACATTTCATCAAGTTCTACCACACAGAACTGTATCAAATACATCTTCTTAAGCCAGGGAAATGGGATTGCAAGGAAATGGGATTGCTGTTGACAACTTGCCTTGAGGGTCAGCACTGGGATTGTGGGCTGCTCCCTCCAAGTCACCCCTGAGAGAGGGATGCTTACCCTGACATCTGGCTCTGTTAGGAAGATGAAAGTGAGGTGGATCGACTAACTGTGTGGCTACTGGCCGGGACCATTTCTGCCATGCTGCTTGACAAGGTCCGAGCATGGGGAAGGGCTTGGCAAGGCCATCATTCCAGGAAATTGCCGCTGTCACCTCTCCTGGGAACTGGATGTTTTCGTGTAATTATCATGCTTATAACTATGCAACTGCAAATCATATTCCCTGACTGTTGTGATAAGAATTTAGCCTCAATGAATCTGTGGAGCTTGGGGGAGAATGAGGAATGCTTTAAAAAATGTACTATATCACACATAAGTCTGAAAGTACGGAGTTTGAGGAGTTCTTCAGAAAACTCAGTTACAGGAATTGCTTGCTTCTGTGCTGACCACACCTGCCCCAGTTAATGCTTTACCAGTAAACAGCCTAACAAACAGAACAGGAGACTTATTGTCCCCACAGTACTAGGACCGCCCTACTAAGCTTACAAGATTGGGGGACATTTGTGGTATCCACCTAGAGGAAAACAAGCGAATAAGTTTAAGGACCCACCTCCCACAGATCCACCTCTTCCCTACACAGGAGTGTACAATAAAAATGGTGAATAAATAATTAATATCACATATGTATTACATAGGTAGAGGATAAATCAATGACAGAAAGAATAATAGGATAAAATTAGGTACTCACACTGATTGTTTGGCAGTAAATAACCTAACTTAGTCTTAACTGAGCTTGTTTAGGTAATAGAGTATTCCTTTAAGGTTAAATCAAAAACATAATAATATGAGCTAAAGATTAAGTGCATGTTCGGTAAAATTAGCTTAAAACAAAATAGAGTCGCTATGCTGACAATAGGTCTGACACCGAAGGGTAAGCAAAGGCCAGTAGGATGAAAAGAGGAAAATATCTCTCACTGTAATATGCTTCTGTGAGTAGCTTCAAGTAAATATGGAAAGTTGACCTTAATGTACCCACTGTGTTAGACACCTGCTGGAAGGTGTGGTTAATGACAGATCTAGTGGTAATTTCTCTATAACTCGTATCTTGTTTAATCCTGCTTTACTTAATACTATAAAAGAAGAGCTAAAATAAATCTGAGCAGCACTTGCTTCGAGTTGCTCCAGGGGTTCCTGGCATTCCTCTGCGCCGACTCCACCCATCCTTCGGGGAACCCAGAAGTGGCAGGCCTGGCTCCCTGCAGGTTACATGTGGCATCCAAGGCATCAGGCTCTCAGGGCTTCCCTTCTCTTTCTCAGTCCATGTGATCTTAGGCTTCATTTCCTCTGTCCACACCTCAAATGCCAATTCTCACCAAGCACGCTTTTTTAAACCATTTCATTTATTTTCATGGTTTCAATTTCTACTGATAGCATTGCCATTTATTAGACACAGTAGTGTCTAATAAATCCCCCCATCCCCCACCCCCATTCCCCGCCCCAGTATTGCTATGTTGCCCAGAATGGCCTCAAACTCTTGGGCTGAACTGATCCTCCTGCCTTGGCCTCCTGAGCAGTTGAGACTACAGGCACACACACCACTGTGCCCTTCTCCTTATCTCATTATATTCTCACAACAACTGTAAAACTCTGTGATTACCTATCTTATAGATAAATTAATAGGGTCCCCGGCCCCAAGGTAACAGAACTAGTCAGTTGGTGAAACTAAATGTTGGACTCAGTCTGTTTAACTCCACTGCCTGTTAGGCTTCTGCACCTGTTTCAAGCGCAGGGCAGCCAAACATTACTCATCATCTTCACCATGCTCCCTGCTACAGTGCTCAGCTGTTCAGTTCCAAATCTCAGGAGTTATCTTCCCTCCCCCTTGCCCTTTGCTTTTAATCATTCCTTGAATCCAGCTCTTATTCTCCATCCATTGTCACTACCTGAATCTAGGTATGCCATAACCTGTTGCGTGAAATTCCTCAGCGCTATGTGTGACTGTGCAGGACTTCTGATGGCTGGAGTCTTGGGGTGGTCGCCTGCAGCTGAAAACAACTCCCTCTTTTACTTACAGGAGTGTCTTGCAGCAGGAATCATTTTCTCAGTGTGCATAAGGAAAAAGACATTGAGAAGCAAGATCCAAAACAGACTGCATCCAAATCTCCGCTCTCTCCAATGGATGCTGGTTGTATCCATTTCCTCCATCTTCCTAACTGCAGCCAGAGAGACCCAATTATGCTCTGTGTACAGTCTCTGGATGGGAGGGGGCAGACCAAGTCCAAAGGCCTGTTGGTGGCTTACAAGATCCTCCACAGCCCCCTGTCCTCTCCAGCCTCCACTCTCTCTTAGTTATTAGTGGACTTCTTCTGTAGCCCCTCCTCTGCTCCGCACCTTTCCTCACTCAGCTTCTTTGCTCATGTTGTTTCCTTTTCTTGTTATGCTGTTGGTAGCATGGAGGTTAAGACCACCTGGGGCATGCAGAAAACTAGGTTTCAAGTCCTTGCTCTGTCACGTGCTCATGGTGAGAGAGTAACCTCTCAACACCAACTTGTATCTGTAAAACGAGTGCCTACCTCAGGGCTATTGTGAAATGAAAAAGGGAAAAAATGCAGAGGTAACAAGTGGTTGATTTCATTATCCATTTTGCTTCAAACGGAGGGACCCTGAGAGGATTCCCTAACCTGACTTCCAAAGAACCAACGTTGCACACGGCACCGTACTCTGACAGTTGTCTGGTCACTGCCCTGCCTGGCTGAGGTCCCCCAGGGCTGGAATCCCCTGGGGCTGGGATGGGTCTCAGCCCCCTTGAGTCAAAGCCTGGATGTGGCTCCTCTATCAAGAGAAAGTTCCCAGAGGAGTTGGCAACATAGAGGTCACTGACCATCACAAGTGCTAGAGTTCTCAGGCCCCCCGCCCCCCACGGCTGCCCGCTCAGCAGCTCCCAGAGCCAAAGGCCAGGCTGGAGGGGCGGTCCTTGTGGCGGCCTCTTGCCTGGTGATCAAGGGGGGCAGATTCACTTAAACCCAATCAGGACGCGAGTCTGCTCATTCACTGAGCTAACAGTGAGCAAACAGGAGCCAAATCCTGCTTTTCCCGAAGACTTTCTGATTGTGGGTCTTCCGAGGGCAAGGGCGCAGAATACTTTAGAATAAAGACCAGCACCTAGGGCCACGGAGACTGGACCGTGGGGCAGGGAAGCGGCGCGATAGCAGCAGAGGCAGGGGCCTGCGCGCGCGCCGGGAAGGTGGAGGGCAGGCAGCAGGGAGAGACCGTGTGCGTGGCCAGGGTACAGCCACGGGGGAACCGCAATGCCGGGCGCAGGGTGGGGCCGCCGAAGAGCTCACAACCGTGGGGCGAGAGACGGGAGGAAGGAAGAGACGGTCCTGCTCGCTGTCAGAGGACACGCGCCGCTTCCGATGCCCCTTGTTTCTCGGGAGCCGAATGTGTGCGCAGCTCCGTGAAGGCTCTGGGACTCATTCCGCATGCGGCTCATTCCAAGGAAGGTCCCTACCTTCAAATTCAAACTTCCTGACAAAGCTCCTGGGTAGCTGCTTATGGAGAGGATGGCGGTTCCTAATTTCTGTCCTTTCTCGAAACCGACTTTTGGAGCAGGTTTTTAAGATTGGGGAAGAGAAGGGGTCCCTTGCACAACAAAATGCTGCTACTCCCACCCCTTACGCTCAAGGACAATGCCCTTGAAGGCCAAGATCTTGTTTCAGTCTCCCGGGGCCATCCCAGGCAGAGAGCAAGTAGCTCTCCTAAATACCTTCTCCTGTTTGCTGTGGCATTTCATTCTCACCTTGACCCCAGTGAGGCTGCAGTAAACCCTGCAGGTGGTCCACCCCGAAAGCACTGGAAGATCTCAGGTGGGCTGCTTCTTTCGTCTGGCTAATGGGCACATGCTTATCCTTTGAATAACGGAGAATGCAACACAGAGTTAAGCACACATCAAGCAGAGTGGAAGAGAGCAAGTATCTCCATTAACTGGAGCACGTCATTTAACCCTCAAGGACCTTGAAGTGCCAGCCTAGAACTCTGCTCTGTAACAGGAAGATTGCAGGTATTAATGATTTTGATAGTGATTGCCAGTTTTCTGAGGCAAAGGTGTGAGTAAAGACATTTGGGAAGGAATAGTGAGGAATGTCCTCTCTAAGGAAAGCATCAATTGTCCCTGCTACACGTTTTGTCCCAGGTGAAGACCCCCATGGCTATCAACAAGGAAGTTGGGTGCTGGAGGGTACAGCTGCTTTTCTTTACCTTTGTTCATGGTCCCATGCAGTTCCTGGGCCAGGAGGCCATCCTGTCATCTGCGGGGCAGACCTGGCCTGACGAGCAGTCCCCAATGCAAGAAGCTGATATTCTTCCCAGCTAAAATTCAGAGCTCTCTGTGGAACAGGTTTTGAAGCCAGAATCCACAGGCAGTTAGTGCAGAACAAGAAATCTGGTCAAATCGAGGAATGGAGGCCGTCAGAGTCTGGGAAATTGGAGACTGCACCTGGGAGATTGGATTATCAATGCTTCCAGAGCCCTTTTGACCATCGAGGTTATCTGCCTAACTACCCCTCCCAAAAATCTGCAGGCAGGGGGCTGCTAATTAATGCCCCCTGGGCCCCTACCTGTATCTCCATTTGGCCCTTCCCCCTGCCATTTGCATCTCACCTTTTTTGCTCTGTCACTTGCAACTCCTGGGCCTAGTCACTTAGGCAGGATGGAGAGATAAGAGGGGAGAGAACAGAACAAAGATGACCCTAACCTATAAAAGACACAGGGTGTGCTCACTTCTCTGGGACTGTAGAACATCAGCCGTGGCCCCCTTCTCCCTCCTGGGAGAAGTCTGCAGTATTACCTTTAAATAAGACCTGCTTAATATGCTTGCCTTGGTGTGCTTCTCTGGTGTTCAAACTTCAACATTTGAGGAAGCAGAACTTGTCACTGGTAAATGGTGGTATCAGATTTGGAGATTCCACCGAGACCTACACCAAGGTAAGCTTCTCTCCATGCACCCCACATCTGTCTGAGGTGCATCTTTCCATCTCTTTATTTCTGGAGGGCAAAATGGGCACCCGTCGGCTACTTAAATGCAGCTAGTGCAGCCACCATCCCTCAAGACTCGGGTGAGAGGTTCCCAGCCTAGCCATTTTCCAATCACCTGCTCTATGCAGACCAGGCAGGTTGGACTCTGCCAAAGCCATTTCCTACTTTTCTGTCCACACCCAGAGCTCAGTTGGCACCAGTACACAGTGTCCCTAGTCCTGATCTACCTTGAACACGTGGAGACGGATAAAGGGTTGGAACAACTGTGGGGTTCTCTGGTCCGGGCTACTCTTGGGTGGTTCCTTCTCTGGACTCCCCGCTCCTGACTGACGTAAGGGGTATCTAGGGTGATCAGTTGATGAATGGCACTGAGGGAAAGCGCCAATTAACTGCCTCATATGTATGGGCCGTACAACACTGGCCTACATACATTATTCCCTCCTAGATGCTCCCCTTCCCTCGCAGATCAAACATTAGGAATTTAGATTGTAAGATTAAAAGAAAGACCTAGGATGATTAGTAAGAAAATGCCCAGGTTCCCTTTGTTCACATAGTTAAACTTCACTAGTCTATCTAGAATCTCCCCATTATTGTTCCTGTGCTTAAATGTGCCCACTGTGTTCTCTTTAAGCTGTGAGAGGAAGGTATTTAAATCAACCCCTCCCCTGAGTCCCTCCAAGAAAAGGACATTTATATGCCTAACAACCAATAGATGTCCCCTCACCCTCCAGAGATTCTTCGAAGTATACAGGGCAAAAATACAAGCAAAAATGCACAATTTTAATTTTGTCATTTTTTTTTTCATAATTAGGAGTTTATATAGTGGCAGGGAGAAAGCAGTAATACCCTTAAGTCAAAATTCTCCAAGGGTCTTTAGCACAGGGCAAACTGGGACCCTAGCACTTTGCCAAAGAAGGCCAGAAATAACTTTGGCAAAGCCAGGTAGTGAGAGACAGATTTTTCTGGACTGTAAGGAAGCTCAAAGTTAGGGAGACGTCCCTAATACTTAACTCAGATGGGAACTTCTCTCTCAATAGTATTGCCAAGTTCACCACTAGCCTGCATACTGCACATTTACAAATAATCAAGAAAAGTGCCTTTCATATGTTACCAGACTTGGCCTCAATAATCTCTACCATGAGAGGAGAAAGCCTTGAGGAATCACCTACTGAGGGAGAAAAATCAAGGGGACCTCCCCCCCAACTTAATACAGATAAAAATAAATTTAGGGAGGTTTTGGAGGATCCCAATAAATATTGAGATGTTTCAAAACTTATGCCACGTATTTGACTTCACCTGGAAAAATTATGCTATTACTTAACCATCTAGAACACAGGCAGTTCCCAGAAACCATCCTAACTGGGATTCAAACAATGAGTAGGATTCCTAGAAAACTATTATATGAGACCTTCAGGAAAGTCCTGCTATTTTCATGGAGAGACTCAGGAAGGAAATAAGAAAACACACCACCCTGAATACTGAATCCATAGAGGGCCACCTACTTTTAAAGGATAAACTTATCATTCAGTCAACCCCAAACATTTAGAGGAAATGATAAAAATTGGTACATGGCCCTGATCAGTCCTTAGATGATCTTCTCCAACTTGCATCTTCCATTTTTTGTAATAGAGATCAAAAAGGAAAAGAAAGAAAGGGAGCATTAAGACATGAAAAAGGGCTTATTAAAGATCATTGAAAACCTTAAAGATCATTCAAAATGACAGAAATTTACAATGCCTTGCAACAGCCAATGCAATTCACTCATTTGGGGAGTTAAAAAGCAAACTGCCTAGTCCAAAGCCTTAGAATAATTAAGCAGTCATTTCCCTCCACCCTGTAGTTCTTAATCCATATACTCTGTTATCTTGGATTCCAGCTGCTGCTAGGTTTACTATGTTAGAGTTAAAAGATGACTTTTCCTGTATACCCTAGACTCTCAATCACAATTTCTATTTGCCTTTGAGGAACCAGATAGTGTATCTCAACTAACTTAGACAGTGTTGCCTCAAAGATTTAGAGATTTAGAGATGGCCCTCACCTGTTCTGGACAAACCCTAGCTAAGGATTTAACAAAATTCAGAAATAAAACATCTGTAATTGTTCTCCAATATGTAAATGGCATCCTTTATGTGTCTCCACCCAGGAGGAATATCAAAAGGCCATTACAGAGCTCCTAAACTTCTTAGCCAATAGGGATTATAAGATCTCAAAGAATAAAGCTTAATTATGCCATCAACAGGCTCAATACTTAGGAACTGTCTCAAGGAACCCACAAGCTAGGACAGGAAAGTAACCACCATAAGACAGAAATATCAAAAAGGGACCTTACTTGAAGTTCCTGTCCTCAGCTTACCTATGGAGCAAGATTTAACCTGTTTGTCACTGAGAGGAAAATAACCCTAAAAATATTTGTTAGGTCGAAATTTAGGCGACTGTAGGGGGCAGAGCAGAGCAGCTAAAACAAAGGCTAGCCCGCCAAAAGGTGACCGATCAAGTGGGCTAGAAAATTCCACTGACCCTTCACATCCATCTGTCACTCAGCAGGACCCCCTCCCATTCCAGCCTATGAAAACCCTGGGCAGCCAGGGCCACCGTGCCATTTTCTCCAGGTCCCTACTTGAGCTGTACCCCGGGGGTCTGGGAATTTTGCCCGAGAGCCAAATTCCAATAAAGTTTGCTCTGGCCACTTTCTGTCTGATTTTATTTGGCCACTAACTGTGCCCCTGAGCTTACAATATTCACCCCAAAATACTGGATAGGCAGCCATGGACAAACCAGGTCAAAAGCCAATGGCATATCTCAGTGAGGAGCTTTACATCGGAGCTTCATTCTCAAAAGTAATGGAAAATAAGTTCTCATAATTTTCTTTGACATCCAAACCTGTCCTGATAGAAATGGTTAAAATACCCTAGGCATCAAGTTTCTGCTGGAACAGTTATCTCTCAGATCTCAGTCTTTGAAATGTAAATGGAGAAGCCTCAAGGCTCATTAGGAGACCAATCTCAAACCCAAGGGGGAAAAAAAAAAAAAAAAAAAGGAAAAAGAGTCTTTTACCTGAAATCCAGCAAAAGTAAATTGTATGGTGCTTTACTAAAATAATTAATGGCCATATCATTTTTCCAGGCTCTTGTTTTTTCCTTAAATTCTATATTTTTTGAGCTCATAACAATGTTTTTGATCAGTCCTAATTTTATTCAACTAGAGTTTTTAAACATCTGTTACATTGCAATGGAGAGTCACCTATAAAAAGCTATATGGCCGGGCGTGGTGGCACACGCCTGTAATCCCAGCAACTTGGGAGGCTGAGGATGGAGGATCTCAAGTTCAAAGCCAGCCTCAGCAAAAGTGAGGCACTAAGAAACTCAGTGAACCCTGTTTCTAAATAAAATACAAAAAAGGACTGGAAATGTGGCTAAGTGGCTGAGTGCCCCTGGGTTCAATTCCCAGTACCAAAAAAAAAAAAAAAAAAAAAAAAAAAAAAAAAAAAAAAAACCACAAAACAAACAAACAAAAAACCTACAAGACCTTTGCTTTTGTGTTATGTGTATATGGTGGTGTCTGATATCATGTTGTCTATGCATGTGCATCTAAATATCATGTACATGATATCAAAATTGACACAAATAAGGAGTGCTCCTAAAATTAAAATTTTAAAAATCGATCTAGATACTTTTAATTCACGTGATTTAAAAAAGGTTCAATTTAAGTTGGGTAAACAAATGAAGATAAAATGTCTAAAATTTCTTAACTTACAAGTCTCTAGGTGGTCAAATTAATAAAATGTTGATGTCTATAAATGTCTAATATCAATTATTTCTAGGACTTCTCTTCAACAGGAAAGAGACAGCAGATACTATCCAATACGCTTATCTGATATCTTAATTTTTACAGTAAAAAAAGTAAATTAAATTTGACACATATGAGATTACTCAAGTGTGTTTCTTAGAGACATCTGATTAATTTACAAAGTTGAAATGCTAACTCCTTAAATTCCATGGGGTAACATACTTAAACATTATTGGTGTTTTCATAGATTGGTAAATAAAAAGGGTTTAAAATTGCTTTGTGTCATCACTAAAAACAAGGTTACTAAGAGTTAAGTCCTAACTCCACAATTCTATATACAAAAGGATCCAAAAGTTTCAACCATTTCAATTAGAGTACCGTAAATAACATAAAATATTTCATCTTATTAAAATGGAGTAATTCATCTAAATTCAAAAATTTCATAAGAATTGTTTCAGAATGTGAACAAAAAGTGGCCACCAGATAGGAAAGAAAAAAATAAAAGATTCTAGGTATGGAAATATATTTAGTAGAAAAAATGTTTCTGGGTAGGAAAGTCTTTGTGCAATGAAATACATGAAAGTCTAATAAGTGCTAAGAAAATCTGTGTGTAAGTAAAGGGCAAAATTCAACAAATTTCTGTGTAACTAAGTTGGTTATATGTATGTGAGATGATCAGTTAAGTTTTTTTCCCCTTAGGTCAAATATTAATGTGCTGATATAAGCCAGTTTAATCTATATGTTAAAATGACAAGGATTTCTCAAAAATACTAATTTACTCTTATCATTGTGTCTGTTAAGTTTTATTCTTGAGAACAGTTAGTCTTAAAAATTAGGTTTGTACACTTATGGTTAAAAGCCAAACTTGGTTAATATAAAAACATCAAGGTAATTATGCTATTACTCTTCTTTGTATAATAAATGTGTTCATATTTTCCAGGTATACAAGTCTTTAAAGCAGAAAACTTATCCAGCTGCTATTCTCCAAACTAAACTTGTCTGTAATGGTGATTTTAAACTTGTAAGAATAGTAAATTTTATTGGGGACTTATTTATATCATTGAATGTTCTATAACAGGACTTGTTATCAATAGGATATATGTAAATTTTGTTACTTTTTACGCTGAGATAAAAAATTTAAATGTAAATGTATTTCTAAAAGTTAGTGAGAGCCTGATTTATTTAAAGGTTAATATCATGAAACATAAAAACACTTTGCCACTTTGCCACACAAAAGAAAAGTTAAAAGTTCAGCCTTTCTTTGATTCATGTTTTAGATATAATGTTACATTGTGTGAACTAATGTTCATATAGACCCAGAAATAATATATGTAAACTTCTTAAAATGATGTTTAAGAAAGAAGCAAAGATCAGCATCAGAATTAGAAAACTTTACCTAAGATTTGTGAAGAGCCCCACCTTACCTGAGATAAGGCTCTGCCTCCCACCTTACTGCATGTTAGAGTGGCTCCGTAATAAGCCACACTTCAGCTTACTTAAAATTATAGTCAAAAGATTGGTTTCTGTTGTAGAATTACTGTGATCTCAAACAGGGTATATAATGTATAGCTCAGCCAAAATTCAAGATAGCTATTACACAAACTAAATGTTTTACTGTTATTAAATCCATTTTGCATTTTCCTTGTAAACTCTATAACTGCTGCCTGATTAATGTTTTACAGATGTACTACATCAAGAACAAACAATGTATATTAATTTGAGATAATAAGCCATCGCCTATAAGACAGATAATATACACCCCAATTTAATAAAAGGGGGTAAATAACTGTAAAGTTAAAGACAGCAAAGTTAAAGCCCAGTACTCTTATTTTATGACTGGTGAGACTGGCTTGCTAAATGTTTAAGATCAAATGTAGAGATTGAGATTAAAATAAAGGGGGAAAAAAACCCAAACAAACAGTATTTGGTTCTTGTCCTCAGAGTCAACCTGAATCCAGGGAACAAGAGAACTTCTCTAAGGAGTTTTGCAACTCCGGGCCACCAGACCCTCCAGATCAGGGAGATTGATGAGACCACTGGAGGATGAAAAGCCAATCAGTGCACCTGCTGCAGAGGAGGGAAGCCATCTCATCAAGGAGACCCCTACCTAGGGAATGGCAGGCACTAAAGGAGCTTAGAAGCTGCTTTCAAGTTCCCCATGAGCGACCCCTGTGGGAATTCATTTGACTCTTTAACAGGAACAGGTCAATTTGACCAGCTTGATCTTAAACACCTAGCAAAACAGTTAAAACCAAAACGTAGCCATTCTTGGTCACTTAAAAAAGAAACAACAGTTAAATGTAACTTAAAATGTATACTTGTGTTAGACCCTCTAGAATAAATAATGACTGGAAGCTATAAGAGAGATTCTTAGGCAAACGTGCCTGATAACTATCAAGAAAAATTGCCAGGGTCAGAAATTTTTAGTCAGTTTAAGGCCTACAGATCTTCCTAAGCTACACAGAGAGGCTTATCTACATTTGCTAGTATGATTATCTAGCCCTAAGTAACAGAAATAATAGAGATCTCTTCTAAAGACAGGTTATACCAACAAAAGGATATTTTACAAAAATCAGATGACATTAAGTAGCTTAACTATATTTTCTGGTAACACAATTGACATTAAAAATTAAATGTTGTGTTTACATTCCTGATAACTCTGACAATGTTAAAGTTCCCACATAAAGGCCTTGTCCTCTCCAACCTTTGTTAGACCTTGTTATGGGAACGACTTCTCAGTTCTTCTACCTCCTGGTGAGAAATTGACTTCTGTCATCTTCATGATATTCATTGACATGTTCCAGATGCTGCAACATTTATTCTGTATTAATCTTATTTTGAACTCATGTCTCTTTGTTTCTCTCTCATAGAAGCATCCACCCCCAGATGACTTTACAACCTGCTCTCCCCCAACCAGACTTCTACTGTGGACCCCTCAATTGACCCAATTTCTAAAGGGAACTCCAAACTGCTTGTCCCATGCCACCCACTTCCAGTTCAAAGAAGCCAGAGTGGTCCTAACCCCTTTCCTTACAGCAGTAAGAAATTACTAAAACTAAAGAGGGGAATGAAGCCAGAATTGAGGACAGACAATTAGTGTAGAATAAGAATTCTGGTCAAATCAAGGAATGGAGGCCATCAGAGTCTAGGAAGTTGGAGACCGCCCCTGGGAGATTGGAATGTCAGTTGTCCCATAGGCAGGAAGGAGAGATAAGGGGGGAGAGAGCAGAACAAGATTACCCTAACCTGTAAAAGACATAGGGTGTGCTCATTTCTCTGGGACTGTAGAACATCAGCCGTGGCCCCCTTCTCCCTCCTGGGAGAAGTCTGTATTATTACCTTTAAATAAGACCTGCTTAATATACTTGCCTTGGTGTGCTTCTCTAGTGTTCAAACTTCAACATTTGAGGAAGCAGAACTTGTCACTGGTTAAGGGGGGTATCAGTTTCACACTCAGCAATTAGTAATATCTTTTGGTTTCAACCTCACAGGAAACCAGTGTGGCATCCTTATGCCCCTATTTTATACATGGGGACATTGAGACTAAATAAGGTTATGTAACCACCTAGAACACCATCTCCCCAAGCCGAGTCCAATCGCAGGGGAGGACTCAAGCCCAGGCCTCTATCTGGGCCTAAAGCCAGTGCTCGAAAGTGGAGAATAACCTTTGGCTTCCTTTCCTAAGAAAATGGCACCACAAGCCCCATCTTCCCTAAATTCGGGCAGGGTAGGGCTCAGAGCCTGTGGACCCTGACTTGGGGATAGCTGCTGGGGAGAATGTGGGCATCCATGACTCTTCTGCCTGCCTTCCCAGTCTCTGGCAGTACTTGTCTCGGCTGCTAGCAAAGATAAAAGTGGACACAACTGCGGGCCCTCTTGTCTCCCCCCTCCAACCCCCATCAGCTATTTGGGAGAGACTGGGGCCGACTCACCCGCGCGCTGCCTCTGGACTACACCTGCCGCTCTGGTGGCGTCCGGCGGGAGGGCGGGGAGAGCCTGCACCCCAGGCGCGGCAGCGGGCGGGGCGGGGAGGGGGGCCGGCCGGCCTGGCCTTGCCTCACCACAGCCACCAGGGAATAAGGCAAATCTCGCAATGCTCCAGACTTGGCAGAGAGGAATAGGAACGAGCGCACGGGCGGTGTCCCCAGTGTGCGTTCCCCCACGGTCTGCGGCGAGCTGTGGTCACAGTGGGAATCATGGGGAAACCCTGAGTCCTTCAGGCCGCAGGCTGCACTCCGCCCAGTGACGGATCTGATCGGCCCGCGCTCAGGCTCTTTCTGCTAGCAGCCCCCTCCTTGGCCAGCCGCGCCGGGTGAGCAACCCTTATAGCACGAGGACAGTTACACCTTGACATTTCTCAGCCATACTTCTTTTGTCGTTCAAAATGAGCATCCCAGGGCTGGGGGTGTAGCTCGGTGGTAAAGTCCTTGCCTAGTATGAGTGAGGCCATGGGTTCGAGCCCCAGCACCGCAAAAAAAAAAAAAAAAAAAAAAAAAAAGCACTGCTGAGATCTCCTTGTGGGGGGTTTCCTACGACTAAGATGACCCGCTATATTGCGTGGAGGGTCAGCGAGGAGATGGGCGCCACTGCACGCAAGGGGGCAGTGGCGTCGGAGATCACGTTCGGTTCACCCAGGGCGCTGCGTACTCCGCGAAGCGGCCCGCCGCAGCGGATTTCATTCTGGAAACAACCGGGATCCTCCTGCCCATTTCCGACTTGCGCAGGTTGGGGACAGGTGACCGACCCTGGGTCAGCAACCGGGGTGGTCACTATGTTATCTGGGAGTCCCTGTGAGTCTGGGAGCTGCGGCAGATGGAGCTTGAGCCGCTGCCCCCAGAGCGAAGCGCGGAGAGCCGGGCCTGCGCTACGCCGTCCCCGACCAGGGCACCGCGGTGTCACAGCCGCAGCTTCTAGCTCCTTCGCCACAGCCAGCGACCCCCATTCGCGGCTCTGGGGCGGAGCTAGGTGCACCAGGCCGCTACTCGTCGCCTCCGGGTTCCTCCGGGTCCCAGCCTCCAGCTGGAGGGGCGTGTGGCCCGCGCGCTACGACGCTGCCACCTGGCGGGAGAACGTTCCACTAACTTACCTGCCGGCAGGGAAAGTCCGCCACTGCCTTTCCTTCAAAATCATGTTTTTGGAAGCTCATGAGCAGAATCCCTCCACTGTGCTCTCCTTCATGCTTCACAGCGACGCTCACGTGAAAAAAAAACAAAGCAAACCAAGGCCAAGGAACTCCTATATTGAGCTATTTATATGAAATACATATCAGAAATTGTTAGTGTTGTATACAGTCCCATTAACTTTTGACTAATGAAAACACAAAACTAGCCAGTGCCCCAGTTGGAGAAGCCCATTTCTGTCCTCCAAATCCGTCCCCCTGCTCTTTTGCGGTCAGTCCTTCATCCCTCTTTACCGGGGCTCCAGACAACCACTCTGATTTCTATTACTGGGCTCTGTCCCTCCTACAATTCCTTATACCATATAAATAGGGCCAAACAGTATGTGGTCTTTTGTGCCTGATTTTTTTTTTTTTTTTTCACTTTAGCACAATACTTTTGAAATTCACCCATGTGGTTGTGTGTGTTGTATTTTCCTCTGACTTGTTCTTGAACTCTCCCTCTGGGCAGTGGCTATAAACAGCCTTGTTCTGACAGGGCTCCAGGGAAAGGCCTTGAGTGTCCTTAGTGTTTTTTTCATCAGATACTTCTTTACCTGGGGAGGTGGCCAAATGCTTAAGTGTCTGACAGAAGACCCATGTCTGTCTTGTGTCCAGTTTATTTCAAAATAGATAGCTCTGTCTAAAGAGAGTCCTGGCCAGAGCTAAGGTTCTGGGGGATTACTGCAGTAAGACCAGATAGAGCAGGCAACACAGCAAAGCACATGGAATACCAGAATTTGCATATTACTTATAGATCCATGTGTGGAGAATAGTATCCATGAGGGGGTTATGTAGTTTGTGGGGGCCTTGTACTCAGCCAGCAGCTGGGGAGCACAGACAGATGGACCTGTGGGGCAAAAGCCTTCATTGATGTCCAAGCTGTTATCCAAGTAGGTTTCCAAGAGGGCTTCTGCCTAGTTTGGTCAGAGCAAGCAGACTTCAGTCCTGTGCAGCTGTGCTGAGATTTAGGAGTAATCACTACAGCAGATCTATGCACTCCATGAAGGGGGTGAGGTTTGTGAGTTGAACCCTATAGCTTGTATCTATATGTCTTGTCAGGAGGGGTTTACCAGGAAGTGGTTACAGTGTAGAGGGCGGGATATCTGGATTGATGGTATTGAGGAACTTGGGAGAGGCAGAAAGCTGGATACTGTCAAAGGTGGCCAAGCCACGCTGAGGCAACATTGTTTCTCATAGTCATTGGAGTGAGTATCAGTAGATCCCTTCTTGTCATTGGTGAGTACTTTGCCATTGTATGGGGACACAAGTTGTTTATCCGTTTGAACATGGTGGGGGCTGGTCTCTGAACTCCTCAGAGGTACCCTCTCAGAATCCCGCAAAAAGGACACTTGGGTTCTTTTTAGTTGAGAGATGTTGTGAATAAAATGGACTTACACATTCCACTAAAGTTTTTGTGTGGACTTAAGTTTTCATTTCCCTTAGGTAAGTACCTAGAAGTGGCCAGGCTGACTGGTTGAATGGTGAGTCTGCTTTTAAGTTTATAGGAAGCTGTCAAATTGTTCTTCAAAGCAAGTACACTATTTTACGTTGTCAATATCAGTGCATGAAACGCCATGGCAGTCTGTGGTTTGACTTTGCATCTTAATAGACTCTTTCAAAGAACCAAAATTTCTTTTCATTGCTGGCTCAAACTTTTTGTCTTAAGAAATCTTTTTACCTTAATATTTTCTCCTAGGATTGGAGCAGTTTTAGCTTTTTATTCAGGTGTCTGACCCATCTGAATTAACTTTTATGTCTGGTTCAAGGTAAGGATCAAGACTCATTTTCCCCTATATGGATATTCAGTTTTCCTGTACCAATTGTTGAAAAAACCTTTCCCCCTTTGATTTACTTTCATACCCTTATCAGAAACCCACAGTGGTTCTTCCAGTGCTAGAGGAAAGCAGGAGGTGCTCTGGACATCTAGGACGGGGCACCAGTTAATCCAGACAGACCCAGAGGCAGTTGTGTTTGTTTGTGGGTTGAATTGTTTGGGTGTGGTGGAGTTGGGGAAAATGTAGGGCTAGAAGAGAGCAACTTGGATGGAGTGGTGACCTACCTTGTGTGTCACTCAAGAGTGTTACTTTATTCTGGGAGTGACAAGGGGCTGCTGAAATGTTTTCATCAGAATTACATTGTTAGATTCGCAGTTCAGATAGTTTATGCTAGTTGCAGAGGACGAATTGAAGGAGGTCAGAATGTAGGCAGCCTGATCAGTGAGTAGGCTGTATTTCTTTTGGGGAGATACTGGGACTTGAATCCAGAGGCACTATATCCCCAGCCCTCTTTATTTTAATTTTGAGACAGAATTCTACTAAGTCACCCAGGCTTGCCTCAAATTTGAGATCCTCCTGCCTCAACCTTCCAAGTACCTGGGATTGCAGGCATGTGTCACCATGTCCAGCTAAAGATACTGTCTTTCTCTCTCTTTTTTTTTTTTTTTTTTTTGGTATGGGGGATTGAACCCAGGGACACTTAACTGTGAGGTCACATCCACAGCCCTTGTTTTTGTTTTTATTTTTGTTTAATTTTGAGACAGGGTCTTACTAAATTGCTTAGGGCCTTGCTAAATTGCTGAGGCCAGCCTCAAACTTGCAATCCTGCCACAATCTCCAAGTCATTGAGATTATAGGTGTGCGCCATCATGCCCTGCTCTAAGGAAGCTGTCTTGATAGTGTACTTGAGAGACAATGATGGAAAGGGAACTGTATTTGTCCAGTTTGTTGCTGATAACACAATACCACAGGCTAGGTAAGTTATGAAGAAAAGAGGTTTGCTTTGGTTCACAGTTCTGGTTTGACATTGATGGACTACATCTGGTGATGGTTTCCTGCTGGCAGAATCTCAGGAAGGTACAGAAAATCTCATGGTGAGAAACAGGTTGTATGTGTGTGTATAATCTCTAGTCTCTCTCTCTGTCCCTCTTGTTCTTGGCTTTTCTTTGTCCATCTCCTGTTCCTGAGATGGGGTCCTATTATGTTTTCCTCTAACTCCTGGCCTCAAATGATCCTCTGGCCTCAGCCTCCCAAGTAGCAGCAACTACAGATGGGTGTACACCACCACTCCTGCTTCTGCCCTCTTCTTATAAAGTCACCAGTCATCAATCATGGAGGTTCCATGCTGCTCACTGTATCTAACCCTAAACACTTCCCAAGACCCCAACTCTCAGCACCATCGTCAGATTAAGTTTACACCCCCTTAATGCCTTACCATGGGGATTAAACTTGAATCTGAGTTTTTGAGAGGGGATAAACCATATTCAAACCATAGCAGGAAATTTCCTCTGGTTATCTTCTTAAAACTTTGACTTTTGTACCTTGTTTACATATTTAAAACAAATTCCGGGAAATTGAGTAGGTAGAAGCCACAGGAATTTTGTAGTTAGAAGGAAAGAGAATGTTCTGTCTTGACTGGTGCTTCTCAGTCACCTTTCATGCTGGCCTTGCTGGGCGTCTCAGCAGAGGCTCCCTTACAGCCCTGGGGCTTCATTTTTCTCACATCAAAAATTGGAGATAATAATAGTTCCTGCCTGTTTACCTCAGGAGAACTGTTTGTATAATATACCTGTACAGAGCTATTACTATAAATACAATAATAGCATTTGATAATCTGTTCAAGTAGTGGGAGCTGCAGGAATCAGTTACTGTTACCACCACATTCATCATTAATGAAACCAGCAGTTTTCCTGCTCTGACCACTAGGTGGCACCACAGATTAATTCTGTGGCTGTTCTACTTTTTTATTTTTTTATTTTTTTGCGGGTTAAAACAGCGAGTTATTGGCAATTTCATATGATTATATGATTCTACCTAATATTGGGAGTGCCTCCTGCCCTGGGATATTTCTTTTCAGCTTTATCACAGCTAAATACTGACCTATGCAATGGATTCATTGGCTGGGGCTCCTTACCAGTCGTTAGAACTCTGTGCAACTCAGAGGCCAGGCCTGTGTCCATGGTGAGGATGACTGAGCCTTGGAATCCACCCAGTACCTAGTGGGACTTGCCGCCAGAGGCTTGGGGTCGAGGGCCCATCTGTGCAGGGAAGACAGAGCTAGAAAGGTTACCTCAGAATTAAAGGACAGAGGCTGGTGATCCCAGGGGTCTGACTGCAGAAGTGTAGGCATCCTGTTAGACAGTGGTAGAGATTTACTTGCTAAGCCCGGGAAGTAATTCCTAAGATACTCCAGGGACACTCCAGGGACACACCATGTTCAGGTGACCCTGACCTTTTGTTCCTTGCTTCTTGTTCCCCACAGGCAGGGCTGATTTAGGGCCCCCAGCATTGTGAAAGAAGTTGAGAAACATCAGAAAGATCTCAGATCATTAACAGAATTGACTGGTGACCCTGACAGTAGGAGTGACTCCTGCAAGGCTGGGTGAAGCCTTAGGGCCTGCAGCTCAAGCTCCCAGGCTCAAGCAGGTCCTCAGGTAAAGAGTCCTTGTTTGAGCTGAAGCTCATCAAAACCCCGCATTGGTTGTGGGAAGGTTCCTTTGGGTGCTTTGCCTGAACCTCTCCTGAACCTCTCTTTGCCTGGAATTTCTGTATGTAACTTGGATATTAGGGGATGGGTGAGCTTCATGAGCAACACTTCCATATTTGTGCGCTTATTTAATGTTCTTTTCAGAGAGAAGAACTCAGATAAAGTTGTCATTGTTTAAGAGAAAAAAATTCAAAAAGATTTTTTTTTTAAAGTTACCTTCTATAAATATAAGAATATACTGGGAAACTTATACTACTTATCATATTAATATATCAAAAGAGAAAAATCATATGGTTATCTCTATAGATCGCCCTCCATCACCTGGTCATATCACATTTTCAGACAATGCATGTACCCAAATTGGGCATGGTGGCGCACACCTGTAATCCCAGCTACTCCTCCTCAGCAGTAGGATTCCAAGTTCAAGTCCAGCCTGGGCAATTTGGAGAGATTCTATTTCAAAATAAAAAATACGAAGTTCTGGGGGTGTAGTTCAGTGGTAGAGCACTTGCCTAGCAGGGGTTCAGACCTTGGTACCATAAAAAAGTTCATTTACTCTAAATTAATATAAGAATTTAATGAGAGTTCAATAGAAATAATAGCACATTTTGGCAACCAAACAAATAAGAATATTTGGGACAAATGAGAAGATAACAGATTTATCAAAGATCAAAGCATGTTATCCCATAGAGCTATAATAATCAAACCAGTGTAAGTGCTGGCACAGGAATAGACAATTCAATGGAATAGAACAGAAATAGATTCAAATACAAAGGAACTTAGTATATGATAAAGTTGAAATTTCAAATCAGTGGAGAAAAGCTGAATGAGTCAATTAAAAAACTGTTAGGTAAGCCGTCCGAATAAACAGAATGGTCATCAATACCTCATACTTTACAGCAAAATAATTCCCCTGTGAACCAAATATGTAAATGTTAAAAAATGAAACCACAAAATACCAAAGAAGCAATGGAAGAACTTAAATATTGTTTTGGAACTAGAAAGATATAGCTAATTATAGCATAGTACCCAGATGCGTTAAAAGGAGAAAATTCTCTAAGTAAACAAATTCACCATGGCAAAAGATACCATATCAAAGACAGAACTAAAAACGTTAGGAAAGAAAACTGCATCCACAGAGTCACATAAAAATTCACTGTGATTCCATTTCACCTATTGGTTTATAAAAATTACAGTCTAATACTAAGTTACCAAGGAGATAGGTACTCTTTTTTTATATGTAGTTGTACTGGGAATTGAACCCAGGTGCTCACACATGCTAGGTATTGCATTCTACCACTGAGCTACATCCCCAGTCCTTACGCTGGGGTTAAGAATAGTTTTTCTTTCTTTTTGAGATGGGTACTTTCTTATGTTGCATGATAAACTGGTAGAACCTTAGGGTAGAGAAATTTGATGCTGTCTATGCAAATAACTTATTATTTTAAAAGACAATATTTGTTTTATTTATATACATTATTTCCATTTCTTACTTAGCATTCCCTCCTTTATCTTGTATCTTCCAATGCTCTTCTGAGTTCATTTTTTCCTTCCTTTAGTGCAGATTTCTTAATGGTAAACTCCCATTTCTCACCCACCCCAATCCTGAAAGACTGTTTCACAGATTCCTAATTCTAGGCAGACAGCTATTTCCCATCAGCACTGACAAGATGGTATTTTTGTCTCCTGTTCCTGCTGCTGAGCAGCCTGTGTCTAATTATGTTTTGTGTAGGTGACCTGTCCTTTCTCTCTGACTGGCTTTAAGATCTTATCTGTGTCTTTTGCTTCTCAATTTTAATGAGATGTTGCCTTCATCTCGTGGATTTATTATGGACTTCTTTTTATATATCCTGCTTGATATACATGATTCTTCCTAAAGCTCTAATACCATGTTTTTCACTAGTTTAAAATTTTTCATAGCTGTTATCTCTTTAAATATTTTATATTCTATTCTTCTGTTCTGCATTTTTGAGGATCTGATTACACACACGCACACACACACCCTTAATTATTGCCTCCTTTATATTTTCCCTGTGCTCAGTTCCCAGTGTTTTGCTATTGATAGTCTATTAACTACTAAACTAACTCTTCATCTGTGCCTAATAGGAATTTTATTAAAAGAATTATATCTTTTCATTTCAAAAGCTTTTCTTTGTCTCTTCAGTCCTGATAATCTCTCATTACCTGATAATCTCTCATTTACTTATACAAATGTATTTTCCATAAATATATGTATTTTAAAGACTTTTTGGTGGGAGGTGGGTGTACTGAGATTTGAACCCAGTGACACCTTATCACTGAGCCACAATGCCACTCCTTTTTATTTTTTATTTTGAGACAGGGTCACGCCAAGTTGTCTAGGCTTCAGCCTCCCATGTAGCTGGAATTATAGGTGTGTGCCATAGCACCTGGCAGGTTTTGTTTTGGTGTGTATATAGGTGTGGTGCTGGGGCCGGACCCCAAAGCCTGGTGCATGCTTAGCACACACTCTACCACTGAGTGACATTCCTGCCCCTTCGGTTTTTATTTTGAAATAGTTGTAGGTTTGCAGAAAAATTGTAAAGGTGATACAGACAGCACAGCTTTCGTCATATGAAAGCCTTATGTTACTGTGGGTTATTTATCAAAACCAAGAAATTAACATTGGCATGACACTATTAACCAGTGATCTGATTCAGATTTTACCAATTTTCCTGCTAATGTCCACTTGTACCAAGGTCCTCTCCAGGGTACCATGATGTACTTAGTCGTCATGACTCCATAGATTTCTGCAATTAGTGGTGGTATCTCAGTTTTTCTTTATTTTTCAAGATCTTGACTTTCAAAGAATACTTGACCAAATGTTTCATAGAATATCTCTCAGTTTGCATTTGTATAAGGTCTTCTCATGGATACACTGAGGCTATAGATTTGGGGCACAAAGGAGGTAAGGTGCCCTTCCCATCACACTATATCAGGAAGTATGAGGAATCAATGTGATGTATTACTGATTACATTAACCCTGTTCATTTGGTTAAGATAATGTCTGTCAGGATTTTCCACTAGACGTTATTATTTTCCCCTTTTCAGATTCTATTTGTTATTATTAATGCAACCTATACTCACAAGGCAAGTAATTAAGCTCTCCATTCTGGAAGGAAGAGTATCAAAGAATTTGTGAACATATGTTAAAACCAGTACAGTAATTAATATAATGTTTTTAAAATATTCTTCAACTGTTCAAACATCCTGACTCTCCTTAGAGCTTTGCTCAGTCATTTTAGCGTTTATCTGTAGATCTTACCTGTGGGAATTATTAATGTAACTATTTTGTTCATTTATTCTACATTTATTATTTGAAAATTATTCTGTGAGGTAGACTTGTCTCTTTACTTCCATTTATTTGTTCAATTATTCAGGGGCACTTTACCACTGAGCCTCATCCCCAGCCCCTTTTTTATATTTTATCAAGAGACAGGATCTCACAAATTTGCTTAATGCGATCCTCTTGTCTCAGCATCTTGAGCCACTAGGATTACAGGCTTATACTACCATGCCTGGCCATTTTCCATGATTATAAAAAATCTTTCAAACTGGCAGAAGAAAATTAGGCTATTTAATCAAGTCCAAGAAAGGAAAAAAATTAACAAAACATATGGTGAACAGAATATATGATAAAAATAAGTTCTAATGTAACGGATTAAGAATAATTATAAATAAAATGTCACTCACCATAATATACAAAAAATCAGTAGATATCTAGACCGAAATTCTTGGTCTTAATACTTAGACTATAGGGAGCACACCTAAAATGATAGAAGAAGATTGAAAAGAAAAGCTCAAATAAAAAGATATGTCAGGTAAATACAAACCAAAGAAAGTCAGAGTAGCAATTTTAATGGCTAATAATGGCTGGGCAATGGTGGCTTATGCTTGTAGTCCCAGTTACTCTGGAGGCTGAGGCAGGAGGATTGCTGACCCCGGGAATTTGAAGCCAGCCTGGGCAACACAGTAGACTCCATCTCAGACTTGGGGGGAATCCTAATGAAATATAATTTAAGGTAAACCCCATCATATTGACAAGGATATAAGATATGGTAAAATGGCCACAAACATATATAAATGCCCACAAACATGTATGTACCTAATAATAGTATTAAAATATATAAGACAACTTTAGTCATAAAAGGAATGAAATCTGTCATTTGCAATAGTTTGGATGGAACTGGGGGAAATTACATTAAGTGAATTAAGCCAGGCACAGAAAGAAGCATGCAGCATGTTTTTACATATGTGGGAGCTAAAAAGTTGATCACGAGGAAGTAGAGAATAGAACAGTGGTCCTTAGTCTCAGACGTGTGTGGGTGGAGGGCTGGAGAAAGGAGGGTGAACAGGTAAGAGGTGCAGCCATCCAGGAGGAATAACTTCTAATGTTCTGGAGCACAGTGGAATAGGTATGGCTGACAACAATTAACTGAATATTTCCAAATAATAGAGAGGATTTTGAGTGTTACCAATACAAAGAAATGGTAAATGGTCAGGCGTGGTGTGGCACACACCTGTAATCCCAGCATCTCAGGAAACTGAGGCAGGAAGATCATAAGTTCAAGGCCAACCTCAGCTACCTTAGTGAGACTCTGTCTCAAAATAAAAAATAAAAAGAACTTGGGATATAGCTCAGTGGTAAAGCACTTGGGATAAATTCCCATACCAAAAAAAGGAAGAAAGAAAGAAATGATAAATGTCTAAGGTGATAGACATGCCAGTTACCCTGATCTGATCAGTACACACTGTATACATGGTTTGAAACACATTGTACCCATAAATATGTATACTAGCTAGCAATTAAAAATAAAACTATATTACAGAAAATTAGCATTTGAAACCAACAAGTTATCATTTTTAACATTTACTTTGTTCTTTTATGTATTTCATTTTTTTTCTATAGTGAATGTGTCCTTTGTAATTGAGAAGTTTCTAATCACTATTAATTCATGAAGTGAAACCTCATAATTTAAAAAAATTTGTAAAATCTTGGAGTGTGGCTCAGTGGTAGAGTACTTGCCAAGAATAGTGATGCTTGAAAATCTGGGTTCAATCCCTGGCACTGCAAATAAAATAAATAAATAATAAATAAGGAAAGACAAAGGAAAAAATATATGTTCAATATATATGAATATACATATGAAATACAAATATATATATATGAAAGATATACATGTACTAATACACACACACACAACTGATAGGACTGCAGGAAGAAACAACTCAATAATTGTAGCTCAAATAAAAACAAGAAAGAAAGAAAAGGAAAGGTATAGATGATCTGACACACTTAGTTAAAAATTTTAAGGGTGATAGTGTATCAAGAGATGGCAGCATCTGGTTGTACATCTCCCAGGTGTGAAAGCCAGGATGAAATCGTCTATAAATTGGAAACACATGCAGTTAAGGATGGATTTTTTTTTTTTAAACATAGAGTTAAGGGGTAGGGTTGTGGCCCAGTGATAGAGCAGTTGCATAGCATGGGTTGAGGCACTGGATTGGATTCTCAGAACCACATAATAAATAAAAAATAAAGTTGTTATGTCCATCTACAACTAAAAATATTTTTTTTAAAACATAGTATTAAATAAAAAAATAAAGAGATAGAGAATGCAATTTATTTGCACAGGACAATGTATATCGGCTGAAGACACATACTCGTGAAAACGCACAGGTTTCACAAGTATGCAAGGGTGACATTGAACATTAGAATGGATGCCTGGGTGGGGGAGGACAGGAGGTGGGCCCCGGGGTGAAGGAAGGGCCTTGTAGGGTGCTGCTCTGATAATCTCTAAGCTGCAACAGATAATACACTTGGCCTGTACACCCGCCTTGCGGGAACATGATTCTAATTTTTCCTATCAGCAGAAATGTTGCTCCTGTGACTGCAGGTGTCATGTGGCCAGCACAGAGCAAAATCTCCCCGGAAAACTGCAAGAGCCTGGGGCCCCAGGGAGCTGTGGAGGCGGACGTGTACATTCCTGCTCCACGGCCAGGTCTGTCCTCCCAGTCCAGGAAAAGCACCTCAAAACCAGAACTTCTGTCTTGGGGAGCCCCAAGTCACTGAGCTGGGGTCACATGGATTCAAACCCAGTTCAGCTTGGGTTTCTGGATTTCTCAAGAAGTAGACTTGAAATCCCTGATATCGAACTTCCCCAGGTGGTTCCAAGCATAGGCAGCAAGATATCTCTTTTTGACTCCATTTCCTTCCCACGTCTCACACAAAAATGTCTTCCTTGGGAACAAATTCAGGTTTGACAGACCACACAAAATCTCAAAGAGAAAAGATCCCAAATGATAACCTTCAGGGCATCAAGATGAAGAGCCTTAGAGAAGATCTACGAATAGCTGGCACAACAGGAAAAGTTGCTCCCTATCACTAATCATTAGGGAAATATACACTAAAACCCAATGAGAAATGCCCTCACATCCTCACATTAGGATAGCTATTACAAAAAGGAAAATACCAGAGGCTGGGGGTGTAGCTCAAAGATAGAGCATTCACCTAGCATGTACAAAGCCCTGGGTCCCATCCCCAGCCCTGCAAAAACAAAAACAAAGAACAAATATTGATTACGATATGGAGAAATGGGAACCCCGTGTAGTTGGTGCGAATGTAAGATGGTGCAACTGCTATGTAAAACGGTATGGTGATTCCTCAAAAAATTAAACATAGAATTACCATAGACTCTAGCAATTCTATTTCTGGGTATATGCACAAAAGACATGAAAGTAGGAATTTGAACAGATATCTGTACACTTGTGTACACAGCAGCATTAAGAGGTGGAAGCAGGACTGGGATTGTAGCTCAGTGGTAGAGCGCTTGCCTAGCCTGTGTGAGGCACTGGGTTTGAGTCTCAGCACCACATATAAATAAATAAAATAAAGGTCCATCAACAACTAAAAAAATATTTTTAAAATAGTCAATTTATGTTGTTGTGTATATTCTACCACAATAAAAAAAAAAACTAAGGTTGCTTAAGGGGAGAATCTGTGAAGCAGACACATGTCATTGCACCTTCCACACAAATCCTTGGTGAGGTCTCAGAAGAAATGGAGTTTGGAGTGGAAAGAAAAAGGCTGGTTTTTAAAAAGTTCCTCAGGCCGGGGCTATGGCTCAGTGATAGAGCGCTTGCCTAGCATGTGGGAGGCCTGGGGTACCATCCCCAGCCCTGGGGGGAAAATGTTCTTCATCTTCAGATGGAAATGGAGGTGGAAAAAAAGGGGGAGGGCTTCAAAATTTTTGAGTCCTGAAACTTCTACGGGTGAGGACGTTTCCTGTCCTCTTCTTCTGCACAGGATCCAGCTCCTCCGTCCTGCAGGAAGAGATGTCTGGACATAGAGGTGTACATGCTCACACATGTACACAGGACCATTGATACACATGGGTTCCTGTCTGCATACTCGCACAGGGCTGGTGTCTTTAGTGAAAGAAATAACTAAACAAATTATTAACTGGTCCTTAGTAGCTGGGGCAGGTGACCCTTTTCAGTCCTGCAAGTCACTCCTCCCCAGCCAGATCCATGCTGTGCTGTAGGGCCAGAGACCCCTCAGCCAGGAGGGCTAAAGGCTGGCAGAACCACTCCAGATCCTGGAACCCTGGCCAGAGGCGAAAGGGACCCCCTCCCTGCCAAGGCTCAGCCAGGCTGTGGTGCAGGCTGAAAAGCAGTTCTGTGGAATTTTGTCCCCTCAAAGATAAGCTGAACACCCAGCCTGTCTCTGACATCTGCATGGCCAGCACTTCTGTTATCAGGGATCAACCTCACTCCCACAAGTGCTGCCCAGGCCTCCTGCTCTGGGGGCCTCCTGACCAGTGGCCCTGAGATGAATATGGAGATCAGCAGCAGAGGAGATAAAGAAAATTGTACCTGGACTTTAGTCAAGCTGTCCTGGAGGTGGCAGGCAGGTGGCCCAGCTACACCTAGGTGAATGTTGACTTCCCAGCCTGACCTCCATGAGCCAGCTTTCAAATCCCTGTACGTCCCTCATCTTATACCCTCGATTCCCAATCCTGGAGAAAAGGGTAATACTAATTCCTTCTCCCAAATGTTGGTAACTAGAGTACAAAAGCAACATCCTTGGGAAGTGCCACATGCCTCTGCTTCCTTTCCAGTCTACGATGGTTGAACTGGGTTCTAGGAGCCAGTAGCTCCTAGAGCCGCATGCTGGAGCTAGAGCCATTGGGGACAGAAAGGAAGGAGTTGAGGGAGTGGGGGCGGGGCCCCAGCACACCCCTGGGACACTAAGCCCCACCCACACAGCCTGGCATTGGGAAAGCTGACTTCTTCCCCCTCCCAGCTGTACCACGGCTGCCACCAGGGAGAACTTGATGTGGTCCATCTGCAGATCAGAACTGTCCGTACCTGCTCCCTTCCCCGTTTGCATAGGGAAGCGAGTGGAGGGTCAGAGCACACCTGGGGCTGGGATGGTGCTCCAGAAGGTGGGATTGTCTCTCTGGGTCAGTTTCTCAACCAAACACCGTCTATTTGATACTTTAGTACTGGCAGGGGTTGGAAGCAAGGGAATGACACAGAGATTCGGGCATTCTGTGTGAATCATAAATTGAAGGTCTAACACCCACTACTGAAGAATATGACCTTAGAAATAGGGTTATAGCAGATGTAATTAGTTGAGCTGAGGTCCTTAGGGTGGGCCCAAATCCAACATGACTGGTGTCCTTAGAAAAAGGAGAAACGTTGACACATGTACACGCATCCATGAAGTAGCCATGTAGATAATAAAAGCAGAGACTGAGGTGACGTCTCTACAAGCCAAGGAACCAGCCCTGTTAAGGTGTGGGCTTTGACCAGCTGAAGTCATGCCACACAGCTGTTGGCTGGCTATGTGATCTCTGGCAGGTCGCGTCCCCTCCCCATAGGGGGCACTGTGGTGCACCATTCAGAGCCCCTCCAGGCCCTCATTCTCCCAGATGCTGGGTGTATTGGTGGTGGTGATGGGAACCAGTTGGGTTTCTCTCTGAGACTTGCACTCAGTTGAAGAGAGCCACCTTACCCAAGTGCAGGCCACCCCCAGACCATTGTCAAATGGAGGGTTGATGTAGGGATATAAAGTCCAGGTCGTGATGCCTCGAGGCAGGATAACTCAGAAGAGACCTCAGCTGCATCAGGTTTCACTCCTCTCCCTCAAATCTGTCTTATAGTGTGTTTTCTGTGCAAACAAACCTATTACAGTTGGTGGCAGGAAAGATCCTGGGAACAGAATATAAAGTGAGATTTTGACATAGGATCACTTTTTGGCCAGCTGGCAATGAGGACCTCAGGCACATAGCTGTGGCACAATTGTTAAAAGTTTTCCAGGTGGTGAGTTGGGCTGGGAAACTGGTAGAAGGGAAGGCACTGGTGTGTGCTGGTCCCTGTACCCTGTGTCCTAGCCTGTGTTATGTTAGATCAGGGAACCAGAGTCTGGGTTCAGTTTTGGAGCCATGTTGGCAAAGTCCCTATCTGCAGAAAGCCCTGTCCCCTGTGGCCTTGGTTTCCTATGAGATGAGGGAGTGGGATGAACTGACTGGACAAGCCAATTCACTGAATTTCCTTCTAGCTCCAGCATCCTGCACAAGCCTATGACTAGGGAGAAGGGTTTGGTGGTGGGAGCAGGGCAGGAGTGCCCTGCAGCCAACAATGTGAATGAACTGAGTGTGAAGGTGGGGTGGAGGGACTTGGAGGAGATATTCTGTGTCCCCATCTTGCCTGAGCAGTCTGTTTGATCCTATGCCCAGGTCCCCTGGCTCCTCCCAACGGATGCTTGGGCACCTGTAGCTGATCCAACTGAACTTGTATTTCAGTCTACTGGTGTGAGGATGGCCTCTGCCTCATAGAATCTCTTTCTTTGTTCCCTGTCTTCCAAGAGTCTGGCAGAAGGCATGAGCTCAGGATCACAGGATATCACAGAAGCTGGAAAGTGACTTCTCAAAGCCCACATGGCTGGCAGCAGAGCCACTCCACAGCCAGGATCCAGTAGTTCCAAGCCTGGGCTTCTTCCACAACCTTCTGGGCCTCCTCATTGAGGGAACTCTGAATTGCTCAGCCAGAGTTGAGAGGAGATAATGGGAACTGTGATTGGGACAGTGGAGATTTTATTTTTGTTTGCTTGTCTATTTATTTATTCTAAAATGAAAATGATTAACTATTTTATGTACTATTTTTGTATGTACTTTTTCAGTACTAGGGATTGAACCCAGGGAGCCTCTACCAATGAGCTACCCCACAACCCCTTTTATTTATCTTGAGACAGGATATTGCTGAGTTGCTGGGTCTGACCTTGAACTTGCGATCTTCCTGACTAAGCCTCCTGAGTTGTTGGGATTACAGGCATGTGCCACTGTGCCTGGCAATTAACTGAGATTTTTTAAAATTCAAAATATATAGCTTAAAGAAACTAAAAATAAAGTTTAAAGAAAGTAGAAATTGCCCTTAAATTCCACCAACTGGAGAGAGCTACTGTTAACAGTTTGGTGAACAGATTTCCAGACGGCTCTCTGAGTGTGTGTGTGTGAGAGATTTTATGGTAATGGGACCATATACTGTTTCATAACCTGCTCTTTTTATTCAACAATCTGTCAAAGGAATCTTTCTACCTCAGTAAATATAACTCTACCCTTCATTTAATAGTTTCAGACTATCCATTGCAAATGAAAGTATAAACCACCTTTCATTTGTCCAGCTGGATGGTGGGAGCATTTAGAATGTTTCCAGTATTTTGTTATTCCCAAAACTTCAGGTTGAATGTCCTCACACCTCTATCTTTGCCATTTGTCCAGCCTCTGTTGTAGGTCCATTTTTGGCTCATTTTTCTTAAAAAGTTTTCCTACAGTGAAAGAGGTCACTCTGCATCTCATTCAGTTGTAGGGTCTTGTTTCCCAGGAAACTTGGGGTTCCTCTCCAAGGGGTTAGTGGCCTTCATCCCAGGTGCTGCCACACAGAGCAGCAGAGTTGCACACTCAGGGGACAGTTTTTTCCATGGGTGGTCTGGATAAGGGGCAGAGAGGACCCCTCACCCCCATACTATAAAATTTCCAAGTCCAAATCCAAAGATGTGACTAGTTGTCCCCATGGATCCATCAGCTCAGCTTCCTGCTGGAGTCCAGTTGGTCGTGCTGAAGGCCTGCCACTCTGCAAGGGACTTGGATTTCCTTTCAGGAGGTCACTGGACCAGGCAGAAGACTGAAGAAGTGGGCCAGAGGTGCGTGGGCCTGAGAGAATCCCAGTCGGGGTGGGTCCTGGACTTGATGCTGGGTGGATCCATTCACTTGTTCTTTTATTGACAAGTCAGCCTCTGTGGCTGGGCTCAGTATGTGAGGACAAGGAAGACAAGGTCACAGTTGCTGGAGAGAAACGCACAGTCAGATAATCCTAAGGGTGACAGTCTTCCCACTTTGGGGGTGGGGAAGGGGAAGAGAGCATCAAGGGTCCTGGAGTTGTCACTCTTCATTGGGGACTTTAGTCTATACCTTGGTAAGGGTTATTTAATCTTTTTTTTTTTTTTTTTTTTTTTTTTGTACTGAGAATTGAACCCAGAGGCACTTTCCACTGAGCTACATCCCCAGCCCTTTTTATTTTTTATTTTGAGACAGGGCCTCACTAAGTTGCTGAGGCTGACTTTGAACTGTGATTCTCCTGCCTCAGCCTCCCACGTTGCTGAGATTACAGGCGTGTACTATCATGTCAGGCCCTTGTTTAATTTTTTAAAAAATAGACTTATCTATTTAAAGACCAGTTATAGGTTCACAGCAAAATGGAGCAGGAGGTACAGAGATTTCCCACCTGTCTCCTGTTCTTACACATGCACAGTCTCCCCCATTACCAAAACTCCTACCAGAATGGTGCATTTGTTACAACTGATCACTCTAAAGTGACACATTGTTGTCACTCAAAGTCCATAGTTTACATTAGGGTTCACTCTTGGTATTGAATATTCTGTGGGTTTGGACAAATGACGTGTCCACTATAGTGTCACACAGAGTAGTTTCACTGAAAGGCTTACTTTCAAAAAACAAAGGGAGGGTAACTTTCATCTTTATGATTATAATTCCCCTTGTCTCACACATACGCACACAACTTTTTGCCAAGGAAAGAGACAAATTGAACTTATTTTACTGTATTCAAAGGCAAGGCTTCCTCTGCCCTTTCAGTGTGTCAAAAGTCAGAGGTTGGTTTGCTGGGGTGCAGTGACTGCATCCAGGGGTGGGCTCAGGGCTCTGGAAGAGGCCTTCCAAAGGCACAGGAAGGGAATGAGGTGCAGACAGAACCCTGGGGTCTGAGAGGTGGAACCAAGCTAATTGACCCTGTTATACTGAGGTTCCCAAGTTGCCCCTGCAGAGAGTGAATACTCCTGAGCTGGTGCATAACAGCATGATTGTGAAAACATCTGTCACTGTCACTTTGGGACAGCATCTGTCCCAAAGGTGCCCTTCACAAAGTGATTTTTGGTTTCTTCTTCTCCATGACATTGTGGAACCCTGTGCTTGCTCCTCAGAGAGCTCACGGAACCAGCAGGTACTTTAAGGATCTACCCAGGACAGGCTGAGTCTGGGCTAGGGTGGAGGATGGTGTGCTTTGGGGTAACCTGCCTGCATTTCCTATTCTTTAACTCTTTGCTCACAGTATCCTGATTTCCTCCTCCTTCCCCAAACTCAAGCCATGTACTTTCCCCCAGAACCAGGCCTAAGTTGGCCCATGTATCACAGAGGTTGACTCATGACCTGGCTGCCACCAATTCCAAGGGTCTCAGACTTCTTCTGCAGCTCCAACAGCCAGTGCCACCTGACTTACAAGGTGTGGGGTGGGGGACAGGTCTGTAGAGCTTCCCTGGGGTTTCTATGGGGGACAAGTAAGAACCCAGGGTCAAGGTTAAGACGATACTTAGAAACAATTCTCCTTTGGGATGTTCAAAGGCTTATAACAACTGGACTAAATCGGTGTAGAAACTTTAAATTCTGTACTCCTCTCATCAAATCACTGATAAGACACCAATCCCAGGATGCCATGCATTCCCAAGGTGACTTCCTGACCCATCCTTAAAATCCCCCCATCCCCAGCCCTGGAACTCCCAGCTGGAACCAGGTCTGGCCCTTGAATCTGGCCACACAAGGCATAAGGAGACCCTGGAGGCTTTAAGTTCATTCTCACAGATGGGGAAACAGGTCCCTGAGGGGGACAATGACTTCCCCTGAGTCCCAGAGCCGCACAAGGTCAGGTCAAGAATTTTAAAGCCCCCTGGGCTCATCTCACACTCTCCACTGTTACCACTTGTGCTAGTTCAGAATGCTTTCAGTAGAAACAGGAGGAACTGGAGACGGCCGCTAGGGAATCAGATTAGACCACTCCAGGCCTGGGTTCCACCTCTTGACTCCAGTGCTTCCACATTTTGTTCAGCTTTCCCCACCATGTCGTCCTTTCCCTTTGCTTGTTGCCTCATGTAGCTGCAATTTCCAGCTACAATTTCCAGCTATCGTGTCTGCTTTCCAGGAAGGAAGACAAGACGGGCTCAGGGGTGAAGGGCTATGCTTGCCCAATTTGTTCCTCCTAAACAGTCTTCTTGAAACCCACACTCCGTGTCCCCCCAAAGCACTTAGTATCCTTCAGCCAGAACTCAACTGTTTGGTCCCACAAATGGATATTTTTAGGTGGGCATATTGCCATCCTGAACAGGGTTGGGGTCTGCTGGGAGGATGAAGGAAAGAAGTGACCGGGTGGTCAGCGGCAGTTGTTTGGGTTGGGATCTTGGCTCAGAACACCCTACCCAGCAAGCCACCAGGCCCTTCACGTCAATCCCCATGTCCCAAAGGTCGGCCACAGTGGAGAGTATAGTTTGGATTTTCTACTGAGTTAGAGGTTTCTGGAGACTTCGAAGATAAGGAGGGGCCAGGGTGTATTCTGACCACACGCATCCTTCACAGGCTGATATTTTGATTCTCCCTTCTTTCTAAAGACCCTACTTAGGCTCCTGAGGGTGGGGAGTACAGTGGCCAGAGCCAGAGAGAGGAGAGAACCACATGCTGGGAAAGAGTAGTGACTGCAAGTTGTCCCTCTCCCACAATTTGTTGAATCCACAGCTGCTCGAGCATCTTCTTTCCCATTCTACCTTTCCCTGTGGAGACACTACTGAGGCCACAGGTCCTCTGGGCAGGGCTCAGCTTCCTCCACGAGGGTCCCTAAACACTCACCATCCCCACCCACGCCTTGAACTCCACTGGGACAGGCACCTGTTAATATTCTGACTGCATGTGAGCTCGCAGGGCCTTTAACAGTTCTTCAAAGCATCAGCATCACCTGAGAATTTGATCGAAATGTAAATTCTGGGGTCCCACCCCAGACGTACAGAACAGAAACTCAGGAGGGTGGGTGAGAGCAGCAATCTGTATCAACAAGCCCTTGAGGTGATCTGATGCACGCAGGAGTGCAAGAGCCCCTGGCATAATAATGATGCTCAGTTGGAAAACAGCTTCAGGGTGGGTAACACCAACCTGGAAAGGAGAAATGAAGGAGCTCGCCTGGCCCGTTGCAGCCCTGTGAAGACTGACTTGCAAAATCTGTTAGAGCTGAAACCACCCAGCGACCATTCAAACTTCCCATGTGAGAGATTTGGGAACTGAGATTGACAGTGGAGCAAATATTTGCCCAAGATAATCAACAGAAATAGACTAAAATTTCCTCAATCCTAGGTAAGTGATCCACTTTTTTTCCAAATTATCTTTAAAAATTGTAGCATTTATAACTATTTTGTAAATCTTCAAAATGATCCTAAAGAATATGTCCTCACTATACACACTGAAAGAAAACCCTTGGGAGGAGTTGGACAGTGGGGGTGATGCTGTGGCTGTGCTGTGGGCACCTCCCCATCCTCTTTGGAGGACCATTCGTGATTCATGGTCCCTTCTAGCTCGGCTGCGTTCTTATACCACACTAGTGCAGTGGACTCTCCCGGTAAGCCACAGGCAGGGCTGAAGAGCCTTATGTTTACTTCTTTGTGTCTTACAGAGGACTGAGCACAGACAGGGTTATGCACACAGAAGAGCCCAGAACTAAAGTCCCAATGGAGACCCAGGACTATGTATTTAAACATTAAAAACTAAGCAACTATTAAATAAAATGTGTCTTGTCCTCCTGTTTTGACAAACTCTATAAAGCTTTGGCAGGCTGGAATAGGAGGTGCAAAGCGGGGATCTCCTCTCCTCCCCATTCCAAATTACCTCCCATACTTGGAGGGCCTTGTGCACATACAGGTGGACACCACAGCATGCTCATCATGCCTATCCATACCTTCTGCAAAGAACCACCTGGGCCACTGTGGGAGGCAGGACCTGGACAAGAGGCCTATCAAACCCTATAGGTTGGCTCAGGGATGTTTGGGGTAAGAATTCTAGGATTCTGGGTGTCTGCAGCAGGGGTTAAAAAATGGGGTATGGGCTCTGGATAAACAGATCCCTTTTCCCTGTGACTGCTTCTACCATAGGTGGAGTGTGGTCACAGGAGGGCTTTATCAGAGGCCTCTGAAGATTTGCTTCTCAAATGTGGTCCTTGAACCATCAGCATGGGTTCTGCCTGGAATGTGGTTAGAAATGTAGACACTCAGCCTCACTCCAGACCTACTGAATCAGAATTTACATGTTAACAAGGTCCCCAGGTGATTCTTGTGCACATAAAGATGTGAAAAACACTACTGTAAAGCACAAGCTCTAGGACCAGGGTCCATCTTACCCAGGTTTAGGGGTGGTGCTAATAGTAGGTATCAATGAATATTTGCTGGACTAATAGAATTACTATCTCTAAAGCAGGCCTGGTACCCAGCAGTGGGTGTGGCTGCCTGGTTCACAATGATTTCATTTTCTTTCTCTCTGGGGCCTCAGTGGTCAAGTTTCAGCTATATACTCTGTGTCAGGTCTGACTTGATTGGTCCAGCAATAGCCACCTGACCCATGTTGGGCCAATCAGGAATTTGAAACTTAAGCCCCCCCCAACAACAACAACAACAAAAACAGGTTCCATGTTAACAGCAATAGTGAACATCTCTTCTGGGTCTGTGATGTGCCTTGTACAGTGCTGATTTTTATATGTTATAACCTGACCTTCATGGCAACCTCGTTGGCCAGGTTATGCTGCTTATTCTTCAACGGGAATCTGAAGTTCCAAAGATTGACTTTCTTTTCCCAAAGGCTCGAGGTGGGGTGCGAGGAGTGGCAGCAGGAAAGCTGGAAGAGCTGGGTAGCTACAACTCAGACATATGGTGCAGAGACAAGGTCTGCCAACTTTTGCTACCTAGGTCCCTGAGGTTACCCAGGTGGCTTCATGATGATAATTGGGCTGACCAAATGGGAAATGGCCTGTGTGCATTGGCAAGTAAAATCCAGCTGTGTGAGAGGGTTGCAATGATGATGGGACAGAATGAAAGACAGGAGTCAAGGAAGAGGGGAACACAAGAACTTCCACTCCCCGAGGGATGCAGGGTGCTGACCCAGACCAACCAGGGCCCATCCATTCTCCAGTACAGGCCAGAGAGCACCCACTATGAGAACCTGGAGATGTGCTCCTCTCTTTCTCCCCCACCAGTGAATTAGCATGCAGGGTGTGGGTGGCTTATTTTGGTGACACAGGACGGGGGGCAGTAGAGAAGTTTACATCCTCCTCTTTTCCCAGTCCTCTGAGGAGCGGACAGGACACCTAAGAAGCTGAGGGGGTGGAAGCAGCTGGAATGTGCTGTGGATGGCTGAGGCACTGCGGGGGCCAGAGAACCAGTCCAGATGGGAGAAGGAAGTTGGGGGCTTTGCTGGCTGGAGGCCAAGAATGGTCCCTAATTCTGGTTCTTGGCTAACAGGCCTCTGGAATCTGCCATTCTGGGTGAGGCAGGACAGTAGGCAGGTAGGCCTTTGAGCACCCAAGAAAACAAAATGAATCAGTAGCAGAAAGTTCCCATCGGAATCCAATTCTCTGCATGTGCAGGGTTGTTTGGTTTTATTTAGAAAACAAACCAACATCTTTCATTAGCAATAACAAAGTCCTTACTATCACCTGACAATCAGACTGTCATTTACATAGCACTCATGCAAATCACACCTTCCATAGCACAGTATATACGGGCATCACTCTGGGTAGCATGCTAGTCCAGGGTAGCCACAGGGTAACTCACTGCACAAACTTCCCTTTAAAAAAAATCAAACAATCATCAGATGGAAGACAAATCACTGTCTCTCTCCAGTGAAGAGGGTACCAAGGTAGGAGGCCTAGCTCCTTCTGGCCCCTTGCAGTGGGGTGAGGGCTGCCCCAGCACGGTGATCAGGACTCCTCAGGAAGGTATGGCTATGGTCAGGATGCTGCCAGGGCCTTCTTTGCTCCTGAGACATGGAAGGGATCAGCCCAACGCCCACAGGTGGGGGCGGAGCACCAGGAACTTGGCCTGTCATCAGCATCCCCCAGGCCCCCGCAGACCAGGATACAAATAGCTCCAGGCCCACGCGGTTCTCAGTCTGCTGACGAGGACTGCTTGCTCCTGTTTCTTCTTTCTTTCTTTCTTCTTTTTTTCCATTTTTTTTTTTTTTTTTTTTTTTTAAGGGAGCAAAATTCAGAGTAAGCTTGGAGTTCCAGAAAACTTTTTCTGGCTCCTTAGAGAACCATGGCAAAATGGAGTGGAGAGAGGGCCCTCTCCAGAATCTTTCTGCTGACTCTCACAGGGTTCAGAAATTGGCAACCCTTCCTCTGGAGTGGGTGGGGCCCTGGACCCCACAGGTGCAGGGTTAGGGGAGGAGACGGAGTTCACCCGGTCATGGCTCCTGATAGAGAATGTCACGACCTTGCCTTGGTCTTCAAAGGGTCTCTCCCTGTGAGAGATCTGGACCACCTCTGCTCCTTCATTCTGCGGTAAACAGAAGCTGACAGGTGACCAGGAGTAGCCTGAGGGGTTAGGGGCACCACAGTGGGGCAAGGAGAAAAGATAATCTGAGACTGAGCCCAGAAGAGGAAACTCTGGAGTGGATTCCATTTAAAGGGCTTCACCCTGGGATGGAACTAACAGATATGTTTAGGCAGGATTACGGCCCCCAAGCTTGCATCAAGACCCCATCAACTAAAATCCCTCACTGAGAAGCATTTCCTTCTTCTGAGCGTCCCTTGAGGGTTTCATCCCTGCTGTCCAGCTCTGGCCTCCCTCTGCTCCTGGGCCCAGCAGAATCAGCAGTCCACAGGCCCACTGGAGCCACAGAAGACAAGGACAAAAGACCAGCGGCCCTGTCTCCTCCGAGGCCTGGCTGCAGCTCATTCGGAGGTGCGGGAGGCAGGTGGGACCGGCGGGAGCAGGGGCGGAGGCGCAGCGTCCTCTGGGCGGCTGGCCCGCCAGGCGCTTGCAGGTCCCCAGGCCGCCGCCGCCGCTGCGGAGGGCCGCGTGGGAAGCCGGGCTCAGCGGTTTCCTTGGCGACCGGCCTTCTCCGCAGCCAGCCGCGGGGCTCCAGGTGGGAGGCTGCAGGTTGGCAGGGAGGCGCTGCCAGCCTGGGCAGCGTGACTGGGCAGCGCGCCAGCCGCCTCGAGTGGCCAGGGCCAGGCGGCCGGGGGCGGCCGGCTCCGCGGGAGGGAGGGGGCTTTGCCTTAGCCTTCATCGTCATTCCAGAAACTTCTCTTCGGGTCAGAGCGGCAGCTCTGGGGAGCTCTGTGCGCCGTTCCTCCCGTTCCCTCTCCCAGCGCGCTTCTCGGGACAGCGTCAACCCAGGCTCTGCGCAGAGCGGCCTCGGCTGCGGTTCCCGGCAGGTCTCGAGGCCAGCTAGCCCGAGCGGCGCTCAGAGGGCGCTCCGGAGGAGGCCGGCGGCCAGCGGCAGCAGCAGCGGCAGCAGGGGGCCGGGGGGCTGGGCGGCCGCTGGGGGAGAAGGGACAGTTAAGACCTGCAAGCCCTGGCGCCCGTCTGCTTCCGCGCAGGACTCGGGTGGCCGTGTTCCTGGGGCCTCAGCTCGCTCCAGCCCCCTTCCTACCCTTTTACAATGTTCCCTTCCCTTGGTTTCTGTACATATTCATTCCTGTCCAAATTATACTACATGAATATGTATGTCGTTACCTCAGATCCTCTTTGGAATATCCTTTTTAGCATTTATGTTCATTATCCAGGGCTATTTGGGTGACATGGCCAGTTCCTGCCAGAACTGCCTGTAGCTTCCCTGTTTAGACCCTCCCAGAACTCTTCCCCTGGATAGCAGGTGAAATGCAGGGGGCCTCTGTTCCGCTGGCCTGAGACCTAGAGTGCCCTCAGCTCTCAAGGTTTTAGGGGAAAGGGTCTGAATGATGCCAGGGGATGTGACAGGACCCTACCTGTGCCCGAGCACTGCTGAGAGAGCATCCCTTCCAGAGCTGCCACGTAGTCAGGCCCCAGCCAGTCAAGATACGTGGTTTTCTCCCCTACAGGCACTGCCCGGATTGTGGCATCCTTGAAAAGCAGGTCTTGACCGTGGTATTTGGAGGAGTCAAACATTTTGAACCCATTCGTATTGTGATCGTCTCCAAACAGGTCCTGAAAGCACCGAAAGCAACTGACTTTTCATCCAGGTTTACAGATGGTTACAGGAGACCCAAAGAGCAAGCAACTTCAGGGTACCAAGATTCTGATTTGATGTCATCAGCTTAATCATGATGGGCCTCTTGTCATGGAAGGGGCTTGGGAAAATCTATGTCTAGAGGCATCATCTTAAGGTAGTGGATGAGGAAGTTACAACAAACCACTTCTTGGACGTAGAACTGAAGCATTTGATTTACAAGAAGACCCAGAAATGAGCTATGGTGTGGATCAGAATACCAAGTGCTTTGCTAAGCTTGCTCGGCATTTTTCAACCTTTTTTATACTGTTTTCTTGATCTATCTTATGGGTATCCTTTCCTACAAACCAAAACAATCTCATCAAGATTGTCACCAGTAATAAAATAATAGGTGAGTTGAGGATATCTTTACTAATCAACTCCCCCTACTCCAGTGTCCTAGAGATGGTGCTGCTACTCAGTTCCCTGCTGGGAATCCTTGCATTGAATGTGCTAGACCAGTCTGAAAGAGCTATTAAAAAGACCAGAAGTAGTATGAGAACCTAGAAACATGCAAATAAAGGATATCTGGGGAAGAGGCATAAGTGTCTGTCAGCCAAAAAATATGATCAAAGGTGGGGAGGAGAAGTAATGGCTGTCAGTCTTTTTTGAGGGGACTCAGATCCTCTTGAAGATCTGATGAGAGCTGTCGGCCTTCTTCCCAGAAAAATGCACGTGCACAGAATTCTTCCCACATTACTTCAGAGGGTTTTTAGGGACTCCCTGGGAAAGTCCACAGGCCTGGGGTAAGAACTCCTGGGATGGAGGGACTCCATGGGGAAGATGAGCAGAGAACATATAATGTTAAAGTTTAGGAACAGGCCTGAAGAACCAGTGGCTCTGGAATTCTGTGGTGCTGGTGGACAGGGAAGGCAGTTTCAGCCTAAATCAACGGAGGAGGGAAGAGGGTTGGAGATTTGAAACCAGGGGCTCCTTGGACAGCTGGGTTCAAATTCTAGATGCATTTTGGAAGCACAGTCAACAAACTTGTGGATGGACAGGATGTAGAGTACAAGTCAGAGATGACTCCTGAGGAAATGGAAAGGCAACAGTGACTATTAACTGAAGCAGATAGCTGGAGGAAGAAGGAAGTTCAACCTTGGACTTGATCAGTTGGAAATGCCTGTTAGAAATGCAGATGGAAATGTCAAGTAGGCATGTTAACTATGCCAGTTTGCGATTGAAGGATGGGATTGAAATCAGAGCTAAGGACATATACATTTAGGAGCCATGTGTATACAGATGGCTGTTAATGACATGAGGCAAAATGAGATTAATGAGGGCGTAGGTGTATACAGAGGGCTTATGACTGAATTCTGAGGTGCTCCAGCATTTACATGCCAGGGAGGTGAGCAGGAACCAGTAAAGGAAGGAGAGGCCAGAGAGGTAGGAGGAGAGTCAGGCAGGTGTGGGGATCTGGACTGTACTTCTAGGGGAGGGACTTGAACTTTCAGGAGGAGGGACCTGTGGCCAGTACTGCAGGGAAATCAGGTACAATGAGGACTGAGAAGCAGCTGCTGGATTTATTAACATGGGTCACTGTGTTTTTGACAAGGACAGCTTCAGGGCCATGGTAGGGCCTGTCTGGAGTAGTCTCCATTCTTAAGAGAGAACTGAAGGAGAGGGCTGATGACTCTAGAATAGAGACAACCTCTGGAGGAGTTCTGCTCTCAAAGGGAATGGGTTACGAGAGGCTGTGAGACCAAGAGGGTTAGTTTGATTTTTACAAATGGCAAAAATAATAACACATTTGTATGTTGATGAGAATGGTCCAGTTGAGAAGGAAAAATTAATGATGCAGGAAATAGGATAGATGCTGGAGGACTGTCCAGGACTCACCTGGGCCTTGTCCAGCAGTCCAAACACAGTGAAGATGTTAGTTTCTGGCCGCACCATGACAGCATGGGATGGTATCTGTGCCAAGTTGCAGGCTTCAAACTGGTTCACCTCAGCCCGAGCCCCGTTGGGGCACAGGAGCTCATACTCCTGCCACTTCAGCTCAGCAGCCCAGGGCTCGGGATTATGGCCTGAGGGAAGAGCACGGGACAGGGAGAAGTTTGGGGGGAGACCACTCTCCTCCTAGTCCAAGATCCTTTGCTGGGCACAGGTGGCGATATCTGGCCAGTTCAACAGCCCTCTCCATTCTCCAAGTCTTCTACTCTGTTACCAGGGTAACAAAGCCCAGCTGGGTAAATATGATTAGCAGGAACTTCTGTTGGGGGGACCAGGCAGGGCTGGGGGGTGTTGTACAGGTAACATGACTCCCTTCCTCCTGGAGGTTGGTTCAGGGGCCTGGAACCCTCCTCAGCTCTATTAAAACAAATAGTCCTATCACCTCAGTGGCCTCCATAGGCCAGTGGGATCTGAGTTTTGAAATACTGATATTTTTCCCTGCATGTCTTGCTTCCCCTTGGTCAATCCCAGTGTCCTTTCTGAGTCACATCTGTGCTTTTCTGGGCTGAGCCTCTGAGAAGAGATGTTAGGATACAGTGGAGATGACTAAGCCCACAATGTTTGGGGGTTCAAAGTCTGGGACACTGCAGGGTAAGCAGAAAGTACAACCACTGGGCATTGAGGAAATAGCCTCCAGTCTGCCCAGAGGAATGAGTGGGAGCCATGCAAGCTAAGAAGCCCTGCACTCTGAAAGGACCTCAGGTAGAGGTTTAGGGGACCGTGGGGAAGTGTTGCTGGGCTCTTTTTCTCAGGTGGAAGAAGGGAAGTTTCTTCCAGTGCAAAAATTGCCTGTGTGGTGTGTCTGGGGTGGCCCTGCCTTAGTGTGGCTCAGGGCCATGGGGGGATTTCCCCGCGTGGGGCATTGCCCTGCTCAGGACCAAAGACCAGATACTGATGTGAAGATGACTGTGGAGAGGCCCCTGCCACCTGAGTCACATGCCTCAGCACTGCATAACACCTCAAGAGCGGGTCTCCAAGCCGACTGAGATGGAGTGCCTACATTTTAGTGGAATATGGACTGGATCCCAGATCAGTAAGATCATCAAGTGTCCTGACACCTGGATGTGAGGCTTGAGGTCCATTCTTACCTTCAGGCCCTTGGGAGTCCTGGGCTCCTTCTAGACTCAAGCTCTCCCAGCTGCTGTTCAGATCTCAGATGAAGACATCTGGGACTAGTGCCTGGACTGACTGGATGGGACAGTCTCCCTACTCATTCCCTGCTCTGGCCCCAGCCCCCTTCACGTACCGTTTGTGTTGTCAAAGACAGTCGTGTGCTTAACGAAGGCAACGTCCCCCGCGTTCTCCACCAGGCATCTGCCACACGAGAGGGCAGGGCAGGTGTCAGCAAAGGGTTCCAGCCTTTGTGCCGGCCCCAGACCACCTTCCAGCTGCTGCCAAGTACCTGAAGGCGCCACTGTCACCGTAGTACCGCTCCTGGCTGTTGCCCACACACCTGTTGCGGCCCTGCTCGTCCCCCACACAGAGGGCGCACAGGGAGGAAGGGTAGTTCTTGGGGTTGTTCACAGGCACACAGCTGGCATTGAAGAACTCACTCACCGCTGGGGTAGAGGGGAAGGGCCAAGATGAGGGGCCACGGCAGGAAGATGGCCAGGGAGGTGGGTGGCCTGCTCCCCCACAGATCTGCCCACCAACCTGTACTTAAACTCCCTCAGGAACAGGAGACTTACTGCCTCATATGCTTTTCTTTTCCTATTGAAGCAACTGCCCATCTGTCTGGAACAGGGAGCCAACCATAATGTCCTCTGAGAGATTCCATGGGTAGTTAGAAAAACATGTGTTTATTTTCTCTGTTACCAGCCAGGACAGAGGTCTGTAGCCAGTCTGCCCAAGATCTTGCTGGCTCCCCACTACTTTCCTTTCACCACAATAATCACATGATTTCACACCCAGAAGAGCAGCTTCGTGCCTGGCATATGGGGGGTGCTTGGCAAATGTTTCTTCTTCCGTCCCCATTTTAGCACTTGTGTGAATTCTTGGGCACTTGTGTGGAGCCTGGCCACTTTCCAACTGGGTCCCCCAGATGCCTAGGGACTGCTAGGTGATGGGTAAAACCCCATGACCAGATGGTGGCACAGTCAGGTCCAGATACATGTGCATATACACACACGTGCCCATAGGCGCTAATTCACTCTGGGTCAGTGGTGGACAGAAGGTAGCTTGGCACCATCCATGGAGCCATTAGGAAGCCTCGAATGTTGTGTGACATCGGGCATGGCTCCCAGCTTTTCCAATAGTGAGGACCACATAAAGAAGGAAGAAGAAATCTCTCAGGGCTGCCTTCAAGAGGACCCTCAGGGCTGGTGGCCTTCCCATTCAATGTCAAAGAAAAGTTCCCAAGGCTGTGTCCCTGGGAGGGCAGTACCTGTGAGGATGTCACAGTGCTCGGGCCTGATGAAGCCCCTCTGGATGAGGGCACCCACTGGCACGTCCCAGCCTGCTGGGCTGCCGAAGCCTGCGTGACAGGAGCGCTTGCCACGCAGCTCATCCAGGGTGAAGGCGTAGGAGCTGTCCCGCTTCACCACAGCCACCACGAAGTATGAGCTGCTCCTGTCCTCCTCTGGAGGGAGAGGGACATCCCACGAGGGTCTCCTATCAGAGCCAGGACCGATCCCGGGGGGCGCTTTCCTTAAACTTGTCCCTTCCTATTTCTCTGCTTGAGAGCTGTGATTGCCCTGAGGCTCTGCAGGCTCAGGAGTGACCCGCCCAAGGCCATGCGGCAGCCTGTGCGGCTCCACCCACCCCCAGCAGCCTCACTCAAAGCACTTGCTTTCTTTCCTCACACCCAGGTGGAATTTTTCTCACCTACTGGAAGAAAATTGGAGGTACAGCCGAGGGTTACAGCATTTTCTCTAAGCCCAGAGGTTTTTCACAGGCAAGTGGAAGGGACCAGAGGCCCCATGGTCATCATTTAATAGGACAGAGGCCAAAGCCAAGCCCAGACCACTAAGAAGGTATGAATGAGCTTACAAGGGGGGCTCCATGGTCAGGGCAGGGGTGAGGCTGACGTGTTCTATAGTTCAAAGTCGGCAAATGCCATGGTGGTCTAAATTTGTACAGCCTGGGTTGCAAGCCAAGGATTTTTAACAATATTTATTAAACAAGTATTTCAAAGGAAAAAGAAAATTCAACAGTCTAAAGTCTCTGCAAAGCCTGAAATCTCAACTCTGACTCTTTACAGAAAGTTTGCTGATCCTGAAGAGACATTCATTGCATAGATGGGAAAATGTGCCTGTGGCAGGAGGGGTTTGCCTGGTGACAGAAGGCAACCAGTGTAGGGAGGGAGGCACTAGGGAGAGCTGGAGCTTCTGAAAATACTGAGGGACAAGTTTTCATATTTATAAAGACATCAACCACCACCTGGTGGAAGCCAGGCAGCTGGCACCACACTCACCAGCATAGAGTTCCCCAGCCGCTGGGACCAGGCCATACACCTTCCCTGACGTATAAACGTCCTCGCCCCTCAGGGTCACAGCATCAATGTTCCCAGCCTACAGGGGACAGAGAGAGCACCATCCCTGCCTTCTTGCTAGGTGTGGGTACTCCACGGATTGCCGGAGGCGTCCCAGCACCCCGCCAAGGGCTGACAGAGTGTGACTGACTACAAGACACTCAGTCAAATGCCTGCTTGAATGGAAGAATGACCCGGTCCTAGATGACTGTGGGAGGGGCCCCAGGGCTGAGACACCAAGCCCCTCGTAAGAGGCAGCTGGAGGGACCAGGGCCCTCTTCCTCAGACTCCCCTGGAGTCCTCCAGGTCACCTGCAGCCCACCCCACTTGTCCGTTCTGAAGCCTCTTGGCAGTGGCCCCAGGGCCCTGCTAAGAGGTAACTGGTAATCCACAGTAGCCTGGATAATCCAAGGGAAGGGGATAAGGCCAGGTAACAGTGACACCCTTGCAACCCAGGAAGGTGACCCGCACCTTTAGGCCCAGAGGCATGAAGTGATAGTGAGCATCAGGCAGTGGCACTGACATTTTGAGCCTGAAGGGTACACCTCTAGGGCCCCCTCCCCACACAGACGACTGTGGTGTCACGAAGGGCGTAGAACCTGGACTCCCACAGCCCAGGATCCTGCCTGAGTGATGGTCCCTCCCCTGGGTCACTGTGGTGGCACAGGAAATAGACATCAAAGCCACACTGGACAACATCCCTGGGAGCCTTGGAAGCTAGAACTCGGGATCTTGGAGCATCTTACTGGGGTTCTAAGGAGCCTGACCTTTGCTTCTCTCCCGCAGTCCTGGGCAGGCCCCTTGGCCCTATGCAGACAGTGAGAGGAGGCTCCTGCCTGGAGACAGCAGAAACCTTCTCCCCACTTCTCTCACTGCTCTGGGGCCCTTGGAAAGTCACCCAGCCATAAGACAACCTGTCAGGCATCTGGAAATAAGGTCCTAATCCCCCTTTCCTCAGTTCCAGCTGAGGTGCCTCCTCCGTCTGCTCGACACACAGGTGAGCTCAGCTCTGTGGGGGCAGACTTCCTTCAGGCCCTGGGCAGAGTGGCTCCTCCACACCCGAGCTGGTGACCTTGGGCCAGGTGCTTCCTCAGCCTCTCTAGGCCACCATCTCCAGACTTGGAATGGGGCAAATAATCATCCGCAGGGTGCTTGTGAGGATTGGGTGAGGTAATCTGCACGGCCTCAGTGGTTATCCGTTGTGAGCAGATTGCCCCTTTTATTCTTGCCTATGCTCTTTTTCTTGGCTTTCTGGGCAATGTGGTCTTCTATACAGAGCAGGGTGGACACCTGAGGGGCTGTGACCTGTGCTCAGGGACTGCTGATCAGCCCCTACCTCCTTGCCCTTAAAACAGGAAGGGAAGAGTCCAAGGGACTCAAGTCTGGACACCTGTGACCACAGTAGAACATCCTCCCTGGCTTCGAGGCCTGGGTTCCTCTCTGCTGTCTGCCCTCAGCCTCTAGGCAGAGAAGCAAAGTGAAAAAGAGCTGAAGGGGCCTCCGAGCAGGGGCCAGTGTTTTTGGTTTCAGGTGTGAGCGTATTAGTGGACTGAGTCTTGGCAAGCGTTATAAGAAAAAGAGACTAAAATCAAATGCAGCTGAAAACATCAAGCATTGTTTCATGTCCAACTATTAAAGGATATATAGTTTGCACATATTTCTATCTGAAAAAGGTTTTTGTGCACTAGGTTGTGATGGATATGAACTGTATTTCTGAGTGTCAGTTGCTGTCAAAAATGTTTCACAAACAATGATGCAAGCCCACCTATTGTGCACGGGGGAAACTGAGACTAAGGAAGAGGAAGGGGCTTGCCCAAGGCCACAGGTCTTCTCCTGGCCACTCTGCTCCTCCCTCACCGCTATCTCTGCGGGCTTGTCTCAGAAGATGTTCTCCTCTGCAGGCAACAATGCTAAGGACCATCCCAGGCACTACCACCACCTGCCCACTCTGGCACACCTGGATCTGCTCCATGCAGTGCTGGGAGGACTGCGCCGATACACACTGGATCTCGGGTTTGAGCCTCTGCCGGCTGAAGGCCACCGCCATGTCACCGCACTTCTGAATCTCAGGTGTGGACAGCACGCACCAGCGCAAGTAGTGGGGCATCCCTGTGTTGGGTGGACACGTGGGCACTGGTGTTCAGTGGGAAGAGCTTGGAGCCAGACCCAAGGGAAATTCTGGGCCTTTCTCTTGATGGCTAAGTGTCCAGGTTACATTATTTAGCCATCTGATCCCACTTCCTCACAAGGAAAGGGGTGAACTGCCTCTCCATTGGGCAGTGAGAAGCTTGAGGCAGACGGTGGCTGCCATGTATCTGAGTGTCTGGTCCACCATTTCCCTTGTAGGGGAGGGCTTATGGGAGTCTGGGGACTTGAGAGAAGCCCATTTGTAGACGACTGCAGTACTCCAGGCAGTGCCCAAGACAGGGCTGAAGCCACGGGGTGGAAAGAAGGAGGAGGAAGGAAAGGTTGTGGAGGCAGAACTGACAGAACTCAATGACCCCAAAATAGACTTGATGGCCTAGATCCCACCACCTGCAGCAGGTGGGGCTTCCAGGGTCCAGAAGTCCAATAACCACAGAGAGGCTTCCCGCCCTCCAAGTCCCAGAGGCAGGGAAGTAGAAGCAACTGGTTCCCATAGAGGCCACACGGCATATGCCAGGTCTCCCTGATGAGTGTCCTCCCCTGGCCACCCCCTCAGAGACCTTGCCATGCCATCAGGCTGGGCTGGAGCTGGCAGGAGCAGGGACAGGGACTTACGGTTGGGGTCACAGAGCAGACCCTTCATGGCGTGCAGGTACTCGCGGCCCAGCCATGCCTCGTAGGTCTGCGTGGCAATGGGCACCAGCTCCGTGGTGGAGTCCTTGAACAGCAGGTTCTTCTGGCCGTAGGCCTCAGAGCTAAACATCTGGAAGCTGCTGGCCTCGTGGGTGAATAGACGCTGTGTGTCAAAGGTGGGTGTGGGGCTGATAAGGGCTGGCAGGCCATGCCCTTCCTTCCCCAGTTCAACCACCACCTCCTTCTCCCATTATGAGGGTCTCCCCAACCCACTCTCCTTCTTCTGTGCTCCTCCAGTTCTGAATCTCCTTTCAGTTCAAATGCCTTCTCGCATCCCACCCTTTGCACAACTTGGTGGAGGTTGGGACAGGACTGGGGACAGGCAATGGCTGGGCAGCATCAGTGTGGATGGGGTGAAACCAGAAACCATGGGGAGCACTGTGAAGTTAGGACAGTATGGCTGCCATAAGCAGAAGTTTCAGCAAAACATTCTTCAGCAATTAATGTTAAACTGTGAAAGGTACTGGATTTGTCCTTTGGGTTTTTTGCTCAGGTGTTCTGGTTTTGATTTTCAGAGGCACAGGCATGAGGAGCTTTCTCTGAGGGGTGCCTGAGGCTCCCTGTCTCCTGGCTCCGGGCAGCCCTCTTCCCTCCCACACTGTGGGAGACAAGGAGGCCTGGGACCAGCTGGGAGGCTTTGAGGGATGGGGTGCCCCATCTCACCTGGCCTTCATTGAGCAACCTGAAGATGAGGCCCCCATCGGTGTCAGCCCGGACAACCACAGCATGTGCAGGCACCCGGGCCAGGTGGCATCGCCTCCATTCAGTGACATCAGCCCGGCTACCATCCCTGCACAGCAGCTCAAAGTCCTTGGATAGCAGCGTCTGGCCCCAGGAGGGCAGGGTTTTCCCTGTGAAGATGGGAAGACTGGTGAGCCAGCTCCTGTTCTAGACAGAGCAGCCTGAGGGACAGGAGAGGGACCCTGGGGGGCTAGGTGTCATGAAGGTGAGAACCAGCTCTACAGGGTGATGGAGCTCAGGGATGCACCTCCAGGACCTGGTGTCTATGGTCTGTGTCTGTTTACTTATAGTTTCTACCTCTCACCAATTTCTATTAATAAACCAGATTTGACAACTCTAACAGCAATGCAACACATATAAATAGGACTATTTATTAAAGATAAAAAGAGTAAGAAATTTAGAGAAGCTCAGGTTGAGAGAGATAAATGTACCAAGAAGGCAGAGGGCGGTGGGCAGGGAGCAGGAAACATAATGGGAACATACCCTGACAAAATCTACCCAGAACCCTAACCCAGAGAGCAAAGGGTAACTCCGCAAAGCCTTGCCCACTATCCCAATTACTAATATTTTGGCATATTTCCTTTAGGTTCTTTTTCCTATTTTTCCCCACTTATCTCTATGAAGTATTTTTCTACACTATTGGAAACTTTCTACAAAACTTATTTATTTCCTGTTGGGTCTGGTGATGCACACCTGCAACTTGAGGCAGGAAGATCACAAGTTCAAGACTAGCCTGGGCAACTTAGTGAGACTCTGTCTGAAAAATAAAAAATAAAAAGGGCTGCAGGTGTAGCTAAGTGTGGGTGTGGAGTGCGCCTGGGCTGGATTCAATCCCCAGTACTGCAAGAAAAAAAGGGGGCTTTATTTGAAAGAGTGACTATCAACACCAAATACCAATATTAAGAAGACTAAGATTGACTAATAGTAGGCACAGAGCTAAGCCACAGATGGTACTACATAACAATGTTTTTATGAATTTTAAATTACAATCAGGGGTGAACCACTGCTAGGAAATAGGAAGGGACAGATAATTTGTGGGGTCATACAAACTTTCATTCCAAAATGATTAAAAATAAAACCTCCAAACCACAAGAAAACTCCAGAAAATTCTTTTTCCCTGTGACATGATAGTCTCTAGTACTCTTGCTACTCAGGGTGAATCTCTCCCTGCACTCTCCAATTTTTCTCTATTTCTAAACTGCTAAACCTTTGCATAGATCTCTGGGGTATCATTTGATTTCCTACAAGACACAGGTGCCATTTATGTACTTTCATTCACCATTGTTGTTTTTCATCGATGAGGGACAAAGTCATATTATTTTACTACTTTAGACATTTATGTCAATTCCACTCATTTGCTCTTATCAATCTTTTTGCGTAAACACATTCCTTTAAGAACATTCCTTTCTTAGGGCTGTATTGTAGCTCAGTGTTAGAGCTCTTGTCCAGGCATGCATGAGGCCCTGGGTTTAATTCCCAGCATCAACAACAATAAAAAATTCCTTAGGATACCACCAAAACTTTAAAATAGTTGATTTGAATCCAGTGCATCCCCCTTCTTCGCCTACCTTACAAATTCTCCCTTGCTTGATTCCTCTTGCTACCTATGTCTTGGGCAGTCTGTTTTTATAGAATTGTTGTATCCTGGAAATGAGTCTATGTGTCTTTATTTATTTATTTATTTATTTCCCTTGTTTTCCATTCTCAAATCTGGGTTATGTTTGCCTTCATGAAGTTCAGACTACATGATGAACTTACTCATTTAAAAGGTGATGATTAAGGGCTGGGGATGTAGCTCAGTTGGTAGAGTGCTTGTTTCAAAAGCATAAGGCCCTGGGTTCAACCCCCAGCTTTGCAAGGAAAAAAAAAAGAAAAAGGAGGGATGATTAATTTTTAAAAAGATGACAAAAAATGTAGAGAGAACGATCAGACATTTTGGAATAGACAAAAGTTTGACTGGTGGCTGTTGGTGGGTGAGGAGGAAGATAACCAGAAAGTTGTGTGAAGGAATTTTGGGGTGAAGGGTCCGTCTCAGACAATATCTCGATCATGGTGGTGGTTATAAACTGTATGTTTTGGGTATAACCCAGAACACACTTTAAACAAAGTCACTTTTGTTGTATATTAAGTCAGACCTCAATTAAAAAAAAAAAAAAAAAGAAATGATCTTCAGGCAAATCTAAATGAAGAGATATTCTATAAAATTACTGGATTTTTGAAAAATGCCATTGTCATTTTGCATTGATCCTGTCCTAGGATCAAGGAGTCAAAGAGCTCCAATATCTACATACCACATGTGATCACACACAGCTAGGTCGCGGGCCTGAAACACATTGCTACAAAAGACAAGGGAGAATTAGCGAATTTGGAATATCCACAGCAGCTCAGCTACTGGTACGTCAATGTTACATTTCCTGAGTCTGATTTCATGCTAGGCCTATGCCTCCTTGTTCTTAGGAGATTCGTACTAAAGTTTTCAAGGGGTGTGACGCAGGCACATGTACCATCACCCACACGTGATAGATCAAATGTGACCAAACTCTGGAAGCTGGAATCTGGGTAAAGAATAGGTGGGAGTACTTTGAAAAATTCTAGCAACTTTTCCAAAAAATTTTAAAAACGTTTTAATGACAACTATGTAAAAAACCAACACATAACACCAATTTTTTTTTTTTTTTTTGTACCAGGGATTGAACCCAGGGGCACTCGACCACTGAGCCATATCCCCAACCCTTTTTATATATTTTATTTTGAGGCAGAGTCTCACTAAGTTGCTTAGGGTCTTGCTAAGTTGCTGAGGCTGGCTTTGAACTTGGATCCTCCTGTTTCAACTTCCCAAGTTCCCTGGGATTACAGGTATATACCACCTTGCCCAGCACACCAACCTGCCTTAAGATCTTGCCCAATGAGACAAGGAATGGCTTTTCAGGTAATGGGAGAAAAATGCCAGGAAGTAGATGAACTCTAGGGAAAATATCTTTTACAAAGCAGACACCAATTTTCAAGTGGAAACAGAGGGACCCTAATGCCACACATAAATCAGAGCAGAGCCTTGCTGCTCGCTGACCCCTTGCCCTGCAGAGCAGTTGGGACTCCTTTGATGAGATGAACTTCCTTTCTGCAGATGGGAGTGCTGGGGTTCAGAGACCACAGGACTTGTTCGATGTCATTCAGAGACTCAGTGGCATTCAGCATCTGGTACCATCTGGGGGTGCACCCCAGGCAGCCTGGGCCTTACTCCCTCACTCACCGTCAGTGTTCTCCAGGACTGTGCTGTGCTTCACGAAGGCCACGTCCCCTGCCTCTTCTGCCAGGCACCTGTGGAGGAGAAACCGGAGCCTGAGTAGGGCTGCTCTCCCCTCCAGCCCCTTGATCCTGCCCATCTTCCACTGTTGGAGGTCTAGCCTGGGCTGCAGGGTGACCCTGGGGCACATGTTTCCTAGTCCAGCGGTCCCAGGCTCCAGTGCCCTGGCTCACTGACTGTGTGGCTTTGCTAGGTTGTGGACCCTTCCTTACCCTTTCATATATCAAGTGGGGATGAGAAAATGAGTCCCCATGGGGTTGTCATAGGAAAAAAAGATTCTTTATAATCATATAGCTCCTGAAGATGATTCTGCTGAAGCAGGGAATCTGACTAGAAGATCTTCATACCATACTAAAAACTCCTGAGTATAAAGGACCTTGACATGTATGTAGTTATCTACATGAAACTGCCCGATATGGGAGGCAGGGCAGGGCCTGCTGGGAAAAGGGACTTCTTGGTTCTCTACAGTCAGAAAATAAGCAGGGATTGGACCAGCAGAGAGCAGAGGGCTCTAAAGGCAGGGAGGATGGGCAGACGGCCCAGGACACAAGGGAGGTGGGGTGGACTGTTTCTTTTCTGAAACAAAATCTGCTTTAACCCAGGCCACATCCTGGGCATGGGGACCAGCAGATCCCCTGCTCCAGTGTGGCACTGAGGACTGGCAGCAGGAGATGCTCAGGTCCCCATTCCATTCTCTTATTCAGAGACAAGCTCAATGAACCATGAGCTGTTAGGCTCTTTGGGGTCCATGGGGGCTCATCCAAAATCCCAGCCTGAACCAGATGCAGAAATGGGACCAGCCCAAGTGTCCAGTGGTACTCCCCCACCTAATGACCCTCCCTGCTGGTAGGAGACACCAGAACAGGGATCTGGGAGTGGCCAAAGGGGTGGCTTTTTCCATTTTCTTTTCTCCAAGCCCTCCCTTCTCTAAATACACCAAACATGTTGACTTTATGAGCAGATCCAGCCTGGCACATTCTGGTCTGATGTTTATAAAGTAGCCAGGGCACAGTACAGAACTGTATAAAGGATGCTTTGATACACTGCCATTCCCCATGTGGCCTCTCTGGGCAAAAGGTTTTCCCTCCAGCTCCGACTCAGCTTCCCTGCCTGTCCCACCCCAGGCACCCTCACCGGAAGGCTCCACTGTAGTCATAGTATCTCTCCAGGGGACTCTTGTCACACACTCCCTCCCCAGAGGAGTCACCCCGGCAGAGGCGACAGAGGGACTCGGAGTAACTGGTCTCTCCTGCTCCTGGTACGCAGCTGCCCCCAAAATAGTCACTGACAGCTGTGGGAAGAGGGCAGAGGGAGGTTACTCAGACGGCTCTACTCTCTACAGACCCAGGTTGTGGGGCAGGGTAGGGGGGTTCTGCATGGGGTGGGGACCTGGTCTGGATGCTTCTGAGAATTGGTTCACCTTCTTGCTTCAGCCTGAGTCAAACTGGAGAACTGGATGAGATCAGTGATTCTCACACTTGGGTCCACAACAGTGGCAACGTGCAACTGGGTGGGACCGTTGCTGTTTAAAAGTTTCCAGGGGAATACAACATTTACTCACAAATGTCCACAGGACGGCTAAATATCGACTGGATACTGTTCTCTCTGAGGTTCCTTTCCAAATTGGTACATATGATTAATGAAGGGGTTTGCGGCGTAACCAGTATTGACACAGGGGCAAGATGACACTTCTCATGTCATGCTGGGAGGAAAGGAGCTGAAAAGGCACCTTGCAAGTGAAAAGGTCGGATCCGCCGACCTGGGTGTTGTTTTGGGCCCTGCCAGCACAGAGGCCCGGGTACACCTCCTTCACAAATATTCGTCCTGTGCCAAGGGAGGATGCCCTACTTCCTGCACGATGCCAGTCAAGTCATGCCCCTCAGTCAGGATGGGCACCATCTTGGCCTTCTTTCCTCATCCTCCCAGAGGAGCAGATAAATATGCTGTGTGATGGATAAGCCACACACACCTGGCCGCCATCTGAGAATCTGGGCTCCTGGGCAAGGGTTGTGCTGGGCTAACAGCTGCCTGGGCTCTTTAGCCACATGGGAGCTTCTGGCTGCAAATCAGGAGCTTGTTTGGATCCTGAAAATATAGTGTTTCTGATCCTTCATGCTTCCATTGACCTGCACCAGGTCTATACCAGCGGCAGCCACTCCTCAGTGACTCACGCCTCCCCACTGTGGGTTAGACCCTGTGCTTAGCCGTCACATGGGACATCATGACAAGTGAGTGAGAGTAGTGACCCCTGTAGGGGTCAATCAGTCAAGAAGTTCAAATGGCAGCCACATGGGGCTGGCCAGCAGAGGGGTGGTGGTGATCCCACAGACGGTGCGGCAGGGAAGGAACGGGGAAGCCCAGAGACCCTGTGCCAGGCCTTGAGTCCTCACCTTTAAGCACGTCACAGCCCATCACCGAGAGGCGGCCACTCTCCACCAGGTAGCCCACGGGCACATTCCAGCCCACCGTCCGATTAATGCCCGTGTGGCAGGACTTCACTCCTTTCAGGGTGTTTATGGTCACGTTGAAGTTCCTCCTGACTACGGCCACAGCATAATAGGAGGTCCCAACCTCTAGGAAGGAGGTGGGGGAGTGAGGGTGGCAAGGGAGCAGCCTCAAGGATGGCCGCAGTGCCACCCTGCCAGAAGGCGGTGGGAGAAGCCTGGGGTGCAGTGTGGAGCACATGGCGTACAAATGGGTGTGCGTGGACATGTGAAAGGCACTGGGTTACAGAGACAGCAAGAGGGCACAGTCCACGTCTCACCCGAGCCCTGGCCCTCCTCCAGCCTCATGAGAGAGGTACTATCCCAAGATAGTCATTCGTTCACTGATTTCCCCCTTTTCCTTCCCAAGCCAGCTGGCGCTTGGCTGGGGCTGATCTGTGATGCCAGGGGAGCTCCGTAGCTGGACAGAAAGCAGAAGTAGCCTGCATGTTCTCTGCTTTCCACAAGCCTAGGTCCTTAGAAGAACGTGCAGGGCTTGAGGGAAGGGTATGGTGGTCATGGGGAGAAGACAGCTAGCAGGAGCAGGGAGAGCAGGGCAGGGGCTTCCTGGGGATTAGGAAAAGCAATGTCCCAGTGATGAGGAGATGGAGACAGAGAGAGGCAGACAGACAGACAGAACTAGCAATGTGGTCCCAAGTCACTTAAGACCATGAGTGGCCATGGAGGGTGGGGGGTGGGTAGGCCTCTACAGCCTTGCAAGATTCCCCAGTGTGACCCAGAAGGGGCTGATCAGACAAGACAGAGGTGACTCTGTGGGAACTGATGACCCAATGGCCTTCCACCCCACTGTCCTGAGTCTGGCCCCTGCCAACTCAAGTAGTACTGTCCAGCACCACCTCTGACACCTAGCCTCCCTTTCCTTCTAGATCCTGAAGCCACCAGGCTCTTTCCTACCTGGGATCATTGTGGCTCTCAGCTTAAATGTCACCTCCCTGGAGAACCCTGTCTGCCCTATTTTGTAGGTTTCCCCATGTCCCTCACTTCCCCTCTCGTGGCCCTTCCTTTTCTTCACCGCACCCGCCCCTGGGTCACTGCAGTTTTTGCTGCCTATTTGTTCCGTCTCTCTCCTGCTCTCTGTGGGAGAAGCAAGGTCTCTTGCTCCTCTGCAGTGCTCACAGCCAGGCTGCAGCAGGTGCTCCGTGGCCATGTTGAACTAAAGTGGAAGAGTGTGTTCAGCATGACTTCCAGGGAAAGCAGAACTGGACTGTGTCCTGTCAGGGGACAATCAGTTCAGCAAGTACCCAGCTAGTGCCTTCTCTGAGTGAGACCCCGTGTGGAGTTCCCTGGGTACACAAAGACCAGCACTAGGCTCCTCCTTGGGGACTAACAAGACAGAGGGGCAGAGCTTGGCAGAGGCAAGTGGGAGTGAGGGCTCTGGGAAGGCAGGGAAGAAAGGCCCTTAGCAAGGGTGGGAGGGCTCTGGGAAATCCTGGGAGAGGTGATCATCTCACTGACTGTGACAGTGGTTACACACTGGACAGGCAGTGGTGGTGGGGAGATGCCAACACAGGGTGAGCTGGGGGCAGGTCTGCTGTGAGGTGCAGGGATGGGGTGAAGGAGCTCACAGAGTCCCTCCCAATGTGCTCCTGGTCTGCTGGGCTCTGCAGCTCCTGTCGCCACCTGTCCCTGCCTCTGACAGAGAGGCCTGAAAACATCAGGTAGCCGAGCGTCACCAAAACCTTGGTTACATAGGTAATCGGGCATTCAGCTCCATGCCCACCACAGCACCAGGTTTGGTGGGTAAAAGTTAGGGGGCCTGGGCTCCCCATGAGGAAGAAGGACTCAGGTCAACTCTCTGTCCCTGGCTGTCTTGCCCAGGGGCTTCAAGAGTGAGCCAGGGGTTTTCCTGAGGGTTTATCATCCTGGAACTCAGGACTGCTCTGTGGACAGGTCTAATGGCCAGGTCAGAGACTACGAGGTTGGCCAGGCCCACCTGGTGAGTTGACTTCTGGGTGGGGGCCTTGCTCTCTCTCCCACTCTGTCCTGTACCTTGATCATACACTTCGCCCACCACAGGCTTCAGGCCGTACTCCTTCCCCGCCTCATAGATGGCTCCTCCATCCAGAGTGATGGCGTCAGCCTCCTGGGCCTGGTAAGAAACATGCAGGTCACCCAGGCTGGCCCAGCTGACCTTTCATGAGGAACTCAACAATACCTCCAGGTGGCCTAGGGACACTCAAAAAGTCCTAGAGATGTGTGCTGTGCTTTTTGTCCACCCCAATCCTGAGGGACCCAGGGCTCTTACTTTATCAGGCGGAGGACTCACCTTATTTTACTAACTTTGTTATTTTTAAAAATATTAATTGTTCATTTTGGAATATCATAAAAGAAGCATGTAGTTTAAAAAACCCCAGATAATATAAAGTGGCAAGTAGTAAAAAGTGAATTTCCTTCACTTTCCTATTCTCAGCCTGTTCTTGGGTTTTTCCTCTCAGATAGTCTATGTTGACTGAATCCCATAGATGTCCTCTTTAATTTTCTCCTTTTTATTTTTAAACATGAATGGAAGTGCACTGTCAGTATGTTACAGGACCATGGATTAAATTAGAGTCTGCCGTCACAGTGGAGTCTGACTCAAGGCCTTGAGCCAGGTCTCAGGGGCTGAGCTGCAAGGAAGACCCAGTCCCTGGTGTCCCTGAGGCGTCTGTCCCTCCCAGTCCTGTGCTGCCTCTGAAGACCATCAATGCCAATTTAGTGGGAACCCTCCTCACCAAGGCCCCTTCAACTCCTTCCCAGAATCCTTACAAGCTTCACTGTGGAAAGTTCCATGGCAGCAAGTAACCACCATGAAAGGTCACCACTGAAAGGTCACTGCTGTCTGCCATCCCCCTTCCATGTGGGTGGTGTCCCCATGCCAGCAGGGGCCTTATGAAGGGAAGGCCTGCCTCTCAGACACCTTTCTCCAGCAGCACCCATCTGAGCAGCCACCCTCCCTCGGCCTCCTGCCTGGCAGGCTGGGCTGGGCTGGGAGGAAACAAACTGACCCTTGTTGCCGGGAAACTCAAGAGATCCTATCGCCCAGCCCTAGCAGAAGGATGCCAGCTCCTTGCTCTGTGAATGAGGCTGTTGTGCTGTGCACTCCTCCTGAGTTACAGACCTCTTGTTTAGGCCAGGGTGGCGGGAGCAGGGTGGAGGGGAGGGGCCTCACCGTGATGAGCTGGACGCAGTGGTCCGCAGAGATGCCCTGGACGCAGAGGAGGGAGGGCTGGATGCCTGCTTCCTGGAAGGCCTTGCTCATGTCGCTGCACTTCTGCTGCTCTGGGTCTGAGGTAGTGCACCATCGAACCTCCATCCTGCTGAGCACTGGAGGCAGGGGACAGTGAGGTCCAGCTCTCCCACCTTGCCCAGCCAAGTGCCCTAAGTGGCTCTAGCTGCTCCATGTGACCTCAGTCCATATAGCCAGTCCCCTACAACAGTCTTGCCCTCCCACAGGGTACAGAGACAGGGCAAGGCTGTGCTCAGGGCCTCCTAATCAGGGACATGACCATTGAAAGGTGGGGTGGCTCAGTACCTGGCCCATTACCAAGGAGTGGAAGGTATCCCAGTACAGCTGAGCAGCTGTCCCACTCCCTCCTGCCTAGGTGGAGGCTGGAGGGAAGAAGAAGCACTGACTGGGAAGCCCTGGCAGGCTCCGTGACTTGGCAAATTCTTCCCCTTCTTAGGCCTCCAAGAAATGGGCGCTGGCCTGGGGTTCCTTCCTCAGCAGTGTCCCTGGGCCCTCCTCATGAACTGGGACATGTGCCTGGGAACAGGTGGCTGTGGTGGACTGTCCCAGAGAAGCCTGGTCCCCCTCTGATTGTCCATGATCATGGCTGCTGCAAGATCATCCTCAGTGGGTACAGTTCAGGCCCCTGAGACACACAGAGGGAAGGCTGAGGAATCAGCAGATTGGGTTCAAGTTCCTGCCCCTGTAGCTGGTGACTTCAGGCAATATTTGACCTTTCGGGGTCTGTTTCCTCTCCTGAGAAAGAAGACAAGAAATCCCACATTCTGTGTTGGAAGTAATCTCTGTGCAGAGCCCAGGACACACAAGTCCTCAGTGAACTTGCACTTGGGCCCTTTGATCTGATCAGTTCAGAGACTTAGAGAGCTCCCAGCAGGGTCCCAGAGGAAGGGGTGCCAGGCTTCCCTGAGGTTGATGGCTTTGCACACCTGAGCTCCTCCACCGCTCTCCTCCCCAGTCAGACTGCCCTGGAGGTCTATGCTCCAGGTTGGGGTTCAGTTCTCTTCCCAAAGTGAGTCAGCCTATGTTGTCCATCCATACTTCAAGGGTCAACACTGCAGTTGCCTGCACAGCCTCCCCTTCTCTTGCCCTGTGGACACCCAGGAAGGTCGACTGTCTTGCTCTACCCTAGGGGCCCAAACCCCCCAAACCCTAAATCTCTCCACGCCCGGAGGCGGGGCAACTGCGGAGTCTGGACGAGGGGTGACGATGATGGGAACTCCAGCCTCTGAGCAGTCGCCGCCCTAAGGTCCCGCCTGACGTCCCCCAATCCCAGGCCGTGATTCCCTTGGGCGCAGACGCGAGGAGATCCACCTCCGCAGAGTGACGGGGAGCGGTCTCCCGGGAGACTTCTCGCGCCCTCCGACCAATCCCTCTAAGCCTCCTACGCCTCAGGGGAAATAGGGCTGCTCTGGCCCCTAAATCCTGCCTGGGTTTCCACGTCTGTCAGGAGCAGCCATCCTCAGGCCCGCCTCCGGACGCCCTAAGGCTCTCCCCAAGGCGCCTCTTCGGCGCTTTTCCCAAGGCCAGGTTCAAGGGCGCCTTCTCCAAAAAGCCTTCCGGAGGCCCGGGTCTGCCGCGTCGGTGCGAGTCCCTCTGGATCCTCACCCACCCCGTGCCTCGCACCTTCCCTACTCTCGAGCCCTCGGAGACGCGGGCTCAGGACACGCTTGGTGGCTGCCGGGCCCCGCTCGTAGGGCGGGAGAGCTTGCAGGACCCCCGCCCCGGCGCCTGCTCTCAACCGCCGGCCACCAGGGCCTCACCAGTGTGCAGAGCCAGCAAGAGCCACAGAGCCACGCTCCGGCCCCTCATGGCGCAGTCTAGGGCTGGCTGGGTCGAGTTGGGTCTAGGTCCAGGTCCGAGTAGATCAGCAGCAGCCGGGCTTGCTCCCTCCGTCTTTCCTCTCGCTGGCCCCAGCTACTTAAGTGCGTCCCGGGCGTGCCTCCGCAGAGTCCACGCCCCGGGGGCGCATCATCCAGCCCCGCTTCCCCGCCCCGGACTGGACACCTGGGCTGACCAGTTTGGCCTTGGCTTTCACTCTGGCGCCTCCTGCTGGGGGCCTCGACCCGCGCGAGGTCGGGGACCCAAGCCGCGGTCCTTGAGTATCTGTATTGGGGCTTCTTCCCCATAACAATCTACCTCACATTCCAGACCATCCCCACTCTTGTTCTAGAAAGACCTCAAATATCAGGTCTAACTGTAAAGGGAAAGTTCAGATTTGGAAGGAAGAAGAGATTAGAAGTCCAGAATCCGAGCTGGCCTCCCTTCAAACGCATATGGCTCAAAGAATCTGGGGATGCAGAGATGAACCCTGGCAGGTATGGCCCTGGCTGGGGAGTTCCTGGCGGTGGAGGGGACTTCAGTCTGGGCATTTGCCTCTGCATGGGCCTAGAGAGGGGAAATGACTCACCCCCGGCCACACAGTCAGTGGCAGAGCTGGAACTAGAGCCCAGGTTCCCAGCAGAGCTGGCTCCTTCCATCGTGATTTGAAAGATGGGAAGAGGATCCAAGAAGAGTAGGAGGAGGAAGAAGATAAGGACAAAGGAAGAGGAGAGGAGGAAGAGAGGGAAGAAGGTAGGGAGGAAAGGGCGTACTGTTTTTCTAGGCCAGTAGTTCTCAGAGTGAGATCCCCAGAATAGCAGCATTAGAGTCACCTGGGCTCTATAGTTACATACAGCTCTGCCACTGACCAAATGTATTGGAAATGCAAATTCTCAGGCCCTACCTCTGATCCCTGATCACAAACTCTGGGGATGGGACCCTCAAGTTGTTTTTTTGTTCTGGTGCAGTGAAGTTTGAGAATCAATGTGTTGGCAGACAAGAGTTGAGGTTCTGTTTGATGGGGATGTGGAGAATGGACTGCAACTATGTCCTCACCTTTATCATCACGTCTCATGAGTACTCAGAAATGGCATGTGTAAAAGAACACTGAGTGAGAGAGAAGGGAACCTGGGCTCTTTTGTTATTACTGACTCACTGTGACTCATTCCTCTTTGGACTCCTTTCCCCATAAAAGGTAGGTGATGATGGGCTCTGACACTCTCCTTTCCTCCTGTCTGCTCGGCAGGCACATACTGTGGAAGCTGGATCCACTGGGAGGAGGGGGTGTCTCTAATTTGCATAAATGTGCCATATGGACTAGCAGGTAGCCCTGCCAGAGGGGCTTCCTTAGAAAATGGAATGAACGCAAGTGTTTTTAGCAAGTCTCCTCCTGATCCTGAGAATGAAAAGGCTTATTCTGTTACATCCAGGAGCAACTGGGTCACTGGCAGGATCAGTGTTTATTTTCCTTGTCTTCCCTTCCGCGCGCTCTCTCTCGCTCTCTCTCTCTCTCTCTCTCTCTCTCTCTCTCTATTTTTTTAAATTGGGAAGTGAACCTATGGCCTCGCACATGCTAAGCAAGTGCTCTACCACTTCCCAAAGTTGTTTCTTTGGCAGAACTTCATGTGACACAAAAAAAGTCAGAATGACCACAACCTAAGAGCTGGGGTGAGCTCTTTCATAATGAGATCCTTCTCTGATCTCAGGGACAGACCTCAACTGTGACTTTCAGTGAACTTGCTATCTCTGAGTTACAGAGTTTTCTTATCAGGACTATTTGCTTGACCTTAGCATGGACAAGGTTTTGTATTGATGTGTATTAACAGGGAACTCTGCCTCAACTTGAGCCCAGAGTCCATTATTTCTGGGCTGCAGATACACCTGGGTGTGTCAGAGGAATGAGTGAGATGAATGAGGATCTAATAAGGCAATAATTTAATCCAGGAAAAGCCTTGTGGAGGAGCAGAAGCTCTGAGGATGGTTTTGACTGCATTCTGGCCTCATACTGAAGTTAAGGAGAAGAGCAGAAAACTGAAAGACTGGTTTCACTTACACTTTGGAATGATGTTGATGTTAGAGCTTGAGCCACTCTGCTTTGGAGCCCCCAGATCCCACCTCACAAAATGAAATCCAAAGAGCTTTTCTTCTCCCTTCTGCCAAAGAACAGCTGTGGTTCATGAAGGTTTCAGTGTGTCCACCAGCATAGAGCTTACTCATCAGGGAACTGAGGAACTGTAGGAGACACCATGGGGTGGGATAAAGGCAGCCTCTGGGGACTCAGAAAGAAGAGGCCTTTGACAGGTGTCTGAGAACATGCATTGGCAGGTGGGGACCCATGAGGCAGCAAATATGGTAGAAAAACTCCTTTACCCAGAATCTTAGGGAATGTTTTTTTATTTCCACAAATTAAAATTTATATTTTTCTACTTCTTATAGGCCATAATGTCTAACTAGGAAGCAGACAAATGGTTTTTATTCCTGGAGGACACTTGGTAGGATTGGTGTGCTGAGGACCAAGGGCCAATCTTGCAGCAGTGAGGTGGTATTAAAGGGGATCCCACTAGTTCCTGGTGCCATCTGAGATGTTTGCCAGCTGCTGAGTATGTCTTAATCTGTATGTTGAGAACAGTGGTAGCCATATTGATCAAGTTTTGTAAGCAAAAGCTCTGGCCTCCTTAAAAGTATTTTTCCTGTGAAGCTTAGGGAACTTAGGGGAAGCCTGTTGGGCTACGTGACATTCCCTGTGTTCTCTTTTCAAAGGCGTATTCTGTGCTTGATCTTCTCTGTACTCACCACAGAGCCTGGAACATGGAAGATGGCTTCTAAGTATGAAATATTTAAGCTCTTGTATCTTATTAAAGTGTCTGATGCTGCCAAGGAGGAAGGAATAAAGAGTCACAGGATTTGGAGAACTAGGATATTCCTAAGAGCTCCGAGCAGTTGCCGTGGCATAGCAAGGGATGAGGCTTGACTAGGAAGCTAGGCTTTGCGAGGATAGGTGATTTCTTGCCTACAACCATTCCAGTGGTTAGCCATGCCCAGGATAGAGGAAGTGTTCAACAAATAATCATTATACCACTTACTATAAATTAAGGGGAAAGTGGGTAGTTATTTCTTTCAAGATACTTGGCTAAGGAGGAGGAGAAGGGTTGTTTTCAGGGGCTTTAGGGTCAAGGGTAAGTGAGGAGACATTCCATCATATAGCCAGAGCACAAGTAGCTCATGGAAGGAAACTGAAGACACAGGAAAGGTAAGTAGAGAAGTTGTGAGGGAAGCTCAGCAAGAGAGGCAGAGACCATAATCTTGAAGGGAAAAGAGACAATGGAAAAAGGCATGGGGCTATACTTTGGGTTTGGAATGTCTCCCACAGGCCCATAGATGAAGGCTTGGTCCCCAGCCTGTGTTGCTATTGGGAGGTGGTGGAAACTTCTAGAGGTGGGGCCTTTTGGGAGGTTTTTCATCATTGGTGTGTGCCCTCAAAGGATTGGGTGAACCTTCACTTTCTCTTTGAGTATCTGGCCATGAGGTGAACACTGCCTCCTACCATGAAGTACTGACCTCCCACCTCAGAGACCTGAAAGCAATAGTTTAGCCCAATCATGGAGTGGAACATATGAGGCAAAATAAACCTTTGTTATTGTAATGGAAAGCTGACTAATAGAGATGGGAAAGGTTTCACCTGGGTTAAGCCTTCAATCAAGTATAAGTCCCTCAATCTTCAGCTCTGTTTATTATTTTAATTATTAAACTATGAATGTTTTATTTTCCTGAATATTTGACTTCAGGCCAGAGTTTAAAATGTAGAGGAGGATTAAAAAGGTTCAAAGATGGGAATTCTGGAGATAAAGTTTTAAAGTCATTCATACTTTTCCATCAGTTTAATTGAAAATAATTTTTAACCTAGCAAAAATCAGCATAAAATGAGGTAAAGGGTAAAGAGTAAAATCAAGAATATTGTATTTGGCTCTGTCACTAAGATTTTCAGAGAAATTATTTATACCCCAGCTACTTCTAAGGAGGGTTTCAGTTGACTTATAATGAGAACATATGCACAGAAGGAAGAGAAAATTGATACAAAAAGAGAAAAAAAAAAATCACAAAGCATGTCTAGGAAGGGAGATTATACCAGAACCAGAAAGGAAATGATTATAATTAAAAAAATTTTTAAATGCTGGGTGTGGAACTGTAATCCCAGCAATTCAGAAAGCTGAGGCAAAAGGATCCCAAGTTCAAGGCCAGCCTCAGCAACTCGGAGAGATCCTGACTCAAAAAATAAAAAGGGCTGGAAATGTATTGGATTCAGTCCGCAGTACAAAAATTTTTTTGGTTGACTTAGGTTCATGGTCAAATCTTTTTATCCACTCCCACCTCCACCCCTCTGCAAACGAAGTCATTGCCAACTCTCTGGCAAGGCTGTTTTCAGCCCATTAGAAAGCCACAGCAGGAGAGACCTTGCCAAGCTACCTAAGGCAGGAGGTTCTGGAAAAGGAGTTGTGGGGGTGGAGGTTGTGCTCAGTGGTAGAGCACTTGCCTCATATGTGTGAGGCACTGGGTTCCAGTCTCAGCACCACATAAAAATAAATAAGAAATATGGGCTGGGGTTGTAGCTCAGTGGTAGAGCACTTGCCTTGTGTGAGGCGCTGGGTTCAATTCTCAGCACCACATATAAATAAATATAATTGACCATTCCTTTTTTAAAAAAAAAATATAAATAATAAAGGTATTGTGTCCATCTACAACTAAAAAATATTAAAAAAAAAAGGGGGGGGGGCTGTGTACTCCAATCCCTGCCTCAGGGGGGTATTTATCTGGGGCAGAGAGAACAATAAAAATGCAGCTTAAACTGAGACATCCAATGAGAGGAAAGCAGCACAGTAACTACATGCTCAGTGGTGCCTGGATGTCCAGTGGGCACCATAGAAATTCAGAGACCAGAGGCTGTAACTGGGTGGCCTCCTCCAAGAGAAAGGACTTTGGGGTAGGCTGTAAAAGAATCACGACTTTGAGTGGGGAGGACATAGAAGTTGGGAGATGGAGATATATGGGTTGGATCTAAAATGTGCCACCACAGCTTGTGTGTTGAGGACTTGTCTGCAAGGCAGCGGTGTTCAGAGGTAGGGGCTGTGGAAGGTGATTGGTTCATGGGGGTTCTGACATCCTCCGGGGACTAATGCATCAATGGGTTCGTAACTTAGTGGGCTAGTGGGAAATGGCAGAAATGTTTAAGATGGGGCCTACTTGGAGTAGATCCTTGGGGCATGCCCTTGTTGGCTATATTTTGTCCCTTGGTCTCTTCTTTTCTATGTGCTCTTTCTGCTTCCTGAAAATCATGATGAGCAGCTTTGCTCTACTATGCCCTCCCCGCCTCACCACAGGCCCACCATGACTAAAACCTTTCAAACTATGAAATAAATTTTTCTTCCTTAAAGTTTATTTTCTCAGGTATTTTATCACAGCAATGAAAAGCTAACACATGGGTGATAGCAAAGTAGGACTTGAAGGACAAGTGGCCATTAAGACAAGCTCTGCTGAAGATGTTTACTAAAAAGATACGCTAAGGAGGTAACAGGTGGTAGATGACTTACTAACGACATACTATGTCCCAGAAACTCCATACTATGTCCCAGAAACTCTATTTGCAGGCAAATTAACTAGTTTGGATTGAGGACTCATGAATGCCATTGAGGAGAGAGGAAATTGCACTTTAGGAAAAACATGTCTGGGGAGAATTTGGTGAATTGAGTGTGTTTAAGGAAATGTCAAAAGCACTAAGGTTAAAGCTTAGGTGACTTTTAAGAAGACATTCTACTATGTACAACCACCATTAGTAACAGAAAAAGTTATAAAGTTAGTAAAGCTTTTTCTTAGGGTATGTCAGATAACTAAGCAAGAACTGATCTTTGAGAAAGGGATCGATCTTCACAAAATTTCTTTCCTAGTCTTACGTGTAGCACCAGGGAAGTAGATATTTGATTTGATTAAATAACTCTCACAAGATTTAGAAAATCTTTATTTGTAGAGATTCAGGATGGAACATATGGGACTTTCATACACTTCCTCGTCTTCAGCTATTCCATCTGTGAGGTAAATGAACCTAATTTTAGACATCCTAAAGGAGAAAGATTACATCACTCCCAATCTTTTCTTCCATCAGAAAGTTCAATTTATCATTGACATTAGCAAGTTTCACAGCTAATTGTCCTGGGCACTGACTTCCATATAATTAGAAGAATTCTACTGTAGTAATAACCATTCAAATGATTCATTAACAACTGATTGGCAGAAACAGGGAAATGCTCAATATTCCTACTTTGGAAAAACACCAGTAGTTCCTAAGGTTGCCTAGAGCCAATTTAAATAATTTTTTTTTTTTAAACACACTTGGAAGTCATACTGTGAGAACAGAAAAGGCTGACGAGGTCCTGTGGAATACCTACGTGCAGAAAAGGTCAAGTGCATGCTAAGCAATCAGTGGAGCCATCTCTGATAAACAAAGTCCCTTCAAGTACATGGCACTAGAATTAGATGTCTATAATAATGTAAGAAATATTTAAAATGCATAGAGGTTATCATCCAAAGAAAATAGACAATATTTTTGAAAAACAAATCACAATTCTTTGGTGTTTAAAAAAACTCAGATTTTCTGAAAAGATCATTGCTTTGTCTCCATGGACTGTTTCCTAAGTTAAATGGCTTGTTTTCAGTTTGTTGTTCAAACTACCACCATCTTTTGGCATTCACGTGGGACTGGTTTTAGGAATTCCACTAGATACCAAAATCTGAGGACACAACAATCTGAGGATGCTCAAGCATTTATGAGCTACATAATAGAATATTGAGATGACTTTAAGCATCTGAAAGGATGTGCATGGGTTATATGAAAATCCTAGATCATTTTATATAATGGACTTGAATACCCACAGATTTTGGTACCTGTAGAGGGTGTCTTAGACACACCCCTGTCCCCCACATAGACACTGAGGAACAACTGTATATGAGTAGATGAAAGAGAGTAACTAACTGATCATTATATAGGGTTAAAATGCTTTCATTTTGTTCCAATATTTTACATAGTGATGTTTTAAAAGAGGTTTATGTATAGTTAAATTAACTAGAATTATTTGAATCTACCACTATTTTCTAATTCCTATTCTGGTTTACTTAATAAACATTTATTTCCCTTAGTAACCAGTAATAAGGATCTCGCACACCCAGCTACTGGATCATCTGAGTGTTATTTCTGAGGTTTGAAATTCTAAAGTGCTCTTTCTTATAGACTCCGTTTTGGGCACAATCCCTTCTATGATCAGGTTCTTGGGATCTATTATTTTGCATATAAACTTTGTTTTAGGATGACAGGCTCCTGTGCAGGTACCAGAACGAGTGGATGCTCACAGTATTGATGGAGTTGGGCTAGGGAGTGTTCATCATGGCTTTCTACCTCAAAAACCCATTCCTCCTTGCTGCTCCCTGTCCCTGTGGACCCAGCATGGCAAAGAAATACAAAGCTATAGTAGGAAAAATCAGGAACAATCCAGAAGTCCTTCAGCCAGTGAATGGACAAACTTATTGTGTACATCCAAGAAAGAGAGTATCAGCAATAAAAACTAACAAACTATTGATACATGCAGCAACATGAATCTGAAGTCTTTTGCCAAATCAAAGAAGCCACACATAAAATGCTATGTATGATGATTCCATTTATATGACATTCTGGGAAAGGCAAATAAAAACCACAGGCTTTAGGGTAGGAGGGAGGTATTAACTACAGGTACAAACATGAGAGAAACTTTTGGGATAATGTAACTGTCTGTATTGTGCTCACAAGGAGGTGGGACTTACATGACTATATGCAGGCATCAAAACTCAGAACTGCATACCAAAAAGAATGAAATCTAAAAAGATAAGAAAGGATAGTGGTTTTCTTTAGGGTAGTAGGAACAACTAGGAGGGAGCTGATAAAGGGACCTGGGGTGCAGGTTATATAAAGTAATGCTGGTTTATAAAAAATCCCTGGGGTACATGTACACTTAGATATATTTACACATTATATGTATTGTATGTCACACTTCAATAAAAAGTAGAAAACCAAAACACACCAACAGAACCAGAATTCTAACCTTGACCCTTCTCTGGTATCCTTTCCCTAATTTTCTCCATCTGTTCACTACTACTATCATTAATAGAGATACTGGGCAAATCAGAGTGTGAAACTCCTCCTGGTCAGGTCTGTCTGGTACCTGCTCCCCAAAGTCTCAAACAAGAGCAAATTATTTGACCACCATAAGGCAGTTCATAAGGCTATCCAGCAGATCAGGCTTTGTTTTATCAGCTTACGTAACTCTATTTAAAGGTGAAGAGAGAAAGAGCTGGTGTTAGAAAGTGGATGAAAAAGTAGTCAATGAGTAAGCTGTGATCATTCTATTTTTAATTGAATTGAGTGAAACAGTATTTTATTGCAATGATTTAAGTAATATTTCACTCTACTATCTTAGGCCTGTTTATAGACCATCAACAATTAATATTATGGAGAATTGCCAGACTGTTGGGTCTTCAACTATGGACATGAGGATGGTTTAAGCAACCCAGTTGTCTTCCAGTTCCATGTTTGAAGTTGAGTTAGGGTGGGCCACAACTCACAGCATCTCTGACAAAAAATAGGGATCCTTAGAGGAGATGAGCACATCTGATTATAGGGACTGAAGTATAAGTAATTTCTTAACTAAAGTCTGACAAAGAAAATTTCTCCACAGGTAATGAAAAATGGTGGACTATAGTCTCTCGCTCTGTGGCTACCAACCATAAGTATATCCCAGAGTAAGGGCAAGAATAGGTATTGAATGTTGAGTGTCAGATGATATGATTGGTGTTTCGTATACACTATTCAACACTTAGAACAATCCTGTAAGGCAATCAAATCCCACTGCAACTAAGGTAAAACTCAGGGTCAGGTTAATCTGCACAAAAGGAGTTAGGACAATTCCTGGTTTCTTAATCCAAAGGAAAAGAGAATTGACTTTAGGGTGTACTATGTGCTAGCCCACATTATTTATAATCTTACTGATCTCAAAGTATCTCCAGTTCATTTAAGTCCTCAGTTAAGAGGGATGATGAGACTTGCTAAAGGTTAGGTATGTAACTCATAATGGCAGAACAGGCATTTAGACTCAGCTGGGATTCCCAAGCCCACGTTCTTCACATCACAATGCACTGCTGCCAAATTCAGTGAGAGGTGTACTGTGCAACTCTGAAGGAAGAAAACACAACAGTGTTACAGAACACTGGACTGGCACAAGTGGTCTAAATGTGGGCCAGAAAACTAACACCTATCTTTTCTCTACCTTTCAAATTGTAAATTCCTCAATAAATATGAAAAACCTACTGATATTTATTTTCTTCAGTAATTCAAATCCCCGGGAATTCAACCACCCATTCAGTTCAGCTTGCAGCCATGGGAGGGAAAAAACTGTTATGGGAGAAAAACCACTCTTAAGGAGTCAGGGGTTAAAGGTTCTAATCCTGATCATGCTCTGGATTTGTAGTGTAACTTTTGTTAAGTCATGGGGATTGTTGGGGTTCTATTTTACCACATGTAAATTAAGAGTATTTAAGGCAGAGAATAATCTTGGAAGACAACTGTTTACCCTAATACTTTAGAAAGCATTGTGCTCAGTATTGTAGTCCCCAAAAATGCCACGTTTGGAGTTTAAATGCAAAGCAGTGCTTAGCAGGTGTTTGTTAAACAGAGTGTATTTTGGTGGAATGAGTTCCACAAACTTGTTTCTATCATTTATTAAGGAGCCCAATACAGTTATGGAACAGGAAAGCAACCAGAAATGTGTCATCGCATTTTAAGAGGCATTTTCCTTTTTGCCAACTTAAGGACATCGAGAGGCATATAAAAACATGGAATATTTTATAAAGTTGTATGATCACTCCCTGTTTATTAGAGTAGTGGACATTTTCTTTTGAATTATGGCTGAAATTTTGGTTCCAAAGAGGTTCCTTTTTTGTACGTTATCGTGACAGTGCTAGGCTGACTTGTTTTTCACAGTCTTTTCAGTTGTGATGGGAGTGACTTACTCTATCTGTCCCTACTGACTTTGAGCAAGAATCTCCATTTCAATCTCTTTCCTTATTTGTAAAGGGATACAAAAATAAGAATTTGAGTCACAGTGCCTTGCACAGTAGAGGCTAAAAGCTGAGGCAGCATAGTATACTGGAAAAAAACACACACCTGGGGCAGACTTGGATCTGAACACCAAGCACTGCCACTTTCTAGCTGAGTCATGCTGGGCAAGAGATTTCACTTATGCCTTACAGGAGGGCTACTAACACCTTTTTAAAATTTACTTATAACACACTGAAGTGGCTATTGTGTAGTACTTGGCAGTTAGTTATTCCATTAATAATCCTATATGATCTAAAAGTTGCATAAATAAATTTCTTACAAAAAATCATTTAATAAAGATATCCAGAAAGCAATGTGATACAGATTTTAACACGTCACCATCTTATATTTCTTCTTGGTCTATAATGTGATTATCTAGCAATCTACTACATTTAGTGTTAAGAGCTATAATTTATTACATAATGGTTTTTGAATTCAGGTTGTAAATGATGAAATGACCTAAATTGTTCCAAGAAAACGTTAGCCTATAAAATTTTTCTTTCAAAATTCAAGACACATTTAACATGCAGATTTTTACAATAAAGTTTATTAGCTGTTCTCCTCTTTCTCATAAATGGAATGGATAATGTTGCTAATTCTTTACAAACCAGTATTCATTTAAATTTTAATGAGGAGGTTGTCAAAAACCACATATTTAATAAGCAACTCCAAAGAGCAATGGGAAGCCGAATGATATTATTAATAAAAAGGACCAGAGAAATTGAGTTCTGAAGTAACTTCTACCTTTCAATAAAATATCTTAAAATTGCTCACCATGATGATCTGGGCAACTCTAGTGCAGAGCAGCTACACAGGATGAAAGGTGTCTGAGGGGGAAACTCACACATAAATAGGGTTTTTGCCTGTTTTCCTATTAATAAAAAAAGAAGAACTGGAAGGAAAGGCAGAGGACCAAAATCAAACCCAATGACAAGAAAAACGATGAAACAAAAACAAAAACAAACACCCCCCCAGCCCAGCCGTGGGAACCTTTTGAAAATTTCTGTAGAAGAGGAGAACATGCTCATACTTTTACTTGCAATCTAATTTCCCTAGAGGCTTCTCCTCACAACCACTGTACTCCTGTTTTCCGTTCACATGATTAAGGAAGATAAGCTTGATCAATTTATATTTAATTTAAAAATCAAACAAAAAGTTAGGAGTAGGTGGCAAAAGAAAAAATATATTTTAAATATATATATATATATGTTTGTGTGTGTGTGCAACTATGTAAAGAAAATAATTCCCATAGTTACAGTTTAGTTAAAGAAAGTTTTATATATATTTATATATATATTTTATTATAACAAAATAGGCAGTTATTGTGGGTAAAATATTCATTAAAATCTGACCCCTAAGAATACATTTAAAGTTTTTAGACTATGAATTGGACTCCTTTTCCATTGCCCATAATGATTACTACAACTCCACTGTAATGTCTTGTCTGCATTTACATCTGTGACATTTTCTCAACCTTCTGTGTAAAAGGTGAGCTCCCCTAGCACCTAAACATGGCCTTAATTCAGAAAATGTGATGATCATTATGTATGAACAATTTTTATAAGAAACTAAACAGTGTTGCACAAGTAGATTAAAAACATTTGAACATTGTTATTTCTAGCAAATGTACTGGGGAAAAAAGAAAACTTCAAACAATAAAAAACTTTAAAGACTATTATGAAAAATGAATATCCCTTGTGAAATTATGAAAGTCAACTCGGACACTAATTTTGAAATTAAAAAAAAAAAACATTTTTCTTATTTATCTATAATGAAATAATTACTTTGATAACAGAAGTCAATTGAGAAAAGGACTTGAGAGCTAATAACATTGGCCAAACCATGCTACTAAAGTTAAGTGTGCACAGTTACTCGAAGTCTACTAAATCACTGATTAAAACCACTTTTCTTTCATTTATATTGAAATTTGAAAAGAATGTATACAAAGCTTTTCTGCAAATGTCTTAAAGTTTCTTTCCCTTAAACATTAAGGAATTTTACCACACTTTCTGCGTCTCCCCAAACCCTTAATAGCTGGTCAGCCATCCATCTTCAGCTTAGAAAAATGGCCACAAATCAACAGTGACATGGAATAATATAGATGATACAATGTGAAGGAGACATCAGATGTCAAAAATAAGCATAACTGAAGACCATGATAAGTGGGACAGGATTAAACACAAAAGGAGTACTGAAGACAGACTCCAGAAGGAAAGGGCAAAGACATGTCAAAGAATTTGAGATGGTGGAAAAAAGAAATAGGGAAACATGAATCTTCATAACTTTTCCTTTGCTGGAATCCAGATGTAAGGACCAGACTGTTCTTCTATGATCTGTTTCACTTGGTTGTAAATGTCTTCCAGCGTATCTCCCTGTACAATAGCTGTAATAATAGAAAGAAAATCAGAAATTTTCATTAATTGTCTATCTTTGCCATTACAATTACTGGTCAAATAGCACAATCTTAGAAGTAGTTAATCATCTGAGAATTCACCATTTACTTGTTGTTTACTTAGTAACATTCTCATTTGTTTAATTTTACTATCTGCATAGTAGATATCAGTTATTATTTTAAAACTTAAAAAATGAAATTCATTGATTTTCTTCTTTTAATATCTGAGCATGTGTTAACATCATTCACTCACTCCTTCATTCAGTTGCTGAGGACTGAACCAACCCAGGGTCTTACACATGTTATACTGGCACTCTACCACTAAGCTGTGTCCCCAGTCCTTAGTTTTATTCTTTTAAAACAAGTTATAGTTATATATTTCCTTAACTTTCCTGATTTCTTCATAAATGTATAAAGAAAAAAAGGAGAATGGGTACAGTACCACAGAGAGCAAGCATGGCCACTTATAAATTTTCTGTTATTTTGTGGGGAGGGGACTAAAACATTAGGAAAAAAGAGATGACTATATATTGATATTTCTTTCTTTAGTATGCTACTATGTCACGTACTATACTGGGTGTGAGTACGTGAAAGAATTCAAAATCATAAGCCAAATAAGTCATTTATTATACTATGAAAATATGCTCTGAATTTTGTAAGAGCATCATAGATGTAGATTTCTACGGACACAAAAAACCTAGAATAAGATACAAAATGGAGGTTTAAAGTAAAATTGTCTATTTGGTGACAGATTATGTCTACTATGAGAAAGAAGGTATGTATGTATAGGGAGGACTTATAACATGTTGCTAACGATGCTTGAGTATTCAAACATTTTCACAATATTCTTTACCAGTATCAGTTTTGCAAGAGTTCATATTTGAGCTACATACAGACATTCCTTCGTTTTATTTTTTGTAGTGGTGGGGATTGAACCCAGGGCCTTGCACAAGCTAGTCGAGGACTATGCCCCTGAGCTACATTGCCAAGCCCCTAAACATAGACATTCCTTAATGTCTTTGAATATAGTTCATTTGGCAAAACACTTTGCCATATTGGCATCTGTATTTATTCCAACAGCACAGGACGGACTCTCATGGTATTTCACAGCATGGTTGACAATAGCATACAATGACTTATTTTAGGAGGAACTAGCTTGGGAAACAAAGGAATTGTTTACTTTTGTAAATCCATTAATAGAATGGTTATAAATCAGGATTCTCCTTGGGAAGAAACTGGGAAAGCATAAGGCTACAGACAACTTAACCATGTGATTAAAAATAACATCACCAGTAATGATACAATTGACATCATAAACCTTGTATGATGATACACAGAGGATACATTAGTACTTCTTTGATATTCCTGCCCCAAATGCATAACCTAGATCTAAAATGAGATTTTACGAAAGAATTGACCTTTACTCTTAAAGAATGTCATATTTAGTGTTCACAAAAGCACCAGTAAGTATTATGGTAAAGACTGAGGAACCATTCCAGATTAAAGTAGACTGCAGATATAACTTAATGCAACAAACAGTCCTGGATTGGATTCAGCAAGAGGAAACCCCCCTACACACCCGCATTTTGCTCTAAAGACATCAGTAGAAAAACTCACAATATAAAATGGAATCTGTAGTTAGACAAGATAATCAGTGTTAAATTTCCTGATTTTGATTAATATTACTATGATTACATAAGAAAATAGTCCTTGACTTTGGGGAAATACACAAGTTACAAATAAGGAATATTTATTTATTTATTGAGAAATATTTACTCTTGAACCTTTCAAAAAAAGTTATAAATGAGGCAAAAGTTAACATTTGGAAAATATGGGTGAAGGGCATATGAAACTTTCCTGTGCAATTCTTGTGAATTCTCTTTAAGTCACATATTATTAAAAAAAAAAAAAAAAAGCACAGGGCTTATCATACCATAATACTTACTGGTGCTTATGTGAACAGTAAATATAGGCTGATTATTATTTCAAATAAACAAACAACAAAAGCCAGGCACAGTGGTGTGAGACTGTAGTCCCAGCTACTCAGGAGGCTGATGCAAAAGGATCACTCAAACACAGGAGTTGAGGGCCCTCCTGGGCAACACAGCTAGACAGTCTCTCAAAACAGAACAAATGACAAAAAGCTTGTGCAAAGATACTAAGGAATATTTTAAAGAACAAACTGGAGAAAAAAGATTATTAGGGAAATGTATCCACTCTTTTCCTTTTAAATAAATATATTTAAAAATGGAACACAGACCACTGATCTTTGACAAGGGCACCAGGAATACACAACAGGGAAAGGCTTTTGTCGTCAATAATAAATGATGCTGGGAAAACTTACATCTTTGCACAAAAGAATGAAACTGGATCCTATCTTAAAATCTAAAAATTAACATAAAATAGATTAAAAATTTAGATATAAGAACTAAAACCATACAACTTCTATTAGGACACAAGGGAACAACCTTGACATTGGTCTTGGCAATGATTTTTTGAATATGACTTCAAAAGCATAGTCCACAAAATAAAAAATAATCAAGTGGGATTGTGTCAACTGAAAAAGTTTCTGAATAGCAAAGGAAACAATCAACAAATGGAAAGGCAACCTATGGAAGGGGAGAAAATGTTTGCAAACCAAGTATCTGATAAAGATGTAAGAAACTCATATAACTCAACAACAACAACAAAAAAAAAAAAAAAAAAAAAAAAGAATCCATTTAAGAAATGAACAAAGGATCTGAGTAAACATTTTTCCAAAGGAGACATATATACTAATGGCCAAAAGGCATATGAAAAGGTGCTCAAAATCACTAATCATCAGGGAAATGCAAATTAAAGCCAAAATAAAATATCACCTCATACGTGTTAGGATGGTCATTATCAAAAGACAAGAGAGCCAGGTTTGGTGGCTGGCACATGCCTGTAATCCCATCAACTCAGAAGGCTGAGGGCAGGAGGATCACAAGTTCAAAGACTGCCTCACCAACTTACTGAGGCCCTGGGCGACTTAGCAGGACCCAGTCTCAAAACAAAAAATGAAAAAGGTCTGAGGATGCGGCTCAGCGATCAAGTGCCCCTGGGTTCAATTCTTAGTAGAACAACAACAATAACAACAACAAAAGAGATAAGAAAATGAGTGTGGAGAAAAAGGAACCCTTACACACTGTTGGTGGAAGTGTAGATTAGTACAGCCATTATGGAAAACAGTATGGAGATTCCTCAGAAATTTGGAATGGAACCACCATTTGACCCACTTATCCCACTCCTTGGTTTATACCCAAAGGACTTATAATCAGCATGCCACAGTGATGCAGCCACATCAGTGTTTATAGCAGCTCAATTCACAATAAACTATGGCACTAAGCTAGATGCCCTTCAACAGATGAATGGATAAAGAAAATGAGGTATATATACACAAGGGAATATTACTCAGCTTTAAAGAAGAAATTATGAAATTATGGCATTTGCTGGTAAATGGATGGAGTTGAAGAATATCATGCTAAGCAAAATAAGCTAGACCTAAAAAACCAAAGGCGGAATGTTTTCTGATATGCGGAAGCTAATTCACAAGGTGCAGGGTGCTGGGGGAGAATAGTTAATTTATATTAGGTAGAGGGGAGTGAAGGGAGGGGAAGGGGCATGGGGGTAGGAAGGATAGTAGAGTGAAGCAGACATTATTATCTCATGTACATATATGACTGCATGATCAATGTGATCCTGCAATGTGTACAATCAGAAAAATGAGAAATTATACTTCCATTTATGATTTATCAAAACGCATAAATGAATTCTACTGTCATGTATAACTAATTAGAACAATTTTTTTTTTCTTTGGTGCTGGGGATTGAACCCAGGGCTAGAACAAATTTTTTAAAATTTAAAAGTAAAAAAACCCATAGTGCTATGGATTGAATGTCCTCTTGAAAACTCATTGAAATTTACTTGCCAATTTAAAAGTATTAAGAGAAGGGGTCTTTAGAAGTGACTAGGTTATGAGAGATCTTCCCTTAAGGAAGGATTAAAACCATTATTGTGAGTGGATTAGTTATCGTAAGTGGGTTTGTTTTAAGTTCGGCTCCCTTCTTCACAGTCTTATGTATGCTTGTTTGCCCATTCTGCCATGTTATGGCACAGGAAGAAAGCCCTCATCAGTTATAGCTCCTCGAATCTGGAACTCTCAGAATCCAAAACTGTAAGCCAAATAAACCTCTATTTTTTATAATTTACCCCGTCTGTGGTATTCTTTTATAGCAGCAGAAAACAGACACATATGATCTAGTAATCTCATTTCTGGGTAGATAACCAGAGGAAATGCAATCATATGTCTAAGAGACACCTGCACTTTTATGTTCATGCAGCATTATTCACAAAAGACAAGATTCAGAAACAACCCAAGTATGTGTCAATGAATGAATGGATAAAGAAAATATAGCACATATACCCAATGGAATATTATTCAGCAAAGAAAAAGCAAAGCCTGTCATTTGCAACATGAGTCAATCTGAAGGACAATAATTAAGCCAGACACAGTAAAACAAACATTATATGATCTCACTTATATGTGGATTCTGAAAAAGTCAAACAGAGAATAGCATGGTAGTGGTCAGAGACTGGAGTGTTAGGGGAAACAGGGAGATGTGGGTCAAAGGACACATGCCTTTAGTTCTAAGAAAAAGAAGTTCTGAGGATCTAATGTAAAAAGCAAGGTGATTAGTTTAATGGAGTAGATTTTAAGTGGCCTTCCCACACACAATGTGTGGTAACAGATGTGTTTTCCTCTGATAAAGTCTGAATTATTCCTGTATATGCTGTCCTTATCAACAACCTAAGAAACATAAAATTTCAAGATTCCCCATTACTACTGCCTAATGCCTAAGCTAGATGAATTTTCCACAGGACAAAACCAGAGATCTTAAGAGTTTATTCTGAAAATGACAGTACTAGTTATTACTGATAGATTTATGTAGTTTAATATTCATTTGAAAGGGTTAGTTCATATGGCTTCAAAGCAAAATTCAAAAACAAACAAAACTTATGAAATAATCTGGAAAATTTGATTATTTGATGGCATAAATATAAAGGTCACTGTCACAATGGTTCCAACCTGTGAAATGTTCAGTAAATTCCTGCTCCAGTTTCATGGCTCTCTCAAATGTTTTTCTGGCTTGTTCTTCTGTTAGACGCTTATTCATCTCCCTATGCAAATAAATTTTGAAATTGGTAATTATCATATTATAATGCCTTTTGAAAAAAGAAGACATATAAAGTATTAAATCATGTAAAGTTCAGCTCTGTTGAAAAACAAAGGTGTCAGATTATTTTGTTTTATACTTAGAATGACAAAATGGTTTTAATACATTCTGCACTAGCTCAAAGAAGCCAAAAAAATTAAGCACTAATCTATGATAGTTTGACTTTGATAAAAAGTTCATATTGAAATGCAATTTACAGATCTATCCGCCGATTTACATAAAGTAAAGGGGGCATATGAACATATAAGACACCATCACGAGAAGGCAATCAGAAAATAAAATAAAAAAATCAGAAGGCAATCAGAAAATATAGTCTGGGGGAAACCTGCAGAAGAAATATCTGGTCCCCCCCACCCCAATTAATTACAGCAGTGAGGAGTAGGGAGAAAGAGGAGGGAGAATCTATAGATTAAAAAACTGTCATAAATATAATTTATTTGGAACTTAGATAAATAAACAAATTGAAAAAATAAAATTTATGAAATAATTAGGAAAATTTGATGATATAAGATAAGCAATTATCTTCTGAATATATATTAAAATATATGGATGAAATGATATATTGTCTGGTATTTGTTTCAAAACAATCTGGAGTGGTGGGGCAAAAAGATGGGGAACAGGTAAAACAAGACTGATATTAAATTGACAAATTGTGTTGCAGCTGGGTATACAGGATGATGGGTATACAGGAGTTTTCTCTGAACTTATGAGGGAAAGCTTTCATTATTCCACCATTAAGTATCATGTTTGTGTTGTTATCTTGTGTAGTTACTGTCTAGTGCCCTTTCACTATACTGTATTCCCTTGAACATTTCTTGTGGGTAGGTCTAGCGATAATGAATGTCCCTCAGCTTTTGCTTTTCTGAGAATGTCTTAATTTCTCCCCCATTTTAAAGGACAGTTTTGCCAATTATGGGATTCTTAGTTGACAGTTTTTTTCTTCAGTACTTTTAACATATCAACCCATTACCTTCTGACCACCAAAGTTTTGGATGAGAATTCTACTTATATTGTTACTGGGAAATCTCTTATATGTGATGAGCTGCTTCTCTCGTCATGTTTAAGAAACTTTGTCTTCCAACGGTTTGATTACAATGCGCCTTAGGGAGGGTCTGAGTTTATAAAGCTTGGAATTTATTGAATTTCTTTGGTGTTTATATTCATGTCTTGTATGAATTTTGGGAAGGTTCTGGCTATTATTTCTTCTGCTCCTTTCTTCTATTTTTGGGTCCACATGATGATGTCCCATAGTTTCCTTAGGCTCTGTTCACATTTCTTCAATGTTTTTTCTTTCTGATTCTCAGACCGATAATTTCTGTTGTCCTATCTTTAAGTTCTGAATCTTTCTTCTGACTGCTCAAATGTTACTTTGAGTCTTTACAGTGAATTTTTATTTCATTTATTGTTCTCTTCAGCCCCAGAATTGCCTTTTGCTATTGTTTTTTAAGGTTTTCTCTTTACTGAGATTTCCATTTTGCTCATATATTGTTTTCTTAACTTTGTCCATATCATTTAGTTCTTTGAACATCATTAAAAGTTGTTTTAAAATCTTTGCCTGACATCTGGTCTTTCTCAGGGATAGTTTTGTTAACTTATTTTTTTCCCTCTGAATGACCCAGTAAACTGCTTTCTTTCCTTTTTATATATTTTTTGGCTCTTTGGATTTTTTCCAGAAGCACTTTGTCACTGAGTTACATCCCCAGTGCTTTTTATTTTGAGTCAGGGTCTTAATAAGTTGCTGAGGCTGGCTTTGAATTTGCAATCCTCCTGTCTCAGCCTCCAGAGTTACTGGGATTACAGGTATTCCACCTTGCCTGGCACCCCCGATTAATTTTTAAATGCTAAACCAACCCTAGACCCCACTATTACATTTTACCTTACTTGAAATTTTGAAAAAATTGTTGGATTCAATTTGCTCATATTTTGATATGGAATTTTGCATCTATATTCATCATTAAGAATGACTCATCATCTTCCTTTCCTATAAAGTTCTTATCAGGTATCAAATTAATGGCAAAAAGTAGAAAAATCTGTTTGAGATTTACATCTTTCTTAGCTTTTGGTAAAATTCATCAAGTCCTCTTGGCCTGGTGTTTTATTTGTGGAAGAAATTTTTTTGGTCACAAATTCAAATTCTTTTTATCAAGACTTTAGAATTTCTTAACATTTTTTGAAACATAATTTTCAAACATGGAAAAGCAATTTAACAGATATATGGCATGATGAATTTTTATAAACCTGCATATACCTGTATACTTAATTCTTAAATCAAAATATAGAGCATTCCCAGTATCCCAGAATCTAAGTGTGCTCACTCCAGCAACCACACTACCCTTAAAGGGTAACTTTTATAAGCAATAATTAAATATGGAATAACAGATTATATATACTTTTAGTTCTGGGATTGTTTTTTAATTCAAATTGTATAAACAATTTTATACATAAGAGCCTCTTCCCTACTTTTGTGTATAGTGGAAGATTGCTCATTTTCATTAGTATGATGTACTTCTCTCAACAATCAAATACATGTCTTTGATTAACACATGCAGTACTTCTGTTGAGTATATACCTGGGAATGAGACAGTCATAAGTTAAGCTTATGTTCAGCTATAGGAGATACTGTGGACAATTCACCACTGTGAATGTACCAATTTACATGTCTAACACTGTTATGAATGTCAGCTTTTTCATTTTAGTTATTAGGGTGGGTAGGTAGGTAGGTAGTAGTATATAACACTATGGTTTTAACTTGCATTTCCATGATTAATTCAGCACCATTTTTTTTTATTGATTATGTGGAGATCCTTTTTTGTGAGGCTGTCAAGGTCCATTTTTCTATTGGATGTCATATGGCAAACATTTTAATGGCTACTAAACCTGTAGTAATATCCTCTCTTTTATTCATCTCATTCATGATGCTGACATTGATATGCCTTTGTTTTTTTTTCTTGATCATTCTTAATGGTTTATTATATTTCAAAGAAAACATGTTTGGAATTATTTATCCTCTCTAATGTATGTAGGTTTTCCATTTCATTAATTTCTAAAAGAGTTTAAATTACAGCTGGTCATGGTGTACACTTCCAGTTACTGGGGAGGCTGAGGAAGGACAATATCAAGTTTGAGGCCCGCCTCAGCAACTCAGCAAGAGAAATCCTGTCTCAAAAAACAAAAACAAAACAAAGGAACAAATAAAAAGAGATGGGAACATTGCTCAGTGGTAGAGTGCCCCTAGGTTCAAACCCTAGTACCATAACAGTTCAGATTTTTAGCATTTTCCCTCTAATATTTGATTTTCAATATTTTTAATATTTAAGGCTTTATGTTCTTTTGAGCCTTCAGCAAGGCCATAACAACCTTCAAATTTATTTATTGGGTAATTTCACTACTATTTAGTTCAAGACATTTATAATTTATTCTGTGATTTTTTTTCTTTGGCTCATTTTGAAGTATAATGCTTAGTTTCTAAATATATGAGGATTGTCTAATCATCTTTTAATTTCATTGTGATCGGAAGATATTTGTTTTGTTTTCTTTCTTTATTTGGGGGGCAGGGTACAGGGGATTGAACTCAGGGGCACTCAACCAGTGAATCACATCTCCAGCCCTATTTTGTATTTTATTTAGAGACAGGGTCTCACTGAGTTGCTTAGTACCTCACTATTGCTGGCTTTGAACTGAAGATCCTCCTGCTTCAGCCTCCTGAGCCGACGGGATTAGAATCGTGCACCACCATGCCCAGTGTTTTCGATCACTTGAAATTTGTGATCCAGCAGATAATTAGTTTGGGTAATTGTTTCATGCATATTTGAAATCAATGGATATTTTGCAGATGTTGAGTACAGTGTTTAACGTAGGTCAGAAAGTTTTTAATGTGTTTTTACAGTGCTGAAAATTGAACCAGGGCCTTGTGCATGCTAGCAAGTGCTGTAACACTGAGCCACATCCCCAGCCCTGGCAGAAAGATTTAAATTGTGTAGTTCTATAACCTTACTGATTTTTAAAATTTTTTTAAGTGTTTCATGACAGATGTGATAAGTTCTCTCATATTTTGGAATTATATTTTCTTCCCTGTATAGGGGAACCAACTGTCAAGTTGTGCTTCTTCTATTTTGCAAAAAAGGTATAAATATATTTCTTGGTAGAATAAATCTTTTATTTTTATTAAATGTTCTTTATCTCTAGTAATAATTCTTGCCTTAAAATATGCTTTGACAGCAATATAAAACCAGTCAACTTTTGGTTAATGTTTGCATGGTATATGATTTTATTTTCCACCTTTCTAGAACCTAAAATTCAAGGTGTTTCTTATGAAGGTGACATATGTTCATTTTTTCTTCATCCATTTGACAAATTTTGCTTTTAATTAGAACATTTAATCTAGCATTTAATGAGTCAATAAATAGACATTAGTCTATCAAAATATTTGGGTTCATTTATACTATCTTACTTTATCTGTTCTTTTGCCTCAAGGGTTCTGCTTCTATTTGCCCTTTCTTAATTTTTGTTTAGATTCTAGTTTTGTATATTCATTCTTTATTTACAGTACTATGCCTGTTACCTTTTACTTTAGTAACATTAAAGGCGATGATAACAGTGAAGGTTAATATCACAGTGCTTATTTAATCCTCAAAACACCCTATAAAATGGGTATATATACTATTATTATCTCCATTTTATAGATAGAGGAAATGAGATGCAGGGAGGGTAAATAAATTACTCAACAGTGACTAGATGTGTATTTAGAGGTTATACTTTGGACATTTATACTTACATGATATTCTCCATGGATTTGGGTTTAATAAAAATGGATATTGGGTAAAGTTGTGCAATCTGTAATCTTTTTATAGCATTTCCAGACACATCAAGTATACAGTGTTTGCCCTAAAATAGAAAAAAAAAAAAAGCATCTTGTAATTTAAGGAGTTCATATCAATAAATTATAATTTCAACTTTGTAAGCATATTAAAAAATTTAATATTGTGAAATACTTCAAACATATAGAAAAATACTAGACATAACGTACCCCTCATCTATTTTAAATGGGTATATTTTATGATTGCTTAAAATTTAAAAAATCTTGACATTGTCCCTTACTGGATAAGGGGTAAAAAAAAAAAAAAAAAAAAAAAATCCTGGTCCAGGATGCAGTTCAGAATTACATATTGCATTTAGTTGTAATATTGCCTTAGTCTCCAACAGTCTGGCATAGTTCCTCAGTCTCTGTCTTTCTTGACTTTTGCATTTTTGAAGAGTACAGAACATTTATTTCATAGAATATGCCTCAATATGGGTCACAGCCTGTTCCCTCATTATCAGATGGAGGTCACAGGTTTTTGGGTAGGAGTACCTTGAGTATGATATTGTGTCCTCAGTTCATCATATCAGGGAGGCATATGACATCTATTTGTTCCACTACTAGTGATTATCATTTTATCACTTATTAAAAGATTAATCTGTCAGTTTTCTCCACTGTAAAATGATTGTTTTTTTGCCTTTGTAACTAATATGTATTTTGATAGAGGATATTTTGAGAATGTGTAAACACCCTGTTCCTCACAAAATTTTCACTCATTAATTTGAGCATGCCTGATGATTCTGGCCTGAAACCATGGTATTTTTCAAGACTTCCTAATTTCATTAGGATTAGTAGACATTCTAATGCAAGGCAAAGCTTTCCCATCCATCCTTTTATTTATTCATGTATTTGTTTATGACACTCTAGACTGCTGGATTCTTATTTTATACTATGTATTATAATCAGTTTTTATCATTACTTGTATCAATGTTCAAATAGTAACATAGTTCTCAAAATCAAAATTATAAAAAAATGTATACTCAAGAGAACTGTCAACGCCTCCAATCTCTTCTACCACATTCTCCTTTCCCCATCTTTTCCTTTCCTTTGTAGGTAATCAGTTTCGTTAGGTTCTGACTTGTCCTTCCTGTTTTTTCATACAACGGAGTAAATATGTGTATGCTCTCATTTCCTGTTTTGGGGTATCATGCCATGCACCTTTTTTGCATGTTGCACATCAGTTCACAGATATCCTCTTTATTATTATTGTTAGTTTCAGAAAACTCTATTATATGGATATAAAGTTGATTATTCAATTATTCTTTTATTTCTGAGATTTAGATGGTTTCCTTATTTCAATTATAAACAACGTTACAATGAAAACTCTTTTGCAAATGTATTTTCATATTGCTAAGCGTGTCTTAGGGATAAATTCCTAGAAGTAAAGTTATGTGGTTTTGCCAGGTATTGCCAAATTCACCTCCAAAAGGCTATACTAGTCTGTATTTCCAATAGTAAAGAATGAGTCTGTTTCCTCAGACTCATGTTTTCATACCCCCCACTTTCAGATAAGTGAATAATCGAATTTTAGTATAGTTTTAATTATGTTTCTTTAATAATGATTAAGATTGGGCATCATTTCATATGTTTAAAGGCTATTTTTATATCTTATTTCTGTATGAAGTGGGTAGAGCAGTTACCACTTATCTGCAAAGGATATGTTCGAAAATGCCTAGGTAGATGCGTAAAATCACGAACAGTACGGAACCCTATATATTGTTTTTTTTTTCCTGTACATACATCCACAATTTAATGCCTTTTCTATCTTAACTAATCACTTACCATGCTCTGTAGCCATAACTTTTATAGTCTGTGGCATGACAGCAAGACTAGAATTAATTTCTTTTTCCTTTTACACAACTGTATGGATAGATTATGTTCTTACCATATAGATCTGGGCAACCACAGCATATGTTATTTTTTCTTTAGTTCAGAACATTCACTTTGAGCATATTACAGCTTCTCTTTGGCATACACTAGTTGCCACCATCAGTACTTTGGTGTTTTGAGGACATTAAGTAAAGGTTACTTTTTGGGGGTGGTGGTGATGCCAGGGATCTAACACAGGGCCTCATGAATGCTAGGCAAGCACTCTACCAATGAGCCACATCCTTAGTCCCCAAAGTAAGTGTTACTGAATACAAGAGCTGTGATACCTGACAGCTGATCTATAATTTAGACGGCTATTAAGTGACTAACAGGCAGATGGTATACACAGTGTGGATATAATGGAAAAGAGATGATTTAGGTTCAGGGTGGGACAGTATGAGATTTCAGCATGCTACTCTGAATGGTGCCCAAATTAAAACTTATGAATTATTTGTTTTTAGAATCTTCTATTTAAAATTTTTGGAACTTGGCTGACTATGGATAAGCAAAACTAAAAAGCAAAACTAAAGAAAAGTGGGGGTCTACTGTTTTCATACCTTTTTTCTTGCAAATGTTTTCTGACCCTGTTAATGGTGTTCTCAAAAAGTTTTTGGAAAAGCTTTTAGGACATAAAAAAGTTAAAAAACATTTTAAGTGGTCAAATTTATAGATCTTTTCTTACGTCTGATTTGGGGGAGGGATAACCGGGGATTGAACCCAGGGGTACTTTACCACTGAGCCACATCCCCAGCCCTTTTTTTGTATTTTATTTAGAGACAGGGTCTTGCTGAGTTGCTTAGAGCCTCACTAAGTTGCTGAGTCTAGCTGTGAACTCATGAACTTCCTGTCTCATCCTCCTGAACCGCTGGGACTGTGCCTGCTTGGCTATTACATCTAATTTTGATTCATGACTAAAAAAAAAAAAAACAAAAACAAAAAAACAAAAAAACCCTTTCCTATGACCAGGTTGTGTTTTCTGTTCTCAACTGTAGTAGAACTAATTTTCATGTACAGTGTGAGGTATGAACCTATAATTTGAATTTTTTTTCCAGATGTCCCATCACCATTTATTAAAAAGTTCATTACTAAAAGCCTCAGTGACTTGAAACCTTTATCAAATATTGTGTTTCTATGTGCACTTACCTAAGAACAACGGATGTCTTTCCAATTGTTCAAGTCTAAATTTCTATCTTCCAGGAGTACTTTGTTTTCTCATATAGTGCCTATATATTTCTTAGGTTTACTAAGTATTTTATATACTATTCTTATAGTATAAATGGGCTTTTCTTTATCATATTTTCTAATTAGTTATTGCTCATGTATTTGAAGGTTAAGATCTATATATTAATTTTATTAATTGCTAATTACTGTAAACTTTCATTTTATAAGTGTTTAATTTTATAATGGCTTTATAATTTGTTTTAAAAAGTAAATTTTACAATTGATTTTGTATTGTTTTCCAGGTATACTATACTATCTGAAAATATAGTTATATATCTTTTCCAATTTTTATGCCTCTAATTGATTTCTTTATCAGCAAAGACTTAATACCTCAAGCATGATATTGAGTAGTAGTGAAGATACTGGTAATTCTTGTCTTTTTTCTCACCAAAATGCCTTATCTTCTGTTAACCCATTTTGTCCCATTGTCTCACATATCACATTTGTCCAACATCCTATTTAAAGGATGGCACGCATATATATATATATATATATATATATATATATATATATATGTAAAAGATACTATAATATTCCAGTGTCCTATTTGTAGGACAACTTGTATTTTTGTTCTTAATGATAATAAAAGATATATAAGCTCCAGACTATGATATTCAACCTATTTTAATGTATGTATATTGATTTTGTTGGAACAGTCACAGAACTGAAGACTTGGAACTTAATAGGTTAAGAATTTAAAACTACTAACTAGTCATCCATACATCCATCTTATGCCCTCTTTGTAAAACATACTAACAATCTCTGTATTTCTGAGGTTTTTTGGTAGCATCTGGATATATGTATACTTCCTTATATATAAGTATGCATATATCATATGTTATGTTTACCAAATATATTACATACTATTTCTTATATTACAAGTGGGGTTTTCTCTGTCATATCTTCTATGGATTATTCGTGTGTTTGAAGGCTACTCATTTCTACATTAATTTTATTAATTGATGCCTTACTCTAGTGTGTGTTTCTTTTTGGTACCGGGGATTGAACCCAGGGGTACTTAATCACTAAGCCACAATCCCAGTCCATTCTATTATTTAGAGACAGGGTCTAAGTTGCTGAGGCTGTCTTTGAACTCACAATCCTTCTGCCTCAGCCTCTAGAGCTGCTGGGATTATAGGCGTGTGCGCCAGTGCCCAACCTAGTGTTTCATTTTATGAGTCTGATTTTATAATGGCTTTATAATTTATTTTGAGGTAAATTTTATAACTGAATATGTATCATTATCCAGATATACTATACTATCTGTAATATGACACTGGGGTTTGTCAACTAAAATATTTATAGGTTGAACATCCCTAATCTAAAAATTCAAAATCTGAAACTTTTGAGTACTACTAACATGATGCACAAAATAATTTTCTTTCTATCTCCAATAGGTCAATTTTGGAAAACTGCACTTTTCCTAAGGAAATTATCCATTTTATCTAAGCTTTCAAATTTATTTCCATACAAATGTACGAAGTAATCTTTTATGATTTTGTGTTTCAATGATTATTTCTTCCCTCTCTTCCTGTTTGAATTAATGACTTTTCCTTTAAAAAAATCAGGTCAGCTGGTGGTTTGTTTATTGTGTTAGTTTTTAAAGATCTTCCGTTTTTCTCTTATTAAAAATCTTTATTAATTATTACAATAAAAATGTCACTGAAAAAAATTTTTCCAAAAGCACCAGGACTTAATTTTTTCATAAAACAGCTTAAGGCATAATGACACTCAATAACCTGCACATATTTAAATATACAATTTGATAAATTTTAACATGCTCCAGTTAAAAAGTTCCAGTTGTTCCATGTCTTTGCCAAAACTAGATATAGTCAGTTTTAAAAAATTGAGCCATTCTAATGGGTAAGCCTCGTGGTTTCAGTTTGCATTTCCCTAAGGACTAATGATATTAAGCATCTTTTCATGTACTTTTTGGCCATTTGTATACCTTCTTTGGAGAGAGAAACATCTATTCAAATCCTTTGCGCCCTTTCAAAATTGGGTTTCTTGTCTTCATTGTGTTATAAGAGTTCTTTATATATTGTATATGAATTTTAAAAAATCAAGTACATGACTGAAAACCATTTCCTCCTAGTGTGTAGTATTCTTTTAACAATGTTTTCTTCAAGAGCAGAGTCTTAATTTTGATGAAATCCAATTTATCATTTTTTTTTTTTTCTTTCAAGAATTGTGTTTTTGGTGTCAAAGAAGATTCCCTGTCTAATTTAAAACAAAGGTAATTTTGTCCTTTGTTTTCTGGTAGGAGGTTTACAGTTTTAGAATTTACATCTATGATACATTTTAAACTAATTTTTATATATGGCTGAGCTATAACTAGTCAGTTGTTTAAATACCACTTACTGAAAGACCCTCTCTTTCTCTACAGAATTTGTACTTTTGTCCATATGTCCTTATGTGGGTCTGTTTCAGGATTTTTTTTTTTTTTTTGAGATAGAGCCTGGCCTTCTGGGTTCAAGTGATCCTCCTGCTTGAGCTTCCCATGTAGTTAGAACTATAGTTGTGTACCACTACACTGGTTTATTTCAGAATTCTTTAGTGTGTTCCCTTTTTCTGTATTCCATCTTCATGTCAATATCACATTGTTATGATTACTGTTTTCTTAATAAATCTCAAAATGAAGTTCTGTGAGTCTTTAATTTTGTTCTTTTTCAGAATTATTTTGGCTATTCTAAGTTTTCTGCATTTCCCATATAGATTTTAGAATTACTATGTCATTTTAAAAAGGTCTACTTGGATTTTTACTGGGGTAGTACTGAACCTAGGAGCTCAATTTGAACTGAGTTGATATCTAAATCATATTGAGTCATTCAATCTATTATTTTAAATTTTTGATTAACATGTATTTTTTGTACATATTAATGGGGGTATGACATTTCCATATATGATTACAGCTTGCATTGATCAAATCCAACCTCTCTCTGCCCTTACCTCTTCCCACACTCTTTCCAACTACTACTAATCATTATTCTACCACTTTTTTTTTCAAGTGTTGAATTTTTAAAATGTGGACAAATTTCACTTGGTTATGATATATCATCTTTTTTTATATACTGTTAAATTTGCAAAACGTTTAGGATTTTTGCATCCATGCAGGACAATGGCCTGTAGATTTCTTTTTTTGATAATGTACTGTTAAGTTTATAAATCTAAGAATGGACTCATAGAATGAGAAGTATTTCTTTTTTTCCATTTTTTTTTTTTCTTAAAAAGTTTCCAGTCGGCTAAGACCTTTTTGTTTTTGATTTTCTAACAATACTACTTATAACATTTCTATTTTATGGAATGTCTTAATATTTTCTTTGGAACCTAATGTATGATCATTTATTTTTTTTTTTTGATGAATGTTCCTCAGATGTATACTCTATTACCAGGGTGTAACATTTCACACTGAATATGCATGTTGTTCATATCCTTTATTACTTTTGTCTTTGCTGTACGTACACCATCAGTTGTATGTCAAGGACACCTCTCCATTTTAATTCTTTTCTCCCCTGAAGAGCTGCCTTACCCAAACTATCTCCTTTTGAATCCTTTCTGTGCTTTTTAGATACCTTACCTACTGTGAATTAATAGGACTTCCTTTAAGTAATTTTTTAAACTTGCAGAATTTCTCTTTGTGGGATTTCAGATCAACCTGAGGTTCACTGTTTGCTCTCCTTTTTTTTTCTCTTCCATTCATTTTATTCCCCCAGACTGCTTTTGCTTTCTACAAGGTTTGCCCTAAAAATATTCCACTGGAATTTGGAATTTACTTTTATTTTTCTCAATAATTTGAAGTGTTATTATTGGTCTTTTTGTTAGGCCAATGGTGTGGTTTGTAAATTTTAAATGAGAATTCAAGGGAAACAATATATTCCAAAAAAGTTAAAGTTCCAACTATTTTCTCACCTTTCAAGGGAAAACTACCAGCTGGGTGCAGTGGTGCACACTTGTAAACCCAGCAACTCGGGAGGCTGAGCAAGAGGATCATAAGCTTGAGGGTAGCTTAGGTAATTTAGTGAGACCCTATCTCAAAAAATAAAAAGTTCTGGGGTGTAGCTCAGAGCCAGAGCACCCCTAGTTTCAATCCCCAGTAACATGGGGGGAGCAACAAATCCCCAAAACAAAAAACAGAGGGAAACTACTATAATAGTAGCTGTTATATGCACCTATTTGTGTTATTTCCATGCATGTTTTAACATTTATTAAATATGTGATTCATAAACCATACAGACTATCCTATGATTTAAAAAATTCTTATAAATAATATACTACTTGCAATTTCATTTACTCATTCTATTATTTGGATGAGTGTCTCCCAAAAGTTCATACGTAAAGGCTTGGTCCCCAGAGTGATGGTGTTGGGGTGTGTTGTGAACCTTTTAAGAGGAAAGGGTTTATGTCATGGGTGTAGGGTATGCTTTAAAAGGGACTGTGAGACCTTACACATATTCTTGAGATGTGACTGCTTACTCAACATGCACTCCTGCCATGATGTATTATTATCTGCCCTTATCAGATACCAAACCAATGGGGTTGCCTGATATTGGACTCTGAACCTCCATAACTGTGAACTAAATAAATGTTTTTTCTTTATAAAGTTAGTTGTATCATATATTTCATTACAGTAATGCAAAGCTAATACAATTTACTATTTTTTTCTTTTTACTGTTTTTATTTATCTATAATTATATATACAAAACAGTGCTGAAATCATGTGTACAGCTTAATATTCACAAAATGAATGCACCTATGTAACTAGCACCTAAGATCATAAATCCAGAACCACCTTGTATTCTCTTCTGGAGCCAAAGAAGCCAGGTAAAAAATAATGTACACAACATGGGTCTACTTATATAAAGTTCAAAACCAGGCAAAATTAACTGATGATGAATTAAGTCACAATAGCACTTACCTTCAGAAGGGAGGTAACAGCTGAAAGGGGGTGATTTCTGAAAACACACATGAACTTTGACAGTTCCAAACTTAATTAATGGAATCAGAGTATACACTGATTGGGTTTTCCAGATACATATAATCATATATCTGTAAACAGCTTTATCTTTTTTTTAGTTTACATTTCTATTTTGTTTAACTTTCTTGGCTAAAATTCTGAACACAGTGTTAAAAAGTTGAGCAGACAGTGGGTATGTCTTATTCCTGAGTTTGGCTGGAAAGCTGCTTTTGGGCATAAGTACAATGATAATGAGTTATTCATTACTTTCGACACCTTGAATACTTAATTCTATCAAATGTCTTCTGCAAACAATTTTTTCTTTAGCTTTAATATATTGGTTATCTAATACTGAATTATCCTTACATTTTCCAAAATAAACTGAACTCAATCATGATTAATACTTTTTGAAAGTGCTGTTGGATTTTTACTAAAAAATCATTAAACTTTATTCTGATATTCATGTCATTGGCCTAGAATTTTATTTTTGGTACAATTTTTGTCAGGTTTTTCAATGCTTTTATACTAACTTAAAACAAATTTGGAAAATTTTTTCCTCTTTTTTTGCAATTTAAGATACAAGATTCAGTCTCTGTAAATGTTTAAACAACACTGGGAATATTTGATTTTAATTATTTGGTAAAAATTATAATCTGGGCCTAATGCTTATTTTTGGTAGGAGGTCTTTTAATGAGTTGTTTCTTCTATGTGTTGTTTGTTTTGGTTTTCTGTATGTATTAAATTTTGGCAATTTGCATTTTTTTTTAAAAAGCTTTCTAATGTGTATAAAAAGTCAGTTCAAAAAAATTCTTGTTATTACTCCCTTGTCATTTTAAGTTCTTCTTAAATCAGTTAGTCTATTTCATCGAACTTCCTCATCTCCCAACCCTGTCAAATAATCAGCTTGTCAGTTTATTGGCTCTACTGTTCTGGTTTTCTACCAATTACTTCTGCTTTTCTTTGCAGCACTTGGGATCAATACTTTTTGCTTTTATCTTTACTAATTCCTTCTACAATTCACTATTATAATTCTTAGATTTACCAATGTGGATGCACCTAACTAGTGGATATATTAGTTTATTCATTCTAGCTGCTGTATCCCACTATATAAATAAATAATACTACTTAATTATCCATTTCTTTTTGTTGATTTTTCACATGATGAAGTATACTATCAGTATACTTATATGATTCTTATGTATGAATCTATAATTAGATATCAAAAAGCAGAATTTCTGGATCATAGGGTATGTACTACTTCTAGAAAAAGTATCATTTACACAATGTAGGTATTTCATGATTGTCTCAAACTATTAGTTTTGAAGGTATACAATATTTTGTTGATGTTTACTTTCAAGGCTCAAACAGTGATTAAGCATAGCAGTGTGTCTGGAGATACATTATTTTGGCCTTAACATAATATTGTTTTAATCCACGGTCAACATATTATCAGAATACTGTGAAGAAGGCTTGCAGAAATCTGTTGTTGTTACAGTGTTTTTGAGTTTTTACACATTTTTGAAGAAGAGGAATTTATTTATTTATTTTTGGTCTGATAGCAGTTCCAGAGCAACTACACTTATCTTGAACATCTCTTTCATTTTTACTGATGGATACTGTTGATCTTGGCTCCTTAACTATGCTACATGCTAGAAGACTAGAGCCAGACAAAAGGTCTATCTCTAGCAAAAGTTTCTAAAATAAGAACTTCCCCTCTTATGAGAGACTTGGGTTTCCATTTATTATCATTTTCTTTCTCTATCTTGTATGTTTTTCTAAGTTACTCAAAATTTAGTATCTAATTAAATAAATTCATAACATTAACAAAAGCAATCAAGGTTGTATTATTTATTTTATATTCTCCATACATACAAAGCAAAAGTTCTATCCCATCATTCTTTAATACTGTCAAAGACGTACCTGATTAGAAACTATATTTTGGAATTACTTTGATGCTCACCTTTTCTGCTACTTCTCGCACAGACTGAACACTTGTTCCATATAGATGGTTGTTATACTGTCCAGCTTCAATGAATTTATGTTCCTGGATATCTTTTTCCATCTGCTCTCTTGAAGTCACAAAATGATAATCTCTTCCATCTACCTCATAATCTCGTTTTGGTCTGGTTGTATCTTTAACAGAAAAGAGCTTGGGGAGTTATTTAATATTAAAAACACAATAAATCAATTTTTTACTTAAATCATTGCTTTGTAAACTTCAACACAACAGACATGAATTTAAATTGGAAAAAACAATAAGGAGGACAGAGAGACAATTGATAAAACAACCATTAAGTCATTAAAAATAATTGTTTATTTTTACCACACAGTGACAGGAAATGTTGAGAATAGTAATTATGAGTTTTAATTCTGGTTACTCACGAGGAACACAGGATCCAAATTTGTCAGGAAATTCTGATATCAAGTCATCATTTATTCTGTCTTTCATAGGTCCCAATATGATAACTGGTCGAGTATAATTAACTATAAAGACAAACTACATGTTAAAAGGGATAAACACTCAACAAACATTAATGTATTTTATTTCAACAGAGACCAAAAATATCCTGAACTGTCCCGAAAAAATATTTTTCTTCTTTTTCTGTATCACTGTACTATCAACCAAAGATGATTAATTTGCTATTTCATAAGCCTTTACTAAGATCTTCGACTTGACTCAATTTCCTGCTATAAGTCAACCAAATTAAATTTAGCATTCTTAGGAGATAATAATTCCATATATTGCTGATATTATGTCATTATAAATGATAAAGTGTTTTACTGATTTTTTAAATACTATTAAATTTTTTGAGGTATAGGAGATTGAATTAGGGGTGCTCTACCACTGAATTATATCCCTAGCCTCCTTTTAAATTTTAATTTTGAGACAGGGTCCCACTAATTTGCTGAGACTGGCCTTGAACTTGTGATCCTCCTGTCTCAGGCTTCCAAGTAGCTAGGATTACAGGCATGTGCCACTGTATCTGGCTACTGATGGTTTTTGAAGTAGAAACTATAAAGAAGCAGAGAGAAGAAGGGCAAACAAGAAACTGAATGTACTGAAGTGATGTAATCACAGTAGTGATCTAGAAATGTGATCTAACAGACTTTATACCATAGGTTGTAAGGGTGATTAGTAGTGAAAATCAGAACTAATACTGTGGTAGGAGAGATAAAAGGGAGTCATTAGTAAGAAAGATATGACAGAAGTAGAGTAACTAGGGACTAGAACCTGATGGGATGAGGAAGATAAGAAATAAAGTCAAAGATTGCTTCTAAGATTTTAAAAAAAGGTTACTGGGAAGGACAGTGATGTTATTATGAATGTTGGAAGGCTGCTTAGGAAGTAAAACACCAATATAGATCATGTTTATAATAATGAATATTTATATTATTTCTAATATACTGTGAGCTAAAACCCATGTTTCCTAAAATTCATGTAGTAAATTTCTACATATATTCACATAGCAAAAAATGTACTAAAATTCTTTATTTTTTATTGTAAACAAATGGGATACATGTTGTTTCTCTGTTTGTACATGGGAGTAAAGGTATACCATTTGTGTAATCATAAGTTTACATAGAGTAATGTTGTTTGATTCATTGTTATTTTTTCCCTTCCCCCCAACCCTCCCACCCCTCTTTTCCTTCTATACAGTCCTTCCTTCCTCCATTTTTGCCCCGCTCCCTAACCCTAACCCTAACCCTAACCCCTCTCACCCCCCATTATGTGTCATCATGTGCTTATCAGCGAGATCATTCGTCCTTTGGTTTTTTGAGATTGGCTTATCTCACTTAGCATGATATTCTCTAATTTCATCCATTTGCCAAAAATGTACTAAAATTCTAATATAACAATTTTTAAAGGTATGAGACAGAACTGTTTTCCAAATTAAAAAATTAAAAAAAAAAAAAAGACTAACACATCAACAGGCTTTACAAACCTTCTTGTTGATTCACTGGTTCATAAGACAACACATATTCTTCTTGACCACCTATCAGAAATTAAACACAGGTAAGAAAATCTGGAAAGATAACATGCTGATTTAATTCTTTATAGATAACATGAATTACTAAGACTTTCCTGAGAAAATGGCAAAGATGTAGAAAAAGACATCTCATAAAGTATAGCAAGATTTAGTTTAAAAAGGCCAATTATTAGGTCAGAAAAACAAGCTTGATAAATATAAAATAAAATGTAAATGTGCTATTTATTTAACAACTATCTTTGTTACTCTGCTATTGAAAATGTGCTACTTTTTAGGGTCTACCAAATATATTTAAGAGCATATTTTATTTTTAAAATAATTACAACTATCTTACAATTAAAATTTTTGAATACAATAGTAAAACTACTTTTCACTAATTCACTGAAGAAAAAATTCACTGATTATTCTAATTTTCAACTTATTTATTTATTTATTTATTTTTGGTGTTAGTAGTTGAACCGGGGGCTGTGTGCATGCTAGCTCTACCACTAAGCTAAATCACAAGCCCTTAATTCAAGGTTGAAAAAAATCAGTTAAAGTGAGTTAAAAAAGAGCTTTAGAAAAACTAAATCCTTGGGCTGGGGATATAGTTCATTTGGAAGAGTGCTTGCCTTGCATGCACAAGGTCCTGGGTTCAATCCCCAGCACCACAAAAAAACAAAACAAAAACTAAATACTTTCCTTCCAACAAAATACATTTTGCTTTGATCTTAAAAGCATATTAGAATTACAGCTTCTAAAAGTTAAATTAAAGATTTAGAACTTAGGAAATAAGCTAAATAAAAAAGTCTTCAAATGATATCTGAACCCAGTGAAAAGAATTAAAAACAGTTAAAAATTCTAGGAGTTCTTAACATATACACACATATAGAAAACAAACTAGAATCCAAGCAGTATCAACAAAAGCAACCAAAATTGGTTAATGTATTTGAAGATCTACTCTTTATCAAGATTCTATAAAACCTTTATCACTAATTTTGTCATCGACTTATTGTGTGTGTCTGCAGCTATAAGTCTTTTAAATTCATATACTGGATTAATATTTTTTACTACTTTAAAGGATGTATTTAAATGTATTTCTTGCTTTCGATTTCATTATTATATTAAACAGATATTTTACAAGCTGCTTTATAAAGAACTGGATATAAAACATGGTTTACATACTAGCAAAAACATGCAATTTGAATATTCCACACCTTAATAATTCATGCAAATGGTGAAAGAGACAGTATATACTTTCATTACCTCTTTTGAGTCTAGAAAGCCACTCAACTATTCTATAGTGGGTTCCAGTTTTAAGTTAGTAAAATGCTGAAATATAAGAAATCACATTCCCACAAGAAAAAGAAAAAAAATTAAATAACTCTTAAAGAGAAAAAAACTCAACTAAATAAATGAGGGTTAAAAGTATATATTGTCAACATGAAAAAATATTGGGGATTGATATTAATAGGATAGACCTTTAGAGCAGCCATACTCATCTGTAATCAAGATTACTTTCATATTAGACAGCAGTAAAAAAAAAAAAAAGTTAGAAAAGCAGTTTTAATTTTTAAGGTGCTACAACTGAGAATCCATGTACTTTCCCCTCCTCCCATGCCCCAATCTGTTTAAAACCTTGACATGCTTCTAAAGTTCACTTAAGAATATCAAGAATATTACTACAAAACAGCAAGAAAGAAAACTGCATTACTTTTAAAGCAATGGTTTAAAAATTTTCCTTCCTTACTTCTTATGTTCACCATACAGGTGGTGATAAATAATGACTAAATCCAGATAACTACTGGTAAGGCAGAGTAAGAAAGGAAACAAAGCTGGTTATAATTTAGCATTACTAAAAAACATTACTTTCAAGTCCATGTTAAAAAGAAAATTACTAAACAAAATATCAAAATACAAGTTTATGCCCCATTTAACCAGATATTTACTTTTTAAATATTATATTAAAACTTTGAAAATTATGTACACACTGAATATTCCTTATCCAAAATGCTTGGGACCAGAAGTGTTTCAGATTTTATTTTATTTTTTAATCTGCATAGACTTTACAGGCTGAGTATGCCCAATATGAAAATTTGAAATCCAAAATGCTCCCAAATCAGAAAGTTTTTTTTTTTTTTTTTTTTTTTTTTTTTTTGCGGTACTGGGGATCGAACTCAGGGCCTTGTGCTTGCGAGGCAAGCACGCTACCAGCTGAGCTATCTCCCCAGCCCAGAAAGTTTTTGATGACCACATAGGTACTGAAAAGTTCTGTGATTTTTTTTGGATTAAAGATGCTGAACCTGTAGTATGATTTTATTGTTTAAGTACAAATTTTACTTAGCTTTTCTTGATTTTAAAATATTAAACAGCTGATTTTCAGTTTTTAGGGCATATTGCTAAAGAAAAATCTACCCAAAGGATACACAGGTATTTCAGATTACAAAAGAACAAGTAATATAAAACACTTACGGTAACTACTTTCACTATCGCTGGCATTAGAAGTTACATGCTCTGAAATTGCAGGACAATGAACAAAAAAATAAAACAGTGTCATGAATATAGAAAGCTGATACAAGCAAATTATTAAAATAAAATATGGTGACATTATAAAACTGTTGAGATATAAGGTTTTTAAAAGTATTTTTGATGTTTTGAAGTTTGATTTTTTTTTTCAAATAAACAGCAATCAGCAAGGGCAAATACCTGTAATTAAGGATAACACTATTTTTGTGCACTTTACAAACAAAATCTACAGAATTAACAGCAAGTAGAATATGACAAAGAAGGTATATTTAGCATCACTGAATTTAGTTTATGAAATGGCAAGGAGACAAGTTATATTTGAACAAAGAGTTGTCCATTTTAATAAAGGAATGCCTTTGTAATTTAAAAATAGATCTTGTTTTTTTTATTATTATTGTATACAAATGGGATACATGTTGTTTCAGTGTATAGCCTCTTTCTTGTTGCTGAAGAGAAATGAAAATCTACATTTCTGAGATTATAAAAAGCATTATAGATATCAAATTAAATGTCTCAAAAAAAGTGAAATGGAAGAGAATTCTACAGGTTGGGAACTGCATTTTAAAACAGACCAGTGTTTCTTAGAAATTCCACCTTGATAAAATTAATAGTAGATACTTTGTAAAACATTGAAAAAAAAATCCATTCGAAACAAATATACCTAGTCAAAAACTGCCTGATCTTTCTTCTTCAAAGTGACCCCATTTCATAAACGGATTAAACAGGCACTCTTCTTAATGTACATGTAAATGTCATCTCTCAATAAAATATCTTCCTTCAATAAAAAAGAAAAAAATTTTTTTTTGGTACTAGGGATTGAACCCAGGGTGTTATTAACACTGAGCTATCCCTATCCCTTTTCATTTTTTCTTGGAGTCAGGGTTTTGTCAAGTTGCTGAGGGTCTCACTAAATTTCCCAAGTTGGCCTTGAACTTAAGATACTTCTGCCTCAGCCTCCCTAAGTTACTGGGATTACAGGTGTGTATCACTGTACCCGCTCGAGTCTAATGATTTTATTTATAAAACTAAAAACCAAAATTTTTAATGAGAGGGAATCAAAATTGCGGCTAGGGAAAGAAAATAAAAGTTTAAGGACAAGGAAAAAGTCTGAGGATAAATATTTGCTATACCATAATGCCTACTAGGCTTTCTAAAATGAAGCACTGTGGGCACATACAGAGAAATGGTAAATCCTTAAGATTTCAAGTTAAAAACAAATTCTTGGTTTGAGGAAAAACACATTTTTGAATTGCTATCATAGTGAAAAGTCTATTATTTTAACTTACAAAAGACAAGATATAACTTTATCATGGTTATTGCAAGTGGAATTGACTAACATGAGTACATGTAAAATGCAGTTTTTTTTTCAGCTTACATTTTAAAATTTATTTTTATGTTACTACACAGACTTCAAAACAATGATTTAAAAGTGTGTAATATTGGTTTGGGGTTGTGGCTTAGTGGTGGAGCACCTGCCTTGCAGGTGTGAGGCACTGGGTTTGATCCTCAGCACCACATAAAAATAAATAAAGGGTATTGTATCCATCAACAACTAAAAAAAATTTTAAAAAGAGTATAATATTACATTGGATTGGTAAATTATGACCTATCTTACCATTTATTATTTAGACATTTTAGTATGTCTTAAACTATTATTTTTATAAACATCAATTATAAATGCTTTCATTTTATAGCTTTTCACTTGTCCTATTCCCATCCCGCTCCCCATACTAGCAATTGAATCCAAGGATGCTTAACCACTGATCCATATCCCCAGCACTTTTTATATTTTATTGAGACAGGTCTCACTAAGTTGCTTAGGGCCTCGCTAAATTGCTGAGGCTGGCTTTGAACTCGAAATCCTCCTGCCTCAACCTCCCAAGCCACTACCTGACTCTGTCCTATTTTCTAAAAATTCATCCCATAAGTAGGAATGTCTCATTAAAAAAAGATAAATCTTAAGTTTACATTGATTGGTATTATACTCCTATAGTCTCTAATTTGTTAAAAAAAAAAAAAGAAAAATTAGTTATTACAATGGGGTAGAGGGGGAAAGAATAAATGAGTACTGAAAGAAACACAATTGGTTAATGTTGAGATAATAGTTATGGAAGATGTAAATTAATACTTGTGAGGTTTATTTTTACTATTAAACTGAAAACATCTGACATGTTATAAACAAAAATATAAAGATACTATTATCTTTTTTCTATCTTTTTTATTCTGGACTCATCCATTTGCCTGGAACTCTAAGATTGCCAAAAGCAAATCTGCAGGTTCTTTCAAACATTCTTTTATTTAGCTCCTCTACAATAAAACCTTGCTACTCAAAAGTTTGGGCCTTACATTAGCATCATCATAATCATAGTGTGGGAACTTACTAGAAAGGTGAATGATTTTTCCCCTGATTATTAAAATAATTTTGGATTGGGGATTTAGTTCAGTGGAAGAGGGTTTTGCCTAGCATGCATGAATCCCTGAGTTCAATCCCAGCACTACCAAAACAAACAATAACAAAACTTCCTGAAGGCACTTCACCAAAGAAGATAATCAAATAGCCAAAAAATATAGAAAAAAGTTATTCAAATTTACTTAAAAAAATTACTAATAGGGAAAGGCAAACTAAAATAACAAAGAATACTTCTAACATGCATCAGAATGGCTAAAATGAAAAAAAAAATGACTAGCATAGATAAAGATATATAGCAAATGAACTAGTATACCGGAGATAGGCAAATTGGTAAAACTACCTTGGAAAACTATCCATGAAGGACTGGTTCTAGGACCTGGGAGAGGACCAAAATCTGAGGATGCAGTCACTAATATAAAACAATGTAGTGTTTGCACGTAATCTAGACACACCCTCCTATATACTTTGTTTTTGGAGGGGTGCTGGGAATGAACCCGAGATCTCTTGCAAGCTAGTCAAGTGCTACACCACTGAGTTACATCCCCAGCCTTCTCCCATAAACATCAAATTAATGTTCAGATTACTTAATACCTGATACAAAGTAAATGCTATGTAAATAGTTGTTATATAGTACTATTTTGGAAATAGTGATTAGGAAAAAAGTCCATTCAGTACATACATAACCATCACAGGTCTACAACTACACAGTACATGAAAAGACATGAAGTGAACAAGGTTCAAACAGGTACTGGAGAGAGACTGAAGATCTGTGAAATGGCAGGAGGCTACAGCAGGTTAATATGCTCACATATCACTCCATTTGCACAGATTCAGTGAAATGCCTGGTGAACAAAGCAAATTCGAGTTTGTTTTTTGCAAATTTCTGGAATTCCATCCCCAATATTTTCAGTCCATGGTTGGTGGAAGCCACAGATGTAGAACCCATGGATATAGAAGGCTAACTGTATCTATTACAGCTGGACACATGCATATGACCCAGCAATTCTGTCCTTTCCTAGTTATTTCCTCCAAAGAAAGGCAATATAATATGTAGGGCCATAAAAGCCTTGTACAAGAATGTTTGAAACAACTATTCAAAACAGCCCCAAACATTTTATTTGCACATCTGAGCATATGTACACTTTCATTTTTTACTTTCTCATTTATATTTAAGCACTTTCCATGTCATTTTTAGAATGATTTCCAACAGTTACATAATACTACAACATATGAATAATTTTATACTTCATTAAGCATTTCCTTACTAAGAAATTTTAGGTGAGTTTCAATGTTTTTGCTGTTATTTTTAAATAATGATAAACATTCAAATATAAGAAGTCTTTATCTCCATTGCTAATTATATCTTTAGTATAATTTCCCTGAAGAGAATTTAGTGGATCAAAAGATGCTTTTCCAGAAAGATTATACTTATTTAATAATAGTATGTTAAAAGAAGCCATTTCATAAACCATCTCCCCATCACTGAGGTTTCCTTTACAAGAACAGTCTGCCACAGTGACAGGTAAAATATTATTATTTTGTTTATTGATTACTAGGAAACTTAAAACATTTTTATATATGCTTAGTGAATTTGCTTTTTTTTTTTTTTTTTTAAAGTACCAGGGATTGAGCCCAGGGGAGCCTAATCACTCAGTCACATCCACAGCACTTTTAAAATATTTTTAATTTAAAGGTAGGGTCTAAGTTGCTTAGTGCCTTGCTAAACTGCTGATGCTGTCTTTAAACTCATGATTGTTCTGCTCAGCCTCCTGAGTGCTGGGATTACAGGTATGCACCACTGCTCCTGGCTTTGCTTATCTTTTGAGCACTCTTGTTGCTAGTTTGGATCTGCAGTGCTCCCCCAAGGGCCCACATTTTAAGACTTGGTCCCCAGTGAGGCACTATTGGGAGGTGGTAGGAACTTTATGATGTGGGGCTCAGTGGGAGGTTTTAGGTCAATGGGGGAAGTATAACTTTGAAGGGGTTTGTGGGACTCCAGATTCTTCCTTTCTTGTTCTGCTCCTCAGTTATCAAGTAGTGTAGCAGCCTGCTCCACTATGCACTCCCCACCATGATGTGCTGCACCACAAGCCCCCAAAACAAGAGGGCCAATCTATAAAAGATCATAACCTCCAAAACTGTGAGTCCAAATAATCTTTTTCTCTTTATGAGTTGATTACCTCAAGCATTTGTTAAAATTAATAGAAAGTTAACATGTTTGTTTTATCCTTTGTCTAGTTTTCTAATGGATAGTTAGGTCTGTTTCTTTTTTTTTTTCTTTTGCTTTCAAATTTTTTACAGACTGCATATTGCGTCATTGTACACAAATGGGGTACATCATTTTGTTTCTATGGTTGTATACGATGTAGACTCATAACATTCGTGTAATCATACGTGTACATAGGGCAATGATATCTGCCGCAGTCCACCATTTTTCAAACCCCCCGATCCCTCTCATTTCCCCCTACATAATCTAAAGTTCCTTCATTCTTCTCTTATTCCCCACCCCCCACCCCCATTAGATATCAACATCCACTTATCAGGGAAAACATTCAGCCTTTGGTTTTTTGGGACTGGCTCATTTCACTTAGCAAGATACTCTCCAATTCCATTCACTTATTTCCAAATGCCATAATATTTTTCTTCTTACTGATTAGAAATTTATAGGATAAGGCTATCATCCCTTTAATATATATGATGCAAATATATTCACATTTTCATTTTTAAAATTTAGGATGTTTGAAATAAACACAAGTATTTCAAATCTCTCTACCCAAGCTTCCACCTTTCTACTCAAATATTTCTTCCTGGTAGTTTGTTCTCCCTGAACATTACATCATCAATCCCAAGTAATATGACTACTCTTAGATTTCATTTCAAACACAAATAAGTCTGATTTTGGCATCTAAAAGTTGTGCAAAACTCTGCTTAAATAGGTCTTTGGAAGAGAAGAAAGGAAGGAGATATGTAACAGGAAAATTATGTGCCTAACTGAGAAGATTTTTAGGTGTCTGACAAAATGGGAAATTGTAAAAACGGAAAAAATTTACAAATTTATTTCTGAGCACCTATATATCTTCTATTGGGCTGTATTTCCTTTTTTGTCTCTGTTAAAGGAATCTTATCCAGTTTTATTGCCTTGAGCTTCTTCAGAATTGCTTCCTCAAAGCATAAAAGCAATATAGGTTTCTATTTCTAGTTTTAAATATGATGATTTACCTCTATTCTCCTTGACTTCTGCTGTGTGTTAGTCCTGCTAGTCAGAATTATGTATGGAAAAGCAATTTCTCTCATGTTTTCTCTATTGTCAACAATGCAAATAAATAATTTATTAGTCTCTCTTTTTTTAGGACAAAGAATGACTGAATTCATGTGTATGAAAAGCATTCTATGGTATCACTTTTGTTTCTCAGCTCTTCAATTAAATATCCTATTTTTCATAGGTTGTGTGTGTGTTTACATATGGATGTACATTTTCCTTGATATTTAGTGTATTCTACATATCTTCAAGAAGCTATTCTATGTCTCTGGAATAATTTCCGCTGCAGACTTTTTAGGTGAGTTCTGTTCCAACAAGATTTAATGGTTACCTACATTAGGTTGCATGTATTTCCTCTTAAATATATATATATATATATATTTTTTTTAAGTTGTGAATGAATACTTATTTATTTATTTATATGTGGTGCTGAGAATCAAATTCAGTAGCTCATACACGCTAGGTAAGCACTCTACCACTGAGTCACAACCCTACCCCCTGCACATATTTTCTTCTGTTAAAATCTCACAGGATTTTGTTTAGTGTTCTCTGTATTCTGAACTTTAAAACACAGATAACTAAGGCCATATGTAGCATCCTTGATTCATCCTTCTTCCTATATTTTCTATTGTATAATAATGGGCAGTTTGACTAGTACTTTATGTGATCTATTATATGTGATATCATTAATCACATCCAGTTTCAAAATTCTGCTGATATTTTTGTCTTCTTCCACATTTTCTGAATAAAACCTTGATCTGATAAGTTACCAGATAAATACATTCTTCTAAATCCTATGAGATGAAGCAGATACTCATCATTCAAGTAACCTTAAGTTACTGTCCAGAAAGTCAAACCTCTTCTGATAATTAGTTGCCATTTTTCATATTGATTGTTCTTCTTCCCAAATTCCAACCCTCAATTAGAACTAGAGTTATAGTGTCGAAGTATCGTATGGGAACCAAGTTCTTCATTTAGTTCCTTTTCCTGTTAAGTGTTCCATAGATCTCTGTTACCTCAATTATGACAAAAATGGGTAAGTACATTTGATGATCCATATCATCTCTAAAATATATCAATCTCAAAATAAATTCTATAGCATCTATAATCTGTGGAAATGATTTTCTAGTTTTGAAGGTTTTTTTCCCGCAAATATAAGAGATTTTAAAAAGGATGCCACTAGTAATAAGAAATATGTGGTCCTTATGAAATTCTAAAAAGGCACATGCAAAAATAGCAATGTATGCTTAACAGAAACACTTATACATAAAGCATACTGTCTTCTATCTAATACAAACCTATGTCATTAAGGTTGAAATAAGTCAAGTACCTATAGTTTAGATTAATATTCCAATAAAAAGTTACCATGAATCAGAAAAAAATCTGTGAAACTGAATATTTATTAATGTAGATCTTAGAAAGCTAAAGGATATTGGCTGTATTCTTAATGACCAATGAATTACAAAGAAATGTTTTCAAAATGCTTAATGATCCAAATGGAAAGAACCATTTAGAAAAAAATATAGCCTAAAGATTATTTATGATTCACTGTAGCTAAAGTTACTTAGTAATATATGGCAAATTTTCACAAATAAGCAATTTGAGATTAACCAAATTTAAAATTTTGTCTGTTAAAATGACTTCTTGCTTTAGTAGTTCATTTGAACATTTACTGAATTCCTTTTGTATAACAGACTCTGTGGCAAACTCTATATAAAGATTAAGTACTAGCTAGAAAATTTAGAATAGTAAAAAACAACAAACAAAATCCCAAAACCCAAAACAGAAAAGATCTTGATTTAAAGGAAAACCAAAGGATAACATTTCTTATAACTCTTCTCATAACATAATCTCCTTAGAAAAGTAGTATACATTTTTCCTGCCAAAACTGCTATTTTGAACTTGTCTGTAATTTTTCTCTAATAATTAAAATCTATTGTTTCATAATTTCACATTATGACAATGCTTTTCTAATGCATAATCAAAGTAATTTTAACTTATTTTAACAACAACAACAAAAACAAAAAAGGACACAACACTCTAAGGGAGCATATGTCTACATTCTGATAATGAGAGCAGATAGTACTATTAAAAAAAAAAACTAAAAAAGTCTATATATTAAGAAATTCCTAGCAAAAGTAACTGCCATAAAAATTACAAAAAGGAAAATATAATTATGAGCAGGGAAATTTCAAGTGACATGTAAAAAATGGAGCATAAGAAAAACAAAAAGTATGTATTATAGATATAAAAATCCCAAGCATGTAATAAACATAAAAAGTCTAAAAGTAATCTAAGTCACACACCTCCTTATGCCAGAAAGGCACTACCATGAACCTCAAAATGTATCTGAATAAGGCAGGTCTGTAGATGGAGGTTAAAAAAATAACTTGGGAGTATTTTGATCACTTACTCAGGCCTTTTGATCCCATGTCGTCAGGGATCTCCTGTAGAGAGTAGTCCCCAGAGAGCAAGCAATAAAAAGATAATCAAAGAAAATAGTTGTCAGTAATGCATAAAATTGGTGCTACAGTAAGAGACAGTTCCAAGACCATTACAGGTGCACATATCTTACAGAGCATTGTTATAGATTTCGGAAATTTTGGAATGAACTAGCAGCTCATACCAGTGAAATGTAATCTATAAAAGGATAGAAGTTCTAGTTTAGAGACTGATTAGGGTAGAGGTGCAAAATTTGAGGCCAATTCTTGCTATGTTAAAAGTAAAATACATTATCTATACATAATGATGAAATAGGATAAAATGGAATGATTCCAGATGATCTAGTATTAAAGATTGGTAATGCCATGCCTAGAAATCAGGTATCCATGTTTTTCCTCCAAAACATTATTTGAATGTCTGTTTTTTAAATATAAGAACCCTAACTTCAAATAATTCTATTAATTTTTTACATGCTTAAATTATAAACATAAAGTCAAAAACACTGTTTAAGAGTTCCTAAGGTGCCAAAAAAGGTTAAGATTGGTATATAAAAGAATTTATGCCTGTTAACATTTCCCAAGGTCAAGACAATTAGTAACCTGTTGCAGCTCTTGAAACTGTCTCCATGGTAACAACCAACTGCAGGGCAGTAGGTCCCTCTACATTTATTTTCAGTTGACCACTGGATCCACATACTTACGGTCAGCATCACTTGTTTCCTGCTCACTCTGGTCCTTGTTCTTGTAGAAGGGAAATTTTCGGGAAAAGAGGTTCTTTTTACGCTTGTCATTGAATGACTGCTGAAGAAGAGAAGGAGGGGCAAAACAAAGGGATGTCTACTGTCTGTGTGTACAAAGGCCCAGCCTAGCAGCTCTGTGGAATCTGACTTCTGTGACCACAGTGTGCAGTTTCTATGAATTTTACTTTAATCATATAAAAAATGAATTTATAATTTTGTATGAACTCCTCTAATGTTTTACAAATGAAAATATTAAAAAATTTTAATGAGTACAATTCAGTTATATCTTATAATAAGGAATGCTACTTGACAAAAAAAAAAGGTAAAGAATAAATCAGATTACTATGTTAGCAAGTATCAAGCTATTTGTTTATATGAATCCATAGGTTTCTAGAAAAATTTCCAAGAATGGTACTAGGTGCCCTGTAACAAAAGTTATTTTTAATGTTATTTTGTTGCTCATTTTTGTGTATGTGTGTGTTAGGAAGTAATCTTCATTTTACATTGAACACAGGTTTCCATTATCTCTTTCTTTGTGGCTATACTAACAAAAAGGCCACCATTAGAAAAAAGTAAATGAAAAATTGAGTAAGTTGCTAATGCTAAATACTGAAAAACACCCAATCTCATTTTCTTTTTGGAAGAGGAAAAAGATAAATAAATGCTTATGGCATGAATTAGAAAATGGGAAGAAAACTAAGAGGTCCACCAGGCATACATACAGAGTCCAGAATTAATGTTATCTGAGGCAAGGAAGAAGAGTCAAGTCTCTTGGTCAACTTGAACACTGTTAACAACGGATTCACTTGTTTTTAAGCTGTACTACACTTATCTATTTTGAAAAATAAATATAAATAAAACAACCATATTCAATCCACTGGCAGCATACTCTGCATAGAGAATAAAAAGGTCAGTGCTCATCAAGGTCACAAAGAAAATTAAAAAAGATTCTAATAGTCTATTAGATAATTGCTATGAGGGAACAGAGCAACAGATTTAATATTCCTCGCTGCCCACAGAATGATGAGGCTATTAAAGAGGAATGGTTTCTTTTGTAATTTCTCTGCAATAGACATTAATGTTTAAAAGGAAATGGCCTAACCTACCAGTGACAATATAAATTATTATTGTTGTTGTTATTTTTTGAGAGTGGAGGGAATAATATAAAGGACATAATATTTTTTTCACTTTTTTTTTTTTTTGGGCGGTGCTAGGGATTGAACTCATAGTCCCACACATCCTAGGCAAGTCTTCTATTATAAAGCTATACCTCCAGCTCCAAAAGAATACACATTTTGTTCCCATTTTTCTTGAGTTTATTCATGTCATAAGATGCTACAGTAGATCCCCATTATTTGCAGTTTTGTTTTATGGGGTTCTAGTTATCCATGGTCAACTATGGTCTGAAAATAATAAATGGATAATTCCAGAAATGAACGGTTCTAAGTTTTAAATTGTATACTGATTTGAGTAGCATAATAGCATGATTCAATCTCATGCTATCCTGCTCTGCCCGGTCCAAGGTGTGTTATCTATCTTGGTTAGCAGATTTGCTATCTTGGTGTTATAGTGCTTGTTTTCAAGTAACCCTTATTTTACTTAATAATGGCCTCAAAGCACAAGAGTAGTTATGCTGGCAGTTTGATTACAAGGTAATGTTATAATTATTCTATTTTATTATGTCTTTGTTAATCTCCAACTGTGCCTAATTTATAAATTAAACTTTTTCATAGGTATAAATCTATAGGGAAACCACAGTGGATGTAGAGTTTGGTCCTATCCATGGTTTTGGCATCCACCAGGAGTCTTGGAATATATTCTTCACGGACAAGGTGGGGAGACTACTGTGTATCATTGTTCTGAAGTACATCAACACCAGGCAGTAAGTTTTGGAATATATATATATATATATTTTTTTTTTTAACTTTTTTAGTTGTAGATGGACATGATAACTTTATTTTTTTATCTTTATGTGGTGCTGAGGACTGAATCCAGTGCCTCGTGTGCTAGGCAAGCACTCTACCATTGAGCTGCACCCCAGTCCAACATTCCCTTTTTTAAAATCATGTGATGCTGGCAATTAAGGTGCTAAAGTTAGTTAAAGTAATTTTTAGCTTCAATTATGATGAGAGAATTTTGAAAAGTAACTTTAGAAAAACAAGGTTAAACTTTCATTTTTACCTTTTCATATAATAATTCAGGATTAATTAATTCATAGTCATTAGCCAAGCAGACTACCTTAAATTTTCAATCTTAAATTTTGAAGGCCTCTGAGGAACTAGATAAAAAAATTATTCTAAGTAGAAGTAAAAAATGAAAAGAAAAAACGCTATGAAGAAATCTGGTTTTATATAACTGTTTTATAAATGTTCAAGTAGCATCATTTGAATAAAAATCTTTGACTACAAATTTTAGAAAGGAGAGAGAGAAGAAAATGTAAGTTTCAGTAGAGAAAAAATTATGGCAAACTAAATCTTTTTATTCCAAAGAATCACTGGTTTTGAATTCAGTAATAACATTCATAATCTCTAATAAAACTGATATTTTTTTTAAATAAAAGGCTATTTACCCCTCCTACTGCATATATAGTGGTCAGAGTCAGTTTCACAGTATGCAACCAAAAGAAACATGAAGTTTAAAATGTTTTGATTTTTGATATCTTTGCAGTTAGCCAAAATGAGATATCAATGAGATATTGTAATATAGGACAGAAGGAAGTGCTTGTTAGTTAAGAAATGTATTAATTGTATTACACAATATCATCCAGGTGAAGAATTTATTAAAAGTGAAAACAAAAATAGCATAAGCAAACAAGATGAAAATGTGTGGGGAAAACACAAAACTGAAGAGACTACCTTTTCAATAAAAACACCGTTTAATTATTTGTCATTAATGTTATATTGCAAGAGAGTGCAATAAACATAAGAACTGATAATATATGTTAAGTATCTAAATACATAATTCCCATATGTACTTCAAAATAGCCAAATGAGTGTTAAAAAGTGTTAATGAGAAAGTGAAATATTAAGTCTACACTGAAAATAAAGTCCACAAATCACCATGTAAGGAAAGGAAAAGGAGGAAGAGGAAATGATATTACAGAAAGAAATGCAGTTCTGTATCAATGGCAAGCGTATTTTTACCCCACTCAGTACCATGCATATTTTTGGTGCTGTGTTAGAACACAGTGATTGCGTATCAAGTTGGTTACAGTCAACAAACAAGACTAAGATATAAATATGTCGTTAATTTAGTAGGAAAGAAAAGCTACAACATGCAATCTTTTCAATTAAGTGTAGTGTACTAAATTATTTTTAAAGACACATATAAAACAGCACAAAAAGCATTGTATTTATTTCATATCCTAAGCATTTACTTGGGATTTTTTCCTCCAATAAAATTTTCCAATTTAAATATGGCATTGTGTTTTCTGAAAGGTACAAGTTAATTTTAAAGTAATTTATTACTTCCCCAAATCTTGAATATATTATTGAATTTAATCAGATTTAATTTTGTGGACCAAAGACAATAATACTTCTTATATTTTAAATTTTAAAGCTTTATGTTTGAGTGCTTAGTGACTGATAGTATGAAGAGTGAATTTATTTTGCTCACTTAACTGTTCACATTTTTTTCAAATATGATCACTATTGTTTGAGATTTAAACAAAACAAAAAAACCCAAAACCTCAACATGTAAAATCAATTGCTATGAAAAGTATTTCAACACAACATGTTCAACTCTTTATTCAGGCTTACTTGCAGTGAGCTCAGGATAATTAGGAATTATAGTCAACACAGTGTAAGTGAAATCTGTACTATCTGATCTATTGGTATCCAAAATTTTTACACTCAGGTAGAGTGTAAAAATGAAAAATACACATCTATCTATCTATCTATCTATCTATCTATCTATCTATCTCTAAAGATAACATATGTATTTATATATATATCTTTAGACATATTTATATATAAAAACTGATGTATTTCTTTTCTATCTACAAAACTTCTTTTGACTCAACTTTCATTATTCCCTCCAAATAAACTTACATGATGATTCCAACATTTAAAACATGAATTCTATTGAGAAATTATTTCCATAATGAAGGGGGTAGAGAACAAGGAAATTTTCATGAATTCACTTGCAAGAACTTGTAAACTTCTTAACAGTTAATATTTTGAAGGTACCGATAGTATAGAGAAGTCATTATTAAACTAGCTTTCACTACTAGTAATGGTAATATAATCCATTTCATTTATAAAAACAATCCTGATCAAAGTAGGTTGCTAAGAATATATCAAATGATGGCTTTGATAATTTGGAAATATATGTGAAATGGGTACTTTAATAAATGTTCACTATATGCTAAAACACCAAGGAAAGAGCTGCTCATAGTTGATTCTTATGAATTATCTTTCTTGTCTTAGCAATCTAGCTCAATGAGAATTATGAAATGGTCTACTGTCTTCAGTTATTTATTTTCAGAAATAAAAGATTTCATATACTCACCCCTTTATCTCCTCTTGTTTTAGAATTGAATTTTACTGTTTTTAAACGGGCTCTTTCTTTCTTCTCAACTCTGTCAAAATATAAAATGTTATTTATTTATTTAGGTGCTAGGGATTGAATTTAGGGACCTAAGCATGCTCTAGTATTGAGTTACACCCCAGCTCCCAGAATTTCTTTCTTTTTTTTTTTTTTTCCTTTTTCTTTTTGAGACAGGATCTTCTTCATATTGCCCAGGTTGGCTGGAACTTGCCATCCTCCTGCCTCAACCTCCCAAGTAGCTGGCATTATAACTAGAATAACATTTCACTAGAATGTTATTTTTTAAGTAAACCAAATGTATCTAGGAGTCTTACTAGAAATCAAAGATCTGATAGCTCTATTTTAGCATATTTTAATATGCTAAAATCTCTAGGAGTTCTCTAGATTTGCACACCAAAATTAATTAAAATTGTGGAAAAATGAAATATAGAGCCTATTTAATGAAATTCAAAAACACTGGTGGGATACCAAAATATAGTACATATGTGTAAACTTACACATGCGCTAAATTTCATAATTATATTTAAAATACTGTGAGACAACATTACTGAATTTAGCAATTTTTCAGATTTTCTTCCTCCTTTCTTCCTTGCTTCCTTTTCTTTCTTTCATTATTCAGGGGTGCTTGACCACTGAGCTACATCCTTGGCCCTTTTTATTTTGAGACAAGGTCTTGCTAAGTTGCCCAGGTTGGCTTTGAACTTGTGATCCTTCTGCCTCAGTCTTTGGAGTATTGGGATTACAGGTATGCGACACTGCTCCCGGCTGGTTTAGTCTTTTTAAGAAATATGTTATGTGCATGTATGATTATATCACAATGAATCACACTATTAAGTATAACTGTAAGGCAACAATAAAATGAAAAAAAATATTACATAGGACACAAATGTTACAAATTAAGCCTGAGAAAGCAAATGTGGCAAAACTTAACTGGTGAAGGTGTGTGGATGTTCACTGTACTATTCTTGCATTTTTTGCACTTTTCTGTAGCTCTGAAACTCAGAAAAGTAGGAAACATAAAAATTGTTTAATTTCAGTGATGTATATTTGCAAATATATGAAGTAACTAGTTACAGTGTAAAAAATAAGTTTTAAAATATTTTTTGAGGGATACAGAAGAACTGGTAACCTTCTTTCTTCCTGTAAGGTGAACAGGATTAGGAGGGAGCCTATTCAGCTTTTAGAATTTTGAGCCTTGTTCAAGTGTTTCCTATTCAAAAATATACAAGCAAATTACAAGTGTATAACAAAATTTAATGTAGATTCTAATATCAATATAATCTTGCAAAGCTTGATTTAAAATATGCTTTTATAAAAAAAATTTAAAAACATGCTTTTATAAATTCTCAGATTTTAACTTGCAATCATGCTAGCATACTGCAGAAAAACCTCTTCAAATAGCACATGAATAAATGTATTCTATTTTTTCTGTATCTAGCTGTATAGTTTTACAACAGGTAGAGCAGAACCTTGGCACTCATACACTTACAACTTAAGTTCTTTACTATTCCAGAGCAATCTTGAGGGTCCATGACATGCATAATTTATAGTATCTAAGTACTTACTGAGGGCACAACAAAATTACCATTTAGTGGGTAAGCATTTACCATTCAAAATGATTTTGTTTCTTAATCATTGTCTTGTTTAGTAAATAGTTGAGTGACTTAAAAGGTGTTCATTTGTAAATACTATCCCTGAAAGAAAGTCAAGAATTGCAGTAATTATAATTCTTAGAAGTAAAAAAGTCTAAGTAGGACACAGTTCAATTTAAGGAAAAATAAGTTTAGAATATATTCATGAATAAACAGCATAATTAGTTGTACTATCATACTATATTTTATGAGAGAAAAATTATACTCTATAATGCTACTCATGAATATGGGGACTGGAAGGGTCTCACGATATATCTCTTGGACTAATTCTTAATTTTCTTTACATCAAACATAGATTTTTCTCATTGGTTGCAGGCACATGTAGAGCCTCTGCAAGATATGAGGTTCCAAGGGATAAGAAAATTTTTAGGAACTCTGACCTTGACATTTAAGATGTGAAGTTTCTACTGACTCAAGAATGTAGGGTGGAGGCATTTTTGAATTTTAAGCAGAATTTATTCTATTTTAGGAAAAAGTTACACTAAGAGGTTGCACTGCTGAAAGAGGATTTGCCATCAAATATAAGATTACATAATAGTTGGATATTGCTAAGTATATGGATCTACCCAATAAGTTATAAACCCTAAAACCATAATTACGAATCTTGGAAATACTTAATACTGTTCTTGGGCTGGGGATGGGTATAGCTCAGTGGTAGAGCACTTGCCTACCATGTATGAGACCCTAGGTTTTATCTCCAGCACTACAAAACAGATTAACACTACTTTTTTGTACAAAATATATGAAGAGGTTTATAAATACTTACATAATTTGTCCATTTACCAATTATAGTGATTCCAAAAAAGTATAAATCCAACTTGATAAGGAAAAAACATGTTTATTACATAAACTTGACCTCAAATAAACTAACTAGCTTTAACAAACATTGCAAGTTTTGCTGGTTATATTAAAACTTTAAAAAGTCCTTAAAAAAGGTATTTTTGGGCAATGATTTGGATGAGTCACATTTCATATATAAATTATCTTGGAGGAATTATAAGCTGCCATTTTAATACTTTGCTCACAAAAGTAGAGATGCTCAACATTTCAGAGACCTTATAAGGGGTACTCTAAACTGTGATCATACTTTTTAGACAGTCTGTAAGTAATCACTTTTGCCACTAGATGGTAAGTATGCACTAATGAACCACAAAAATGAATGGCTAAAAATAAAGAGGAAAGACAGCACCAACAGGTGTAAATTAATCAAGAAAAAGAAGTGAAGAATACCACTAAATATTTCTTTAGAATTTGCATATTTTTCCATTAGTTAAATGTAAAGGAGGCAATGTACACAATCAAAAGCCTAAAAAATGTTTAAGTCCTATTACCACTTACATGGGAAAACTACAAACACTTTTAATTCTGTCTCCTTTCAATGGTATAGACACATGGCATAGTGACACAAAACATATTTATTTTGCTTTTAGCAATCAGTAAGAACTTTAAAGAGATTTCTGTTTGGGGGCATTGTATTTTCTAGTTATGCCATTGGTTACAATGTGAATAAAATTAAATGGTTGTGAAGGACAATACTGGAAAACAAAGAAAAAATTAACACTTCAATAAAAAATTTATTTTTTCAGTTGTCTTGGTGTTTTTAAATTTATTTTTAATTATGCATATTTAGGCACACAATTTGATTTGATAGACATACATTGTAAAATAATCACTACCATCAAGCTAATTAACAAATCTATTACTTAATTATCTTTTTTGGGTTGTTGTTGGTGGTAACCCACACTTAGGATCTACTGAGCAAAATTCAGGTAAACAGTATAGTATTGTTACCTATGGCTTACTATCCTATACTAGATTTACCATCCATATTAGATTTCTGTTTCTTGCATAACTGAAACTTTGTGTCTCTTGATCAACATTTTCCCATTTCTCCTTCCCCTAAAACCTTGTGACCACCACTCTAACGTCTGTCTTGAGTTTGGCTATTTAAGATTTCATATACAAATGAGATCATACAATATTTATCTTTATGTGTCTGGTTAATTTCACTTAGCATAATGTCTTCCAGGTCCATCCATACTATATGGTAAAAGAGACATAAATAAACAGCAATTATTTACGCCCTCATTTCAAGTGGTAAGAAAATGAACAAGTAAACAAACTTATATTTACCTGCGTTTACTGGGAATCACTCCAACCTCGTCACTTTCACCGTCCGGTGTAACCTGTCTGGCTTGCCACCACTCATCATCAGAAGCATTAATAACATGGAGGATATCTCCGAATTTGAAGTTCAGTCCCTGACTGGGAAGGCCACTGTCTTTAGTCTTGTCATAATCAAAAAGGGCTCTAGATTCAGAAGAAAAAATGTCCATAATTATTTGTAATAGTGGTATTAATCAATTTTAAATAAAACACAGGATTCTTAAAGCATATATAACTTGGATAATTAAACTACTATTATACTCTGGTAGGCAAGATAATGCCAAGTTCAATTATGCACTATGTACAAGACAATGAGAAAACAAATAGCAAATCAACTTGTTATGGAAATAGTTTATTAGATATATTACTTATTTCTTCCAATATTGTAGGACAAATATTTTTCTTTTTTTTAAAATATGACTTTCAGAAAATTAAAAACCAATATATGTGGTTCATATTATGTTCCTCTTGAACAGTGCTGGTACAGATGAAATAGCAGGTGCTTTGGGATCAGACTTGTGGGCTTGAGTGGTAGGTCCTCTACTTATTGGAGTTATATTGTTTCTGAATTCTTTGGTTTTTTTTTTTTGCGGTACTGGGGATCGAACTCAGGGCCTTGTGCTTACAAGGCAAACACTCTACCAGCTGAGCTACCTCTCCAGCCCTGGAGTTATATTGTTTCTGTGTTTTACTTTGGGCAGTTTATTTGACTCTCCTTAGGCTTTTCTTATTTATCAACAGGGTTAATCATACTATTTTGTAGGGCAGTTCTGTCAATTAAATCAAATTTGGTAAAATGTGTAGGAGAAATTTTAAAAATACTTCTGGAAGTGATGACACATGCTATTTGGGAGGCTAAGGCAGGAGAATTGCTTCAGCCAAGGAGTTTGGGGCCAGTCTGGAAAATGTAGTAAGATTCCATTTTATGACCAAACCAAACCAAACCAAACCAAAACCAAAACCAAAACCCAAAAATGCTGTAAAAGTAAAATCCAATGGCAACCCATATTGAATTCTAAAACAAAAGACAAATATAGGGTTTTTCTAAAATAATAAATAGAAAATAAACACTAAGAGATAATCTTCTCTTTACTTTGACTAGACACTTGAAAAAACAAATTCCCTGATAAATTTGATTCAATAGTTGTGAACTAAAAGAATAGATCAACATTGTGATTTTTCTATTACTCATTCCTTGCATTTGTTCACAAAACTAGAATGAACAGAATTTTCAGAGTCAATAGCAATAATGAAAACTACAGATGAATTTATCAGCTGCCAAATATTTTGGAAAAAATATTAATTTGCAATTGCAAAATGTTAAGAATATTGCAAATTTTGATAAAATATTGTGTCCTATCACTTGGTTAACTTGCATACAATAATCACCAAATTAAATTCTTAAATTCAAAAAAGTTCTTTTTAGAGTACAGGAAAGGGTTGAGCTGAGGCTGCACTCAGTGGTAGAGTGCTTGCCTTGGGTTCAATCCCCAGCACTGCAAAAACAGGCAAACAAACAAAGCAAAGAGTACAGAAAAGGATTCCAATAATTACATTTTTAATACTATTTATTCTATTCTTTTATTCTAATTTGGCAATTTAACATGAGGATACAAATCCTATTCTTTTTCACAATACCCAACTTTGTTTTAATTCCCCTGTGATGCTGGAGATTGAAACTAGAGTTTTGCATATTCTTGGCAAACATTCTGACACTGAGCCATAGCTACAGATTTTTAGGATACCCAATTTTTAGAAACCTTTCTCCTGAAGTAAAATCTCAAGAGAGGTAGAATTACATGATGTAATGAACGAACTGGCAAGTCATATTTTTCGAATATGTTCCTTGAAATCCTTTCAGGGCTACTGGTATGAAGGAAGTATGTGGAAATTAAAAGTGGGATGGCTTACTTTAACATATATGAAAATATTTACTTTAAAAAATTTTTAGTTGTAGATGGACACAATATCTTTATTTTATTTATTTATTTTTATGTGGTACTGAGGATTGAACCCAGAGGCTCACATGTGAAAGGTAAGCACTCTACCACTGGGCCACAACCCCAGCCCCCGTGAAAATATTTATTTTCCATAAGACAGAAAATAAAGTACCTTAACAGTTAAAGTCAAAAGACATTCAGAAAAAAGAAAATATTATTTCAACATTTTAATCAAAAATTCATCTTTTGAATCACAAAACAAATATATTACTGATGAATAATGGTCAAAAGAAACCATCCACAATCTCTGTTAGCTCTGTCTTTTGTTATACTTTATTCATTAAAAAAAGGAAATCCATAGAATATATGAGTTATTAATTTTAAGAGTATAATGAACACTTGTTAACCTACTAATGGACCTTTACCAATAATTCACTCACCAGTAATTTTTCCCTGATCTTGTTTCCTTTGGATCAAGAATTAATCATTATTAGAAAGTAACCATTGTTTTGAATACAGTATTCATTAATTTTCTTGATTTTTTTGTTGTTGTTGCTTTAATTTTATCACAGGTATGTCCCATTGTCTCAGATGTGGGACACATATAAATAATTAAGCAAATTAAGTAACAAATATACCATTTATGATAACTTTTGAAATAAATATTTTTAGAGTTCTATTCTTTTGAGAAAAGTAATGAATGAATGATTATAACATTTGAAAAGGACATATTTCATATATATGAAAAAATATAAAGGCTATATGAGCTCTAGATTATGATTTCTAATATATTTTAATGAACCTGTGCTTTGTTAAAATATTTACAGAACTGAAAACTTGGGGCTTACTGGGTTTAAACATTATACTGGTTTAGTTTGTTTTAGAGATTTATAAAAAGGTATCAACTGTACATACTCTTTTATAGCCTTGGTTTTTATTTTTATTTTTGAAGTCAAAGAATCACGAACCTCTGGTGAACTGTAGCAGACTGCCCACCTGTGTCTATTTCCTTTCTACCTTGAAACTCATTATAATAACAATGAAAAATAAAAACATAAGAGGAAAAAAGGAGATATTAACATATTTTTGGATAATAACCATGCGTAGCAGACTAAAAAAAAGCTATAACTAGGGTGACTGAAGGGATACAGAAACAAGATTTATCCCACAGGAACTTTAGACACACACACAGTATCCAGGTAAGCAGGGATAAGTTATACTGCTGGAAACAGAAGGTGGAAACTTTATATAGCCACTTAGACCTTCCAGGTCCCTTTTCCCATTTCCAGTCCTATTGAAGACCAGACGTTTAATCTCTAGAGAAAATGAATCTGAGAAATTAGATGCTCTGGAACTTGGAGGAGTGTAGGAAGGAGATAGATTGAAAACAAGTAAATGAACAGGAAATCCATATAATAAAAATGGAAATTCTAGCAACCTAGTTTGTACTGCTGGCAGGAGATTAAGGATTCGTTAGTTACTGCATGGCACAAAAGACAAGAATGACAAGAGGCAGGAGAGGGGAATGAAAGAGCCAATTTATTCCTCTCCCATTATCTTCCAGTTAAACCCACTAGTTTCATTCTCCATTCCTAAGAATGGAAAACAAGGATCACTGAATATTTAAAGAACACCTTACATATAAAAAACTAAAGAAAATAAGCTAACTAGAAAAAAGAATACAGAGGAAGCAGAGAATACTAGAAACAGAAAACTTCAGAGAAACATAGGAACAATCGATAATAAGAAAGCGCTCTTAGGAAACAGAGTAAGATATTACCCATTTCCCCTAACTCCTAAATTCTCTATTAAGGCAGAATAGAGTCATTTTCAGACATGCTAAGATGAGTCAAAAAAAAAAAAAAAAAAAATGGGTAAAAACCTCCCACCCAATCTTTTCTCAGGAGTTTACTAGAGGATGGCTTTGGCAAAATAAAAGGAAACCAAGAAAGAAGAAAATGTGACACTTAGGAAATAGATCCTGGATCCTGGTACAGTAGAGAGCCAAAGGGAATGGGATAATGCAAAGGGAAGTCCTATCTGAGAGTATACAGCCCATCTACAAAGCAACTAATCTAGACTGGAGCACAAAAATGCAAAGAAAGTACCTGATTAAAACCATTTGTGTGTCGATATGTTGTACAAAACTGTAGAGGGCTTACCTAGTCACATGACTCAATACTATTAATTTCATTGACAGTGATAGGGATGTATGGGTGATAAAGGATGAGGGAGAATGAACGGTTTGGTATGGGAATGCAGTGGCAGTAAATTCATAATGTTTAAAGTAGCAAACAGCAATATAAACATGTTATTTAGAAATTAAGAGGTAAAGGCAAGGGAGTTTGCTAGGAAAATGGAAGATAACTGTTTTAAGAGGATGAAAGTAGAATCTGGTGAAAGGTGACCATTACTTTTCATATAAGGCTTTTGATAATATCAAACTTTAAAATCAGAACGTTACATCTTTAAAAAATAAAAATGGCCAGGTATGGTGGTGCAAGCCTATAATCCCAGTGGTTCAGGAGGCTGAGACATGAGGATCACAAGTTTAAAGCCAGCTTCAGCAACTTAGCAAGACCCTGTCTCAAAATAAAAAGTAAAAAGGGCTGGGGGTGTGGCTTGGTGTTAAGTACTCCTGGGTTCAATCTCTGGTACAAAAAAATTTTAAAAAAATTATTCATTAAAGGTACCCAAACAACATTTAATAATTATGCAAAAATTAATAAATACTGATAAGAAAAAAAATACTTTTAATGACTTCAGAACAGAAGAGTTTAATAAGTATTTCGAGAACTGGAGGGAGAGAAAAGTAGGTTACTTCAGATTCTCATGTCATTGGCAGAGTAGAAGGAATGAAAGGGGGTAGGAATAGAACAAAAATAAAGACAGTAAAAAACTTTTCCTTTTATTATGTATCATAAAATTATTTGAGAGAAAAATCATATGTAGACAAGTAAAGGTTACATACTTATGTGTATAAATATCTAACATATAACAACGTAAACAGGATATATCTCTATTTATGTAACATAATACAATCTCCCAGCAAAGATAAATAATACTATTAGGAATAGGCCCCCCAATGGGATCAGGAGAAATGAGAGAGTAATGAATAAATAATGGTTCAGATTATTTGTAGTGTTTAGCTAACATTAAAATAATAATATAATAATATTCTCAGTAAAAACTCTACTAAAAAACAGTATAAAATATAAAAAGATGGGAATTCTTTTTTAAGTCAATGAAAGGGAAGTTTATATACTAATAGTATATATTTGATATTATATATTGCTACATTAATCACGTCATAGAAAAATAACGTGTTTGTAGTCTTAGAACTATTTAAAAATATATAGAAATTTTCTGAATATGTATTTTTTACTGGGGCTACTCATATTTTAAGCTATGTATATTATTTTTTGTATTGGGGATTAAACCCAGGTTTACCACTGAGCTAAAGCCCCAAATTCCCAGCTGTTTAAATTCTGTGACAGGTTCTAAGTTACAGAGGCTGGTCTCAAAATTGTGATCCTACTGTCTCAGTTTCCCCAGTAGCAGGGAAAACAGGTCTGTACTATCACCCCTGGCCCTTCTTATTTTCATTTGCTCTCTTTACTATTACAGATATTGCCAAGGTAATTATATATTACTCAAATGGAAAATATCCTTTTATAAAAGGATACAAGTAAATCTAAGTGTGGGATGATATATGTCAGGCTTGCATTCACTCCTAAAACACCAATCTAAAAATATTTCTAGTCCACATATATCTTGTCTTTATCATACCATGATTATTCAAGGGGTTACGTAACTTCCAGTAATAAAATTATAATAATATTCTAACTTTTGATAGATACACTGTCAGAAAATCAATCATTAACATTTCACTAACTTGCAATATATTTTTCTATAGTAAAACTACATAAGTCAGTGGAAAATGCTGAAAGAATTTGCATACATAAAGACTGCAATAATTACAAGTGAAATATTTACCTGACATAGAGGGATCGCTTCTGGCTAGTTCGTAGAGAACCTGACCCTGAACTAATACTACTATTCATCATCTGCTCCCGTAAGTCGTGAATTTTAGCTTCAAAACGACTGTACTCTGATGGAAGAAAAGAGAAATCAATTTTATTTTATAGTCTCAAAAATAAGTCACCTAAAGCTAAAGTGCTAAATACTTAAAATTGATTTTTAAAAATAAATTGTTTCAAAATCAATTAAATGTGGTCAGAATTTAAAATAGTAACATATATAAGATTTTGTTCAATGTGAAAACTTAAAAAATTACGAGCTTCTTAATGTATCATAAATTAGAATTATTTTAGAATTTTCCATCATATAACATTTAATCAATAAGGCAATTCCATGAATCAAACAGCCCTAGCAATCTTACATTACTATCTAAATTAAGTGCAAATGTTAAAAACTAAAATAATTAATGAACTAGATGTTTTGATTACTAACATTTATCCCTTGAGAGAATCAGGTAATCTTATATTCTTAAACAGAACTTGTGTAGGATCAATAATAAAAATATGCTTTAACAAAATGATAAATTTTAACTTGTAATAATTTATAAATTGTTGAATGTCAAAATAAGATACAAAAGGAATCTGAAATAACATTTTTATTTAATATATTTTTATATAAAAGCAAGAATGACTTTGAAAATGGACTATTTTTAACTATATTATACATTAAAAACTACTAAATCTTTAACAAAACTTCTAGCATTTTTTCAAACTTTGTAATTACAAAGTTATACACATTTATGTCTTTTCCTCTATAATAAATTCTTTTACTACTATGTCATATCAAATATGATTTTCTTATCAACTTAGCCTTAGAGCAAACAATTTGCTTGTGAGTCATATAGCTTAAGAAGACAGAGTAAACACAAATATTGCTGAGTACTCTTCCTTTCACCATTGTCATATCAAGTTTTTTTATGGATATAATAACAGACAACAAATTATCAAAAACTCACATTAATATATAATAAAAAAATCCACTATCCTTAAATATATAATAAAAATTTATATAAAACATTAGTAGACTAGACTGATAAGTATAAGGTACCCACTATAATTTAATAATTATCATGGCAAATCTTTTTTATGTATAGACACAGCTAAGATATGGATAGGTTGATTAATGAAGAGATATGAATTAAAGGACATCATAAGTTTAATACTGGATCTTCTGATTAAAAATTAGGACTATGGGATTTTTAAATTAACCCTTTCTTATCTTACATTTGTATATGCTTTTCTATCAAAGGATATGAATCCTGGTTCTCAAGTTACTGGGGGATAACAGAATTAAGAGTACTGAACAATGGACTTGTTTTATCCTGTATCACATTTCACAATAGTGAATATGAATGCTACCACCATGATAGGATTTACTGAAAACTCTCTTCCTTAGATTTTTATCCTTCGAGTATAAAGGGATATGTTTGTGTTTTGCCCCCTCTCTCCTCTGCACCAGAGGCTCACAGTCACTGAGCTACATCCCTTGCCATTTTTATTTTTTATTTTGAGACAAAGTCTTACAAAGTTGCCCAGGCTGGCCCTGGACTTGTGATCCTCCTGCCTCAGTCTCCTGAACAGCTGCACCACCATGCCTGGTTGAATTACTGTTTTAAAGTCACTTGGAATAATTCCTCCTTGGGTGTTAATGTTGCCAAGTGGACACATATTTAAGATCATTTGTTTCTTTTTACTTTAAACTTCAATTTTTAGGGGTTTTTAAATTTTTTTGTTCTTGTAAGTAGGGAAAATAAGTCAAAAGTCAAATTTTTAAAGCAAGAAGAACATTAAAAAGGAAGTCCAGCCTCTATCCTTTTCTCATCCTATTCTGTCTCAGTCCTGAAGAAAGGTTTATTCTGGGCTGGGATGTAGCTCAGTGGCAAAGCGTTTGCCTCACATTCACAAAGCCCTGGATTTGAACCCCACTGTTCCAAAACAGATAAAAAAAAAAAAAAAAAGAACCTCACCAAAAAAACCCCCAAAACAAACAAATATATATATATATATACACACACATATATATATATATATATAAAATGTTTGTATATAAAGGCTTATTCTTCCATTTTTAACAATATAAGCATATCCATGCATCCCTGCAAAAACATTTATCTTTATTCTGTATTTTTATATGTATATGATATATAATTATATATATGAATACATGAAAACATCTTTCCTTCCTTTTTCCTTCCTGTGGTATTGGGAGTTGAACCCAGGACTTTGCACAAGGTAGGCAGAAGCTCTACCACTGAGCTATACTCCCACCCCTATCATCTTATCTCTTTAAATGGTAACTTATAGATTTCTCCTGTTTTTTATTTTCCACTTAATTGTAAGTCATATATGCAGATGTTTCTCACTTTTTTTAACCACTAGTGTTTTTGTTTGCTTCATTAGCAAATCTAAAAATTGTTTTAATAATTAAGTTGACTTTTTAAAATTTATTTTTAATTGTAGATAGAAACAATGTCTTTATTTCATTTATTCATGTGGTGCTGAGGATTGAATCCAGTGCCCCACGCATGCAAGGCAAGTGCTCTACCACCAAGCCACAACCCCAGCCCTTGAGTTGACTTTTGATATGTTTATCCCAGTTTTATTCTTCTGATTTGGTTTATATATGTGTGTTTGTGTGTATGTGTGAATGTTGAACCTTTACAAAATAATGGTGACATTTTCCAAAAATGCCTGCATTCCACATACTCTTATACAACGCAACTTTCATTTCTTCATCGAAAGGAGGAGTCTTAATTCCCTTCTGTTTGAATCTGGGCTTTTTTCTGACTGGTGATGATCCTATATGATTTTCACACAGGTTGGATTAAAACAGGCCATGATGCTTTTGCTTGCTTATTTTGGGATACTTATCCTGGGGAAAGCCAGACACTATGTAACAGGTCCTACTACTCTATAATAACCACACTGCAGATCAGATGATGGTTCTCTGAGCCCAAACTTCCAGCCAGGTACGACCAAGGCCTAAGATAATGTGAGTTAAGCCACAATGGATCCTCCAAAGCAGCTCATCCACCCTCTGAGTCCTACATTCCATTAAGAGAGCTCAGTAGATGCTGCAAAGAATAGAAAAACCTTCCAGTCCTACCTAAATTCTTAATATACAGAATTCTTAGGATGTTTGTTTTAATACATTAAGTTTTAGGGAAGTTTGTCATGAAATAGTAGTAATAGGAATACAGTCTCACTGCATGGTCAGTTGATTTGTTAGAAGCAGGAGAGAGAGAATGAGAAAGAATAGAGAAATACGTAGGTTTGTCCTTTTTTTTCTTTTTGTGGTGCTGATATCAAGCTATCAAACCCAGGGCCCCAAGCATGCTGGGCAAGGGCTTTACCACTGAGCTATACCTTTACTCTTGCTTGTCTTTTTGTCCTCTACTATAAGCAATCTTCTCAGATCTGATTGAAATATTATCCTTTTATAACCAGTTAAAAACTTTAAAACAACTAGAAAGTTTATTCCATTTCCATATGATCTTCAAATCCTCCCATTTTCTGATAACTGTATCTTATCCAAATTGTCAGCAATTAAAGACTTTTAATGTTCCACACACTCTTCCTCATATCTGTCTTAATGCCAACACCAGTCCTTACATCAGTCTCTCTCTTATCACTTTGGATGCCTGAAGATTGTTCTCTCTCCACAGCAAGTATTTATACAAACAATATCACCCTAATTTTTTGTTGATGTGTTTGAATAGTCTTTATACATGAAAGTATGTTTGATTCTATTTCTTTGATTGTTTATGTTTCTCCATTATCTCCTATAATAGCCTTCTGATGAAATTGTGCTGACAATACTTTTCTTTCCTTTAAGAAGGGCTTCATTGGGCTGGGGGTGGGTTGTGTAACTTAAGTGTAGAGGATTTGTGCGAAGAGCTGGGTTTAGTCCTTGGTACCACCAAAGGGGTTGAGGGAGTTTTTCCTGAGGAGTGGAGATAGAATTCCACTGTTTTTTTCTTTAAACATTTTTGTAATATTTCCAATAATGGTTATCATCTTAGGTACATGGAATGTGCTTTCTGACAGGCATTAAAATTTTTTATTAAAAAGTTCTGTATTGTTTTTTTCCCACTGTACTTCTATTAAGTTCATATTGAATAATCTGTTGAACTTCATATCTGCCATTTCCAACTTATTTTTTAAATTAACATATATTTTTTATAGATTGAAGCAATCACAAACTTCATTTTCCTGAATCATTTGACAGTAACTTGCTTCTTTCATGTTTCATCACCCTTCATACTTCTACAAAAACATTACTGTCAGGCAAGAAACATTAACATTCCAATAAAGTGTCACCAGTAATGTCCTTTATATTAGAAGGATTCAGTTCAAATTCATGAATTGCTTTTAGTTGTCATGTCTTTTAAGTCTTTCAGTTGGAACAGTGTCTCAGGTTTTTCTCGACTTTGTGATGTTGATATTGATAAGGATTATAGGTCTATTATGTTATAGTACATCTCTCAATTTGGGCTTTTCTGATGTTTCTAAATGATTATATTGTGGTTATACAACTTTGGCAGGAATATCACAGAAGAGTATGTTCTTCCCAATGCACCCTATCAAGTGGTAAATAATTTTGATTTGTTCCAGTACTAATTTTGATCACTTTTATTGTCTGAGATTACTTGATGAAGATTTGTTTGCCAATTTTTTTCTGCTGGAAAATGAATTTTCCATTTGTAAATAAATTACTGAAACTTGTACATTTCTCTGGTCTCATCACACTTTCAATTAATTAATTTATATTGATAAGGACTCAAGATTACCTAATTTATTCAGTTTGGCATTATTATCAATTTGATGCTGAAATTGTTCCTGATTTGGACAGTGGGAGTTCTTAAGTTTAATTTTGTATCCTTTTGATGGCTCCTCATTTCTTGAATATTTCCTTGCTTTTTGGCACAAGATATTACAGAATAAACTGGTATTTTCCCTGCCTGAGCCCTGAAACCCAGCACTGATCATTTGTCCAAAAAGCCTTGGTAATTTTAGTGGGGAATAATATTTGGAAAGCAAGGTCTGGATGTTAGGTATCCTCATTGCTATTGGGGGGCACTGAGCCCAGGCCCCTCTCAGTGAGCAGAGCTAGGAGGAAATACACATGCATATGCATATATGCACATACACATACATTTAGATCAATATTTATGTTTAAATCTATATAACTGAAGAGTATGAGTTTGTCCCAATTTCTTCAATTCTAATCAGACATTACAGGATTTACATTTTCTTCCTTTCCACATGGATAAATCTCTTCTCCAGCAGTGAAAATAATAGGTAACAGTGACTTAATATATAAACTCATTTGATAAATCTCTCTTTATATAACCAAACTTCTACCCCACCACTAACCACGTTCCTGGGCTCTGACTACTCTTATATGTGCCCTCCTCACTCTGCTCAGGCTCCAATTGCTCAAATCAGGACATCACCCACATGGAAGCCCTCATCCTCATGGTTAAGTCCAATGGACCACCAAAGCTCTCCTTAATGTCCTTAGTCCTGAACTGCAGATAACTATTTTGCTCTGTTTCACCTAATGGCTTTAAGAACAAACTGATCAGGAGGTAGAAGGATAAGATCTCCTTTTCTGATTTAAAAAAAAAAAAAAAGAGCATATTTTAAAAGTACTTCCTTAAGGAAATACAGTGTGTCTTCCAGTTAAATTTAGTTTTTAAATGTTTTTCTTTATTTCTAACTTTGAGTTCTATCAACTTACTAATATTCTTTCACATATGCCATCACTTTAACTTATTTTGAAATGTTCATTTCATTTGTTTTAAGGGAATGTATTTCTGGTACACTTTTATTGCTTGTAGAGACATTATTCTGATCCTTTTCATTTTTAAACATGTTTTCATGGGATTCTACCTTGACCTACTGTTCATTTTTATTTGAATTTAGTTTTTCTCAACTTTTAGATAGGAGTGATAGGTCAAGACAGGTTTTCTAATAGCTGAGGTACTCTAGAGCCCCCTCTTTTTTTCTGACAAGCATTCAAAGATATAATCTTCGTGACATTTTCCTGGCATTGTACTTTACTTCATTAATCTGGACCTTCTATTTCCCTTTACCCTATTATCCCTATGCTATTTTATTTGGATTTTTTCCCCAGCAGTTCTTCCGTAGTTGGGGCTTTGAACTTAAAGGGAGCTATAATTGGCTAATTGTGTCATGGAACCCAGACTGCTCCAGCCCCTTCACATCTATTTACAGATCCATTGCACTCAAAATGTAGACTGTGAAAAAAAAAAAATTGTAGATTGTGCAAAAATCCTCACAACTGTTCTCAAATTTTCTACTGCATCTCTAGTAAGTACTGGTTGGTTTGGGGCTTCTCCTGTTGTTTCCCCTCTACAGAAGCTCATGTCATAAGTTCTTCTAGCTGTTAATAGCTTGTACACATTTGCTTGTATTTTGGGATCCATGGGATACTTTTCTTATCTACTTTTGTTGTGGATTTGGTAATAAACATTGGTTTTGTTACCCCAGTTTTTTGGCTGGGGTGAGGCAGGGGAGTTCTGGGCAATTCAGCTTTAAATCTGTGATTTCGTTTGCATTTTCTATTAGTCACATTTGTTTTATGTTTCTATTATCTTCATGAGTATCCTAGAGAACAATTAGGAAGTGGTGAGTTTGAGTTTTCAATATTTATTACCTTTTTTTTAATAAGCAAGGCAACTGAACTTAGTATTTTTATTTATTTATTTATTTATTTTTAATGTGATGCTGGGATCGAACCTAGTGCTTCACATGTGCTAGGCAAGCACTCTACCAATGAGCTACAACCCCAGACCTTACCTTTGTTTTTAATATTTTAAATATAACTTATTTGTACATCTAAAATAATTTTATTTTAAATGATGCACTATGTTTAACAACTAGATTGTAAAATTTCTGAAAATCCAATGGCTGGGTCTTATAAGCTAATACACTACAGAGTTTGGGAAAAAAGTGACTTTGATGTTTCCTGAGCTCCGAGTTCCCAGTTTCCCTTTGCTTTTGGTTTTTAATTCCTTCCTGCCTTAAAAGCTCTTCAATATTTAATAAGACATTCCTTATATTTTACATAAATAGCATTATTAGTTGTTTTCAGTAATTTTGTAAATCTGATCAGTGGATGTCTTGGTAATTTTTAGATTTTAGAAATTTTAAAAATTTCTGTAAAAAGAATACATTACTTTTTATATTGAGACAGGAAAAAGTCTGTCCTAAGAAATAACTAAGTTATTATGAAGCATTTAAAATAAAGTCTCAGATACTAAAAATTTAAGATACTGGAGAACTAATCAATTCCTGATAATTTCTTAAATTTGTGACATTCTGTTTATTCAGATTTTTGTATTTACAGTCCTTACCTACTAACAATTCTTCATAACATTTGTCTGTATGTTCAAAATACACTTCAAACCCTCTTGAATGTTACTTTTCCTTTAAACTTCCTATTTCATTTACTTAAGAACCCTTTTTCTTTTGTTTCAATTAGTTTATACTTGAAGTTATCAATTTCCACCCTTTACTCGCCCTGTGTATGTATTTTCATATTTTACTCTGGGAGAAGAGTTTTCCTTTTCAGTTAATTTATTTGCATCCCTCTCCTAGAAATTACATCAAAATTCATCTCAGGAAGACCACCACTAGGAAAGAACTATAATATTACAGAGGAGATTGTCTCCACATAGCATTTCAGAAATTCTTGTACCAAACAATATTTGTCATGCAACATGTTAGGGAGTTTCTGAAATGCTGAATGTAAGTTAAACATGTGCATGCTTATCTAAGGAGAGATGTTTAATAGCCATTTCCCCCCACTTTATTCTGCTTTTCAACTTTATTTCACTCCTGCATTAAAGGGGGGGGGGAGTGGAGGAGGGTCTCTTCTAAATATGCAATCCCTAATATGAAAATAAAAACTCATTTATACTTTCTAATGAAACTTTATAGTGAAATATATTAAACATAAAACTTGAAAGCAGTAACTTTCAGAGAATAGATACTGTGATTGTTTTAAAGAAGAAAAAGGGGAAATTTTTGAGTAAGAAGGTAAGTTAGAATGAAAGGATAAAACTGTTACAAGTAGGTAGACAGACCTGTGCAAGGGGATAAAGGGAGGGGAAATAGGGCTCATTCCACTTTTGGTGATGGAGAAACCTGTCCATAAACCACCTCCTTCATGGTAAAATATGACCCTTCTTAAAATTAGTAAGAACTCAGTATAAGCAGCTTAAGGGACATTCTAAGTTTGGAGCATGCACTAAGCACTGAGGCACTGTCCTTTGACTGACACAGGGTTCACTGCAATATATAATACACTGTGTTTTGTTTTTAAATGTATTTTTTTTTTTTTAGTTGCAGGTAGACATAATACTTTTATTTTATTTTTGTGTGTGGTTCTGAGGATTAAACCCAGGGCCTCATGCATTCTAGGTGAGCGCTCAACCACTAAGCCACAATCCTAGTCATACATTGTGGTTTTGACACCACTCCCCACAATGGGTTTCACTTAGGTACTGATGGGAGATCTTCCAACTTGGTGAAAGTGGCACAGGTTCGCTAAAGCATGGAAGGGAAACAGTAGTAACTGCTCCAAATACATAAAAAGATGAAGAGGGGGTTTTACAGACCAAGTAACAAAATCTGCCATATGAAAAACCCCAGGCCACCACCTCTCTTGGGATAGCCACTCATGTTCTTGGGAGTGTGCTTTTGCTTTGCTAAATATATCCTTTATGCTCATCCTATTGGTGTCTCCACTGAAATCTTTCTTTCTTAAAGAGAGAAACAGAGGAACCCATTGCCTAGTAACATAATGACATAGGAAGGAAACTGGGAACATAGGAAAGTAAAATAAAATTAATTATGAACATGCTACTGAAAATCACTACACAAGATGACAAATATTTGCAAAGAAGTGCCACTGTGCCTTTGCAACTTCCCCAAATAGTTTCTACTCCTTCTCTCTCTAGTTGGTATCAGAAGTAATAATGGAAATGAAATCAGACTGGAGGGCTGTAACTCCACTTTAAATTAAAGCTTTGAAACACAGACAAGTGTTGTGGCCAAATCTCTCACCTTTCCCAGACTTCACTTTATAGTCACTTGAAAACTAGAGATAATAACATCAATCTCAAACATCTCCCCCTATGAAAATGAAATGTCTCATAAATTAAAGATACAACCAATGGGAAAGAGAAAGTTTAATTTTTTCCTCTTTATCTCTTTTAAAATATCAGTGCAAAAGAACTAGTATTTCCTGAACCAAAAATTGAGATGTAAGGTTTAAAAGTTGGTATAGTACTCCTAAGGAACAAAGGAGACAAAATATTTGATATTACGGCTTTCCATGAAAGGGAGGAAGTTTTAGTGTAGTTGAGAGAGTGAGTTCAGCATGTGGGGACTCACCCAGAACCTCAGCTGGCATGAAAGATTATCTAAGCTTCAGACATTTGAGAGTTGATGGATGCAGAAAAATAGCCTTGCTGGAATTTCCTTATCTAAGAGTAGTAACTTCTGGGAAATGAGGCCAGCATAAATTCCCTAAAGAGTTTGATGGTCCTAAAGATGGAAAGACTACTTGTATCTATATAGACAAAAATGTTGTTATAAACTTTCTCATCTCTCATCTCTTCTCCTAAAAACCCATTTGTCTATTGCAGTTGGTATCTTTATTAAAGACATCATTTCTCCCCGTTCCCTAAAAGTTAGGTATATAAACTTCTAACTATATCCACCATCAAGCTATTTCTTTTGTTGGCTCTATATGCTTATTAATCAAACTCCCCCCACTGCCTCCCTTCCTGAACCTGAGAGTAAAGGAAAAGTTTTCTCTTCCCTTAAAAGGGGTTAGAGGAAATCTTTTTAAAAATTTATTTTTAATTTTTTTTAAGTTGAAGATGGACACAATACCTCTATTTTGTTTATTTATTTTTATGTGGTGCTGAGGATCAAACCCAGTGCCTCACACGTTAGGCAAGCGCTCTACTACTGAGACACAACACCAGCCTAGAGGAAATCTTAACCACATACAGTTGTGAAACTAGCAAACTGCTTAACCTCTCTGTGCCTGAGTTTACTCAACTACAATGTAAAAATGGGGATAACAGTGTCTTCTTCATAGAATGAGCATGGGAACAAATTAATAAATTTAACAAGGTTAGTATCATGCATGGCATGGTTAGTATCAAGCATGGCACACAGTTTTTATTATTATATTCTATCACCAATCCACAGGAGATTCTTGAACTATTGACTAGGAAGTATTTAAAAATTTGTAATTTCTGGATATGGAGTAAAACTATTATGGCACATCCAGTTCTTATGTTTTAATTTTGTCTTTGGCATTAACAAAAAGGAAAAGAACTAGAATATAAGATCCCTTTAAATGTCTTATAGAGATTATTTTTTTCTCATATTTAGAATCTAACACATGAAAGTTCAAAGTATACAAACATAACCAGACCTGTACTGGTATTTTATGGAAGATTGAAAGGCAAGCCAAAGAACCTTAAAGATAAAAAATTAACCCTAACAAAAGCTTACTGCTTTGTTCTGTTTGTATGTTATTTGTATGTTTGTGAGATTTTTAATGAAGCAGAGAATCCTAAGGGATTTGTGTTTAGTAAAGATACCAACTGCAAGATGACAATTATTGGAGTATCAGGTAACTCCTTTTGTATATCCTAAAATGGTCAGCTCACTGAGAAAGAAAATGTTGAGTCTTCACTTTAAATCCTTGGCCCTCATAGAAGTTACATTTTTATGATATAGAGTATTTTTTTTTAAAGTGTCATAGAACAAAAATACATCTGCTAAAAATAAGTAACTAATATTAAAACAAAATGGGAAGCTATAATGTCACTGCCTAATAAGCAAAAGTAAGGTACAGGAAGATAGGTAAGTTTTCAAAGTAACCAAAGCACACTTTTAAATTTTAATTGTCCTACCTTTGGTCTTCTGTTACTCTTGACACGGGATACCAATTATTTTCACAGCTCATCTAAATCCTATTCATTGCTCAGGTGACCAGGCATCTTTTACCATGCTAAGTAATAAGATCTTTGGAATTTCTAATGCAATCCTTAAATTCCATGCTCTGTGGGTACTTACTTTGGGGTTATTAGGCAATGAACTACACTTATTTGGGTTAAGCTTAAATAAATAATAAGTATAAGCAGACACTTATAAATTCTGCTAAATATCATAAAGGGAAAAAATATTAGTGCTATGAGAAGGAGCCAGTCACCTAAAGGATATGGAAAAAGAATAGAATGAGAAAAAACAAAATAAGTAGATAATTAGGAGATAATGGGGGTTAGATACAGATTTGAAAGGGAGACTGTATGGTTAGAGCTTAAGGAGGAAAAGAAAGATGGAAGTCATGCAGTGAAGCCATATATATAGTGCTGTGCACATTCACAAAGGGTCTTGCAGCCCCACTACAGGGTTTAGATTTTATTCAGAGTACAATGGGAAATATTTTAAATGGGGAATGATATAACTCAATCTTTGTATTTAAAAAATCATTTGGCTAATGAACAGAGAATGGATTGGAGACAATTAAGAAAGAAGTGAGAAGGCCTGTTGGAGACTATTAGACCAGTTCAGGCTTTGTCTAGGCTAGTGGCTGTGACTGAGATATTGTGATAGGGAAAGGAAACAAGGATGACTCCTAGGCTTCTGACTTAAGTATGAATGGAGATGCCATTTACTAGACAGAAAAATAATTTAAGTTTCAGACAATTTTAAATCTGAAACACCAGGGAGAAATGCTGAAGAAATCAAATAGGACTGATATGTCTGGTGGTATTTAGGAGACACACATACAAAAATAATCAACTAGATACACATATAAGAGAAATCAATTAAAGGGTCTAACCCTGAGACACAGATATTTATTAAATAGTAGTTATTTTCAAAATCAAAAGTTTGAAAATTATCTTTGATATAAAAATTGTTTTTATCAAGACTAGAATAGTACTGAATACAATTTAAAAAGAATATCAATCTGAAAGATTCAAAGAAGTATAGAAATCACAAAAAGGAACAGAAACAGAAAATAACAGCACAAGCACAGTAAAGATAATCCAAGAGGGAAATTCCTGAGCCTACTCAATAATTATCTGGGGAAAAGGGTAGCCTGTCCTTGCCATCTATTAGAGGCAAGTGTATCAGAGGGGTACATTAAGCCTAGTTAAGAGTCACTAACTTATCAAGCATTAGAATAGTTCTCTTTTTTATTAATCAATTTTTTACTCCCTCATAAATAACTTGGTATTTTTGCTTGGTCTCAAAGATACTTTTTTGATAAACATTTAACTAGAATATGTCTAAATTTTGGTCATTCTGGGTCTCCCTAGGTTATGATGCTCCCTTTCAACAAAGATTCACTTCTTTTTTTATTTCAAGAAAAGCTTTCTTGAATGCATTGATTTCTAATTTCATATATTCTCTTCCTTTTACAAATATTCTTTTAGAAGTCTAATTATATACATTGTTGCACAGATATAACTGTTTTCCGTTGCTAATATTTTTCTAAATTTTTTAGATTCTTTTCATTTTTGTTTTCATTTTTTTTTTACTTTTCATATCCTCTAGATCCCCAAATGAGTTTCTGCAGTGTCTCTGTCTTTGTGTTCCAATTTCACTAATTGGTTGCTTTCTTTTTCCTGGGTTCTGCTAGCTCGTAATTAATCTCTTCTGGTTATTTAGTCACCTCTTCCTAGGAATCTTACATTTCTACCGTGTACATCTTCTTTCAGAGCAAATCTATGAATTGCTGATGACATTAAGATTAAAAAAATTTCATCTGATTGGGTCGATATTTTATTGTCTGTATATATATGTAATTTTTCTACTCCTTCTTATTAATATTTTTGTATCAATGCCAGGCCAGTTATTTTAAATGATCTATTATGAATAAACTGCATTTTGCTGGATCAGCTATTTGCAGAATACAGGGGAAATAGAAACACAGGTAATCTTCACAAGCTTTAACAAAGACTGTTATGTTATCTGTTCCTACAGAGGCAGACTGCTTTACCCAAATACGCATCCTATGGTTCTCTAAACAAAACCACATCATGGATGGTTTCTATTTAAGCCTACTCCCCCAATTCCCACAAGGCTTGTTATAAAATAGAAGGAATCGTGTTTTTACACCTTAAAAATGAGCTTTTAGAAGTATAATTTTGTATCATTCTAATTTCCACTACATTGAGCATTACTAGACAACTCATGTTTTTACTCTTCCTTTTCTACTGGATTCTGTAGCCAGTAAACTTTGCTTAAGCAGCATTGCCATATTTTGTTGTCCACAAAATAACATGTCATTGCAGTTTTACTTAACATAAGGTAGAATTGTGTGGGTACAAGTATTTATGTGTGTGTTTTATGTTTTATTTTCCTCGTTGCTTTTTTGTGTTTTCCAGGGAGGTCAGGGAGCAGATAATGACTAACGCTTTATCATAACTAAAAAGTCATACTTTTTTTTTTTTTTTTTTTTTTTTTAAAGTACTGGGGCACTTAACCACTAAGCCACATCCACAGTCCTATTTTACATTTTATTTAGAGAAAGGGTCTTGACGAGTTGCTTAGGGCCTTATTGCTGAGGCTGGCTTTGAACTTACAATCCTCCTGCCCTCAGCCCCTGAGCCACTGTGCCTGACAAAAAGTTTTATCTTTATAAACATATATTGAGAGACTGTCTATAATAACAAACAACCAGTGGTTGTATTTTGGCTATTACATAATGTACTTATTGAGTGGGACTGTGCTGGCAAGAAGATAAAAGCATGTATGGCCACACCGGGAAATTTGATTCTCACAAAAATCAATGAATTGGCATTATGACTTGATAATGTTAATTCCTACTGTTTTGGCTCACAGTGAATTTGTTTGGAATTTACCCTTGTTTAACTACTGAACCTACAAGGTTGAGATTTACTAGATTGACAGAATCTATTGCATATTATGGAATGTCAAGCAATGCTCAACATGCTACTTTCATCAGCTTAAAAAAATGGGGGCAGGCACATACTACAAATATAATTTCTATTCCAAGAAAAGAAAAGTAAATGTAATAGTTGTTAATTATAGAATGTTCCATTTAGCTCCTAAATTGCGCAATGTTTCATTTAATCTCTAAATTCAACAGCATTTAATTTAGTCCCTTTAGTTATATCATTTTCCTTCATCATGTTGTTTATGAACATTAAGAAGTACACTATGTATTCTTCTGGGTGTTTTAGCTTTTTAAATTCCACTGAGGATTTACTGGAAAAGTGATTATACTGACGTGCACTGCAGTCTTGTATATGTTTAATGTGGTGTGACCTCAAAGTTTCCATTACCTTTTTTTCCCCCAGGAATCTAACAGTCATGTTAATGAGATTTTACTATCTAGAAACACATTATATCCCAAACTGGCACTTTTCTCTTTCTTTTAAAAAGCAATAAGGACTGTTGGAAACATGACTTAAAACTTGACATTAATAAATACAATCTAATTTAAAAGAAAAAATTTGTGTGACTTTTTTGGATAATATTATTTGTTTTGCTTATGGTTTTTATTAATCTGGTAAAAGATTTTTAAAAGGTATGCATTTGGTAAGAGGTTAGATTTTTAAAAAGAAACACTTGAAAATTCAGATAATGGTAAAATGCTCAAAAGAGCAGAAAAAAGTTCCTATATCTTATTAAAAAACACTTTTAATCTTGAAAATGAATTAGGTTCAGACTAAACAAACAACAGATTAACAAATTAGAACAAACATGAAAAAGAAACTTGGATATTAAACATTATTAAGGGGAAGAATTGTTAAAAAAATGAAATTAACAATAATCATAGACAGCAAGAGTTTTATTACCTTCAGGACGATACTGAGCAACAATTGTTACAGCCTGGCCAGCATTTTTCAATGCAGTTGCTGCCTGCTCATGGCTAGCAGCTCTGAGATCAACACTGTTTACCTGTAAATCAAACCAAATCCTAATATGAGAGAAAATAAACACCCAGATTAGAAATTACAATGGCCTGCTGTTTGAGCAGGCATGGATAAATTACAATAATTTTGCCATTAAAATGTTATACAGTAAAACACAAATATTACTACCATTCAAAACCATTTTATACACTAAAAATATTTTGCTTACTGTCAATGAGTAACACGAAAACATCCCTTGCCCCCAAAATTGTCTAAGTTGGCTCTCTATTGTTGACAAATGTACTCAATTTGACTACCTGAGAAACTAACAAGCATGATCATTTTGTACATTATTTTAAGCAATGGGAAGGAAATTTGTTTTTGATTGTAGCATCTGTTTACTTCCTACTACATTCTCAACCCAAAAAGCTCAACTTACTTCCAATTTTTCCTTCCTCTCACAAACTAAAGCTTTTATTCTTTTGGTTTAATGGAAAAATAATTACTTAAAATAAGTCATATTTCAAAGACTAATTTAAAAAAGTAAATGTTATTAAATACATCAGGAGATTTTTTTTTTTAAATAAAGGGACGTTCCTTGGGTGAAATAATTACTGAGGTGGCCAATCCCACTCCAGAATAAGCAATTTTTATTCTGAAAGTTTGCCAATAGTTAGTATATACTGCAAGGCATACTACATTAAGAGACTGTTCCTTTTCCACTCAAAACAACTTAAGAGGTATTCACAGAAGCATTATAATTGAATGTACTAACCTTAAATATTTAATTTTTAAAAATTAAGAACCAGTAATGAATAGAATTCTGTGGTGTTCAGGGCCTTCCCTAAAACTTTCTGGACAGGAAGAACCATCACATCATTTTCATATGAAAATCTGCTTTGAGATCTAACTTAAAATCTGTTAAAGATCACATAACACGTTTCAAAAATTTGACGATGAGCCCAGAAATTCTTAGGATCATAAAATTACATAAAAGAACATTTTAACTATATTAAAATCTGATGCTTTATGTTATCTAAAAGGACATCATTATGCAACTAAAACACACTGCTCTTGAATGAAAACCAAGATCTGAAAACCCCAACCTAAATAAATGCGGTTATCAGAGAATATCTCTAGCTGAATATGGTTATATAAAAATAACAATGTATAAATAGTTCTACTTTGTACCTAAAGAAAATCCTCTTAATTCCCAGGAGAACAAATTGGGAAGGAAATTTAAAGGAAGATAAACTTTTATACATTATTATAGAAAAGATTAAAACTTTTAATGTTTGGTTACTCTTAGTGTAGTATATCTTTTATAACCTCTTAATCTTCTTGTGTCTTTGAAATTAAAATGTCTTTCTTAAAGAGAGCATATAAATAGAATTGTTTTGTGATCTACCTTATCAGTCCTTGCCTTTAAATGGAGTAGTTGATCCATTTATATTTAATTGAATTACTGGTAAAGATTCATATCATTAATTTTACTATTTGTTTTCCATTACTACTTCTTTGTGTTTGATAGAAATTTTCTAGTGTACCATTTAGATTTCCTTGTCATTTCTTTCATTACATATATTTTGAGTCATTTCTTAGGGGTTGCTGTGGGTTATAATTAACATCTTTTAGCCAGGCATGGCAGCACATGCCTGTAATCCCAGTGACCTGGGAGGCTGAGACAGGAGGATCGCAAGCCCAAGGACAGCCTTAACAACTAAGTGAGGCCCTAGGCAACTTAGCAAGACCCTGTCTCAAAAAATAAAAAAGAGCTGGAGATGTAGCTCCGTAGTAAACTGCCCCTGGGTTCAATTCGCAGTACCACCACTACCATCACCCCCCCCCCCCAAAAATCCCCAGTACCAACAACACAAACAAAATCTTATAATGATCCTATTTAATACCAACTTAATTTTAGTAGCATGTAAAAACTCCGCTCCTATATAATTCTGTTCCTTCTACCCAATTTGTGATGTTATTCTCATATAAATTTGGTCTTTATACAATGTGGGTCCAGCTACAGATATGTAATTATTGCCTTATTCATCTGTCTTTTTAATAAGTTTGGAGAAAAAAGGAATTATAAGTAAAAAAATACACTTATGCTGGTTTTGTTTTTGTTATTTGTATTCTCTGGTGCTGGGGATCAAACCTAGGGGCTTATGCATGCTAGGCAAGTGATCTATCACTGAGCCACACTCCCAGCCCTCTTATGCTGGTCAATGATTTACTTACTGGAATTCTGAATATGTCATCTCACTACCTTTTGGTCTCTATGATTTCTGAAGAGAAATGAGCTGTTCATGGCATATGATGAGCCATTTTTCTTTTGCTACTTTCAAGACTTTCTTTGGCTTTTGACAGTTTGATTTTGATCATCTATGGTATGTATCTCTTCAAGTGTATTCTACCTGGAATTGACTAAGTTTCTTGAATGTACATTTTAAGGTTTTCCAGAAGAATTTGTAAATTTTGGGTCATTATTTATTCAAATAGTCTTTCTGCCTCTTTCTCTCTCTCCTGTCCTGCAGGTACTCCAATTATTTTTATGTCGGTACATAAGACGACATACCACAGGTACTTTTTCAGTTCTTCAGCCTGGAAAATCTCAACTGTCCTATCTTGTAAGTTTATGATTCCTTTGTCAGCTTACATCTGCTGTTGAGCTTGCCCACAGAAATTTTTATTTTGGTTATTGTACTTTTCAACTCTAGAATTTTCTATTTGGGTCTTATAATTTCTATCTCTTTATTGAAATTCTCCACTGGGTTGAGATACCGTTTCTCTATTTTCCTTTCATTCTTTAGAATGTCTTCCTTTTATATTTTTGATATATTTAAAATATTTGATTTAAAACATTTGCCTAGGAAATTCAACATCTGGATTTCCCTAAGGATAATTTGTATCACTTGCTTTTTTTCTCCTGTATATGGGTCATTACTTTTCTGCATTTCTCATAATTTTTTGTTGATAACTGGACATTTAATATAAAGTTCGGCAACTCTGGGGGTGAGATTCACAACCTTATCCGGTGCTTACTGCTGCTATTTGTTACAGTTGTTTAGAGCCTTTCTGAATTCCACAAGGGTCATATTCTTTGTTGTGTGGGGCCACTAAATTTTCTGCCAGGTAAGCTTAGTGGTTAGTTAATGATTGGAAAGATTCCATTAAGTGCCTAGAATTAAAAAGTTGCCGCTTATATGTATGTTGGGGGAGCAGGCCTTCACCACCCAGGTAGTTAAAACATGCCTTGATCTTTGCTTTCTGCATGCACAGAGCCTAAGATTCAGTCAGAGATGAGAGCTGAGGGCCATTTAATTCTTTCTTCAGCATGCATAAAGTTGCATACAACCCCGAACACATGTGTGGCCTTCGAGATTCCAAGGATATTCCAAGGTTTTCAAAGGCCCTATGGAGAACTTATTTTCTAGCTTTTTCTTTTAATCTTTTTTATAAGCCTACTACTGCTTGTAAGAACTATTATTAGATATCTCAGAAAGTCATAGCCTATTCTTGTTTTGACAATTAGCCTGGGGAGAAAAAGTTCTTTAAGAGGAGGAGCTTAGAATCAGGTCAAATTACAGACAGCCTCCCAAATGGTATTCCAGGAACTACCAGTCAAATTATGACAGTTCTCTAGGAAAGAAGCTCTAAAAGAATTTTGCCTCACAAGGCTTCCCACAGTTGCACATCACTTTAAACACCTACCAGTAATGAACGAGAGTTGATTTCAATAAATGTTGCTATTAATATTTTTTCTTTAGTCAAATAATTTGGTGGGATATGATATTTCACTGTGGTTGTAAAAATACTTATTTTTTAGCTGGGTGGTGGCACATTCCTGTTATTTCAGCAGTTCAGGAGTCTAAGGCAGAAAGATTCCAAGTTTGAGGCCAGCTTCAGCAACTTAGTGAGACCCTCAACAATTTAGTGAGATCCTGTCTCAAAATAAAAATTTTTAAAGAATGTCTGGGGATGTAGCTCAGTTCAATTCTCTGCTCCCTCAAAAAAAAAAAAAAAATTCTTTTTATTAGGTATCAGCATTTTTAGTTAAGAGTTTGGACAAAAGTGTATGTCATGTAGCTGCTACTACAATCAAGATAGAGAAAAATTATTTCACTCTTATCCAAATTCCTTCAAAATCCCTTTATTCATTGGGATTTTTAAAATTCCCTGATGTCTACTATTAATACCTTTTAATAAGCTCAATGACCATTCGTATATCTTTTTGTATATCTTTGTGCATTTTAAAACTGGGTTCCTAATTGTTTTTACTGTTGATGTGTGGGAGATATTTATATAGTTATATATTCTGGATACAAGTCTTTTGTAGATATATCTATATATATCTACAATATATTAAAAAACACATAAAATACATAATATATAAATATATATATATACAATATATATAAAATAGATATATATCTCCACTAAGAATATATATTAATATATATGTCTCCACTAAGAATATTTTTTACCACTCTGTGGCTTGCTTATTTGTTTTCTAAATGGTATCTTTTTTTTTATGATTAGTGTTTTATGTTACTTGTCTATGGAATTGCTACTTAAACCAGAGTTGCAATGATATTCTCTAATGTTTTCTTCTAGAAAGATTATGGTTCTATGTGTCCCATTTAGATCTGCAATCTATCTAGAATTAAGTTTTATGGCTGTAATAAGATTGGTTCAGGTTCATGTTTTTACTAAGATAGTGAGTTGTTCCAGAACTATTAGATAAGAGCTTCCCTTTTTTACTGAACTAACTCGGTCCTTTTGATCCTATTTAAGAAATCTGCCTAATCCAAATTCACTAACAATTTTTTGTACATGTTCTTGTATAAGTTTAGTTCTATGATCTACTATTCACTTCAAGTTAAATCTTGTACATGATGTGAGAAAAGGTCCGAGTTTCTTTTTCTTTTGTCTGTTTACTCCATCAGTTACAGAAGAGGGTGTTACAGTCACCAACTCTGATTGTGAATTTTATTTTTCTTCTTAGTTCTCACAATTTTTGCTTCATATATTTTGAAAGGATTATTAGGCAGATGCATAGTTAGGACTACAATTTGATGAAATGTTCTTATTATTATGAAATATATCTATAACAACATTATTTGTCCTGAAATCTATTGTCTGATACTAATAAAGTACTTTCATATGGTGTTTACTTGATGTACCTCTTTTACTTACAACACACTGAAGTCAATTCCTGATACACTGTATAGTTAGGTTTTGCTTTTGTGAACCAAATTGACAATTTCTGCATCTTAAATAGTTTTTACTGTAATGTAGTTATTAAGAGAACTGGATTTCAATCTCTCATCTTAGTACCATTTTTTATTTACCCTGCATGTTCCTTTCTGTTATGGTTTAGATATGAGGTATCCCCTGAAAAGCTCAGGAGTTAGGCAATGAAGGATTGTTCAGATGAAATGATTATATTAGGAGAGCTATCCATTTGCTGGATTAATATTGAGTGGATTACTGGGAGGTAAGTATAGGCAGGTAGGTATGGTTGAAGCCCTTAGAAATTATATCTCCTCCCTGGCTCCCAAGCTCTCACTCCCTCACTCTCTGTTTCCTGGTTGCCATGAGCTGAGCAGTTTCCCTCCGGCGTACCCTTCTGCTATGATGATCTGCCTTACTCCAGGCCAAAAACAATGGAGTCATTTGACCTTGGACTGAGACCTCTGAAACCATGAGTCCTACAAAAACTTTTCCTCCTAAGTTGTTCTTGTCAGATATTTTGGTAACAGCAATGCAAAACTGACAGTCACACTTCCTTTTGTGTGTGTGTAGCATTTATTTTTTTAATTTAATGTCCTGTATTGATTTTAAAACTATACTTCTTTGTAGTGTTTTTAGTGTGTTGGCTAGAGATTATGATATGTAGCTAAAAATTATCAATTCCCCCAAATTTTACACTACTTCACAAGCTATGTAAGAAACAATTGTATAATCCCATCTTCCCTTTCCATTTGTATTGTGGTGGTCTTGTATTTTACTTCTACACAAGTTGCAAATCCCACATACACTGCTTTTATTTTCTGTCAATAGTCTAATAGTATAATATCTAAAATTGCTTTTAAAAATTTAAGAAGAGATATTTTATATTCCTTCAGGAATTTTTCTTTTTTCTGTTTTTCCTAATCCCCTTTTGTAGATCTAGGGTTACATCTGGTATAATTTCTCTTCACTCAAAACAATATCTTTAGTATTTCTTGTTGATCTGCAAGAGATGACAAATTCTCTCCACTACTGTCTGTCTGAGAATGTCTTTACTTCATTTCTGATGAATAATTTCTCTGTACATAGAATTCCAGGTTGACAATTTTTTCTTTTAGCACAATCAACACACCATTCAATTGTGTTAGGTCTTCTAATGTGCCTAGAGAAAAGTAAGTTGACATTCGTATTACTATTCCTTTATATGGAATATGTTATTTTTATGCTTGCTTCTAAGACATGCTCAGAAGTACAGGTTTCTAGCACTTTGTGATGTAGAAAGATCTAGTTTTCAGTGTATCCTGAGTTTCATATTCACAGATTTGTGAGTTGATATTTTTCATCACTTTTGTTAGCTTTTTTTTTTTTTTGTCATCTCCTCTTTTTCAAAGATGCTGTCTGATTTTGTTCCACAGAGCTTGCACACTTTGTGTTGACTTTTCTTCGAAATCCCCACCAACCCACCCCAAATTTCAATTTGGAAACATGGATTCTTTCCTCTGCTGATTTCAGTGTATTAAGTCTTTCATATAAAATTTTCATCTCTGATAGTTTACTTCTAGCAATTCCATGTGATTTATTTTCTGTAGTTTCTGCCTTTACTGAAATTCTCCCTTCTCTTGGTTCCTACTAGCTTTACCTCTGAATCCTTAAGCATTTTTATCACCATCATGATTTTAAAATAATCATTTTATTTTAGTTTTTTTGTGGTATTGGGTCTTGGGCCCAGAAGCTCTTTGCCACTGAGTCATACCCCCAATTCTTTTTATTTTGAGACAGGGTCTTGCTAAGTTGTTGAGGTTAGCCTCAAATTTGCAATCCTCCTGCCCTAGACTCCCAAACTGTTGGGATTATAAATATGTGCCACACACCCAGTTACCAGATTATTTTGTTAGGTTAAGAATAATGGATTCTTGGTGCTAGGGTTGTAGCTCTGTGATAAAGTGCTTGCCTAGCATGCATAAGACCCTAGGCTCAATCCCTGCAAAAAATGAAAAAAGAAAAAGAAAAAAGAAAAAAAGTGATGAATTCTTGAGCCTTTCTATGTTCTAATACTGCAAGAAGGCTCTATTTCTGCCTTAAAAAATCTTTTGCAATAATCACTACTCTTGGCAATAATCACTATTCTTGGGTAATACTATGCTTTTAAAACTATTTAGCCTTAAATATGTAAATGTAGTTTTCATTTAGTAGCACTATAAATTCATAGTTTTATTTTCTAATTGTAGTGCATAATCCTTAATAAATAATTTTTTGCTGCATATTTGAAAACTCAAGTGCTCAAGAGTTATTTTCATTTAAACACCAGTTGGAACCACTAAAAATTGGTTTCTACTTATTTTGTAAATGATCAAAAGGACTTAACCTATCCTTGAATTCAAAAGGGTAGGATGTAGGAGTATGTTGGTACATCTAAGTCTGTACAGGGGAAATTCAGATGGTGAGAGGCACTGATCTGAAAACTGCATAAAAGATGCAATTTATATTTCTGGTACGTGTTTCCTATCACATTTCAGTCACATTTATCTTTAATTTGATGAATTTCTTCTGATATTTTAAATTTTGTAGTTGAAAAGGTCTCTTTTTGTCTCTATCAAAGAAATGGTTTAAAATAGCAATAATAAATAGCACTGGTCTTGACCCAGGATAATAAAGCTAAAGTTCCAGAAAGTGTTACCTTACACTTAATTAAAAACAAAACAGTATATGATGACATAGGGGTTAAGGTGTCCCATTTATGTGCTATTATGGGTAAACAAATCTCTAAATTTTAGTTTTGTTACTGAAAAAAATTTGCTAAAGATGATGCTCCTGGGAGCCTACCACAAGTAATGCAAAATAGCTCACTAGAATACCGTCCACTGAATTCTGGTAGTACTGGATTTTCACTAATAAAGTAAATAAAGTGCTACTGAAACACACACACACGTATACACAAACAACAACAAAACTTACAATACAAAATTTAGAACATGAGAAAAAAAACTCACCACAAATCACTATAACAGATCGTGTATTGGATACCTATGAACTTTAGAAAATATATTTAGAAAAATATTGGTTTTTTTTTTGGTACCAGGGATTGAACCCAGGGACACTTAACCACTAAGCCACGTCCCCACCCCTTTTTTATATTTTATTAGAGATAGGATCTTGCAGAGTTGCTTAGGGCCTTGATAAGTTGCTGAGGCTGGGTTTAAACTCTCGATCAAGTCACTGGGATTACAAGCATGCACCACCGTGCCTGATCAGGAAATAAAACTATTATATACAGAAAATAACAAGTATATTTCACAGAAAAACCTGAAAGCATATCAGAAGGCATAAGTTAGCAAGACTCTATTGAAAACACCAAGGTAGGCTGTAAAAAGAACCAGAGAATGTGTGGGGAAGAAAAATGATACTCTGAAATTAAAACCTTAGTTTTGTCTTAAAAAAGCAGATTAGATTACATATAAATGAAGAAAGCTTATAAGCCAGAAAATAAATTTGAGGAAATGATGGAAATGAAGTAGGAGACAGTTCATAAATATGAAATTGGGGTTAAAATATACAAAGAACAGAATAACATCCACCCGTAGGAATTCAGTAAGAACAGAATTAGGCATAACACAGGAAGGCAAATTTGAAAAGCTAATAGCTAAGAAGTTTCCAGAATTAATGAAAAACATGATTCCTGATTTAGTAAGCATAATGAATCCTAAACAGAATAAATAAAATGCTAGATATGCACACATTTTAGTGAAATTGCAGCACTAAGACTGAGATCTTCAAAGCAACCAAAGAAAAGAAATTTGTTAATTTTTTTAACAAAAAAGGCAGCAGGCCTTTTTTTGTTAAGTAGCAATAAACAATCCAAACAGCATAAAACAATATCTTCAAAGTATTTAGAGATAATAGCTGTCAACCTAGAATTCTAGATTGAATATGAAAGAGTACAAAACAAAGAATTTTCAGACAAAGGGTATTTACCATTAAGGAACCATTGCTGAAAGAACAAACCAAGAGCTCTCATTAAGGTATATTTGGATATTTGAAGAACATATTTGCTTTTTACAATGACTAAGGAGCATGGAGAAGATGGAAGCTAGAAAGTGTCAGTTCTACATAACAATAAACTGTCCAATCCAAATTATATTAGTAGTCAGCTGAGAAACTCAGAATAAAGAAAAAGGTAAATAGCAACAACAACAAACTGTATACCATGTGGGTAAAGTGTCAAAAACCGAACAATAAAATTAAATAATAAAAATACATTTGGGGGGTATAAAACTGAAACAATATATTACAAATGGCATAATTAGAATTAAAGTTTCCCAAGCTCTGTGATCATAAGAGAGGACTACAGAACGATAGATTAGTTTTGGTCTAAAACTGAATGGGTAATAACCAACATAAACACACATATTGAAAGTAAAAAGAGGAGAGAAGATGATACCAAGCTAAAAAAAAAAAAGAGAGAAAGAAAAAAAAACCACACAGCCACATTAATATCAGACAATACAGACTCCATGGGGAAAAAAAAATTATTATATATAAAGAGAATCAATATATAATGACAAAAAGCTCAACTAAGTAGGAAGGAAAGACAATTCTAAACTTGCATGCACCTAATAACAGTTTCAAAAGAAAAAAGCTAATGGTGCAAGGACAAACTGCTAAACTCATCATCATATTCAAATAGTTAAAAAAAACTTCTTTTAATAAAATATCAAGAAGAAAACAAAGTATACAGAAGTACAAACAGCTCTGCAAGTAATAAAGTTAACAGAGAACACATACTCCCTTCAAACACATTTATAAACACTGACCCCTTGTAAGAAAGTCATCTACAATCATACAGAACTTGATCTCTGACAACGCCATAATTCTGCAATTCAATTGTAAAAGGGTAAGATATCCAAGAAATACCCACAACTTTAGGTTAGGAAAAAATCTACTTTTAATCATTAATAGGTCACAGTTAATGAAGATAAAAATATCATCTTGATTACTTGATTAACATATCCTACCGATATAATACGATCTCCTTTTCTGAGCTCTCCACTTAGATCAGCAGGTCCTCCAGCCAAGATGAAAGAAATAAATATTCCTTCTCCATCTTCACCTCCTACAATGTTGAAACCAAGGCCTGTTGAGCCACGATGAAGAACAACTTTTCTTGGTTCCCTAAAAATTAAAAAAAAAAAAAAAAAAAACTTTGAAATTTTATTTAGAAACTGGCATTCTATCAGTGAGAACTTCCTAATGAAAACTTTAGTATTATGTTATTAAACTATATAGAAAGCTAGTTGAAATACCTAAGGATTTTGAAAACTGTGAGGTAAAGAGATTCTAAGTCTTAGAAATCAAAAGGAAAAAAAATCTAATTTCATTTAAAAGTTCAAAACTTGCATTAAAAACCAAGCAAACATGCTGGGTATGGTGGTGCATGCCTGTAATCCCATCGGTTTGGGAGGCTGAGGAAGGAGGACCACAGGTTTGAAGTCAGTCTCAGCAATTTAGAGGTTCAAAGCAACTTAGCGAGAACCTGAGGAAGGAAGAAAAGAAGGAAGGAAGGGAGGGAGGAGGGGTCTGGGGATATGACTCAGTGGTTAAACGACTCTGGAGTCAGTCCCTGGTACTGATAAAACAAATAGAAAAAAACCCCACAAAAAACCAAAACCAAAACAAAACAAAACAAAAACCCAAACAAACATGAAATCAAAACAAAAAGGAGAAAATAATTTGAAATTAAAAAAAGTAATATAAAGAGTCTGTCAAGAAATATGTACTCATGAAAACTTGATGTTGTATGCATTAGACTGCCTATGAAGCAGTCACTGCTTCTTAGATGTTATAAAAGATAGCTATGTCTTTTTCTTAGTGGAAGTAGGCCTCCTTTCCAGTCCCAAAGGAAGTCATTACATTCTTTCTTCTTTTTGCTGAGGGGAGGGTGTGACCCCATTCTGACCTCTGAGAAAAGAAGGAAAATTTTCCTGTTATTTCCCAAAGAAAGTCAGACCTTAACAAGGATGAAGCACATTTTGCTGACTTCTGTCCCCTCTTAAAAAATCCCATGCAAGCCAGGCATGGTAGCACATGCCTTTAATTCCAGTGGCTCAGGAGGTTGAGGTAGGAGGATCTCAAGTTCAAACCCAACTTCAGCAATGGCAAGGTGCCAAACATCTTGGTAAGACCCTGCCTCTAAATAAAGTACAAAATTGGGCTGGGGGGCTCACTGGTCAGGTGTCCCTGAGTTCAATCCCTGGTATCCGACCCCCAAAAAGAAACTATGCAAAACTTTTAATAAAACCCTTCTACTGATTTAGATCTATTATAACCATGAAGGTGAAACTAAGAGACATTGTGGGCCTAAGGTTGCTACATTAATCTTGGAATTGCCCATTAGACTTTTTATATGAAATTAATATTTTTTAAACTTGGATGTGATGATCTATAATTGCAGTCCCAGCTATTTGGAAGGCTGAGAAGTGAGAATCACTTCAGCCCACAGGTTTGAGACCAGTCAGGCAAGGGAGGCCTTGTCTTCAAAAACAAAACAAAATAAAACAAAACAAAACAAAACAAAGTAAAACAAATAAAAACAAGCAAAAAAACTTTCAGTGTAATCCACGATTTATGATTTTTAAAAATTTATTAATGCTTTTTGTCAGCTCTCAGATAAATTTATTCCCCCCACACATATTAAAAAAGTCTCTGGAAAACATCTTACCACTGATAATTTTTCACAATTGCTGGCACTCAGACATAATTATGTGAAAACTATTCACATCTTCTGGTAAGACCATGAAAGTGCCAACAGATTATTTTAGATTTAATGAAATTCAGAATATCATTTGAGATTATTCTTAAATGTTATATTTGGTAAACATTTTAAAACATTTAAAAAATTTAATGATTTTTCTAAAACAGTGCAAGAAGTAATTGATCACAAAAGCCTTAATACATATTTTTTAAAAAATGAAATTAAGGATTCTTCCATATAATACAGAATTAATCTTAATACTGCTCAAAACTTACAATAGTACTTTCTAGACGTAGATAAGTGTTCATCATTATTCAATTTTGCCAGCTCACTTATGGGATTTGCAAAATTATTTCTTGTGAAAAACAGCAAAACTAGCCGGGCATGGTAGGATTGTGAGTTCAAAGTCAGCCTCAGTAACTAAGTAGGCCCTAAGCAACTCAGTGAGATTCTGTCTCTAAATAAAATATAAAAAAGAGGGCTGAGGATGTGGCTCAGTGATGAAGTGCCCCTGGGTTCAATCTGTGGTATGGGAAAAAAAAAAAAAAAAAAAAAAAAAAAACCAAAACAAAAAAAAAACTCAACAAAAAATCATTCAGGAAATATTTTAAATATGTGTGTGTGTGTGTGTGTGTGTGTGTGTGTGTGTGTGTGTTCATACATGCATGTGCACACACATGAAAGAAAAAGGGTAATAAAATTTAGAGAAGCAGTAATTTAGAGGGGCAGTATAAGGGAAGCAGGGGAGGATCAGGGGCAGACAGGTTTCACTATACTGGTAATATTTTATTTCCTATGTTAAATAATTCATGGTTTGGGACTCCTATTTTAAAACATATGTATGAATTATAATTTTACATTAGCAAATAATAATTTAAAAATAACCTGAGGAAAAAGCATTCTGATTTTTGAATAATGTGAGCACGTGAAAAGACACACAACACCATTAGTCATTGGGAAAATGTAAATGAAAGCCACAATGATATATATCATATCTACCAGGATGGCTTCAACAAAACAAAGTATTAAGTGTCAGTGAGGATGTAGAAAAACTGAAATACTCATAAATTATTTAGGGGAATAATAAAAATAATTTAGTGATTCCTTAAAAAGCTAATATTAAAAAAAAAATGACATGACCCTGGAATTGCACCCAGGTTTATTGCCTAAGTAACTAAAAGCAGGGATTTGAACAGATACTTGTATACCAGTGATTATCATAACATTATTCACAATAGCTAAGAGTTGGAAACAATCCAAGTCACCAACAATGGGTAGATAAGCAAAATGTAACTGTTTTTATGTTTATCTAGCTATAGATATCTAATATCTATATATCTAATTGTATGTATACATACATGCAATGGAATGGAATAATATTTAACCAAAAAAAGAAATGAAGTTCTGATATATGTTACAAAATGAAAGAAAAAAAAATTATACTAAGTCAAATAAACCAGTCATAAAAGGATAAATATTGTATGGTTCCACTTATAAAAATTATCTAAACTAGACAAATTCTGAATGACAGAAAATAGGTATTACCAGGAGCTGGGAGGACAATGGGATAGAATTGCTTAATGGTTACAGACTTTATCTAAGATGACAAAAGGTTTTGGAAATAGCTAATGGTGACGGTTGCAAAAAATTGTGAATGTAATTAATGCCACTAAATTGTACACTTGAAAATGGTTAAAATGTTAAATTTACATGCTGTATTTATTTTATCACAATTAAAAAGTGATGTAACACTTTTTACCCAAATCATTGAGATGCACCATTTAAATGTGTGAAATTTATGGTATGTCAATCACATTTTAAAGAAACTTAACAAACATTAAGTATCTCTATGTTGTGATTTTACTGGGGGTGGAGGTGGTTTCAGTGATTTGAGATAACTTCTCAAAGACTGCTTAGGCAAAAATTGTGGAGAATTTCAATGTCTGGGCAAAGGAATGTAGTTACCAAAAAGGAATGATAAAGTGCACATAATTTTAAGACTAATCTAGTAGTCAATCACCTGATTTTCACAGAAAAGAATGGAAACTGGTAGATCTGTGTGTAATACTTCAAAGTCTAATACAGCACGGTACAAAACACATGTAGTGAAGAAGGATGGGGACAACAATAAAGGTGAAAATACAACTTTTAGATTTTAGTTATGCAAAATACGTGAAGAGATTAAAGAATAGATAAACATATAATAGGCACTATTACAAAATAACAAAAACAAATAGCCATGAATCACTCTATAGGAACATTGCCTGAAGACTAAGAGCCTCAAATAGTCATATCACAAATAAGAACACTATTCTTTCTGCTAATTTTCATTCCACACACAATTAACGAGGCACCTATTTTGTTCTCAACATTACTGTCACAAGACAAACATGCCTATCTTTCCTTGAGCAGAGGGCTGCCTAAAAAGTTAAGAGTCTGCCAAGAAAAATTACAATTATTACAAACAAAAAGTTTCAAAAATAATAATGCTAACAATGATGTAACTAATGAAAATATAAGAACAGATATTAACTTGCATATACATAATGTTAAATGTTTTTACCTATAAATTTAAAGCAAACTGTACATAGTCTTTTTACTACTTTGAATAACAGAGCTAAAATATTTTTTCACCGACTCTTTTCCTCCACCTCAGAATTCTTTGGAACTAAAAAGATCTACGAACTTTAGTGCAGTTCGTAATGTAAGATGAAAGTAAGTTTTAGATGTCAGGATATCAAACAAAGAAAATACTACTTGCTGGGGCTGGGGAGATGCTCAGTTGGTAGAGTGCTTGCCTTGTAAGCACAAGGCCCTGGGTTCAATCCCCAGCACCCAAAAATAAATAAATAAATAAATAAAAAATAGAAAATACTACTTGCTGAATACTGAACATGAATCATAATATTTTTAAGGCACATATTAGATAAGAAATATGTGAAAAGTTAGTATAAAATATGCACAAGTATATTCCTAACTTAGTTTTATCTAAGTTTATTTCAAGCGACAATTAGCCAAACCTAAAAAAAAGGCAGTATTTAAAAAGAAGTAATTTATTTATAATATAAAATATTATTTCATGGTCTTCAATGAAAAAACATCTTCAATGAACACTCCAATAGAAAAAAAATTAGGGTTCAATTGTCAAAAAAATTTTTAGTCCTAAAAATTGTTGTTGATTAAAATTCCATTTAAAAGTTGACTTACATAAGAAGACACATGTTAAGTTACTTACCTAGTAATTTCATCATCTCCAAGCATTGCTTTAGAAACTGGTGAGTATCTGGCTGGTGATGCTGGTGTCTGGCCCAAGAAGGAAGATGGGCTAACATGATTATCAACAGGCTGTGAAGTAGCTTCAAAACAAAGACAGTGAAAAATACATCAAAAATGAAATAAGTAACTTAACACCTCACATATAAATTTTAAAGTATAATTCATATTCAATAACTTATATACCAGAATCTGGTAGAGAAGACATTAGCTAAAAAACCAGACAAGCATGGTTTCCAGGTAAAAACTGGCTTAGCTATTCAGATCAATAAAGCAGATTTATTCCACTACATTCTTTTGAGAATACAACTTGAAAAAGAAGTTTTATTTTATTTGCACAATGAATCTGAGAGGTCATCTAAAATAATGTCATAGAAAAGGCTAAAATAAGTAAATCTTAAGTATAATAACTCTTTTTGAGAAGTCATTTTGCAGACGACTATTTTAAAAAAGTATATATACTCAAAATTTGTGAGTAAAGAAACCAGAGGCTTAAAAATAGATACAAAAAGTCTTACACCAGCTCCTGGCAACTCAATCTTTATCTGTTCTTTTTAATATGCTCATAAAAAAATGGAAACTTGGTAAAAAGCAAAAATAAAAACTAAGCAAACCTACTTATTGGTTCTTTTAAAAAATAGTGAATATCATAGGTTGGCATCCTAGCAAATGTCAAGAAAATAAAATTATAATGCTATTCCTGACCATATCTTCCTAAGAACAAAGGTAAGTAACACATTTCAGTTATAGTTTTCAAAGACACAATGTACTTGAATGATCTGATTGTTACCAAAACACAGAAAGCAGTATTTAACTTTCTTTTTTTTGTATTTAACTTTCTTGAGGCTGTTAACTATAATACTTATAAAACATTTCAAAATTAGCTTGATATTTATTATTTTTTTCAAACATCAGTCTTTTCTTTGATTAAATTTCTGAGTATCTTCTATAAGCAAAGCGTTATGCTACACACTGAACGTTAAAAAAAAAAAAAAAAAAAAAGGCAGGGATTGTTAGTTCAAATTACTATAGAATGTCCAGATAGGTAACATAAAAGACAGAAGTGATCTGAATGAAAGATAATAGGAAATGACTGAATTATGGTGCACTGGAAGAAATAAAAAATAAAACGCATACTCTTTATCAAAAAGGAATTAGCACCTATAGGTCTCTAACACAGAAAGGATGCCTATGGATAATACAGAACTTGGAGATCTAGTACATATTGGTGTTAAAGGTTTGTAGTACCTAATAATATCTATTTCCTATCCAGTTCATATGTAAGATGCTCTTTTGTATTTGAACAAAAGAATTTTCTATCAACAGCTCTTGACTTTGGAAGCTCAAAATCTTTCCTGGGTGACATGCAAAAATATTTGTAATTTAAAATAAATTAGCATTTAGCCCTAAAACAACAGATATCCATATGAACCTCTACAATCATCAGTCTTTTAATGTTCATTTGCTGACTTCTGACTCTTAGATTCCTTGACTGCATTATCATGTTTGGATGGAACAAACGATGACACAACTGAACAAAAACTTCCATCAAATGGCTAAACCAGAAATGTACTTTTTCCTTGTCATATCTAGACTGACCCTTTAGTCAATGAATCTTTTCTGGAGCAGTTAATCTCACACCTAAGGCACAGATAGGAGGCACTAAAAATGAACATTCCTATCAAACAAATGATTGCCCAAAGAAGGATCAGCAGAAACAACATTACTTTTTATATCTAAAATCTTATGTAAAAAGGTCCCTCACAGAACTACAAAACAAGGGAGTCAGATTCATTACCTTGAGCTATCAAGACCTCCAAGATTCAGGAGGATAAAAAAGCAGAAAAGCTTGAAGATAAAGTGGGAAGAGACTGGCAGCAAAATAAGTTTAACAAAGTCTACTAGCAGAAGAGGATATAAATTAAAAGTGAAAAGATATGCAAAAGTATGAGCATTTTAATGTCAGTAGAGAAATAAATGTTCTCTGTTAGATCCAATGTCATTTATATACATCTATCTATATATATGTGTGTCTGTGCATATATTTTTACATATATATTTATATTTTTAGTTGTCCATTGACAACTAAAAACTATTTTTAGTTTTATTTATTTATATGAAGATTGAACCCAGTGCCTCATATATGCCAGGCAAGCACTCTACCACTGAGCTACAACTCCAGGCAAATGAATTTTTTTTTTTTTAAGTTATAAGCCTGCTTTCATTCCTATTTTATACCATATTTTGGCTATTATTCATATTTTGATTACTTTATTTTGGTTACAACCACTGATTATGCCTCTATATCTCTATGGTTCACAGATAACTTCCACAACTTTCTGTCTCATTATTTCCTTTACTATTCTTCCTAAAAATATATTCTACCTAGTAAGTCAACTGTTTTCCAATTTTGACATCTGCTTACTTACAGGGCTGCTCTGGCACAAACTCCACCCTCCCCCAAGTTCTTGACAATCACCATAAAAACAAAGCCAAATGTGATCTAGTTCTCTTTTCTGCCCAGATAACAAATAATAGAAAATACGAACAGTCTTGTATTTACAAAGTTAGCAGATTCAGAACTAAAAATGTTTCCAATAAGAGACTTCCAGGTCCAGACAGATGACTTCACTGATAAATCTAATCAACCACTTAGAGATAAAATAAAGCCAATTTTGCAAACAGTTTCAGAGAATAAAGGAAGAAAGTATGTATGCTTTTCATTCATTTTGTGAGACCAGCATAACCATAACACCAAAACCCCAAAACAAGAAAAATTTTAGAACATTATGTTGACACTTATGAACATGGATGTGCAAATGTGTGCATGATAAGTCCAATAATATATAAAACACATAAAGACCATATGGGTTCATTCCCAAAATGGAAAGTTGGTTTAACATTAGAACATCGACATAATTTGTAACATTAACAAAATAAAGGAGAAAAATCATTCAGTTAAATACAGAACCATAAACCAGGAATAAAGGTTAACTTTCTCTATACGATAAAGGGTAGCCACCATACTGGTAACAGCATGGTAACACCATAAGCAATGGTGAAATTATTTTTCTCCCTAGGGTTTGGGTTTGAAAACATGACAATGATGTACATTATCATCATTTCTATTCTATTTCTTATCAGTGCATCAGACAAAAAAAAAAAAGGAAATGAATAAAGATGGGAAAGAAAGGAAAACTGTCATCATTTTATTTGTTATTACACATTATTTTAGATCATACAGACATTCCAAAATCATCTATAAATCAGAATTTTTAGCAGGATTCTTAACCACATAATCAATGTACAAAACCCAGTCATATTTCATATATATATGTATATATATATATATGCTAAAAATATTTAAAAACATTTTAAACTGGATGTTGTGGTGCACGCCTGCAATCCCAGTGACTCAGGAAGCTAAGGAAGGAGGATTGCAAGTTCAAAGCTAGCCTCAGCAACTTAGCAAGGCCCTAAGCAACTTAGCAAGACCCAGTCTAAAAATAAAAGGGCTGGGGATGTTACTTGTGGTTAAGCACCACTAGGCTCAATTCCTGTTTTTTTTTTTTTTTTTTTTTTTCCCCAAGTAGCACTTAAAATAGCATCAAAAACATCAAATATCTTCATCTAAATCTAACAAGATCTACAAAATACCTACTATACTATAACACTGCTGAGAGAAAAGAACCTATATAATTCAGAAAGAGATACTCGTGGATTGGATGAAAGACTCAATTTTAATTATTCTTAAATTAATCTGTACATTTTTAAATTCCAAAATCATTAAGGAAATTCAAATTATACCTAACAATCTTGTGTGTGTGTGTGTGTGGTGTGTGGGACTAAACCCAGGGCCTTGCTCTACCACTGAGTCACATCTACAGCCCTACTTAACATAATCTTAAAAAAATTTAAAAGATTTATATTACTAGAATTCAACATTTATTAAAGAGTGTGGTATTGACAGAAGAAGAATTAGTTCCATGAAACAGGTCTAGAAAAAAAATCTATTGTCATTTAAGGTATAATAAAACCACCAATGTAATTCAGAGTCAAAACAGATGAACTCTTTAATAAATGGTACAGGATCATTCGGATATCTGTATGTAAAAAAAAAAAAATCAAATAAAAATGAGGAGTAATGCTTAACAGCATTAATCACTGGGAAAAATCAGCATTCAATAAATAATAAATATAAATGAATAAATTATAACAATATTATATGTATCATAATATGTATTCATAATATCCATAAGTAAAAAGACTGACTATATCAAGCATTGGTGAAGATGTAGAAAACAGGAGTATAAACTATTTCCAATATTTGGGAAACTGTTTAGCAGTACTGATTGAAGACAAAATAAAATGCTGTGCTATAACACAGCAATCTCACTCCAAAGGAAATGTATGTACATGTCCAATAATAACATATTTTAAAATGTCTACTACAGTTATATTCAGATGGTTATGGTTTGGATCTGGAATGTCCACTAAGAGCTCATATGTTGAAAGCATGGTCCCTAATGCAGCAAAATTGAGAGGCAGGACTTTTAGGCAAGGATTGGATCATGAGGTCTCTGACCTCATCAGTGGATTAACCCACTGAGAGCTGAATAGACTATCTATTTGGAGGAAGCAGATCACTGGTGTGTGCCCTGGAAGGGTTTATGTTTTTCCTGTCCCCTCCTCTGCTTCTAGGTTGCCATGAGCTGAAAAGCTTTGCTCTGCCACATCTTTCTCTCATGTTTCTGCCTTGGAGCTGGCTGACTGAACCTCTAAAACCATGAGTCCAAATAAATCTTTCCTCCTCTAAGTTGATCCTGACAGATATTTTGGTCAGAGTGATGAAAAGTTAACTAACAGGCAATACATATATAATGTACAAATATTGTGCATCAATTAAAAATATAAAAGATCTTACAGAATCAACAGTGCAATTTAAGTGAAAGAGTAAAAGCTAAAGTAATAGCAAAATCATTCATTACCTTAATTTAAAAGTTTTTTTTCTCCTAAATAAAAGAATAAGGAGAGTTGACTTCCCCTATGAGGTATTGGTGCATTTCTCTTATTATGAGTAGACTGAATGCCACTTCTTAAATAAAAGAACCTTTAGTATTCCCAGTTTCTACTAGGTATATTTCTTTCCTTTTTTTCATGTAAAGGAGTTTACATGGTAGTAAAACTGTGATATTAAATAGAAAAAAGGAGCAGTAGTCAGGTATCTTGGATTATACGATGGTCCCTCTCTACTCCCCTGAGATAAGGAACATTATAACATGTTTGTGAGCTCAAGGTAATGATCCAACAGAGAGAGGATATGATTATGTAAGTAGAGGAGGGAGAGGGAGAGGGGGAGAGGGAGAGAGGGAGAGAGGGAGAGAGAGAGAGAGAGAGAGGGAGAGAAAGAGGGAGAGAGAGAGAGAACACACACACGCTAAATCCCTGAAAAAGCAAGAGATTTTGGGAACTTGGAAAGTATAATTCATAAAAAAGAAAAGATTCAATATACAAATTGAAGACCTCTTTTTCCAGAAAAGAAGTGATAGTTATTCCATTATAAAACAAGGGAAAGCAGAACTTTTGGGGAAAAGGGTATTTACATAGGTAGATTTGAAAAGAATAAGAAATTTCTCTTCTGGATGCTTACATGAAATATGAAATGAGGTCATCTGCTGTAACTGAGAAGCTGGATGATAAGTAAAGGAGGTTTGAGGAATCAATGAGAAAATGAATGACTCAGGGAAATGTCACAGAGGTGAGAGCAAGAATCCACCTAAGATTAATGGTCATAATTAAAAGGTGGCATAATTTTGTGCCCTTCTCCAGCCACATTCTGCTCTCAGGGAACAGGAATGGATAAGACAAGAGTCTGGTTGAAGCAGTGTTGGGATTTTGCCAATTAAAAAGGAAGGCTCAAAAGACTGGAAGAGCTGGGCACAGTGGCGCTGCACACCTCCAATCCCAGGGGCTCAAGAGGCTGAGGCAAGAGGATCTTGAGTTCAAAGTCAGCCTCAGCAAAAGTGAGGCTCTAAACAACTCAGTGAGACCTGTCTCTAAATAAAATACAAAATAGGGCTTGAATGTGGCTCAGTGGTTGAATGAGTAATCCCTGTTACCCCACCCCTGCCAAAAAAAAAAAAAAAGAAAAGAAAAAAGAAAAAAACTGGAAGATGTAAGAGATATAAGACAATGAGTATCCTGACAAACCACGGAGTTCATGCTAAGTAAAAAATTAGAAAAACTGAGATGTAAGGAGGCAACAAAGTGATGTCAAATGATGGGAGTTCAAAATGACATTGGACTGTTAGAACAGGGGTGAATGAACTGATGGTTGTAGATGGAAAATGGGATGATTTAAACTGATATTTCTGGGATGATGAAGGTTTTGATAATTATAGATAAGGTCTAAAGTATTACTGGAAGCAAGCTGCAAAGGAGGGCAGGATAGTTAAAGACCAAGAGACCAAAAAGCCAGGGTTTTAGATCAATCGTTAGTGTTGACTTTGGCTATCACTAAGAATGATAATGTGATAAAAGTAGCAAGAAAACAATGATCTTGCACTAAAATTTCAATAACTAAAGCCAAATCTGTTGAGGAAGATACCAAGTAATTACAACATAAGAAACAGGCAGTAAGTTGAATGGTCTGATGACAAGGGCTTCAGGACAGCAAACAGGCAAAAATCATTTATGTAAAAAATTATAAACACAAATGCTTTAAGAGACCCAAACAAAAACCTCAAGAATTGCACATACAGAAAAAAACTTGGACTAGAAGAAGTCATACTTATTGTCGAGGAAGTGAGGGGAATAGAAGTAAAATTAGCAATGTGATCTGTAACTTTTTCATAATGTCCTATTCATTTAATAATGGATAGAAAACAACAACAAAGAAATAAATATCCAGTTTCTGTTTACAGGGCAGATAAGCAATCATTACTTAATTACTACACTTTAGGACTAGCCCTTCCATTTTTTAAATGTTATACTATTACACATAAAAATATAATTCAATAAAAATGACATTTTTCTCTGTTTAACATATCTATTGGTCATAATCAGGGCACCCATTTCTCAATTTGTGGAACAAATGCAGCAAATGTGCATATGGCTGTCTTGAAGAGATGGGCAGTATTCAAAATAAGACTGATACTTAATCAGACTCTTGCTGAAATACTGCACCTTTAATCACAAATAAAAATATACAAGGTCCTTATATGAAGTGTATGTGTAAGACCAGGGGTATGTAAGAATTTCAAAAGGGTAGCAAGGTTCTTTTCTTTGACATATAAGAAGTATAAGAACATCTCTGTCCATTAGAAAGGCTGAATTCTATTAAGAAAATAATTCAGTTATACTTGAATAATTAAGTCAATGAGCACATAACGAAGATGTATTACTGGAGGACAGTAGATTTTACAATATAATTTGTATTTAACTTATAATTATTAATGGTGATAATAAACCTTAACTGTTTTAAAAGTGGAAATATTATCATTTACAAAAATCACAATTAAAAAAGAGAACACACAAAAGCAAATTACAAAGTACATTTAAGATATTTACAATTCATGGGTTCTTTTAACATTAATTCAATGTATAGAACATATAATGCTTCCATTTTTCAGTCAACACAACCCCATTAAAATATATTTAAATCCAAGATTATACATTTTAAAATATTCAAAACCATGTAAGAAACTTAAAAGCAGGTATTTTAATAACAATTCAATGGTATATAACACAACGGGGCTGCACACCAAAACAGTTAGGCAATACACTAGAAGTTTAAAGTATAAACATAGTACTTTTTTTTTTTTTTATGAAGCAGAGAGAACAGAAAACCCCTTAAGTTCTAGAACTATTGAGAAGTAGTGATTCTCAAAGTGCAGTCCATGAACCACAGTTACATCCCCAAATCCTTTTTTTCTATTTTGACTATCTTTTCTTTTTCTTAATTGCCATGGTTAGAATTTACATTTAATGCTGAACAGAAGTTCCAGTTTGTCTTTCCAGGAAGAAGCATCAGAATTAGTCTCCTTGTTAATAAATTTTCTGTGTTCACACCCAAAACTATTAGAACAGGACAATAATCTGCATAATTTGAAAATTCTCTTTGGTGATTATTATTTACACAGAAGCTTGAGAATCAATGCTTTAAACGTTAAGCAGTAAAGGGGAAAAAGGACTTCATCTTCTTACTACTAAGTTTCTCACTAAAAAAGATTTTAAGAATTATTAGATTAAAATGACTGAGTTCTTTTAAAAGTTTTATAATGTTTAAACTTTACAGAGAACATTTCATTAAAGTACATCACATGTAAAGCTTAAGCAAGCAGACTTACAGTTGGTGATATCAGGTGGTGCATAGCCATCATTTATATACATACTTGTGGGTTTTGCCACTTTCAAATAAACAAAATCAGATGTGTTCTTTAAGGCAGTTACTGCTTCTTCATGAGTAACTTCTTCTAAACATACGCTATTCACCTAAAAAAAATTCCCAAGAGATATTTATTTTAAAACATTTTCACTTGCTTTCTGTTTTTTAGTTGAAAACAAGTACATGAAAATATAGGGGAAACAGGGAATGATTTAAGGAAAACAAAGTTATGTGGAAAGAAAATACCCATCTTTACTGTCCATAACATCAGGAAGTTTTTTATAACTTTGATTTTGGGATATAAGGTGTCCTCCAAAAGCTCTTGTGTTAATGCTAGGATATTAAGAGGTAAAATGATCAGATTATGAGGGTTGTAACCTAATCAGTTACAACCTATGAGAGCTGTAACCTAATCAGTTATCCTAGTGTGAATGTGAACTAACTCGTTAGTAATTGTAGGCAGGTGGGGAGTGGCTCAAGAAGGTTGGTCACTGGGGGCATACCCTGGAAGGGTTCACCTCTTGTGGCCCCTTACTTTCTCTTCCTGCTTTCTGGCCACCATGAGCAGAGTAGCTCTGTAATGACATTCTGCTTCAACTCAAAAATAATGGAGTTGGTCAACCATGAAGTGAACAACTCCAAAACTGTGAGCCAAAATAAACTTTTCCTCCTCTAAGTTGTTCCTGTCAGATATTTTAGTCATAGTTATGAAAATATACACAAATGAAATAGCCAATCTTGATTTCAGTCACTAGTCTCTCTATTCCACCAGCCTCAACCTCCTCTCACTCATAGGCATTCATGAATATAATGTGTGTTGGCATATTTTAGTTCTTTTCCTTTTTTGAACAAATGTTCTGCAAATGGATTTTTAATATTAAGTATCTTAGAGACTGCTCCATGTTGGGACACAGAATTACTACCTTAAAAAAATTGTTGCACAGTACTTCATTATGAGGTTATACCATAATTTATTAAATCATTCCCAATTTAATAGATGTTTAATTTTTTATCCTAAATGACTCTGGTAAATTACAGAGTACAGGAGTGTCCATTCATTCCATTTTTCTTATACCTTTGTCAACACTGATTATTATCATTTTTGAAAGTTTGTAAAATGATATGTGCACTTTGCAATCAGTTATATTTAATTTGTACTTCCATTTTTAATAGTCAAATTGAGTTGTTTTTTTCAATTATTTACTGGCCATTCACCTATTTTTTATATAGAATTATAATTGATTTTTTGGTATAGTGACACTGTATTCTGCATGGTACTAAACTTGTTTATTAGGTCTACTAATCTTTCGAGGACATCATATAAGTATGTTATCTGCAAATACAGTTTTATTTCTTCTTTCTATTATTATTATTCTCCCTCCCCCCCCCCCGCCCCACCAGTGCTGGGGATCAAACCCCAAGGCCTGTGCATGCTAGGCAAGTGCTCTACCACTAAGCTACATCTTCAGTCCCTTCTTTCTAGAAATTCTGAATGTCTTGTCTTTTCTGTTTTTAATGATCTGACTAGAATTTCCAGTGTAACACTGAACAAAAGTGGTAGTTTTTCTGTCCAGGAATTTGTCCATTTCATTTATATTATCTAAGGCATCGCTGTCCAGTTGTTTACATTACATTCTTTTATGCCCCTGTTTTCATTCTTGCTTTTAGAAATTTGAGTCTTATTTTCTTGGACAGTCTACCTAAATGTTTGCCAATTTTGTTGATGCTTTCAAAGAACCAACCTTTTGTTTTGTTCATCTTGTTTGTTTTTTCTATACCTTGTTTCATTTGTTTCTTTTCTAACCTTTATTATAATTTTCTTCCTTCTGCTTGCTTTAGGTTTAGACAGATCTTTGATGTTTTTGCAACATTTTTATAAGATTTGCTAATGAAATAAAACATTATCAACATTTGTTTTAAATTATAATGTAATATTAGTTTTAATATATTTTTCATTTCTCTAATTTTATCTTCATAATTGACTATAGAATTTTTAATGCTTTGACCCCAAAATTTAAAAGTCATAGAAGAATTGTCAATCTTCCTTACTGATTATTAAAACTGTTTGCAAGGTTTCACCCGCATGGTAATTTTAATGGTCTGTACTCCTATGCAAAGTGAGGACTGCCTGAATTTTGAAATATACAAGTGTGGTATACTGTTGGTAGCCTGCAAGGAGTCATATATCCTGATACTGATATCCTTACAAAAATCCCTTCCTACACGGAATCTTGCTGGGCCACATAACTGGTTTTAACCAGAGATACAGAAACCATGATGCAAAGAGAGGATTGATAAATGCCATACGCTGGAGCTTGTCCTCTTGGAAAGCTCATTTTTATATCCTGGTCACCATCCTGTGAGAAGCCCAACCTAACCTTGAGAAATCACTAGGTAATTAAATACTAACAGCCCCAAATGATCTACTAACTGATAGGCAACACTAATTTGCCCACTGTATGTTTGAGCCTACATGGAAATACATTGGCCTAGGTGAGACCTCCCAGTTAATGCCATGGGGGAATAAAGACAAGCTGTCCCTGTCAAGGCCTACCCCATTTGCAGAATTATAAGCAAATACATAATTTTTGTTATTTCAGCCATTACACTTTGAATTTTCTTAACAGCACTGGATAACTAAGAGCTGATAAGATTTGTTAAGGGATTCAATGTGTAGTGTGGAAAAAAGATGACCCAAAATTTTAGATTTGAGCATTTATTTGCCCCTTTACCAGTTTAGATGTACAGTTTAGAAAACAGAGTCCTTGGGAGTAAGCACTGAAAAACAAGAGTAAATATACAAGGCCTGAGTTCTGAATTACTTCAATGTTTGCAGGTAAGGGATATGAGGAAGCACCAAAAAAAGGAAAGTATGGCTAGTGAGGTAAGAGAAATATCAAGTTAGAGAGTGACTGTTAAGCAAAGTCAAAAAAAGTATTTGAAGAAGGGAGGTGTGACAAATGCCAGGTAAATCAATTAAGAAGAGGATTGAAAAGTGCATAATTTCAGTGTAATTATAAGAAAAACTTCATTGAAAGTGTATTCCACAGAATGAGAGTACTGCCATGATGGTAAATCAGTACAGATTACTGGCGCTGTACCAAAAAAATTGGTTCTGGAGAAATCATAAAGGAAAACATGATAGCCATCTTAAAAAATAAAAGTGAGAAACCTAGTTGAGATACAAAGCTGTTTAAACTGGTTGTGTGTATGTGTACATGCACATGTGCACACAGTGATGGGGAAAAGGTGTTGCCTGTAGGGGAAAGAAAGGCAATCAGAGCTGTAAGAGAAAAGCTAGAAAAGTAGTTCAAGTTCTGTTCTTTCCTTTTCCCCATCATTAACTTAAAAAAAAATCCCTCTGCAGTATTGGACAGGATGCAGAACAAAGGAATCTTATTGCTGGTGGGAGTGTAAAGCTTTACAAGCAGTATAGAAAAAAATAGTTTTTTTCTTTTTCTTTTTGAGTTGTTGTTATTTTTAAAACACCACTACTGGGGCTGGGCACGGTGGCACATGCCTGTAATCTCAGCAACTCAGGCGGCTGTGACAGGAGGATCACAAGTTCAAGGACAGCTCAGCAACTTGGTGAGGCCCCAAGCAACGTGGTGAGACCCTATCTTAAAGTAAAAAAATAAAAACTGCTGGAAATGTAGCTCAGTGATAAAATGCCCCTGGGCTAAAACCCAGTAACCACGCCCCCATACTCCTAGTAATAAAACAGAATGATTCAATAAACTACATGTTTATTTAAATAGCCAATGAAACTCTTGCAGTACATGCTTACCAAAATACACTGCAGCTCTTTCTAGCAGAATTATTCATAATAGCAAAAAAGTGGAAATAGCTCAACTTGCTACTATACTAGGCCATTTTATGAGCCTTTGCTAAATAATTTGAGCCCAAATGCCCATTAGGCCTTGGCTGCTTTTTCAATGAAATGTGCTGGCTACTTAAACTTTTACTTGATCTCTTGCTATTACCAGGTCTCTCCGCCTCTTCTGGCTGGATTTGGACATGGCTGATGTAGAAACTCTAATGTGTCAAAGGCCCATGTCTGATCTGCCTATACCACTGCCTATACCAACTTCCACTGTTGGATTCCAGTGAAATGGTATAACACAGAAAGTGAGAGTTGACTTCAGATGGGTAACACAATCCAGAAATCTGTTACAGGATAGATTACAACATGTAAGACTAAAGATGAAAGCCAGGGGAGACTTACAGGGGCTAGCAGGTAAATTCTTCTTCTTTTTTTTTTTTTTTTTTACCCTGGATGGCTAGCATAAGATTTAGTGGTTTCACACTGCCTTCCTAGAAGATTTTTCTACCTGACAAGGAATATAAATTTTCTTATGAAATTACAGCCAGTTCAGAAACATTCTATCTTGTATTAGCTTTCTTTCATCTCTACTTTTCATTTTCATTCACTCTAGCTAACTTCCTTGAAATCAGCTATCATGAGATCAGCTCCCATTTTTCTACGGAACATGGGCCAAGGAAGTTATTGATGAAGAATGGATAAACTGTGAGACAGTCACTAATAAATGTTATATAAAGATGAAGTAAATTTATTTCAGCTCAAGACAATGATATGATTAAGTCTCAATAAGGCAATATGAGTGAAAAAAATTATTAAGAGATTATATTCAGTATAACAGTTTTTTAAAAAGGTTTCCAAATACTACGAAACAAAATATTTAGGTATATGTATGTACTTGAACAACTTTCAAGAAGAAAATAGCATAATTCACCACATAATCATTCCCACTGCTTTAATGTATATTTGCCAGTATTGCATGTATCCTAATCTTGCACCAAAGACAGTTTCATAATTAACGATTGTAAAAGGCTAAGGAAAATATAAAAGATCTTCCCCGTCTATGTGCCTGCTATGACCTCTGCGCATCCTTGACAGCACACCTAAAGAATGCAGACTTTTCCGTAGGTTTGTCTCACTCACTCACCACCCACAGGAACTCAGAGACATTTATTATCTCAATGCTATCACTTCCTCTTTTCTGGGATCTGGCCAATCCTTGGGGGTCTGTAAGGTGAAGTGACCCTGAGAGAGTCACTCAGGCTGTTAGGATAGTGTTTTTCTTTGTTGTAACTTGTGTTTAAAGAGCACCCTCACCCCAACTGGGAATAAGACTTTGGAGTCTGATTAGTGGACAGGATGCTCTACCCTGATGGGACCAGTCTAAATGGACCAGTTGGGACCACCCTGAAAAGCCTGCCCCCCACCACCTCTCCAACTAATGATTTCAGGTGTTGATGTTTCTCCTAATCTGATGATACATTTTTCTTCTCTTCCATCTTTCACATTTGCTTTTAAATTATTAATAAAATAAAAACTATTTTGTATAAAGAGAAGGTCTTTATTTTATTGTCTTTCACGTTCGACCTGCCATATTCAGCAGCTGCACACACACATAACACTTTTAACATTACAAAATGTTAAGTAATACCAGTAGATTTTTTTTCCCCAAAGCTTCATGTAATGGCCATACCCTGCTTTTCTGCAAAACAACAACAACAACAAAAAAAAAATTGGCATAAATCTGCAATGCAGTAAAACAGAGTAAGAAATACAAAATTGTTGATGTTCTAGTTCTTGGGCTACAAAATAACTTCATGAGTTTTCATTATATTATAAATAAATTAATTAAAGTAAAACAAAAGAGGGTCACGCATAACGACGACACTGCCTTATAAACTTAAGGACTGTGATTAAACAGTTCTGTACATTTCTAAGCCTGCAATCATTTAACAATGGGGGCCACCCCTCACAGAGAGGAAGAGGGAGGGTGGGGGAAGGGAGAGGGAAAGGAAAAAAGGAATAAAAAGAAAAAGAGAGAAGTGAGGGGCTGGAAGAAGAAATGAAAATGGAAAATACCAAGAATCACTTTTCAGGTTTTGATAAGACAATATTAGAATTCACTCGTTTAAAAGTCATTTAAACGTCTTCAGTATATAGAAATTCTGTCAGGAAAATATATCAATACAAATTATTTTAAAAACAACAGATTTCTTGGGCTAGAGTTGTGGCTCAGAGGTATGGCACTTGCCTGGCATGTGTGAGGCCCTGGGTTCAATCCTCAGCACCTCACATAAATAAATAAATGAATGAATGAATGAATGAATGAATGAATGAATGAATGAATGAATGACAAGACCCACTGACAACTAAAAAATATTTTAAAAAACAGATTTCTTATACTTACTGCTAGAAGTTTATCTCCGATCTGAAGTTTACCATCCTTATGTGCTGCACCCCCTTCAATTATTTTGGTTACATAGATACTATTATCCCCAGGAATATGCTGATTTCCAACACCTCCAGCAATGCTGAACCCAAGACCTGATTGGAAAACACTAGTTTAAAGATTCTCATCAATAAAGGTGAAATTAAACCTAAAAATAATGACTGAAAAATAGAGGTTGATAATTCCATCATACTAGTGTTTTTTTTGTTTTGTTTTGTTTTGTTTTTGCGGTACTGGGGATCAAACCCAGGGCCTTATGCTTCCAAGGTAAGCACTCTGCCGACTGAGCTATATCCCCAGCCCCTAGTGTTTTTTTAAATAGAAAATAATCTAGTTCGATATCTACTTTAAAAATTCCAAGTATTTATTCTATAACCAGGGGCAATTACAAATATAGAGACTTCTACAGTTACAAACGATTGCTTTAAACCTGGTTCTTTCTTAAAGTTTTTTTGTAAATGGATCGTTAGCCCAAAGAGATATTCAAAATTACATTTTACTTTTTTTCCATCATAATTATGATTGCTAATAGTTTTACTATTTTCACAAGATTAAAATAATTGAGAAGAAAAACAAATTCCCAGCTCTCTGGTCCTTTTCCATTTGTTGGAATCCTACTTCTACCATGAAGCCACATGACAGAATTAATATTTCCATTTATTTTGAATCCTATCAGTATTTTCAAAATTCAGAAACCATACCTTAACAGCCCTCATTGTACACGTAACTGCATATGACAAACACTATACTTTATTCTTTTTGACTTAACCTATGTAATTTCATTTAAAATACTTTGCATATTAATTATCATACATTAACATAAGCACTAAATATGTCTTCAAATTATTTAAGGACAAGAATATTTCATTTCTTTTAATATCCAAATACTTAAATAGGGACTAATCTACTTATAGAGATTTTGATTCCTGCTCTTAAAAACTATTAAAGATAGATTATAGAAATCTTTGTATGTGTGCTATTTTTGTTTGCTTGTTTGTTAGTTTGTTTGTTTTTGGTCCCAGGGATTGAACTTGGGGGCACGTAACCACATCCCCAGCTCTTTTCATTTTTTACTTTGAGACAGGGTCTTGCTAAGTTGCTGGTTCTGAACTTAGGATTCTCCTACTTCAGTCTCCTGAGTTGCTGGGATTATAGGTGTGTGCCACTACGCCCAACTGGAAATACTGAATATAAAAATCACATGGAACTTATTTTTAAGTTATAAATTTATGAGCATGTTTACAGCAATAAAATATGTAATAGTATATATAAATTAACATAAAAACTTTTCAAATGTTACAATTTTAGTAGATATGTATTTTACTTGAGACAAAGAAAATCCATGAGACATTCTCTAAATCCACTTACAAACTGTAGATTATAAATTTGCTCATTTTAGAATGTATATCAAAAATAAGATCATAGTTATATTTAACTCAGAGTTCTCTTAATGATTTAGTATGATGTACCACATACCTTTAGGACCTTTAATGAGCTTTATTTCCATTATTTTTTCTGATACTGGTTTCCGTCTTTTTACATACAAGCGTACAATAGACCCTGCTTCTTTCAATGCTTCAACTGCTTTGCTATGTGTTACATCACGAACATCTGCTTCATTTACTCGCAATATACAGTCATTAACCCTGAGAAAAAAGTTCAATATTCAAAAACTTAAATGCTAATTTTCCACTTTACCATTTTTTTGTTATATTTGTTTGAAGGTAAAGAGAATTATTGACTCCAGAAAACATAAATGCTACATGCTAAATTCTAATGTATAAATATAATCACTACCCAAGGGTCAGCAAAGGGAGCAAAAAACAAATAGTACAAATGATAGATTATTACACAAAACATTAAATGCTTGTAGGTTTATGTGTAGGGATTAAGATCCTTTATAAAACCAGCAAACATTTGGCACTAACCATATGTGAGGTACTTTCTTAGTGTTTTAATCTTTACAATAGCCTGTAATGTAGGAATAGATTTTTTTTTTTTTTGCAGTGCTAGGGATTGAACCCAGGGCCTTGTGCATGCGAGGCAAGCACTCTACCAACCAAGCTATATCCCCAGCCCCACAGGTATAGATTTTTATGTCTATTATACCGATGGAAAAACTGAGGCATGAAAACCCAGAAAATAAGTAACTGTGCTGTTTATTAAAAGACTTAAAAACAATGAAGCTCAAAGAGATGGTGTCAAAGCTGATTAATTCAATAACTTATCAAAAAAATTTAAGTATCTTTTCTACCCTACATACTAGAATTAAAAGAATAAATTTATTTCTTGGAGGTTAGGTCACTTATTTCAAAGGTTTTCTATATAAGTAACTTATGACTTGAGAGGGTAGTATGTTTTTAAAAGTCTGATTTGTTCCTAATCCTAATCCTTTCCCCTACTCTGGTCTCTGTTTTGACTGCATGGTATTTTACTTGGGGTGGAACAAAGCACAATTAAAATATTAACATGGGTCCTGACAAGCTTCAGTATCTAATTAACTTAAGAGCAAAAAAATTCTACTACCCAAAGTAATGGTACCTTGAAGTTATATAGGTATATTCTTCAGTGAAACAAAGGGAACACACCGATTTTGACACAAACAGCACAAATAAAATGCCAGTAACAGAACCAGGAATTAACTGTCTACATTTCCACGAATGGTCACTCTTAATTTTTATGCCTAATTTCATTATATGACCTGTCATATTCAGTAAGAAGTCAAGTTTATAAACTGAAGAGCTGCATAAGGTACCAAGCGCCTTAAAATAAGATGCTGCCTTTAACAAACCATATAAATTCCTTAGCACTAAAATTTTAGTCTCTTACCATATACACATATACAACAACATACAAACAGAACAGTGCCATAATTTTTGACTTAAGGAAAATACAAGTTTGTAAAAGATATCTTCCAAAATAGAACACTACTTAAATAAGAGAAAACTATTATTTTTATCTAAGGAAATATATTTATTTATTTAAAGTTTACATACACTTTATTCTCTGTGGCAAGGGATACAAAACCAGATGTAACTTATCTTAAATAAGTTTATCTATATGCTTCCCAACCAGAAAAGAAATGGAAAATATTTTGTGAATGTATTTGAAAGTACAAGGGGAACTCATGAATTCTATAAATTTGGTCACAAACATTTAAATCATCAAAGTTATTCAAAATAAAATATCTAAGATAAAACAGTTTATAAATGAAAAGAAGGAAACAATGCTAAAAGCAAAATTATCTTTTTCATTCATTTGCATGTTGTTTGTGCATGTTACTCTAAGTTAGTTGTAACAGAGTTCCTTCTTCGTACTTTTCCCTTGTCCAGTATACTTCAAGAAAATTCTCTAAATAGTTTATTCAACATTAAAACATAAAGTGCAAAACATACCGCAATCTTCCATCTTGGGCAGCTGCTCCCCCTGTGATAATTTTGGTAATGAAAATACTTGAGTCATCTCCAATGTGTGGGTTGTCTGTACCACCTGCAATGCTGAAACCAAGCCCTGAATTTCCCTGGGAAGAGGAAAAAAAAAAGTCAAGTAATAACAATTATTTTTATTGACAGGTTCCTGTCATTGTAGGACCTAGAAACTGTACTAAGATAGGGAACACAACATAGAAACATAAATGTGTGGGTAATATGAAGGTTCTAAATTAAATAGACAATATAACTAAGATCTTTCAGAGGCATTACTGTTTAGTAGGTAAGGCTGAAGAAAATGTACTGGTACTAATACTTCTAAAGGCTATTCTAGTTTTCTCTTTAAAAGTATGTGGATTTGTCCTTGGATTAATTATCTATCTGCAGAGGTATTGCTGAAAGTTTCTTTCTTTTAGACTGTAACTCATGCAAGCTTGGTAGGGCAAATCTCTCCTAAGAAACCAACACTGAAGTGATCTTTCTACACCATTACTTCTGAGTAGATCAAACCAATATACTATATTTCAGTCTTTTAAAAAAGGAGTGGCAGCTGGTGCTTTTCTTCAGCTAGCTTTACCATAAGCTTATTCTAAAATGATGAAATTGGAGCTGCTAAGTAATAGCTGCCATCAATCCTTGACATGCTTAACCAATATACCTGACTATCAAAAGGTATTGTTTTTTTTTAGTACTAAAAACCCACCCTGAGAACTTAAAACAATGGTGAGCTTTCTTGATAAGCAAATAAGTCTTGACAAAGCAACTCTACTTTTTGTTTGCTTTACCAACTAGAAAATGGAATTTCTGAATAGTAGTTCTTTACAGAGGGTTCTACTGGTTTAAAGGGTCTTCAAGGAAAAGAGATCCAAGAAATTCTTATTTTTCAAAAATGTTCTAACCCTAGCTTCCAGGCAATTCAAGTAAATGAATATATACAGACCTATTACTTAACTGTTAGTATTAAATAGGTTTAAATACTTAACTGTTAGTATTAAATCTATCATCATTTGTCTTTAAATTCTAATTTAATTTAAAAAATACGTTTTTCAGGCTTAATTCTTTGAAGAGTTACTAGAATCTCAGCAACAGTACCAAGAGATTGTGGGAAGATTACCAACTTATTTAGGTACTCAATCTTCAAACAAGGAAAAATACAATATTTTAGTCCTAACTAAACACAAGGAATTTAGAAGGCATTGGGAAAAGATGAAAAAAGAATAAAGTAAAAGGTAAGGAATGTTACAAAATACCATATTAAAATATGGAAAATACATTAATACTGTGCTTACTTGAACATTACTCAAGACATCCACATAACTTAAGTAGGTGTCCTGAATTTAAGCAGTAGACAATAGAGATCTATTATATATTACATGACTCTCAGATCTATTTATTTCCCTTAGAGTCTATTCTAGCCTCAAACATGAACAAATTTAATTATCTAAGATATTAGTTTTAAATATGCAAACATTTAGTTACTTAAGAAATTTAGTTGTGTGAACACTGAATTTTCCCAAACTGCTGGAGAGACAAGGGTGCATTATTAAAATGCAAAATAAAATGAACACAGATTTTTTTTTTCCCTCCTAGTGCTGGGGACTGAGCCCAAGGTTTTGCACATGGCAGGCAGTCACAATACCTCTGAGCTACATCCAACACACCTAAGTGCAGATATTCTTAAGGGAAAATAAATCTTATGAGATTTTATACATCTAAATTATACTCTTATGAACTCATTCATTAGAATTATGGCTATTATTTGGAAAGAAAACTGATGCAGTTACCTGCATAGCACTTACTTAAAATGAGTAATATTTTATCATAGGCATTTAAATAACAAAAACAAAAATATTTTGGAAAACTAGTTATTATCTAGGGAGTCTAAAGAGACATAACAAAATGAAATGTGTTTTTCTGGATGAAACCCTGAAAAAGAAAAACATAAAAACTATGGGACTATGAATAAAGTATAGACTTCAGTCAATAACAATGCATAAATATTTGGTTCATTAGTTGAAACAAATATACTTTAACAATGTAAGATGTTAACAATTGGGGACCTGAGTCCAGGGTAAATGGGAAATTTCTATTATCCACACAACTTGTCTGTATATCTAAAAGTATTTTAAAATAAAATTTATTTTAAAAACGGATATTAAAAGAAAAGAAACACGTTCTGAAAATATCACAATTAACTTTATGATTTATGAACTTACAAAAGAAAACATTACTTTTCCCTGTTTTTGAAAAATTATTTCCCTTGGATTCTATATGATAGAGCAGAGTATTAAAAAGTTCTTTAAAACAATAGATTAAGGTAATTAATAGTCTTTACCCTTTCAAGTGTGATTTCTTCATATTCATAATCTGCATCAGTGCCATTAACCTAATGAGGGAAAAGAGAAGCAGCTCAGAAATTCCAAGTGAAAAATCTGAAATGGCAAGATAATTTTTGCATGATTTATTAATGAAAACCTGTTAATTGTGAGAATGAACAAATAATATAGCTTCATTTCAATAAATTTAGGGAAGATTTTCAAGGACTGGAGGAGTATAAACGTGCCTGAATCAACATCCACAGTATCATGACTTTCACAAACCAGAAGGTACATTCAGCTTTACTATTATTGAACACTTGAGTCTTATGCCTTGATCCACATATTTAATTGCTGCTAGTTCTTCCTAACTCAAATACTTCAACTTTTCTGAAAGTCATTACCTCTTCATTCTCATTGCCAGTACTTTTGACTCAAGCCTTGATTACCCTCCTCTGGAACTCTGCCACTAAATGTAATCTACCAAGTGCTTACTGTTTACATTAGTCTTCTCCATTGTCCAAAACATTGTTTTAAACAGATGGATCTTTTTAAAGTTCAGGCTAATAACACACTTCCTCTATTTAAATACTTGTTCAGAAACTCCCTTGTTAGAAATATTCAAACTTCAGGGCTTGGTAATCAAGGCTCTGTATGAACTGCCCCACTCTACCAATTGCCTTCATAATCTCACCCTCTTCATGCTCCTCACATATCTAATTTGAATGACTTGGTCTTCCCATTACATATCCTGCAATTTCCCACCTCCATGTCTGAACTTTTGTGCTTACCTCTGCCACAAATTTCACTTCCATATTTCATGTTCAAGTCAGATTAACCATCCAAGATCTTGCTCACCTACTATTCCCCTTCAACTTCATTCCCTATTCTCTCCTGACAACTAACTCCTGTAATGAGGGAAAGAAGTATGTGGAGCCAGATTAACCTGGATTTGAATACTTGAGTTAAAACTTCTACCGATACCAGGTTAGGCAAAATCAAAGGAAATAGTGATAAATTACATTTCTGAAGATGTCTTACTTACATCTTCCATCCCATTTACTCTTTGCAATGTGAATAAATTAGCCTACCATTAAGAGTAAGGTTTATTTCCCCTTCCTTTAGATCTAGGCAAGCACTGTGACTACTTTTCATAAAAAGAAATGTGGCACAAATGACCATGTGTGATTTCTGAGGCTAGGTCATGTCATATGATACATTGTAATATTTGCCTTTGTCTTAGTATGGGTTTCTTAGAACCCAGCACTTATAGCGTAAGGAAATTCAATCAACCTATGAGAAATGAAAGGACCTTGGCCCAAGAGCTGTAGTTACACTTGTAATCAGTAGCCAGCCCTAACTGCCAGTCACATGAATGAGGTGTTTTTTTTTTTTTTTTTTGGCAGTGCTGGGGATTGAACCCAAGTACACTACCAACTGAACTATATCCCCAGACAGAATGAGGCTATTTTTAATCTTCCAGTCTTCTCCAGTGCCCCACTCAAAACTACGGGCAGAAGAACTAAACAGTTAACTCAGAAAAACGTAAGAAACAATGAATTGTAGTTCTTTCAAACAACTAGGTTTTTGGGAGGTTTGTTATGCAAGTAACAGAGGAGTCATTGTGATATCAAACAATCAAATTCAACACAAATAATGAAACCCATGCAGGTCACTTTGCTTTCTTCATTGTACTACAGGGAAGGAACCTCTAAAGGTCTAGTAGAGGGGGCTGGAAATTTTTTCTCAGGGATTTTTGAAATTCACCTCTACTATCCTTTTGAGTTCTTACTTCTTGTGTTTCTCATGGAGTCAAACCCAATTACTACTTTGATTCAACTTTCTTCTCACCTAAAGACATTCTTCTCTTGTTTTAGAGAGTACACGTTACAAAAGTATTTATATAATTTTTAATATATCATCAGTATGAATCTAGGATATGGGAGGATACATGTGTGCATATCCTATTCAATATAAATGGAAGTCCTTTTTGTATAAGAGAAAAAAATTATATTCAGCTATACTCTTTTTAAATATATATTTTTAAGTTGTTGAAGGACTATTTATTTATTTATTTATATGTGGTTGCTGAGGATCGAACCCAGTTCATCACACATGCCCCATCTATCACTGAGCCACAACCCCAGACCTATGTACTCATTTTTTTTTTTATTGTAAACAAATGGGATACATGTTGTTTCTCTGTTTGTACATGGCGTAAAGATATACCATTTGTGTAATCATAAATTTACATAGGGTAATGTTGTTTGATTCATTCTGTTATTTTTTCCCTTCCCCCTCACCCTTCCCACCCCTCTTTTCCCTCTATACAGTCCTTCCTTCCTCCATTCTTGCCCCCCTCCCTAACCCTAACTCTAACCCTAACACTAACTCCTCCCACCCCCCATTATGTGTCATCATCCACTTATTAGCGATATCATTCATCCTTTGGTTTTTTGAGATTGGCTTATCTCACTTAGCATGATATTCTCCAATTTCATCCATTTGCCTGCAAAAGCCATAATTTTATCATTCTTTATGGCTGAGTAATATTCCATTGTATATATATATACCACTGTTTCTTTATCCATTCATCAACTGAAGGACATCTAGGTTGGTTCCACAATCTGGCTATTGTGAACTGAGCAGCTATGAACATTGATGTGGCTGTATCTCTGTAATATGCTGATTTTAAGTCCTTTGGATATAGGCCAAGGAGTGGGATAGCTGGGTCAAATGGTGGGTCCATTCCAAGTTTTCTAAGGAGTCTCCACACTGCTTTCCAGAGTGGCTGCACTAATTTGCAGCCCCACCAGCAATGTATGAGTGTACCTTTCTCCCCACATCCTCGCCAACACCTGTTGTTGCTTGTATTCTTGATAATCGCCATTCTAATTGGGGTGAGATGGAATCTTAGGGTGGTTTTGATTTGCATTTCTCTTATTACTAGAGATGTTGAACATTTTTCCATATGTTTGTTGATTGCTTGTAGCTCTTCTTCTGTGAAGTGTCTATTCATTTCCTTAGCCCATTGGTCGATTGGATTATTTGCATTCTTGGTGTAGAGTTTTTTGAGTTCTTTATAGATTCTGGAGATTAGTGCTCTATCTGAAGTATGATTGGCAAAAATTTTCTCCCACTCTGTAGGCTCTTTCTCTGCATTGCTGATAGTTTCCTTTGCTGAGAGAAAGCTTTTTAGTTTGAATCTATCCCAGTTATTGATTCTTGCTTTTATTTCTTGTGCTATGGGAGTCTTGTTGAGGAAGTCTGGTCCTAAGCCGACACGTTGAAGCTCTGGACCTACTTTTTCTTCTATAAGATGCAAGGTCTCTGGTCTGATTCCGAGGTCCTTAATCCATTTTGAGTTTAGTTTCGTGCATGGTGAGAGATATGGGTTTAGTTTCATTCTGTTGCATATGGATTTCCAATTCTCCCAGCACCATTTGTTGAAGAGGCTATCTTTTCTCCATTGCATATTTTTGGCCCCTTTGTCTAGTATGAGAAAACTGTATTTATTTGGGTTTGTGTCCGTGTCCTCTATTCTGTACCATTGATCCACCTTTCTATTTTGGTACCAATACCATGCCGTTTTTGTTACTATTGCTTTGTAGTAGAGTTGAAGATCTGGTATTGCAATACCCCCTGCTTCACTCTTTCTGCCAAGGATTGCTTTAGCTATTCTGGGTTTCTTATTCTTCCAGATGAATTTCATAATTGCTTGCTCTATTTCTGTAAGGTACATCATTGGGATTTTAATTGGAATTGCATTGAATCTGTATAGCACTTTTGGTAGTATGGCCATTTTGACAATATTAATTCTTCCTATCCAAGAACATGGGAGATCTTTCCATCTTCTAAGGTTTTCTTGAATTTCTTTCTTTAGTGTTCTGTAGTTCTCATTGTAGAGGTCTTTCACCTCTTTTGTGAGATTGATTCCCAAGTATTTTATTTTTTTCGATGCTATTGTGAATGGGGTAGTTTTCCTAATTTCTCTTTCTGAAGATTCATCACTTATGTATAAAAATGCCTTAGATTTATGTGCATTGATCTTATATCCCGCTACTTTACTGAATTCACTTATGAGATCTAAAAGTTTTCTGGTGGAATTTCCTGGTTCCTCTAAGTATATAATCATATCATCAGCAAATAGGGATAGTTTGAGTTCTTCTTCTCCTATTCGTATCCCTTTAATTTCTTTGGTCTGTCTAATTGCTCTGGCTAGAGTTTCAAAGACGATATTGAATAGAAGTGGTGAAAGAGGGCATCCCTGCCTTGTTCCAGTTTTTAGGGGGAATGCTTTCAGTTTTTCACCATTTAGAATGATATTAGCCATGGGCTTAGCATAGATGGCCTTTACAATGTTAAGGAATGTTCCCACTATCCCTATTTTTTCTAGTATTTTGAGCATGAAGGGGTGCTGTATTTTATCAAATGCTTTTTCTGCATCTATTGAAATAATCATGTGATTCTTGACTTTAAGTCTATTGATATGGTGAATTACATTTATTGATTTCCTGATGTTGAAACAACCTTGCATCCCTGGGATAAAACCCACTGGATCATGACACTATCTTTTTAATATGTTTTTGTATGCGATTTGCTAAAATTTTGTTGAGAATTTTTGCGTCGATGTTCATTAAGGATATTGGTCTGAAATTTTCTTTCCTTGATGTGTCTGTCTGGTTTAGGTATCAGGGTAATGTTGGCTTCATAGAATGAGTTTGGGAGGTTCCCTCCTCTTCTATTTTATGGAATACTTTGAGAAGTATTGGAATGAGTTCTTCTTTAAAGGTTTTGTAGAACTCGGCTGAGAACCAATCTGGTCCTGGACTTTTCTTTGTTGGTAGGCTTCTGATGACTTCTTCTATTTCATTACTTGAAAATTGGTCTATTTAAATTGTGTATGTCCTCCTCGTTCAGTTTAGGCAATTCATATGTCTCTAGAAAGCTGTTGATGTCTTCGAAATTTTCTATTTTGTTGGAGTATAGATTTTCAAAAGAGCTTCTAATTATGTTTTGTATTTCAGTCGTGTCTGTTGTGATATTTCCTTGTTCATTCCGAATTTTAGTGATTTGGGTTTTCTCTCGTCTTCTCTTTGTTAGCGTGGCTAAAGGTTTATCAATTTTGTTTATTTTTTCGAAGAACCAACTATTTATTTTGTCAATTTTTTGTATTGTTTCTTTTGTTTCAATTTCGTTGATTTCGGCTCTGAGTTTAACTATTTCCTATCTTCTACTACTTTTGGTGTTGGTCTGTTCTTCTTTTTCTAGGGCTTTGAGCTGTAGTGTTAGGTCGTTTATTTTTTGAGTTTTACTTCTTTTATTAAATGCGCTCCGTGAAATAAATTTTCCTCTAAGAACTGCTTTCATAGTGTCCCAGAGATTTTGATATGATGTTTCTTTATTCTCATTTACCTCTAAGAATTTTTTAATTTCCTTCCTAATATCTTCTGTTATCCATTCATCATATAATAGCATATTGTTTAATCTCCAGGTGTTGGAGTAATTTCTGTTTTTTACTCTTTCATTTATTTCTAATTTCAATCCATTATGATCTGATAGAATACAAGGTAGTGCCTCTATCTTCTTGTATTTGCTAACATTAGCTTTGTGGCATAATATATGGTCTATTTTAGAGAAGGATCCATGTGCTGCTGAGAAGAAAGTGTATTTGATCTTGGTTGGATGGTATATTCTATAAATGTCTGTTAAGTCTAAATTATTGATTGTGTTATTGAGATCTATGGTTTCTTTGTTCAATTTTTGTTTGGAAGATCTGTCCAGTGGTGAGAGAGGCATGTTAAAATCATCTAGTGTTATTGTGTTATGGTCTATTAGGTTTCTAAAATTGAGAAGGATTTGTTTGACATACATGGATCATCCACTGTTTGGGGCATAGATGTTTATGATTGTTATGTCTTGCTGATTTATGCTTCCCTTAAGCAGTATGAAATGTCCTTCTTTATCCCTTCTGACTAACTTTGGCTTGAAGTCCCCATTATCTGAAATGAGAATAGATACTCCAGCTTTTTTGCTGAGTCCATGTGCATGGTATGTTTTTCCCCATCCTTTCACCTTTAGTCTATGGGTATCTTTTTCTATGAGGTGAGTCTCTTGCAGGCAACATATTGTTGGATCTTTCTTTTTAATCCAATCTGCCAGTCTATGTCTTTTGATTAATGAATTCAGGTCATTAACATTCAGGGTTATTATTGAGATATGATTTGTATTCCCGGTCATTTGGTTCATTTTTTAAAATTTTATTTATTTATTTATTTTTTGACACACCTTGGTTCCTCCTTTATTTGACAGTTCCTTTAGGATAATTCCTCCCTTTGCTGATTTGCTTCTTTGTTTTTTATCTCTTCCGCATGGAATATTTTGCTGAGAATGTTCTGTAATGCTGGCTTTCTTTTTGTAAATTCTTTTAGCTTTTGTTTATCATGGAATGATTTTATTTCATCGTCAAATTTGAAGGTAAGTTTTGCTGGATATAAGATTCTTGGTTGGCATCCATTTTCTTTCAGAGCTTGAAAAATGTTGTTCCAGGCCCTTCTAGCTTTTAGGGTCTGGACTGAAAAATCTGCTGATATCCGTATTGGTTTCCCCCTGAATGTAATTTGGTTCTTTTCTCTCACAGCCTTTAAAATTCTGTCTTTATTTTGTATGTTCGGTATTTTCATTATAATGTGCCTTGGTGTGGGTCTGTTGTAATTTGTGTATTTGGAGTCCTTTATAAGCCTCTTGGACTTGATTTTCCATTTCATTCTTCAGATTTGGGAAATTTTCTGATATTATTTCATTGAATAGATTGCTCATTCCTTTGGTTTGTTTCTCTAAGCCTTCCTCAATCCCAATAATTCTCAAATTTGGCCTTTTCATGATATCCCATAGTTCTTGGAGATTCTGTTCATGATTTCTTACCATCTTCTCTGTTTGTTCAACTTTGTTTTCAAGGTTAAATATTTTGTCTTCAATATCTGAGGTTCTGTCTTCCAGGTGTTCTATCCTATTCGTTATGCTTTCTATGGAGTTCTTAATTTGGTTTATTGTTTCCTTCATTTCAAGGATTTCTGTTTTTTTTTCAATATCTCTAACTCTTTATTGAAATGATCTTTTGCTTCCTGTATTTGCTCTTTTAACTGTCAATTGGTGCTATCATTCAATGCCTGCATTTGCTCTTTCATCTCATTGTTTGCTTCCCTGATCATTTTAATTATGTACATTCTGAACTCCCTTTCTGTCATTTCTTCTGCCATGCTGTCATTGGATTTTATTGATGTAACATCTACATTTGTTTGGGGCATTTTCTTCCCTTGTTTTCTCATATTGTTCAGGAATCAGTGGGTCATTAAGATTTTGCAGATTTCCTCTATTGACTTATAATGTCCCTGAAGATTGCTAGTATATCCCCTCTTATCCTTCAGTAGCCTGCAGTCTTGGAGGAATGCGGTGCTCCACAAGGAAGCTGCCTCTCTAGGGTTGGTGACCCTCAGGTGGGGTATAGTCCCTGCTAGTGGGCAGAGGTGCCTCCACATGTTGACCAATGGTCATCCAAAGGGGAACTAGGCTGCAGGCTAAGGCAAGGCCTGTTTGTGCCTGTGTCTCTGGTTTTACCGACCTTGTGGGAAAACCTCACCCAGCAGGGAAGACTCACCCGGTGGGGAGGTCTCTCCGGTCAGTTCCCCTCCTAGAGGTTCCCCTCAATCTACAACTACCGCCTGGGCTGGGCTGTCTTCCTCTGCAACGTTCCCAGGGGCCCGGACCTACCTCCTGGGCCTGGGAGCCTCACCCTTCGCAGACGAGTCTCCTTAGGTTGCCTCTCCTCAGAGAATCTGCCCGCAGTCCTGGAAACTTCGCTCCACCCCTAGGCGTGTTTCTGTGGGGCTCTTCCACCAAGAAGCCGTTCCTGGGACCCTGCTCTGCACCTAATCGCCTGGCTATGCGGCCCCTCCTCTGAGCCGCCACCTGGAGCCCCGTACAATAGCTCTGAGACCCAGAGACCTATGTACTCATTTTTTAAAAATCATCTTTATGTTTTCTTAATAAGACTTGCTAAATCTATCCATCTCTAATTGGTTTTAACATATAAATGAATCTATTGCATTCTATGATATTACTTTCTACTTTTATTTTTAATAATTCCTTATTTTTTCTCTAGGTTTAAAAAAATGCTTTTTGAGTCAAATGCCCAATTCATTTATGTAAACTCTTTTCTGTTTTTAAAAACATTAAAATTTATAAATATTCCTTGGCATATGGTTTTGGTCAAATCTCACAACTGCCACATTGGGCTTCATTTCTGTTTATTTCTAAGTAGTCTGAAATTTTGTTTTGGAAAAGATTTCCAATTGAGTGCACTTATAAAGCCCATCAGGTATTAACATGTAACATTTTGGTACTGAGGGTTTATAATTTCTACTTTAAGGAATTTAAGATTTTTCACCATTCAGTCTCCTTATAAGGTTGGTGCTTAGTAAATGTCCTTGGTGCTTAATTTAATGCCAACTTATGATGTAGGTTTCCAAGGAGCATGGATTCTAAAAGGTGACAAGTGAAAAGGCCATATGAACTTCAAGTAACCTTATTTCTTGATCCTCAATTCTTGAAACTGTCTGCTAATTTCAAGTATAAAGACATTTCAGTAATATTAAACACATCCAACTTGGGCTACTAAGGAGCAAGAGTACATTACCATAAGCTTAATTTTCTTTTCTTTTTTGTTGGTGCTGGGAATACTTCATACCTATTCTCTTAGCAAATTTCAAGTATACCTCACATCATTATTAACTCATTGCCACATTGTACAAAAGATCTCCAAAACTTATTCCTTATTCCTCCAAAACAAATCTAACTGAAATTTTATTTTTTAAAATTAATTAATTTACCTTTTGTGGTACTTGGGATTGAACCCAGGGCACTCTACCACTGAGTTACATCCCCAGCTCTTTTTATTTTCTATTTTGAGACAAGGTCTTACTAAGTTTCTCAGGCTGGCCTCAAATTTGCACTCCTCTGGGGCTGGTGTTGTAGATCAGTGGTAGAGAGGCTTGCCTAGCATGCCTGAGGCCCTGGGTTCGATCCTCAGCACCACATAAAAATACAATGAAGGTATTGTGTCCACATAAAACTAAAAAATATATATTAAAAAAAATTGCAATCCTCCTGTATCAGCCTCCTGAGTTGCTGGGATTACATGTGTGCAACATAGTGACCCACTTAATTGAAAATGTATATCCTCTAACCAACATCTCTCCAATCCTTTGTCCCTGGTAACTGCCTTTCTATTCTGTTTGAATTTTACTTTTTTAGACTTTACATATAAGTGAAACGATGCAGTATTTGTCTTTCTGTGCCTGGCTTATTTTACTTAGCATAATGTCCTCCAGGTTTAATGCCATTATAACAAATGGCAGAAATTTCCTTTTTCTTTTTTTTTTTAACACTAAATAGTACTACACTGTGTATACATTACATTTTCTTTATCTATTTGTCCCCTGACAGGCACTTAGGTTGTTTCAACATCTTGGCTATTGTGAATAATACCATAGTGAACATAGGAGTGCAGAAATCTCTTTGATATCATAATGACATTTCCTTTGACTATACACCCAGAAACAGGATTGCTGGAGAATCTGTTCTATCTTTAACTTTCTTGAGACTCGTTTGTACTGTTTAAAAAGGTTATTATTAATTTATAATCACAACACTGTATAAAGTTTCCCTTTTCTCCATATTCTCACCAATACCTGCTATCTTGTTGTTTGATAACAGTCACCAAAACAGGTTTTAATTTGCATTTCCCTGATGATTAGTGATATTGAGCATTTTTCATTTATCTGTTGGTCAGATCTTTGTTTCTAAGAAATAAACCATGATTTCTATTTCAACATTTTTGCTTTGTGTAAGTATGAAAAAGAAAGGCAACTAAATACTGCTTCACTTATTACAGTAATTGTAAGTATAGTATGTTGTGGTAGTATGTCTTAAGCAAAATGTATTAGACAAAATGCTGTGTTCTTTGTATGTACGTTAAAAACGGAACAGGAAAGTAGAATTATTTAAAAGTAAGGAGGAAATGGAACTTACATAAGTTGGTGTTTCCAAGCTGTCTGTATTAACCAGTACTGGAGGAGGATTTGCCTTTAAGAAAATATTATAAATGTATTAGTTTAACAAGAAAATAAAATCATTGCATATATTATTCACAAATGTTAAACCATTTGAAATTCTTGCTATTTCTTAAGTGACAATTTTATGTGAGTTCTCTATATAATGAGTAGTTTCTAATATCAAATGGGGAAAAAAATCAGGTATACAGTTATATTAGATTTACTTTTGAGAAATAAATTGCTGTTTCTGCTAAAACAGACTAATTTTAAGATTTGCAAAGAAGTCCACCATAGCTTTCTCAAAAAATCCATAAATACTCTTTAATGTATCAAGAATAATTTTTCTATAGAAACCCAGGTTTTCTATTTCCAATGATTTCATGTAGATTCCAATCATTTTATTATCCAGAAAAAAAAATTCTCCCCCACATTATGTTTGAGCATGGCAGAGCAGGAGGGGAAAAGCTATCATAGAAACAAATTAATCACGAACTCAGGAGAATTTGAAACCCCTCTTCAATGTAAAAGCCCCCAACTACTTTTGGCTGAAATTACTGACCCCAACTGCTATTCTAGGCCACTCATGGAATAATAATGGTTTGTGATGCACAAAAATCCAAGTAGAATAATGAACAAGATGAAATGAAAAAGTATGAATTTCTGGCTAAGTTAGAACTGATTTTTATTTGGATGATACTAAAGAATAAAATTTAATATCAAATGAAAAGAAATATCAGAAAACTAATATAATCCCATTCAAAATTATTTCTTCTGCATATTTATTATAAAAGTAGTAAGTCAATGAAGTCAAACAACATTTTCATAGACTAAGATGACTATCTTTTAAACTTTAGAGGTTATACTTATAAACGTTAATAATTCTCCAATTAACTAAAGAACTGTATGAAAGAACTGTATTGAAAGCTGTATGATAGAACACTATAGTACAAAAAAAGTTTTCTTCCAAAATGCATAGGCCTTTAAAAATGTGAATATTTGGAATTCAAATGATATATATTATTCATTGGTGGTATAATATTTTCAGCAAAGTACTACATCTGAATGATCATATGACAAAATAGGTAAAGAAAACAGTTTCAAGGTTTAACAATTAAATACTTTGCATTCAGGTTACATAAAGTGGAAGGTTAAGAATGAGGGGTTAATATTTTTCTATATGTATATATATATAAACATAACATTAACCACTTCATATTCAACCCTACCATTAAACAGTCAATCTTTGAATGATTCAGTGAAAATCAACCCTAATGAACAAAATTTCTACTTTTAAGATGCTATTTAAGCAAAGCTACTGAATGTACAGATATTTAAGATTTTATATTTGAAATTATTCATTTTTCAGAGGTATAATGCATTTACTTAAATTGACAACTTTTACTTTATTTAAAAAAACTTTATGAAGCAACTTCACTATATTCTGCTTAAGTTATTATAGAAGAGGACAACAAAAAGAACAAGTTATAAGATGATACTATTATAGTTTTGTGATGGGTATAAATGGAGTTCACTGTACAATGTTCTTAACATCTGAAAGTTTTTGAAATTTTGTATAAAAAGTAAAGTAAAGCATATTGAGTCAAATTCGTAGTTAGAAGGGGTTAAGAGCTAAGGCAGTTGTGAAATATATGAGTTACAGAGTTGTTTTTCAGATAAAAATAGCCAAGACTGTGTTAGTAAATGGGGAATAAAATATCAATCTTGGAATCAACTATAACTTCACCTACTGAATTGAAATTTTTAAACTTCATTTATGTAGAAATGGTATCTGATACAGTAGCATTCTATTCCTCTCCATTTTGGTGAAGGTGGGAATAGGAGTGAAAGGGGTAGCAAAATTCGAAGGGACCTGGATGGTAAAATACAATATACTAGCATCAAACCTAAAACAATGATAGCAGCAAAGCTAAAGGACACGCTGCTTCAGAAGGACTGTAAGCAGAAAAGTTGGCTACAGAAAATATAGACTGGTAGGTAGCTGAAGTAAAAGATAAGAAAACTCAACAGTAGCTAATCACTTAAGATCTTGAGAATCTTAACTAGGACAGTAGGTAGAAGAACAGGTTATATAAACTTTACTTACCAAGAAATCAAACAACAACAAAGACATGAAAAGAATCTATGTGTAAATTACTTCAAATGAAGATGCTGGGTGTGCTGATGCACATGTTTAATCTCAGCTACTTGAGAGGCTGAGAAAGGAGTATCACAAATTTGAGGCCAGCCTGGACAACTTAGTGAGACCCTGTCTTGAAATAAACTAAAATGGGTTGGGGATGTAGCTCAGTGGTAGAGCACTTGTTTAGAACCCCTGAAGCTTTGGGTATGATTCCCAGTACCATGGGAGGTGGTGAGAATCAAATGAAGAAAAAGCATTCCCTGAATCTCACTTCAAGTGACACTGGTTCTAGGCTTTTCTCTACCTCACTTTATTGTTCAGTGACTTTGGACTATTTGTCTTCAGCCTAGGTACTGTGTGAGGTTCCAAGAAGTCATATAAAGGAAGTATGTTATAAATCACTGGAAGCTATACAAGTGATTATCTATTATTATTATTAACTAATAATACACAGCACTGTGTATTTGTTTCAACGTGGACAATAAAGTCCTACAAATCATTTAGAGACTGGGGAGAGGAGCAGAAAAAAGGACAAGATAATCCAGAAGAAGGTACTAACAAGTCCTAAGGAATTTGACCCAAGAATCAATAATAACACTTAAAGAAATATAATTTTGCTCATCCAACTTTTACTATTTCATTAACAAAGGATCTTAGGGCGACTACTATTTTAACAGATCAAAACACAAAATTTCAGAGGGCGAAAATGTTTTTTAAAAAGGTGTTAAAATAATCCTAAGATCCAGTTATTTTAAAATAGACAAAAATTAACAGTTTAGAAAATATTCTTTTACAAGGTACACTGTATTTCTCCTTCTAAGCATCTATTAAAGGTTTATTACATTATTTGTTTAATGTCTCTCTCTTCTTCCCAAAACAAGTGTTTTTCAAATGTAGACCTCACAAACCCAAGATAAATCTTGGATTTTAATTTGAAACACGTTGTGCTAATAGTTAAATACTATCACTGAGTTGATCACTGTAGGTTAAAGTAAAAATAAATAAGGTGGATTCTGGGAAGAAGGCAGAGCAAGAAGCACAGTAAATCTGTTTTATACCTAGACAGCAAGTTCAGTGGCATAATCTATCTGATATGAGTATTAGGAAAAGCTGGATTCTCTTCAAGGCTCACAACTTCCAAGTAAAGGCCTGAACAGTTAATTTTGTCACTTGCAGCTTTAGCACAGTAGTAGCTATCCATCTGCCTCTGTCAGTCCTGTGACAGGCAGCTAACTGTGTAGTTTTCATAAAACTGTTTATACACAGCTTGCATGAGTCAGGGTGAGCAAAAACGATTCTGTCCACCAAATATCAGAGATCTATGCTCTCAATTGCTGAATGCTTCCTCTGATCACATAGGTGTAGATAAAGAAGCAGGGGTCACTGCTTTTGCACCTCTCCCCATTATTATAAGCCCCTCCCCACATCTGGCTGGATTGACTTCCAAGGGCCTTTTTCTCTATGTGTTAGTTAGCTTTCCATTGTTATAAGAAAATACCTGACATTAACAAACTGAAAGAAGGAAAGATTTACGCTGATTCATAGTTTCAGTTCATTGTCGTTTGGCCTTATCATTTTGGGCATCTGACAAGGCAGAACATCATGGTGGGGAGCACTTGGTAGAACAGAGCTGCTCAACTAACAGCAGTTAGGAAGAATAGAGGGCGGGGGAGAAGGAATAGCACAGGGGTTGTGAACAAGATATATCCTTCAAGGACATGCCCACAGTGACCTACTTTCTTCAACTAGACCTCCTACAGTTCCTACATCTCCCAACAGTACCAGAAGCTGGGAATTAAGCCTTCAACACATGAGCCTTTGGAGCACATTCTAGATACAAACTATAATACCCTGCTTTCATTTTTCAAAATCTTTTTTTCACCTTCCACAATGAAAATTAGAATATTAGTGACCACATATATAGGGGAAACTGGAAAGTCACTACACAGGCCTGGCAATACCTGAGAAGACCTAAAGTTTATAACTCTGGTTGACTTTTGGCAGCTTACAAAAATCAAAAACAAAAATAAACCAATAACTAACAAAATCCTGGAGGAAAATCTGATTTCCGGAGTTATTACATATTAAATTCAAATATGCAGTCTGCAAGAAAAAAATTAAAAAGCATATAAAGAAATAGGAATGTATATATGGTCCAATCAAAGGAAAAAAAAAAAATAAACCAACTCAACTGCTCCTGAAAAAGACCTGATAACAGATCTACTGAACAAAGACTTTAAAACAATTATTTTAAATGTCCTCAAATACCTAAAAGCTATGGACAAGGTTAAAAAAAAAAAAAAATGATACATCAACAAAAATGGAAGTATCAACGAAGAACAAAGAAAGGAAAGAACACAGAAAAAAAAGTATTACAGAAATGCAAACATGTTGTCTATGGTATACCATGAAGAACACCACACATACTGTGGAATATGTAAGGATAAGTGAAAAAGGAGCAAAGAGACTATTTGAAGAAATAAGCACAAATTTCCCAAAGTTGATGAAAGATACGAATATAAACATTCAAAAAGGTCAAGGAACTCACACAAGTAAGATGAAGTCAAAGATTTTCATGCTGAGACATACTATAACTGTCAAAGGTCAAAAACAAAGGAGGCTTTTGAAAGCAGCAAGAGAAGTGACCTGTCACCAAGATTATTAGCAGATTTCTCATCAGAAACTTTGAATGCCAGAAGGTGGTGGGTGAATATATTCAAAGACTGAAAGAAAAAACAAAAGACAAACAAAAATTCCCCTGTAAACTTTATCCAGCAAAAGAGTCCTTTCAAAAGTGAAAAAGAAATTAAGACATTCCCAGACAAACAAAGGATGAGGGAGTTCATTATCATTAGATCTGTCCTGAAAGAAGACAGGTAGTTAAAGGTAGTACTGTAGGTTGAAATGTAAGGACACTAGATCGTATCTAAAAGCAATATGAAGAAATAAGATCTAAGTAAAGGCAAATGAATGAATAATTATAAAAGCTCATACAAAGTTAAGAATCCCTTATACAGAAATGCTTGGGACTAGAACTGTTTTGGATATTGTATGTGTGGGGGGTTAAAATATATGCCAAATACGTAATATATCTTGGGGGATGATGCCCAAGTCTAAACATAAAATTCACTTACCTTTCATAAACACCTTACACTAACAACCTGAAGGTACCTGTATAAAATAATTTTAAATAATTTTGTGAATGACACAAAGTTTCCCAGTGTGGAATTTTTCACTTGTGGCATCATGTTGGTGCTTAAAAATTTTGGATTTTCAAATATTTTAGATCTTTTATTTCAGATTCAGAATATGAGCCAAGGCTTGATTTGAAGTTAATATTAGTAAATAATTGAAGTCAGTATTACTAAGTAACTAAAATAAGCTAGTAGTCTAAAAGTTAATATTATTATAGTAAATAACAATTATTAGTCTGAAAGTTAATATTATTTTAACTTTGGTTTCTAAATATATACTTTGTCTTCTACATAATTTAAGAGAATAAAATAAAAATTATTACTTTGTTTTTGAATATACAATATATAAAGTTATAATTTTGTGACATAAATAACTAAAAGGGAGGGGATAGAGCTATTAAAGGAGCAGCTGAATTTATTAAAGCTAAATTTACATATATTCATATTATGAGTGTTTAGCATATTAAATGTGATCCCTATGGCAATGACAAAGAAAACAAGAAAGAGACACAAAGGAAATAAGAAAGTTAAACATTTTACTGCAAAAATCAACTAAATGCCAAAAAAGATAATAATGAAAGAGACGGGGTACAAAAAAGTTATAAAGCATATTAAAAAAATGATAAAGGTCCTCCCTTCCTAGTAATTACTTTAAATAAATTGAACTCTTCAATCAAAAGACCAGACCAAGAGGCAGAATGGACTTTTTTAAAAATGACTCAACTACATGCTATCTGTAACTGATTCACCTTAGGTTCAAAGATACAAATATGTTGAAAGTAAAGGATGGAAAAAGGTATTCCATGCAAATAATAAATCAAAAAAGAACAAGGGTGGCTATACTCAAACAAAGTAAACTTTAAATAAAAAGATTACAAGATTAAGAAGATTATAGATTAATAAAAGGTTCAACTCAGAAATATATAACAATTACAAACATTTATGTACCTAGTAACCATCCATAAAAATATTTTTTTTAAAAAATTGAAGGTACCAAAGGGAGAAATAGTTCAAAAATAATAGTTGGAAACTTAGCACCACTATCCTATTGTCCATAATGGGCAGAAGAACTGGAAAAAAAGTAAGGAAAGAGTAGAGATGAATATAACATAATGAACCAAGTAAATCTACAAACACATTCAGAAAATTCTATCAACAACAGGATATTTTTTCTTCTCAAGGGTACAAGAAACAATTTCTAAGTTTGACCATAGCCAGCAAAATGAGTCCCAAAAGATTAAGAAGATAGCTATGATACAAAGTATATTTTCTGACCACAACAGGATGAAGTTAGTAACAGAACAAAAATGGGTAAATTCACCAATTTGTTGAAATTAAAGAACATATTCTTAAATAATCAGTAGATCAAAGAAGAAATCACAAGGAAAGTTAGAAAATACTTGTAGATGAATAAATACAAAAAAACAATATGCCAAAATTTACAAGACACAGTGAAAATAGTACTAAGGAGGAAATGTATGTATAAACACTTGTGTTAAAGATCAAAACCAAATCAACAACCTAACAATACAACTTAAGGACCTAGAAAAAGGAAGAGAAGCTATACATAAGGCTAGTTACAGGCTGGGCATGGTGGCACACACCTGTAATCCCAGTGGCTTGGGAAGATGAAGCAGGAGGATTTCAAATTCAAAGCCAGCCTCAGCAACCTAGCGAGGCCCTAAGCAACTCAGCGAGACCCTGCCTCTCAATAAAATATAAAAAAGGGCTGGGGAAGAGGCTCAGAGGTTAAGTGCCCCTGGGTTCAATCCCCCAAACCAAAAATAAAACAAACAAAACAACAACAACAAAAACTAGCTACATAAAGAAGGAAATAAGAGGAGAGCAGAGATAAAATAGAGAACAGAAAAATTAAAGAGATTCTCCTTTAGATTAGGAACAAGGCAAAAATGACTACTTTTACCACAGTATTCAACATAACACTACTTGTTCAGTCAAAATTATAGTCAGAGCAATATGCAAAGAAATATGACATTCAAATTGGGAAGGAGGAAACAAAATTATCTATGCTCACAGCTGATAGTCCACAAAAAGATTCCACAAAAAACTGTTAAGACTAATTAATGAATACAGTAAAGTACCAGGATACAAAGTCAACACACAAAAATCAGTTGCATTTCTGTTAAAAATGAACAATCTAAAAAGGAAATTAAGAAAACCATTTGATTTGCACTTTCTTGATTTTAAAACACTACAAAATTGCAATAAGCAAAGTAATACTGCTGGTAGGAAGACAGACACATACAGACTGTGGAAGAGAAAAGAATCCAGAAATAAACATCACAGACAAAAATTAACCTAAATCAATCTATAAAGTAAAATCTAAAAATATGAAATTCTTAGAAGAAAACAGGATAAAAGCTTCAAAACACTGGATTTGGCAATGATTTCCTTAGTTTGACACAAAGGCACAGCAACAAAAGTAGACAAATTTGATTTTGTGAAAAATTTTTAAATTTGTGTATCAAAGACACTATCAACAGAATCAAGAGTCAATCACAGAATAGAAAAAAAATTGCAAATCGTCTCTGGTAAGAGACTGATATCCAGAACATACAGAGAACTCCTAAAACTCAACAACAAAACACTAAACAACCCAATTTAAAATCTGGCAAAGAAATTGTTTAGATATTGTTCCAAAGAAGATATGCAAATGGTCAATAAGCACATGAAAGATGTTTAACACCACTAATCATTAGAGAAAGTAAATCAAAACCAATAATGAGATACCACCTCACACCCACAAGACTGGTTACTGTTAAGATAACAAAAAGCAACAAGTGTTGGTGAGTATGTGGGGAAACAGGAGCTCTCGTGCACTGTGCTGGGAACATAAAATGATGTAACCACAATAGAAAACAGCATGATGGTTCCTTAAAAAAAGAAGTGCCACATTCTACTTCTAGGTACAAACTACAAAGAATTGAAACCAGGGTCTTGAAGGGATATTTTTACATCCAAGTTCATAGCAGCATTATTTATCATACCTAAAATGTTGAGGGAATCAAACTGTCTTCAAAGTATGAATAGATATGGAACATGGGGTGTTATGGATTAGATCTAGAAAAGTACCCCCTCCAAAGCTCATGGGTTAGGTAATGCAGCAATGTTCAGATGTGAAAAAATTAGATTACAAGAGCTTGTAACATTGTCAGTGGATTAATACATTTGACAGATTAAAAATTTAAATGATCTACTGTGAGGTAACCATAGGCAGGTGAGGCATGGCTAGAGGAAGTAGGTCACTGGAGGCATGTTCTTGGGGACTATGTCTTGTCTCTGGCTCCTCAAGCTGTCCCTCTGTTTTGTGGTCACCATGAGTGAATAGTTTTCCTCTGCCACACACTCTGACATGAGGTTCTGCCTCAACTCAAGCCCAGAGCAATGGAATCTGCCAACCATGGACCCAACCTCTTAATCCGTGAGCCCAAAAACACTTTTTATCCTCTAAGTTGTTCTTGCCTGGTATTTTACAGAAACAAAAAATTGACCAACATATGTGGGTAGGTATGTATCAATTGTACAAAACATGGAATAAAATGTAGCCTTTGAAAACAAGAGTTGGGCACAGTGGCATACACCTGTAATTCCACTGGCTCTGAAGGCTGAGGTGGGAGGATCATCAATTCAAAGCCAGCCTTAGCAACTTAGGGAAAGTCTATCCCCCCCCCAAAAAAAAAAAAAAAAAAAAAAAGAGAGAGAGAGAGAGAGAAGGGCTGGGGGTGTGGTTCAGTGGTTAAGCAACCCTAGGTTCAATCCTTGGTACCAAAACAAAAACAAAAAGGAAAAGAAGGAAATTCTTCCAAGTGTAGTGGCACACACTTTTATCTCAGTGACTTTGGAGACTGAGGCAGGAGGATTACAAGTTCAAGGCCAGTCTCAACAACTTAAGACTTTCAGTAACATAGCAAAACCCTGTCTCAAAATAAAAATAAAAGGAGCTGGGGATATATCTCAGTATTAGAGTGACCCTGGGTTCAAGTCTAAGTAATAAAAACAAAATAAAACAAAAAGAAAAAGAAAAGAAAAAAAAAAAAAAAAAAAAGAGGGAATTCTGACATGAACTAAAACATGGATAAACCTTGAGGAATAATGTTAAGTGAAATAAACCAGTCCTAGAAGACAAACAAGTTGTCAAAATCAGAGAAACAGAGTGAGTATCAGTGGTTGGGGAAAGGAGAAATGGGGAATTACAATTTAATGAGTACTGCGTTTCAGTTTTGCAAGAGTTCTAGAGATTTAGAATAGCAATGAATGTACAACAATATGAATGTATTTAATACAACTACATATTATGTCCTATGAATTTTTCCACAATAATATAATTTGGTAAAAATATGTGACTTCAATCTTATGAAAATGCATGAAACACAAACTGAAAGATTTTCTATAATATAAGAAGCTTCATTTTTTTTATTTTTATTTTTCCATACTTGTGATTGAAGATAGATTGCAGGGTTACTCCAGATCAAAGGAGAGTACTATGAGAGTGTTATGGAAAATAAATGCAATGTGTGGTACTAGTCAGGCCAAAAGATCTGTTCTGTGTGTTTTGTCCTTACTACTGGGATAACTGGCAAAATGTAATTAAGATCTATAGATTAGACAACAGCATTATATTAATGTTAATTATTCAGTTTAGCCCATTATACTGTGATAATATTCTTGCTTATTTAGTATCAAAATATTAGTTTCTCGAAACATAACAAAATACATAGGAATATAAATAAGAAATCAGCTATGGTAAGTAAATTTATTAACAACTGGAAAATTTGGGTATCTTTGTACAATTCTTCAACTTTATGTAAGTATGAAATGATTTAAAAATAAAACAAAAACAAACAAAAAACCTCCAGAAAGTAAACAGAGCTAGGGCATTCAAGTGTTAGTTTGCAATTTTAAAAGTTTCACTCAGATAATCCAAAGGATACTATTTAAGATTATCCATAAAATGAAAATATATCAGATCATGCTTTAGATAGTACTAATAATGATCCAATAATTCAAAACTCAATACTCAAATATTTTGTGAAATTTGAAAAGTCCAGGGGCAACAGGATATTTTTCCCTAGAAACACCTCTGAAACAATTACTTGCACATCAAGTAGGAGTTATCTGTTAACTTGTCTCTGGTACAGATAGTAGTAGGCTCTTGGAGGACAGTAACAATGTTATATTCATTTTAGTATTTACAATACCCACGACCCCGTTTTGCAAGGGATATGTTGTAAGATGTTCCATAGATATCTGAAACAATGAGTAGTAGTTCACCCTATAAAAACTCTTTATCTATGATAAAGTTTAATTTCTAAATTAGTCACAAAAAAGATTAACAACAAATGACATATAGAACAAGTATAACCATATCCTGTAATGAGTTTTTTTTTCAATTTATGAGTTTTTATTTCTGAAATTTTTCATTTAATATTTTTTTAACATAGTTAACTGAGAGTAACTAGAACTGCAGCAGCCAAGCCTTTGATAAGAAGGGGCTACTACATATGACTGGAATAGTTACAAAAAAATTGAACGAAACTAATCCATTCCAAAAGGCATGTTTGAATATCAGAAGAAATCATGAAACATTAAAGCATTTTCAAAGTCTCAATTTCATGACATAAATGATAGAAATAAAGGAATAAAGCATTCAGTTTTTTGCTTTTTTGTTTTGTTTTTTAAGAATTGACTCTGGAGTGGAAATAAGCTCCACTTTAAGAGGCTGGTATTACATAGAGGATGAAGTTATATCCTTAGCAGAAAGAACTAGCATGTTGTTATTCTGTGTACATTAATTTACACTTTAAATAAGAATGAGATCTTTTACACCAAAGACTATCAATACTATACTTAATATTACCATTAACCTGACTTTAGATAACTCTGTTGAAAAGGTATTTAATGTCAATAAGCCAATCCTTGAAACTAGATAGGCTCTAAAAATGAAAAATAATCAGGTTCGTTGATATTCGGCTACTATTTTATTTTTAACTGTTACATATAAATTTTTTAAAATAATGCTTATTTTGGAGTAGTTTTACTTACAGAAAAGTTATGAAGGTAGTACAGGTTCCTCACATATTCTAGATATATCATCAATTATTTTTAACTAATAAATGTGAAATATGTTATTTAATCAAATGAAAAATGATGAATACTTCTAAAGAAGATAAAGACACATTAGGAAACAAAGTGCTATATAAAATGATATATCCAGCACAAGATCAGGAATATAATTTTAAAATTATCTTTAGAAATTAAACAAGATTTTCCAAAGCAAAAATATTTTTTAAAACCCTTCTTAATAGATTTACAAGTATAAAAGGTATGGTAACAAATTTAAGGAGATTCAATATTATGAAGATGTTTGGAATATGTTCTATTTCATATAAGGTCTAATAAAATGGCAAATGTTGAACCCATTTTATATTATTAAATCCCAAATATTTAATTGCCTAAAACTACCCAATGAAGCCCAAAGTAAATTACCATATCTAACAACAACAACAAAAAGTTAAAACAGTTTTAAAAGAACACAAAACATTTAAAGTAAATAAAATTTTTATAAAGAAAAATATAAACTAATAAAAACCTGTGGTATGGTGGGTAGGATGACAGTATTCTCAGCAGGGACTGGCAGAACAGGGATCACAGGGACAGTGGGAGAAGAGGGAGGAACAGCTTCTGTTGGCTAAAAATCATCAATGACAAAAAATCAGGAAAAACACCAAAACAAAGAAAAAAACATAACAGAAAGTTGTGTCATAAAGATAAATTGTAGTTTTCAGGAATAACTAGGAAGTAGGTAAAATATCATAATTTACATAATGAGAAAATGTTCTCTAGAAATTTTAGAAACAATTATATACCAATTATAATTTTAAAGACTCTATAGTTAAAAGGAATGACTATTCTTTAGGTGTGTAAATAAAAATAACAAAAGGGAATCACTTTTAATACTGCTTCTTCTCCAGGAGAAAAGACACTTGCTTTCATAGATTATAAAATGTTTTTCTAGCATTCAAAATGTATTTGACTGCTTTCCTTTTTGCATTTAAAGAACTCAGTCATTTTATTAGCCCACAATGCAAACTATGAAGGTATATAAATAAATACAGAGACGAAAGATTCAAAGAACTTCAAAACTGAATGTACATAATTTTAAATAATCTATACTATTAATCTCTACTATCAAGAATAGTAATAACCTGCCTAAAATTGTCCACATAGTCATTAATTTAGCTAACATTCACTGATTGTCTATTATGTGCCGATACTGTCTGGCAAAAAAAAAAAAAAAAAAGAGAGAGAAAAGAATAGAGTACTCTAGTGATATAATTTAAACCAGCATGCTTTGATATGTATATTTAATAACTTTATTTGCTTGATTTACTTATTTTTAGAAAGACTCTAGGCTCTAGATCATATAAAAGGTGTTTTGTAATAAGGTACAATTACTATAAGTTAAATTAATTCATAAATATCTACTGCACAAATGACATGTTAAAAAAAACACTAAAATCAAGTAGTTTAAGGACAGTATGAATTAACACAAATTTAAATTGTGACACTTGAAACTATGCTTATATTCACTGACGAATACAAAACTGTAACAATGAATATTTTTGTCCATTAATCAGTTGAGATTTATTAAAAATGCATGCAATTTCTTCAACAATGGTGCTCAGACAAAATTTGATATCCACATGCAAAAGAATGAAGTTGACCTCTACCTACCTCACATCATGTATAAAATTAACTCCAAGTACAAAGTATAAAGTCATAAAACTCTTAGAAGAAAACATGGAATTAATTCATGGTTTTGGCAATAGATTCTTAGATATGACACCAAAAGTATAACTGACAAAAGAAAGAAATCATTTAGACTTCATCAGAATTAAAACCTTAAAAAGAAAATTATCAAGTAAGTGAAAAGAAAATCTACAGAATACTCTTAAATCATCCATCTGATAAGGGTTAATACTCAGAACATATAAGTATATAAAGAGAAACCCAATAAGACAAATAGCCCAATCAAAAAAATGGGTTACAGTCTTGAACTGACATTTCTGCAAAGAAGACACGTTGTGTCCAATGACATTTTGGCTATGAAATGATATGAAAAGATACTTAAGATCATTAGTCACTGAGGAAATACAAATCAAGGCTACAATAATAAACCTCTTCCCACCTTCTTAGGAAGGTTATACTTAAAACACAATAACAAAATAACAAGTGGTGGCAAGGATGTGGACAAACTAGAACTCTTAACACTGCTGATAGCTATGTAAAATGGTATAGCCTCTGTGCAAAACATTTTGGTGGCTGCTCAAAAACCTCACTGACGGAATCACAATATGACAGCAATTCTACTAACTACATACCCAAAAGAAATGAAAACAAAGGCACAGTTGTTTGTATGCCAATAGTTCATGCAGCATTATTCACTACTGCTAAAAGGTGGCAACAAACCAAGGGTCTATCAGCAGATTAGTGGATAAACAAAATGCGGTATGTATATAAAATGAAGTATTAGCCTCAAAAAAGGAAGGAAATTCCGATATGCTAAAATATGGATGGACGTTATGTTAAATGAAATAAGTATGCCAGTCACAAAAAGACGAAAAATATGATGACACTCAATAAATTTTATTTATTTCACCACAAAATGTTACAAAAAAACTTTTTTAAATGCATGGAAATAGGTCCTTGCACCTAATGTTAGATACATAAATTTACACAAACTTTAGAAAAAGCAATTTAGCAGTAAATACATAGAGACTTAGAAATGTCTAAATGCTGACTGAATAATTGACCCTAATAGAATAATTTTTAAAGCAAATACTTTTCAGGTATTCTCTTGAGCATTGTTTGTAATTGGGGAACTGTGGAATACTTAAATATCCAAAAGTGTTTGAATGATCAAATAATGATAATTGTATAAGAATAAATACTATGTAGCAATTAAAAATTACCTGTAAACGCTAAGTAAAAAGAGGAAAAATAAAACTCACATAAAAAAATGGAAAGAAATGTCTGAAAGTTAACCTCTGAGAGCAAGATTATAAGTAGAGCCCCCCTCCCTGATTTTTCTTTAATTTGAATTCTATTTTTCCAATTGTCAATAATAAATACATAGTAAAGTTATAAATGCAGGGTCAGGGATAGAAGATCTGCACATATGAAGAGAAAAACAATTATCTTTTACCATCACATTCTCTAGAAAATAAGATGAAATATATTTTGTATTAATTATTTTTTAAAATATTACAAAACTCAATGTTATAAGACTATTAGCACTCTTCATTTCACCATTGAAGTTCAGCTTATTTTGGGAGATTGGGAAAAGAATTGCTGGATTCCAGATGCCAGGATTTCCTGTTTAAAAAAATTTCAACAGGCATATTTATTAGCTCTTATAATAGATTAAAATTAAGGGATAAAAGGACGATTTGAGAACAGGATTGAAAGTATGATTCTGGGGAACTGTATAAGAAGATTCTAAATTGGAAAGTGTCAAAATATAACACATGTATATAAAATACAAATACTAAGGCAACAATATACCATTAATCTCTCTGGTTCCTTATCTCTAATGTTTCCATTATAAACCAGTTCCCAGTTTGGGATGATTAAATAATCCTGGAGATAGAGAGTGATGATATTTGTATAATGCTATGAATATATTTAACACCACTCAATAGTACATTTAAAAAGTTAAAATGCCAATTTTGTTACATATATTTTACCATAATTTTTTAAAAGTACCTTATGAATAAAGCCTCTGGGGACTCTAATCACCATTTATACCCTGTTCCTTATAGAAAAAAAATTCTTTAATTCCATATTATGAAATTAATAAGTTTAGGTGATTAATTTTCTTTGCAACATTTATATGACCTTACAATTTATGATAAATCATGAAAGGATGATTCTAAAATAATTATTGATCAACTGGATCTATATCAAATCTAATGAATACTGATACCTACTTTGAACCATACATAAAAGTAATTCATGTTTTACTGACATAATTGAGTGAAGTAAACAAAATAAAGTTTCTAGAATACTTTCATGAAAATACTTTCATGACCTTGCTGTAGGCAACAAGTTATTGAACAGAAAAGTACACATCCTTGAATCTCAAGAAGGGTAAGGAGAACATCTGTGTGCTGGGAGCAGAGAAGAGAAAGCTGCCTGGTATAGGGTGTTAAAGCACGAGCAGGGTGAGGGAGTGGATGTCTATGGGCAGAGTGGAAGCAGCCTGATGTGTGCTGCTGGAACTCAACTGAGATGAAAAGTATCTATACGGCAGTAACAGTGGCTTGGCATAAGGTCTGGGGTTCTTAGTTGAGTGGATCTATTGGTGCTACAGCAGAGTAAGGAAGGTGTCCACTTAGGGCAGTGAGTGATAGGAGATGCTTTTTACACAGGGGATTGTGAACTATTAAGTAAGTATATAAAGGATAATGGGAATGAGGTTCCTCATGTCAGAAAATGGGAGTTATAAATATGGAAAGGGAGAAAATTCGCATAAAATTTAGACAGAAATTAGAAGTTCTGATGTAACACGTCTTTCGATGCAAAATAAAAAATACAAAACACAGATACAAAAATAAATATAGACATAAATTGTATATTTGTGTGTGTGTGTGTGTGTGTGTGTGTGTGTGTGTATTCCCTACCTCTGCCACCTGCAAAAAAAGGTAACACTTATCACCCCCAAAGTAAGAACATATCTAGTACCCTGGTCTTTTAAAAATAGGGTCCTTGAAGAAATGGCTGATTTCTAGTGCTAGAACTGAGCAAGTACAAGACGAGTCTAGATATTTTGCCGCGCCAGAAAATAAGAAGGTGTTCAAAGAATAATGGGGGTATCACAAAGAACTCAGAAGTCAATTAAGGGGCTGCCACTGGCCAGAGTAGAATCAACCTGAGACTCAAAATAAATAATAATAATAACAGTGGCAAAAACCTCAATGAATAGGAATACGAGAGTTCATACTGATATAAATACATACATGAATAAACAAATGGAGAGAGGAGAGAGCATTTCCTTACAACTGAATGCCAACTAAAAAATGTAGATGGATGGAATTTAAAAAAATCATCATTTGGCGAACATTATCATTATAGTTGCTTTCAAGAAATATTAAAGATAACATCACCAGTTATGGGACAAACTGAAATTATATGCTATCTGCTAGGATGAAATGAGGGCACACCACTTCTGTGATATTTCTATCAAAGATACATCTAATTATTAAATACTGCATAAACCCAAATTAAGGATACCAGAAAATAAATGTCTATAGTCATAAAAATGTCAATAACTTGTCCAAAGTTTTTAAAATTCAACTTTACTTTTACAAAAGGATTTATTGAAAAATTGATATTCATCTTCCACCTCTAAAGTTTCCTTGTACCTCTTTATTGGTTTTTGTTTGAATACCAAAAGAAGTTATTTTTGAAATGTTTGAAAATGCCACAAATTATTTTCTTAGCAATAATCTCGTCTTAAAAACTGAGTAAGATATTAGCTAATTAATAATCTGATATGAAAATAAGGCAAAAAAGGAACATGCTTATGTCGAATTTCGAGAATAAGCACAGATAATTTTCTTCATTGGTAGTTGCTTTCAAACCCTTTATGATAAACTAATCTTCTGTTTATCCCCTCAGTAACCTTCTGGTTCTGAGCCTCTTTTGGAATCATCTTCTTTAGATAAGGACCCAGATACTATTTTTAAAAATTCCCAAAACAAACATACATCTTAACCCATCCCACTCTCTACAGGGCACTGAGTAAGCACTTCACAAAAGAATAAATGCTTCTGCCACTTCTTTAAGGCAGTAAATACTTCAAAAGTAAATGACATGTAAACACATACAATTTCTAGGCTACCAATGATAAACTTCTGAGAATAAAGAATTATATAACAAAGTAATTCATCTGATTCACTTGAAACAAATACAGCTCTAAACAAATAATAATCAAATAAAGATTGACTGATGAGGAATGGTACACATATTAGATCTTACAATAGATTCAGAGATAAGAGGATGAGTGAGCACAGGACTGAGCATGGTTACATGCTGAGGAACAGTGTAAAGAAGATTCTAAATTAGAAAATGTTAAATATAATAATTCATATATATGTATATAAAGCATACTGAGGCAGCAATATACAATAGTCATTATATAGAGTAGTAAACAATACTGAACAACCAGTATTTCAGAAAAGAAATTCAGAATAGTATTTTAAATGTTAAAATCTTATATAATTAGTTCATTATTAGACAATAATGACCATTGTGTCATCATCCTGTCCCACTCTGTGTCACTTAATAAAATCAGCTTCAAAGAGATATTTGTTGTTGTTTTTAATCATGACCATGTGACCAGCAACAGTCTTAGCAGTTTCTATCCATAGCAACACCATGGAATCATTAGCATCTGAGGCTGCCTTCAGAGACATGTTTCCATGACAACAAGGTTATAATATTAACACTGTCTCAAGGAATACTGTAGAAAACTGTATATTTCTGTAAAATAACTTGATAGATCATACATATTTTAATAGTACCTTTTGAAAACTGCCGTCGAACTGACAGTTACCTGAAAAATGTTTAAACCGATGAATTTTAAATGATTCTTAACTTTCTTTATGACTCTATATTTTACATCTAATTTAAAATCTTAACATTATGAACCTGTGTTTACAATGTAGATTTTCATCAAAGTGGTGTGAAGCCTCATTAGGTACAGTCATGTTCATAATGTGTATGGCATATCCACATTTATGATCATGTACTACCCTCCCTTACTTCTATTCAATCAATAATAAGTGTGTATTTATTGAGTGAAGCTACTGTCTTCATTAAATCTATTTCTGCATAAAATAGCTAAAATGCTTTTTATTATGTGCATATAAATCCTGACAGGAAGAGAGAGAAGGGACAATTATGAGGTTGTGATAATCCAGTTGAGGTAACTGGTGGCTTAGGTTGAATGGTGATAATGATGAAAACAAACAGTCAAATCAAAACAGATTTGGGAAGTAGAGTTGGTGTATCTTGATGCCTGATGACAAAACAGGATTGTTAAGAATAATGCCCACAATGGCAACTAAAAATCACTTATTATACTCTAGTTACACTTGGGCATAAAAGAGTTAAAAAGTTATTTAAATATATTTTTTAAAGTTTTTCTCACTAAATTATTTATTAAATGATTTTCATGGCTGGGGGTGTAGCTCAGCAGTAGAGCACTTATTTAGCGTAATAAGACTCTGGGTTTGATCCCTAGAACTGCCAAAACAAAAACCAAAATAAAACAAAAACCAAAAATCAAAACAAACAAAAATGATTTTCAGACCTTTAAGATGAAACTCCCAAGAAGATCTGAAATCATGTTACCAGGATATCAAAAATGCTTAATTTTACATTATTGTGTTACATGAATAGAATAAACTGAGCTCAGAATATATACAAAAATTCAATAGTCTAAAAAATCATCACACCACATTTGTAGGAAAAATGAAATAAATGAACTAGAAAAATCTTTTGGTATCAATATCTTAAACAAGGAAAAGTGCCACCACTGGTCAATAAAATCCTTATTTTGTTTTTGTATGAATAATTTACATGTTTAATCCATATTCTTTGATCCTTTGTTTACAGATCTACTATGCTATAATAATGTTTCTCTGATTAAATGTCAAAAAAGTTATTGAGGAGCGAGAGAAAAACCAAGAAAACCCTGCAAGCCTTTTGAATGTTTATAGAAAAATAAAATACAGCAAAGTAGCTTTATAAAAACTCTGGAAATCACTGTATCTTCAGAAAAAGGAGTTTTTCATGGCTTAAATTCATTTTGTATAATTCAAATGCATTTCAGTCACTGTCACTGCAAACACACCTTTAATACAAACTGATACAGTTAAAGCAAAACAAATTATATGAACCAGATGCATGTGAAATCCATGCCATAACTATCTCAGAAGCAATTATTTATAGAACTAGACATTTTTAAATAAACCATAAAGGGTTGTAAACTCCATTTTTTGTAAGCCAAGCATAATAGCTCAAGCCTGAATTCTCATGCCTGGGGAGGCAGAGGCAGGAGGATTTCAAGTTTGAGGCCATCTTAAAGAATTTAGTGGACCCTGTCTCAAAATAAAAATAAAAGAGGTGGAAATGTAACAGTGGCAGAATGTCCCTAGGTTCAATCAAAGTACTGCCCCCCCCCAAAAAAAACCCCACAAACCTACAATTTAAAAAAAAAATTTTTTTAAGTAAAGGGAAAAAAGGAAAATAGACTCAGCAATTAATTTTATAGAAACATGGGTACAAATTTGCTCGTTTATACAGACAGATATAGTAGCTTATAAAACTATTTCTACTTTCAAGATTCATAATATTCAGTTAAGGTATCAGATTCCTTCATTATGAAAAGATTATCTGCATTTTGCTGATGATCTTGCAGTACTGGTAAAAGGATGAGCAAACCATTAAAAAGATAAAATGAACAAAGATCTAAAACTTGAATTTATATAATGGTTACTTAATAAATAAGGATGACATTACCGATTGTAAAGTGCTTTCTTTAACCTGATTTTTATCAGCATGTGGTTAGAGAAACATGCCTAACAGTGGACTTCATGACTACTAACTTAAAATGGGCCCTTAATGTTCCCTAGTAATCATATTAGCCCTACTCTACTCACTCTTATATAAGTCACTAAAGATTCAGGCCCCTGTTATCTTTCTGAAGACATAGTCTTCTATTCTCCATTTACTGTTTCAGTCAAGTTGCTCTCCTGTGGTTTTTCAAATATCTTACACATGCTTCCACCTAAGATCTATCTGATGTCTGTCTGCCTAGAATGTTCTTGCCTAGATACCCACATGGTTCAACTCCATAAGTTCTTTCCTGTCTTTACCAAACATCACCTTTAAGTTGAAGCCCCCTAAGTTATCCTATTATTTCCCCCCCCACAAACAAATATACACATTTCCTACTTTATTCTCATTACTTTTCCTCCAGAAAACTACATATTTTAAGTAATTATATTTACCAGCTGTCTTCTACTTTAACATAAAGTCTATAAGAGCAGGGTTTTCTTCTCTGTTCATTCCTTGGGCTTGGTCTCTAGAACAGTGCACACAGGATATATTTAATATATGTGTTCAAAAAAATGAAACCATGTAATTGCCAAGATAGATGAATTTCATTCATACTTTAAGCCTCACAAAAACACCCATTCTTCCCCTGTTCCCTTTCACGCTATTCACATAGCAGACATTGCTAAATGATTCTTTTTGTGTGCTTGGGTAGCCACTACCAATCAGAAGGTGTTCAAGCAATTCTATCATTTGACAACCTTAGAAGTTAACCAACTGCCTAACAATGTCCTATTTGAAAATAAGCATTGCTCGACCAAGTACATTTTCTTAAAAGATTTTCATCTCTCTCAAACTGCAGTAAAAAGCAAATCTTCTGAGAGTTTATAATTAAAAAAAAATCTATGGTACTTTTCCTCTAAACTTCTAGGTTCTCCTAAGCTCAACTTAGTTCTTTGTTCCCCTGTATGGTATATGCTTCTTGCTGTTACTATCACTATTTTACCTTTATGTTCCCACTTTGCCTTTTTAGTTTTTTAACACCCATTAAACCAATTCCCTATTTTATATTACCTATGTTAAAATAATTGTTTTTTTTTTTTCTGTTTCTTAGCTGGATCCTGTTAAGGTAAGCAATCTTCTAGCTATGCCATAATTCTTTATCATTCTGTAATTAGGTTGCTTTTCCACATCTCTAGAACCCTTACTTAAAAGGCCAGAATAGTCTGTGCAACCAGTGAAGGTGATAGCGGTTGTCATCATGTCAGTGGTAATGAAGATGATGATGACCTTACTGATGTCATCTTATGATAATAAGTGCTTTGCATGCATTGTCTCATTTAATTCTCACTAAATTTTGATTAAGATACTATTTTCATCCCTATTTTCTACAGATGAAGAAAAAGACTCAAAATATAGGTAATTTTTACAGGGTACTATAAGTAGGACATGGTAGAATACAGATTTAAATCCAAGCTGTCATTTTCCAAAGACAGTATACTTATCCTGTATACTTCACTATCTCCTTAAAGAGTTTAAGAGTTTTATTTTTATCTTTGTTAGCACTATCTTATTGCAAAGATAATTATATAATACTCCAAAATAGAAATAATAGTTCATCAATCCTTAGTTTAGGGTTTGGGAAATATTTTCCAGGGAAAAAAGAAGTATTAAGGGCCATGCCATTTTTGTTGCAACTATTCAACTTTGCTGCTATAGCTAAAAAGTAGCCACAGACAATATACAAACAAATTAGGCAGGGCTGTGTTGTAAAAAACTTTATTTATAAAAGCAGATGGCAGGTTGGATTCAGCTTGCAGATTGTCGTTTGCTGACACCTGCTTCAGGGTGCTTTAAAATGAAAAAAAAAAAAAAAGTGGTTTAAGAAATCAACAAAGAAAACAAAAAATTTAAGACCTCTCTGGTTTTCACTAGCTATAGTTGGTTTACTTCTGCTGCACTACTTAATCTATGATAATAAAAATAAGCAACATCCCCCAAACCTGGGTATGACAACTCAAAACACAAACAAGTAAAAAACATATATGGAAATTTCATATTTCACCTAGAGTTCTTGACAATACTTTTACAAAAATCAGCCTATAAAGTTGTGCTATCATAATTCAAAGAATCTAATTTTTATACTGTATATAGCCTTCCAGTTTGGAAAAAGTGATTAAAGTGGTATGATTTTTATTCTTTTTTTTTCTTTCCAAAATCTTGCTATGGTATATGGTACAGAGTGAATAGCATAGTTGAAGCAATTAATTCTGAGATTGGTATGCATTTTATTTGTTTTTCCTGTCTCCCAAAATACTTAGAAACTAATTTATTTTCATACATTAGATGATTCTGCAAAGAAGAGTCAAGAGTTAAATACAGAACAATGAGAGTGGAATATCTGTTTTAAATTCCAGATTATAATATCCTGTTCTTTTTGTCAGGACCAATAAAAAACTTGTAATCAAGTAGTCCCATTCTGTCATAAACCTAACTTTTTCATACTCCAGAGCTACCTGGTCATGTCTACAGTCAGAATTTAGTTTCATAAATGCTGAAAATACTGTTCAGAAATAGGATCAACTTGGGGTTTTCTAAAGAAAAAAGAATGAATAGGCAAGACTCCTGTTAGAGGGTTATAGGGTAAAGCCTTTCAAAGTTAATTTGTACAGGAACAAAAACTGCTCTGACTTCTCTCAAAAATTCATGGCTGACAGATGTCATAGCCAGTTGGCTTGCACTCACACAAAATAGGCCCAGTCTTTATTCACTAATTTGCATATGCCTGTAAAATTATCACATCAGTAGCTTTATTTAAAGTTTGTTAAATAAGGTGATAATTGTAGGCCACTGTTTTCCAGTCTGAACAACTATTTTTGACTTTATCCAAATTCTAAACTTTGATTAAAAATGTAGGATAGAAAATGTTATTTAACAGTGCCAGGAAGTACAATGAAAAATACAGTAAAATATCTTTTAAAAATTAATATTAAGTAGAATTTTTTTGTTTTGTTTTGTTTTTTGTGGTGCTGGGAATCAAACCCAGGGCTATTAAGTAGAATTTTAATGATATAAATTCAAATTCTACATATGTGTAAGAGTATACATACCTCACAGCTTTTCACAGATTGCTGCGAATTACTTCTAAAATACATATGATCTGAATGAAATATCACATATATTCTTGCCATTTTTTAAGACACAATTCTACTTAAAAATGGTGTGTAGAATTTGGAGTGGCCAAATCATATTTAGAAGCTCCAAACTTTTCCCAATCATCATATGATTAAATGAAAGTAAGTGCCTGTATAGTATTTTATTTATTCAACAAATATTTATCAAGTGCATTCTCCATGCTAGGCTCTGAGGATGAAAAACAAAACAAAAGCCCACACATCTTGTTGTACCAGTTTTTGTGAAGCTTATAGTTTAGCAGTTGATACTAAACAAAATCATTATCCAATTTACTACTGAGACAAAACTGTAGTAAGAGATATGAAATACAATTCTTTTCTGGGGGTTTGGGGAGTACCGGGGATTGAATTCAGGGGCACTCGACCACTAAGCCACATCCCCAGCACTATTTTGTTATTTTATTTAGAGACAGCTCTCACTTAGTTGCTTAGTGCCTCGCTTTTGTTGAGGCTGGTTTTGAACAAGATCCTCCCGCCTCAGCCTCCGGAGCCACTGGGATTACAAGCATGTGCCACCACTCCTGGCTACAATTCTTATACAAATAAAAAAGGGCAAAAATATAGGTCAAATTTCCTATGAACCCCATATGTGTGTGGATCAGTCATTTTTCAGCACCGCTATTAACACATTATTTACAAAGTTCTTTACAATTTGTTACCTGTATTAAAATATGGAAATTACAGCCGATGGAATGTCTTGCTTTTTGTCTATGTGTTCTTTTTTTTTTTTTGCGGTGCTGGGGACTGAACCCAGGGCCTTGTGCTTGCAAGGCAAGCACTCTACCAACTGAGCGATATCCCCCAGCCCTGTCTATGTGTTCTTGAGAGAAGGGACATCTGATAATTATGACCCTATAGAGCAGCTATAAATTAGAAAGCAACACAATTTCTATCTATGAAGAATTTATATAATAAATTTCACTCATTTAGTTTCTCAAACTAAGCCAATCTAAATTAAGATACTAATTTTGCACTTTTAAAAAAAGAAGCAACTTATCAAGCCACAAAAACACATGGAGTAATGCTAAATGCATATTTCTAAGCAAAAGAAAAGCCAATCTGAAAAGTCTACATACTGTATAATTCCAACTTTGAGACATTCTGGAAAAGGCAAAACCATGGAGACTAATTTTTAGAACAGATTTAGGTTCACAGCAAAACTGAGTGGAAAGAACAGCAAGTTCCCATATGCCCTCTGCCCTACATACCCACAGCCCATCCACTACCAACATTCCAATGTAAGAATGGTATATTTGTTATAATCAATGAACCTATATGACATAACCTTATCACCCTAAGTCCACAATTTTTACCAGGGTTCCCTCTTGCTGTTGGAATATACTATGGGTTTCAACAAGTATATAACGTCATGTATCCACCATAATAGAATCATATAGAGTAGTTTCACTGTTCTTAAAATTATCTGTGCTTTACCTATTCATTCCTCCCTCTATCTCCTGTCAACCACTTATCTTTTTACTGTCTTCATAGTTTTGCCTTTCTCAGAATGTCATAAAGTCAGACTCATACAACATGTTGCCTTTCCAGAATGGCTTTACTTACTTGGTAATATGCATTTAACATTCCTCCGTGTCTTTTTGTGATGTGATAAATCATTCACTTTTAGCATTCAATAACATTCCACTGTCTGAAGTACATTTCATTTATCTAGTTACGTACTGGAGAACATCTTGTTTGCTTGTAGGTTTTGACAGTTACAACCAAAACTGCTACAGACAGGTAGGTTTTTGCATGGACCTTAGTTTCAACTCATGTGGCTACTACATAAGCAAAGAGTGCAACTGCTAAATAGTATGGTCAATTTTATATTTTATAAAAAGCTTATATACCATTGTAAACAATTACTTTTTGTTTAAACTTCATCTCTATTTTGTTCTAAAGTGTCCTACTATACAAATGACTGGTTCTTAAATATCACTTAAGCACATTTAAAAATAAATGCATTTAGATGTCCTGCAAGAATTTCAGAGAAATGGAAATGCAATGTATATTCTATAATATTCTTTATGTGAAAACAGGAACAATTAATTTTCTAATCTGAATCAGTGGAAAATTAAGAAATAAAATGTCTATGTCAAGAGTCAGCATCTCACAATCAGTATAATAGCAAATTATTTCTACCCCTTTTCCTGGAAACTATACTATCGATTAGAGTGAACACTTCCAAAGTAGTTTAATAAAATGGCTTACCTACTCTCTCTATATTCTACTTTTATACAAAGGCACTACACTAAATATAAGCATCTCCTTAGAGATGAAGAACAGCTATATATATTTATCACTTCAAAACACTATTATCACTAAGCATATGACCAAAGGTATGAAAAATGTAGAGATTAATAAGATTAGATCAATCCCAGGATGGTTCAAGGTGGAGATGTCATGGTAGGAATATCTAGACTCAATGCCAGGTGGGAACAGGCAGAAGATAAATGGATACAAATAAGTAACCACATGCCTCTGTTTCCCTGCAAAGTCTGTATTCATTCTTTTGTCCTTCTTTAATTATTAATAGTTCCCTCTTTCCATCAAAATTACACAGTTTGGTTTATGTATATAGTCACTCTAGTGTGAGAGAATTGAAGAGCTTCTCTCTGACTTCTTATGTGTATTTCTCCCCAGAGGGACAAAGAAGAATCACCAGCTAGACAGTGTCAGTATAACACCGAAGTAATACATGCTTTACAGAAGATCTAAGAGAGAATTAAGATATACAAACATACTTACTGTAGTTCTCCTTAATACAAAATTGATTATCCCTGTCTCTTTACTCAATTATCAAATATTTTCTGGTCATTTACTATGTTGCCATCCTGTTAGAGAAGTTGGGGATACAGCAATAAACATAATATAAAGGTAGCATCCAAGAGTTAAAAAGATAAAAAAATAATTTAAAGGAGGGAATAATTGTGGTGTCAAGTAAAACACAGATTGAGAATTGATCATTACATTTGATAATTTATATTCCATATGAGGAGGGTTGTTTGGTTATTTGCTTTAATGAGAGGTATTTTTCCAGGTATGTATGTTGATAGGAATTATCCAGTATAGAGGAAAAGAAAGATGATAGAGTGAAGAAAAAAGAAAATTTCAGAAGTCCTTGAATAGTCACAGGAACTAAGATCTAATACAGAAGTGAAGGATGAGCTTTAGGAACACAGATGGTTCATTTATTTTAACAGGAGGGCACACAAAATAAGGTTATCAACTGAGAATGAAGGCCAGGAACCAGGTATTAGAAGCTTAATGTGCAGTCTGGGAGCTGTGTAGAGGAAGCAAAGCTGCAACTAAGCAAGGCTAGATTTTATCAATAAAGTAACACAAGACAAGAGAATAGGGATTTTATAAAGTAGTTTACAGTATGGACCATGGAATTTGAGCAAGGGAAGGTGGGATGTAAGAGCATATCAAAAGGACAATAAATAGTAAAAAGTGGGGATGGAGGCCTGGAAAGGATTAAAAAAAAATCACTGTAGTGGGCATACTAAGGAAAGTGAGCTGAAAAGGAAAAGTGATAGTTTGAAATGTGTTTAATCAAGATTATTTAAGTAGCACAGTTGATTGTATTGAAAAAGTCAGACATAACCATTTAAGCCATCCCTAAAGTGAAAGATAAAACAAATTCCCTAGAGATAAAGATATCAAAGAACAGAGAAGTCAAGATTTAAAAATGGACCATTTAAGAACACTGAAAATGACTAAGAATGAATACAAGAATGGTGGGCAGAGAAAAAAATAGTAACAGGTGTTGAAATAATCAATGAGTAAGAGTGACTGGGAGAGATGCAGATGACTAGCAAAAGATGAGAAGTAGAAAATACTACCTGATAACATCTAACTTTTTTTTTAAAGAGGGAGAATGTAAAGAGCTATCCATAAAATATCAATGATGTTATGCAAAGAAAGACATTAATTCTATCTGTTGGTTTCATGGAATATAGAGTGTGAGACTGAAGTTGTACTTTTTGTGAAGAATGTAAAAACAGTATTCTCAGGGGAATGCAATGTTTCTATAAGAGAAAAAATGGTGTGATAAACCATCATGAAAGAAAGTGCACAAAAGAGATTCTACTGATAAAAAAGTGGGAGCTCTGAAAGACGTAGTGAACTGATTTGGGTGGTTAAAGGCAAATGGGAATTTAAAACTGATTAAGGATACACCAGCGTAACACAGGGATAAGGAAGTGCATGAGATTAATTTGGAAAGTTTGAGCTTTTCATGATGATTGAGGCTAAAAGGGATGAAGGATCTACGATTAGTTCCAATGATTTTGGGGGAACTTGCAAAGAAGTGGATGAACAATGAGACTTAGTCATTTCCTTGTGAATGGTTTTAGCAATTTGCAGAAGTAGTATTCAGAGAGTAGGCAAGATCAGGGACTTAGGTTTTCATCAAGACTTTGAGGGGTTCTGTGGATCCATTCCTTAAATCCCGCAATTTAAAGAGGTTGCAGTCAGGCATGGTTGTGCACATCATTCAAGGCTAGCCTCAGCAACTTAGCAAGACCCTGTCAATCAATCAATCAATCAATGGGCTAGGGATGCAGTTCGGTGAAAGCACTCCTAGATTCAACCCCTAATACTCTTAGGTAGCTGAATGAATAAATGAGTAAATAAGGAAAGATGTTGAGATTCAGGGTTCTTATAAAGCAGGTGGTTTGCATTGACTGAACTCAGTCAACAATACTTGCTAAATGCTAAATATACTCTACTACTCTAGATGCTGTTAATTCTTAACTACCCATACTGAATTTGTCCATAGACTATCAGAGTTAAATAATTTAAAAATAAAATTGTAATAATAGCCTCATCTAACTAAGAGAATTTATGTGCCAGGTACTATTTTACATATGCTATATATGTTAAATCGTTTAGTAGAAGCAACTCAATGAGGTTGGATACTATTATTAGCTCCATTGTGGGGTCAATATATCTAAAGCACAGCTCTAAAAATTAAATGTCTTATAATTCAAAATGTACCTGTTGGAACAAATGATTCCTTTACATACACACACACACACACACACACACACACACATATAGGCCCATATATTTGGGCTGGGGAGATAGCTCAGTTGGTAAAGTGCTTGCCTTATAAGCACAGGGCCCTGGGTTCGATTCCCAGCACCGCAAAAAAATAAATAAATAAATAAATAGCCCATATATTTTAAAACAGTTTTTCTGTATTTTAAAGTATTTTTCCTTTCAGCAGATTCCTCAAATCATGTGGCTAATATTTACTCTTAAGGAAGTTTTATATTCTTCTTCAGTTCTGACAAGATATCATGTCTGTTTCATTCACTCCTAAGAAATGAGCTTTGTTGTCCTCAGCTTAAATTTGTTAGGTCAATTGTTCTGAGGAACCTTCTGAATACTTAATGATTTATGTTTATTTAGGAATTTTCAAGTAGTTCAAAATACATGAATAGCTGTTAAATACGCATTCAAACTGACCTACCACTTCACAGTCATTCAAAGTGCACATGATTATTACTATCATTAATAAACACTGATATCACCAAGAAGACAAAGTCTAAGAGTATAAAGTTGGAGTTCCTTAAACTTCTGTTGAATATAAAAACCAGTCCCAGATTGGAAGGGCTGAGTATACTAAGTAGGGCTGAGCAGACTGGTATCAAGTGGTCCTAAAGAATATGAAGGACACAGAGGTGAGGAACCAAGGAGGGCTTGATAATGCACAGGTCATATATTCCTTATTATATTAATTATCAAAATTATTGACACAAGTAATATAAAGCACAAAATTAATTAAGGTTAAGTTAATCTTCCTGTGAAGTCTTAGAAAAGAGCATTTCTAACAACTCTAATTTACATAAGCCATATATATATATGATATGATGTATTTATCACATATATCAAATATACAAAGATTTTAAGGCATCTCTTATTGAGTGAAAATATTATTTGATATTAATCTATAAAATAATAACAGCAACTTTTAGTTTCTGCATTTTTTTTTGATATATGTAATTGTAGTTAAAAATTCTTGGGGCAGTATTCAATTTAAGAGAAATTAATCATTGTACCTCAATAAGTTTTGATTGTAAGTAACCTCAGAGCCTACATGTAAAATGATGACACGTCCTACTCTGGTAATTCCATTTCTCACAAAACTATATGAATAACAAGTAAAATTTCTTACTTTAAAAAGTTGAAATTATTTAAAAATCAAAATTACAATTCTAATAACCAAACTCAAAAAAGCTGTGACAGTTATAGTTCATATTTACAGTGCTGCTTCTAATTATTTTTTTAAATAGCTTTATGGGAATTTATTTTTAAAAGGCCCTAAGGAATATGTATGTATCTGTATGCATTTCTGTTAACTTAAATATTATTGATGTCAAAGGACAAAAGCATTCTCAACTTGTTTTTAAATGAGACTATTTCTTTTTATTTTTACTACAGTTGAATAAACATATGCTAAACAAATTTTTAAGAATATTAATATTTCCCCATCCCAAACTTCTAGCAAATACTCATTTTATTTTATTTTTTTTGTGCTATATTCAATACTCATTTCCTCAAAAAAAAAAAAAAAAAGTGATTTTGTGGGATTCTTTTTTAAAATTTGGGAGTCTTTTAGTGTTTTCTCATCTCTTTAAATTGTGATTTAATATGTGAAAAAAATTCTTATGACCATATAACTGCACACATTTACTAATTCCAAATTAATTCTAGATTTTATATGTGTGTGTGTGTGTGTGTGTGTGTGTGTGTGTGTGTGTGTGTGTTAAGAGACAGAAATGGAAGGATACATTAAATCTCTTTACTAACTCAATTTAATGTAACTTTACATATACAATCCTAACCAAGTGCATTAAATTGACCTATAATCAAAAACACTAAAATGAAATTATTATATTCTATTTCTTTACTATGACAATCTCCCGAAGGTTATCTAATAACACAAAAACCTAAACAAGTAGATATTTTCTTTGCTCAAGTATCAAACTCTATAATATTTAATAGTCTAAAAATAAGGAAATGAGCATTATCAATTTACATTTTAATGCTAATGTTTTTATATTTTTAGAGAATAGAATCCAAAACTGTTTTGTTTGGCATTACATAAGAGCATAAGGGAAAATATTTTTTGTTCCCCTTTTGTGCTAAAGATCTGCATAGATGGACTGAAAACATAAATATCTGCGCATCCAGCGTTTCAGTGCATAAGATTCTATTTTAATAAGAAATCTGTACTAAGACATTTTTGTAAAGCAAAATGAACATAAATATATTGAAAATAATTTCAACAAGTGGCATGTTACCTGGGTGGAGCTGGTAGCTACCGAGATGCAGTCAATAAAGCTGTGTCTTCGAGTGAAAAATGCAACTATCTGCTGCCAGCGTGAAGGTTCTGGCTCAGCCTGCAGTTCATCTGATGAGCCCTTTTTTGCCCAGTGTTTCTGCTTTGGGCCTACTGAGCCATGGCTAGAGGTAGTATTGCCTCCTCGGCTGGCGCGAGAGTACAGAAGTGTGTTGTTTCCGAAAATGTAATTCATCTCTGCAGCCCTGCAGGTGGTTGCCAAGCAGTCTTACTTCTCTACCAGCTGCTGAGTGGTGAATGATCGGTAAAAACTGCAGCTAGAATTACAGCAGCATCACTTGTAGATCAGAGAAAATAAAAACCTTGAAAAATGATGCTCATTTTCTTTGTAGTTTCTTCCTATGAAAGAGCTTGTATCTTTCCTCTGTACCTGTTAGCTGTATGATGGCTGGGTTTATTTTTGCAGACAAAAAAAAGACGACATAAGGTGGATTTCTTTCTTGTGATTATTTTTTCACCAGCGTCTGCAGGAACCAAAAGCTGTTCTTTTGTTAGCTGATAACTAGACGGACTGAAATCCAGGAAGTGAGGTCGATTAGCAGGTAAAGAAGGATGTTATAAACACTGGACTACCAAGACCCTTTGGGGCTGCCTGATTTAATGCACTGGGTGGAGAAACCCTGGATTACTAAGTTTCAATCACAGTCTATAGTAAAATCCAATGGCATCTTCACTGCTTACATAAATTATAAAAATGAATTTTAAATTACAAGATTCTTTCTGCCAACAGTTTGGACTGTTAAAATAATTTCACTAAAAGAATCTTTGTCATTCACATACAAATTTGGACACCAGGAAGGATCTTATATTGTTTAGTGATGGATCTAAGTTTTTTGAAGGTACTATCTATGTTAGACTGAGAATCTAATGATAGAGAGAAATCCATTTGTAATACAGCGCAATCATTTTATGTAATATTTTGATTTCTGTTGATAGAGTCTGGAGACAGAAACAAATGAGCAAACTAAATACATGGTTCCTGGAACTTTCATGATAAAAAAGAATTGTTAAGAAATTATAAGCATGACTCCTCTGTTGTTATTATAATCATTAAGATTATACAGTTTTGAATGTGAAAGTATAAAGGAATTAAATTGATCATTTTTTTATAACCAGTAAAATATGTTTTATCTAACATTATATAAATACTACTCTGATTCACAGAATAATATTGTTGGATTGCTAAATAGACATTTTCTAACATCTGTATCCAGGTCTGTGTTTCTCTACATAGTAGTTAACCTCAGAATTGCCTAGGGTGCAAGTTAAAAAGTTACCTAAGTGACTACTAAGCATTTTTAAGTTTGAGACCACTTCTAAGCCTGTCCTCTTAATGCTATGGTATTTACTATATATTATAGTATATAGTATACAGTTATTTAAAAACCATATGCAAGTAAAAATGCTACTTTATAATTTACTATTAATTCAACTTTTAAGCTTTTTAAAAAAATTTTTTTAGTTGTAGATAGACACAATACCTTTATATTAATTATTTATTTTTTTAATGTGGTCCTGAAGATCGAATCCAGTGCCTCATATGTGTTAGGCAAATGCTCTACCACTTATATAAGCATAGCTTAAGCCCCAAACCCAGTCACAAATATTTTTTTAGATGTGGACTAACAAAATCTTGCTTATCTATGTTCCTACCAGTACCAACTAGATGCAGTCTACTAGAAAGAAGTGTTACAAACTATAAATTGAGGTTCACTGCAAATCTGGTTTAGTAAGCAAACATGCTTGTGTTCTCTCTATGATTCCTTCCCTAAAATGCTACAGTATGCCCAAAAGGGTTGAGAGCCACGTGGGACCCTTGCCATTAGGATGTTTTGTGACAGAAATTATAACCGTTTGTTGTTTCATCCTAAGGATTATGCAGGCAATAGCTGGTAATTTGTGGCCTGAGACAGACTGATTCTAATTAAAGACAGTAGAGGAACACATTCAAGGGAGACAGAGAACTAAGAATCCTCTCTGTAAAAAAATAAATAAATAAATAAATAAAACCTCCTGAAAAAATTAAAAATTTCCTATGGAACAGATACTTAATAAAACACTGATTAGCATAGCTTATAAGTACTGCAGTTATTGGGTTATCCCAAAATATGTGCATCATATGATCCATATACTCTGAAAAACCCTGGTAAAAGAAAAACCAAATACCCTTGGAATCCATAAAGGGTTTTTTACTCTGGATTAACATAATGAGGACAACGAACACAATGTTGAATGCAAATCTCCTACCTCAAGATGCAAACAATAGGAATACTGACTAAAAAGTAAGTCCTTAGTGTACACATTTATTCTAGAAATTCGAAGAGCCTGACAGATTGCTCCATTCCATATTTCCTGGGGAAAAAAAAATACTTCTCAAAGTATGAATATCCTATTGAAATCTACTCACATCACGAAAACGATTTAAAATTCTGAGAAAGGCATCTTTATGAAAGTGTCCTATTACGGTGCTACAAAAATCTAGGATCATCTCATCTATTGCCCAGTGGTAAGTTCATATATACAAAATCATCTAAATCAAAATTGGTTCACATGATTTGTTTGGGAAGCAGAAGACAACCAACTGTTCTTTGCTTTAGAAGGCCCTATCTTGTTATACAACTTCATTAAAACAAAATTTAAGTTCATTATAGAAAAACCGGGAAAATATATTCAAAATAACAAATTAAAAATTAACATGCAACCTAAAATACCCAAAGCAATCACAATTAACAACTTAATATGCCATACAAAGATTAACATTCTTTTTTTCTGTACAATTTTTTCTTCTTCATTGTATGGTAACAGATCTCTAGCCTAAACAATAGGAGAAAGCTTTTTTTTAGTAAACAAAATACATATATTTAGTTGTAGATGGACACAATACCTTTATATTAATTATTTATTTGTTTAAATGTGGTTCTGAAGATCGAATCCAGTGCCTCATATGTGTTTCAAACACGGTTATGAAAAACACTAGACTATAAAAAGATGTATTTTATAATATTAAGTGGAAAAAAACATTAAATGAAAGTAAAGACAGTTCAAAATGTACATGACAGGTGCTCAATTATTTATGTATATTTCCAAACTCACAAGCAAATTGAGGAGCCTTTACGTATTAAAACAATGGCAAGTATTAAATGATCTTAGTGAAAAATTTAAAAGGTTGAACAAGAGGCAAAACAATAATGAAATTCTAAAACTACTAAAAAAATAAACGACTCACAGATGTAAAAGCACTGTGAAAGCACCATAATATGTATTTCCTTAATCTTCTACCATTATAATATGGAATTCTACTGAGATAAGACTGAACTAAAAATATTGAGAAGAACATATGTTTGTTACTTATCTAGTGTTGGGGGTAGAAAGAAAAAAACTATATATATATATACTTTCTGTGTGAGCACCATCTAGTGGTCAAATTGTATACAAATTATATGAACATCTTAGTACACCAGAGTCATCCAAATAAATTGGAAAGATAAAATTCAATACTATTTTAATGTTCCAGAGATATGGAAACAAAGTTGATTTCAAAGAGTGTTCATTATTTGCTCAAAACAGGAAAGGTTCTATTCCTTAAGTATTCAGTTCAAAGGGGGTATATTTGCTTGAGTACATTCTTTTGTCACCCTCATTTCTCATGATTTTTTAAAAACTACCAACAGCTGCTGGTGATTTTACTAATACTGTATGACATATATCCAGGATAGGAGATGTATGCATTTAGAAGAATTAGTTGTTCATATGCCCTGTTCTTTGATTTCAAGTCCCTCTTAACATTCTTTACTTTGCACATACCAGTTTGAACAAAATTTTATTTGCCGCTGAAGAAAAAAACAAACAAAATGCTTTTGTTTCCTCAATGATCAATCCAAATTGCCATATACACAGTAATATACCTATTGCCCTCCTTGTCACTTCATCTACATTTGAACCTATTTTGAAAAGGTTGTTTTTACTTATCTGTTCAATTTATGGTTGTGACCACTTCTCGTATTTCCAAATTGTTTTCAGTTTTTAGAATTTTGACACTATTCTTAGCCCCCAAATTTGCCCATTATATTCTTTTCTTTCACATTAGATATATTTTTCTTTTCTTCATTACATCACTATTTCTTTCTTGAGACACTTCCCAATACTAGCCAAAAAGATTCTCTTTCAGATTCAGAAATCATAAAATCATAATTACCTTTATGCTAAGCTCTGAACAACTTCAGTCATTATCTTATTTCACTCATATTTTAGTAATGAGAACTACTGCCACCACCAGCATCACCTTAAGAACACAATATATTATTTCATAGCACATTTCAAACTGGCAAACCCTTTATGAGGCTATTCATCAGCTCAAGATATAGCTACCTTATACCTTGTCCTCAGTTTCTAACAAGCATCAATGAACTTTCCTGCATTGCTGACATTTCCTCTGATTATCACCCTTCTACAGTATTTATTTGTCCCAGGAACTGCCTCCAACTCTGACTTAGCATCCTTCAACATCCTGCTCAAATGTCAACTTTCTTTAGAAAACTATAATTAATTTTTCCCTCTATTTTTTCATGTTACAAAATGCTGTTAACCATCTTTTGATAAAAAATATGAATAACTAAAAAATACTAATCACAAGTCTAATACAGTAGCACAGAACAGATGCTGAATAAATGTTTGTTGAATACATGTACTTTCGGATAAACAAAATGAATATTCTAGCTAAATGAATTTTGAAATAGTCCATTAAATTGTTACCATTAGCTTTTATTAGTATTAATAAATTAATTAATTAATTAGTAGTATTAATTATTATTAGTTTATTATAGTGACTGTGCCTATTTTATTCTACTTAGCAAATCACTAATATTCAAAGATACTTTTTCAAATTACAAAATAATTCAGATACTGAGTTCTATGAATAGCTTAACAGCTGCTCTGCTTCATCCCCAAACCACAATACTATAAAGTGAAAATGGTACCAAGTTAGCTCTTAAAAAACAAAAAACAGACTGCTAATCTGATTACACATTATATTTTAAATAAAATGCACTTTGTCACTGAGTTTTAAAATTTTTTAATTAGAATTTGCCTATGTCAAAATAGGTTTTTTTTTAAAATTTTGAGTTCATAACAAAAAACTAAAAGAACCTAACCATTTTACATGATATTATTGTTGCCCATTTCTAAGCTATTCTACCCCTCAAATAATTATTTGAGTGACTGCCACAATAACTTATGTATGAGGTAGGAGAAGTGGGTAAAGTATTCCCAAAATGACACCTTAATAATTTCTAAACTACAATTGAACCAGAATGCAAATCAAATAGTATCAAGAACTTAAATGTTGATATGCTTTTGACACAGTAATTTGACTTCTGGAAATCCATCCTAAAGAATAGCCCAAGAATTTTCTTATATCCAAAGATTATTCACTATATTTTCTTTACAAACCCTAATAAAATGGAAATAACAAATGTCAAACATCAGACAAGTTCACCAAATTATGGTACAAATATACTATAGTATTCTGCATTGAGTTTTAAATTTTTAAATTTAAATATTTAAAAACTTGGTACATAACAATACACTGGAAATACACATATGAGAAAATGTGTATAACAAGTTTATAATATGGAAAAATCTATTTTTTTAAAAAAAGGCATAAAGTATGATTTAGAAATAGGTAAAACAAAATTTAAATTATTTCTTCTATTGGAGAATGAAAATCCTTATTTGTATAGTTCACAGACACAAATCAGACAGCCAGCAAACCAAAAGGATGAACCATTTGCTCAATTTAATAGCACCCAGAGGCTTATTTGTTTCAAGACTGATGCTGCTAATACCTACCAAAAGAAAATAAACTAAAAAAAGAGGAAGAGAATAGCTTACATAAATGGCCAGGTTTTCAACTGTTTCTCAATGAGACCAGTTGGTTTTTACCACAGTACATACAATGCACTAATGCTGTTACTCCTTTATTCTTGTCAGAATATGTGTCAACCAATGTTTACATACAACTACACAAAGACTGCATTCAACTACAGCAATGTTAAAATACCAGCAATTTTAAGATACATACCAACTTCAAAAAAAGTAAAATGTAAGACTGGTGTGTCATAGGACTGATGATAAAGGCATTTTAATTTTAATAATATAATCCTTTAAATAAGCCTCTGTTAAATCTGTTAATAAAAAGCCAAAAAGCCATAAGGAACATCTTTTATAATTTATCATAATCATTTGTCCTATATATGTAATAAATGACAAAAAGTTCTTTCATGTGTACAAAAGAAAAGAGCATTTTAAAGCAGATATCAAAAGAATCAGGTAAAACTGACTTTGGCTCTTATAGTGAGGAGATTAGGGATCAAGGGAGATAGCTTAAGAAACCAAGCTAGAATCTTAAGAGAATAATAAGTTTTTTCTTTTAATATCAAATACTAAGTCTTACTTCAGACTGAGAATAGAGAAACAAATTTACTTTAAAATACTACAACAAAGAATAGCAGTAACAAAGGTGGTGGTGGTGTGGCTGGAGATGTGAAACACTTGGAGAGCTTGTAAAACTCCCCAAAGACGGTCTGCACCCCAGACAATTAAATCAGAACCTCTAACATCAATAATTTTTAAAGCTCCTTAGGTGACTCCATGTCTAGTAACGGCCAAGAACCATTACTATGGGCAGTCAACAGTTCTAATTAGGAATTCACATCCCCAAACTGATAGGCTAACTTTTAATCAGGAAGATGATATTTCGAGATGGTAGCTATAAGTATTTTTGTTATATTAATTTTTGATCAACACCAAAGTTTTTTCTGACTACCAGCATAAGGTGTTAATCATTGATTAAATTAGTAACATTAAATAACAAGGTAAGATTTCATTGGTAAAACTGTGGCATTTCAGTTATAGATTGACTAAATTAAGACATTTTACTCTCCCTGAGACAGCTGGAGATTCTGGGACAACATCTGCCAAGGATGACCATGTTATTTAACCCCAGAGCCAGGGCTTCATTAGATTTAAAGAATAGGCTACATAAACTAGTTTATGTATGCTAGCTCACTAAACGCCTGCTTATGTCAGAATCTGCATATATATCAAAAGTAACTACCAAAACATCTAAAAGACCAAGATCTAGCCATGTTCAAACTGGCTTTGGATAATTTGCAACAATCCAAGTGACCGTAAATTTAAAACACCATAAACAAAAGAATTACACCTATCTTGGGAGGGTTTTTGGACTAATGAATACATGAGATTAATTCAATAAAAATAAAATAGGCATACACTGAGAAGAACAGCATACACAGCAAAAGTGGGGACTTGGATGTCAAGTGTTCTGAGGTTCTATGTTCATAATAGAGAAAAAGACAATTATTGATTTTAGACTTTTATAAGTTAAATATGTATATTTAAATTTTCTAGAATAAGCATGAAGAGAAGAATAGCAGAATTAAAAACTTCTAAGCTAATAGAAGGGAAAATGAGAGGAGAAAATAAAATTCCTAAAAGCAGACATGAAATAAAGTTTTTCCTGTGTTTGAAAATTAGGAAACACACGTCTAAATTGCTAACAGGACAAAGAAAAAAAAATCACGCTAGAAATAAAATGTTAGATAAATAAAACATACATTTGTAGGATACAGTGCGGGTGAGTTTACAAACTGGAAAAGAAGGCTGATAATGCAATAAGCAAATGACTTGAGAAACTAGAAAAATATATAAACAGAATCAACTTGAAAGTGGGAAAGAAAAAAAGAAGAGAAAGTGGGAAAAGATGAAAGAACTGTCTCCACCACTAACAGCCAACTGGTATTTTACTCTGGATAGCTCTCATTTTGTTTCCCAAGGAAGGATCATATTGCTTCTACCAAACACAATCTTTAATTGATATGCAGTACCTTATATATACAGTTATTTTACATTTGTACTAATATATGTGGTATGTATGTGTGAACATAAATGCATATATACGGGTATAAGACAATGCAGGGTAAGGGTAGAAGCATACAGTTCAGGGACAAAAGAGAAAAAAAAAATTTAAAGAGATGATTCTTTGAATAGACAATCTTTGAAACTGACCATCCTTTGGCAAGAATGATGGAGAAATAAAAAGGGACAAATAAGCAATTCTAGGAAAGAGAAAGGGGGCCATGCCTACATGAGCCATAGATACTAAAAAAAAAAAAACCAGGATCTTATAAATGATAATCTGAAATATATATGAATTGGAAAAATGGCTAGAAAAAAACAAGCTATCAAAATTAAATGTTAGCAGAAAATCTGAATACTATAACCTTTAAAGATCTTAATCAGTAGCATGAAATCATCCTTCAAAGAGAATTATAAAACCCAGGTACATTTCACTAATAAATGATTCTTATGTACAATACATACAAGCAACAAAGGACTGATATTCAGTCTGTATAAAGAACTCTTACAAATCAATAAAGAGGATGATGCAATACAAAAGAAGCAAAATGAAATGTCACAAACTAGGAAGTCTAAATGATCAAAAAATATATCCCACATCATTAGTGAAGAGGGAAATGCATAATAAAATCACAAGATATTATTTCAAAACTAAAACAATGGCAAAGATAAGAATATCACGTATTGAGAAAATGGATCAATTAGAAACTGCTATGCATTTTGCTTTTGAAAATGGAAATTATACAACTATTAGAAAATAGTCTGGCATTATCCATGAAGAGGTACGTATTTTATCTTATGCTTTCAGTAACTACTGGTAAAAACCAGAAACTAATACCAATCAAACTATATAATGGAGGTGGGGGATGGGCGAGTGAGAGAAGAATTGGAGGTATTTTAGATTATGTAAAAGGAAATGGGGGGTATGAAAAATGGTGGAATGAGACAGACATCACTGCCCTATGTATATGTATAATTACACTAATGGTATGAACCTACATCATGTACAACCATAGAAACGAAATGATATACCCCATTTGTGTACAATGAATCAAAATGCAGTCTGTAAAAAATTTTAAAATAATTCATTTTTAAAAAATAAAACAAAATTACAGTGTATTTGTTAAACAGAAAAACTCTAGAGCAGTGAATTTAAACAATGAATCTCAGGAATATAATGCTGAATAAAAAAACAAATCTGTTATATGAAGTTCAAATCATACAAAATAAATATCTTGATTAGAAATATAAATACGTGGTAGACCTTTTTAAAAAATATTTAAATATTTTATTAAGGGATTAACAAACTATTCTTTGTAACCTGTTGGATAGAAAGAAAATTTAAAGCCATATGGTAAAAGATGGCATACCAATTGCAAAATAAAAATAACATGATTTCTTTCCATCTTTCTTAATGTAATTTTCTAACAATGCCACAAACCACTAAACTTATACATCCATTTCCTGCTAAAACCATGTTTCATTAAAAAGTATACTTTCATATGTGTAATTTACATTTTCTTCCTAAATGTAACAAGCTATAAATATTAGATGTCAATCATAAATTAACATTTAAATAAACTTCTCTAAAACTGCTTAAAAAAATATTACCATCGAATATCTTTTTACATATCAAATTAGGTCAAGACCAAAGGCTTAAGGGCATGTTGTGGGTCACAACCCATGGAAGTGGCACTCTACTTGCTGAGAGGTAAGTATAAATGGGGACAATGAGCTGTTTTGCTATACTAGGGATGGATGCAGTACATAGAGCCTCACCGGTGCTAGGAAGGACTCCTCCACTGAGCCACACCCCAGCTCTGGAAAGACAATCTTTTTTGACAACAATTTGGCAATAACTCTCAAAATTTTAAAGGACAGGCATTCTCACCCAGTAATTCCTTTAGCGTTTATTCTAGAAGATCAACATATGCATTCACAAACATAAGCACAAGGTCACCCCTGGTAGCAATGCTTACTCCTGGTCAACCTGCTGTCTGTCCACACAAGAACCTTCTGCCCAGTTGTTAAAGAGTGTGCAACAGTGGCATGCAGCCCTACAGGATTCTGCAAGATACAGCCTGTGCACAGATCCTGTGTATTGGGAGAAGCGGAACTACACAGTTACCCCGATAGAGGTGAAAGGCATCCTACTGGTGCCTCTGAATTTTAAACCACATGCATGTGACAATTCAAAATAGTGTAGGTAGAATTTTTCTAACAATTAAAAAAAATGGCAGCAGACACTGCAACAGGTGATGGATTATGGACAACTTCATTTGTCTTGGGTCTTCCTGGCAGTAGTTTCCCACCTCCCTGCTGAGGCAGCAGGTGTTAGGGAGGAAGAAGGGTCTTGTGCTCACTAAAAGGCACCAAGGTGAAAGGGAGTGCTTGGAAGGTAAATAAAGTCACAGGCTAGGAGCTCTAAAGTCCACCTGCAGGATGGGTGGGTCAAGAGTCAGCACAGGTGCGCTGGACTCTGGCTGGGGATGGAGCTGGCCACAGCTTTGCAACAGAGATGACACAGATGTAGTGACATGCTCCACCAATAAACTTAGGGACTGAAAGACCTCCTTTCTTTACAGGGAAGGGAAATGGGGTAAGAGATTCAGAGAGTAAAGTGATCAGGTGGGCAGGGAAGGAGAACCCTCTAGGGTCTGTCACTGATGTCACTGGAGCCAGAAGACCAGCAGTGACTGAAGCTCATGTCCCAGACATGGATTCTTGGGGCAGAAGGATCTGGATAGAGGGAAACCTTTGGACACAAAAGGGTGGTGTGAAAATACCAGGTTGACAGTCAGCACTACAGTCCCACCCAGAGACCACTGCAGACTCAAAAAAGACAGGGGAAAGACAGTCATCAGGCCTGTGTCAGGTGTGGAGCCATGGCCTGGCCAGAGAAAATGCTCCCCACAAACCCAAAGAGACTAAGTGGCAGCAGCGGGGCAAAGAGGATGGGCATTGGCCAGAGCAACTCCTGGCTGCAGGGGTGGCTTTCAACATCTGAGCCCCTTCCAGGGATGCCAGGGAGTAAAAGACAATTAACAGCTGGAACATCCTGCTCCTAAGGCCTCACAATCTCTACCCTCAACACTGGGGTGGGAAATGGTATAGCCAAGGGAAGAAGCCTGGACAGGATTTGTGCTGGCCTTGGCTTTGAGCCAGTGCTCAGGAACAGAATGCCTTCCAGCAGGAAGGCTGGGAGAGGGTGACAGGTGCCCAGGTCAGCCACAGGTGCAGCCAGTCACACAGCTGGATCTGCTATCTTCACAGTCTGGTAACAAGTTCAGCAACTCTACAACACTGTGCAACAGCGTGTCTATAGTCTCACCCGAGCTGTCTCTGCCCAACACGCCACTTGAGGGATCCTGGGGTAGTGGGAGTTATCTAGGCAGGAGTTGGGGGATATGGTAGAATTTTTTATAAGAAAGAATAAATACCAAATTCAGAATTGTGGTCACTTGAGGAAAGAGATGAAAGGATCAAGAAAAGTTCATATATTGTTCTTCAAAGATTTTAATAATTTTTAATATATCTATTGATATTTAAGATGTGTTTAAAATGTCTTCATGTGGTATTTGAAACATAAAAGTTATTTCCTGCATGAGAATTTTTAGTCTTAAAGAAAGATAGTATTGCAGAATAAAGTCATTTATAAAATACATTAAAAAATTTTAATACTAATAAGTACATGAAATTCCCTATGCAAAGATATAGCTCTCATCTTATAAATATAGCATAAGTAAAAACAACAAAATTCATAGCATAACATAGTTATTACCCTACCTTTATTGGCGAAATATGAGAATGAGAAACAAATCCATGAACATTTTCAATCTCTGACAGGTTCTTCTCTGAGACATGGACCAATTCTGGACCTATCACCTCATTAGTGATTTGTGGAGAAATGTGTTCTTGAGGGGGTGTATCTTCATCTTGATATCGGTATTTCTGTAAAGTAAAGAAAACAATTAAGTATGAAAAAGTCAAAAGCAAAGTAAGTTTACTTCAAATTTTGGTTTTAATAATAAATCAACAATCAAATATAAACAATATGAACAAGTGCATTTTATAGTTTAATACATCAAGTCTGAGATAAACAAGTCTATTTTAGAAGTCATAACAAGCTGAATAAAATTATTTCACTATTAAGTAAAATTTGGCATTTAAGTAAATATTAAATATTTAAATATTAAATGCTTAAATATTAGTATTTAAGAAAATACTAATTTTAATATTAAAAATAATTCAAAGCCAGGTGAAACAAAAGCCTGAATACCAGTTTACCCATTTCTTACCAAGTATTAAAATGAACTGTGTAGTTCTAAAATACAGTTATGTAAGTGAAGAGAGCATGAAAAGCCAAACTTATTTTGCTAAATTAGTTTTCTTATTTAGCAAACTTGTACAAAAATGGGGCAGGGAGAGTCTACCATTCAATTTCTTACTGAAAACTAGTCCAATAAAAAATAGCATTTTTCTTTTGCCTACAAAATACTCTCTCTCTGATACACACACACACACACACACAACCTATGCTATCTATTTTTAAAAGACTAACATAGTTTTAAGAAAACCAAATCTACCTCACACCATACGCAAAAGTAAAAATAAATTAAAATTATAGGGAATGGAAGAAAACACATGTTCCTTAACTCTGCCTGGGAATATCAATGAATAAACACAAAATCAAAACACAACAATGTAATATTTTCCTTTCCATCACTCCCAAATAAACCCAACCATAAAGCAAATGCACAAATCCAACCAAAAAACTATTAAAAAATAAAAGGATTATTAGTCACTATAAACTTTATAATTATTTGAAAAAAGAATATTCAACAAATATAGAGATCATGATTTATTTAGAAAGTCATACAAATGGGTCTGTAAACTTTAAAGGAAAAAATGTTCAACTTGCTTAATATGCAAGAAAAATGTCAATATTCAGAGAAATGGGCATAAACCATCACATTTATGGCAGAGGTCTTTTTTTGGAGGGTAGTTTGACAGTATGCTTTCAAAATCCTGAAAATGTTTCTACTCCTTAATCCAGTAATTTAACTTCTAGGAGAGAGAACATCAGTAAGGAACATAAATACAGGTTGTACACAGAAAAAAAATGTACATTTGTAAAATGCACATATAAAAAAACTTAACTATGAACTTGTCTATTGAAAGTAACTATATATCTCCCAGCACTTTCTAAATAACATCCTTCTGTGAAATGTTACCAATACTTAGAAAACAGTAATTTGGCTTACCTCAGCTTTAGACAGCTTATTAATATAAGAAATCCATTTTTACATGTAAACCTCAATTATTGTCAAAACCAATGAAAAGAACTCCCTAGTTTATCCTATAGGAAAGGCCGAAGTTAACATTAACATAATTATAAAACCTACCATGGTTTATACATTCAGTTGAGTCTAAGTACAATCTAAGTACATTCACACCTTAGTAGAAGACATGATGTAAATAAGGAAATTCTGTACCATCTTTGGAAGCTTTACAAGCATTCCACAATTTAGTATGTAGTTTATAGAGAGAGTACATACATGAAGACACTCACTACAATGTAATTTGGAAAAAAGAAAAATTGGAACAAGTTTTTTTTTTTTTTTTTTGAGCAGAAAAATAAATTTGGAACAAGCTTATCAACAGACCAAAAGAAACAAAAAAGGGCAAATAAATTACAATAACTTATCCTAGGAAATATTATATACAAGTTAAATTGGGTAAAAATCTAAAGGGGAAGACTGAAGACATAAATTACTGAATAAAAAAACATGTTTCAAAACTACATGTTTATACGTCATATATAAAACTACATATAAATAAATATATAAAAATATAAACACACAAATTGAACATCTTTAAGCAAAGCAATAGTGTACACAGTAGAGGGCTAAGGAAAACTAACGATCTTCCCTTGTCCATGTGTCTGCCATGACCTTCAAACACCCTTGATGAAACCATCTAAGGAATGATGACTTATTTCTCAATGGGTGTGGTTCATTCACAAGAACTCAAAGATGTTCATTCACTTATTTCAAGGCAAACACTCCTAACCTTTGGGGATCTGGCCAGTACTGGGGGGTAAAGTCTCCTTGAGGAGATCACTAAGTCACACAAGTTATTAGAGCAGAACTTTCTTTGTTCTAACTTGTAATTAAGGAACACCACTGGGAGACATTACAGTCTCACTGGTGGAGAGGACACTCTGCCAGGGACTTCCCAGTCAGGAACCTGAAAAGCTGCCCCCACACTGCCTCATGAATTCAGGTGTTGGTGTTTCTCCTGATCTGGTGATTTTTTTTCCCATCTCTCTCTCTTGCCTATAACTTTTGCTTACATATTACTACTAAAATAAATGCCATCTTGTATAAAGAGATTATTCTATTATCTATCATATTTGATCTACCAAATTCAGCTGCTGCACACACACTTTTCTTATGACGTACATAACACTTTAACATTATACATACTTATAAACATTATATATGCATGTATATGTGTGTGTGCATACATATCTATGAACTTACATATGCAATTTAGGGGAACTGGAAAGGAATTAAAGCCAAAAAAAAAAAAATGTTTCTTCCAAAAAGGAAAAGAAAAAATCACTTTCGACCCCTATCTTTTAAGTATCTTTTTATCTATATGGTTCTTCTTGACTCTCTTGACTCCTTTTTATTCCTTAAAACTACTGAAAAACTCTAGGCATTTGACTTGTAGGGGTTCCCAGCAAAATCACTGCAGACTTATGGGACCACTCAATGTGGTCTGTTATGGTTCAGATGTGAGGTGTCCCCCAAAAGCTCATGTGTGTGACAATGCAAGAAGGTTCAAAGAAGAAATGATTGGGTTATAAGTCTTACCCAATCAGTGAATTGATCACCTGATGGGATTAATTGGGTGGTGACTAAAGACAGATGGGGTATGGCTGGAGGTGGTGGGGCATTGGAAGTGTGGTTTTGGGGTATATATTTGTATCTGGTGAGTGGAGCCTCTCTGCTTGATCACCAGGTGAGCTGCTTCCCTCTGCCACACTATTCCACTATGTTGTTCTGCCTTACCTGGAAACCTGAGTTATAAACCTGGCTGTTAATGGACTGAGACCTCTGAAACTGTGAGCCCTCAAATAAACTTTTCCTTCTCTAAAACTGTTCTGGTCAGATCTTTTATTCACAGTAGTGAAAAGGGTGACTAAAACATGGTACTTTGGCTTCTTTATTTCCTACAAATTGGCATGTGGATGAAACAGCTTGATTAATATCATGTTCAATCCTTTTGGTGAGACTAAGGATGGTAGTGGGTTCTTTTATCAGGAAGCATGTAAAGTCTGGATGGATCTCTGTGATGTTAGCAGCTCTTGATACTCAATGCCTAATCAGTTCATTCACTAGTGGAGTGGACTGCGAAATGGGTGACAACCTGCTACTTTTCTTCGCCTATTATTTGGTTATCTGCTAGTATGGTTCACATAGGAGTAACAGGAAAAAATGCTTAAATTTATCCCATTATTGACTAGTTTTAAAGACAGAAAAAAAATGCCTCCCTATCATTATCCTAAAGTGATCAATTAGGCTTCTATATAACATTCAATGTGATCCCTAACAAAATCCCACATGGGACCATGCTCCATCACCCACCATGCACACACAGTAGGGCCTCACACAAGCTTGGCAAGTACTCTCCCATGGAACTACATCCCCAGGCCAGTCTTGGACATGAGTGCCAAGACAATTTAATGGGGGAAAAAAGTCTTTTCAACAAATATGAAAAAGTTGAAAAAGTCTTTTCAACTGAATATGAGTGATAAAATTAGATTCCTTCTTTACAACATATATAAAACTTAAGTCAAAATAGACCAAGACCGAAATATAAGAGCTAAAGCTCTAAAAATAACTCTAGGAAGAAGAAAACCTATATGTGAATCTTTGTGACTATGGATTAGGCAATGGTTTCTTAGATGTGACATCTAAAGCATCAGTAACCAAAGCAAACAGACAAAATGGATTTCACCAAATTGAAAAAACTTTTGTTCATCAAAAGGCACTATTGATTAAGTCAAAAGACAACTTACACAGTAGTAGAATATATTTACAAATAATATATTTGATAAGGGTCTAGTTTCCAGAATATATAAAGAATACTTTTTTTTTGGGGGGGGGAGCTCGGGGGACAAAAGATGGGGATCAAACCCAGGGTCAGGAACTCTTAAATAATAAATGACAACCTAATTTTAAAATGGACAAAGGATAAAAACAATGTTTTTCCAAAGATATACAAATGTCCAGTAAGCATATGAAAACACGCTTAACATGTTAGTATTACAGAAATGCAAATCAAAATCACAATGGGATATTACTTCATATCTAATAGGATGGGTATCCAAAAAAATAAAACAAAACAAAAAAAAACCCAATAAAATGTCTTAGCAAAGCTATGTAAAAATAGGAACCTCATACATTGTTGACAGGAATGTGAAGTGGTGCATCTGTTCTGTTCTGGAAAACAGTTTGACAGTTCCTCAAAAGGTCACAGGCAATTACCACACAACCCAGCAATTCCACTCATAGGTATATACAAAAGAACAAAAAATATTCACACACACAAAAACTTGTGCCCATATGTTCATAATGAAGCCAGAATTAAAAGGCAGTTAGTGTTAATAGATAATCAGGTTGGATAGAGAAAATGGAGGCCAGTTTGGATCCAGGAAGTTGGAGACAGTCCCTGGGGAAATTGGAATGTTAATGTCTCCAGAGCCTTTGATTACCAAAATTATCTGCCTCTACTACCCCCCCCCCATTACCCAAAAGGTTACAGACAGGGAGTTATTAATTAATGCCACCTAGCCTGCTACCTGCCTGGATCACTCCTTTCTGCCCTTCCCCCACCCATGTGCTTCTCACCTTTTGGTCATCCCAGGGAATCTCCTGGGTCTAAAAAGTATGCAGGAAGGAGAGAGATAAGGGGGGAGAGAGCAGGAGAAAAAAAGAAAATAAAAGTTCATAAAAGGGGTAGGACACTCTCACTTCTTGGGATACCAGAATGCCAGCTATGGCCCCTTTCTCCCCCAACCCCCAACAAAGTCTGTGTTACTACCTTTTAAATAAAATCTGCTTTCTACACGTGCCTTCAGCATGCTTCTCTAATGTTCAAACTTCAACATTTGAGGAAGCAGAACTTGTCACTGATAACTGGCAGGATCAATAGCAAACACTATTTAGAATAGCCCCAAAGCGGAAAATTATATGTCCCATCAATTTATGAATAAATAAAATGTGACATATCAATACTAAAGGGAACAAGGCTGCAGCTATTTCTCCCAATTCTGCACCCCCAACATGCACATCATTTTATAATCTAGATTGTTAACTTCCTCATCAGTCATTGATCCGATTAGCCCACAAACTTCCACTACTTAAGAATAGTTCCTCTGCCATTTGAGCACTTTCTCTCCCTCCCCGTCTCCCCTCTCTCCCTCTCTCCCACTGTCCCCCTCTTTGGCTTAAGGGCAGACACTCTGCTCGTCTGCTTAATAAAATCTCTTGTGTGAACTCCCACGTCCGCAGTGGTTTTCTGGGTGCTTTCATTGGTGCCGTGACTCAAATGTGCTCTTCTACCGCCATTTAGGCGAGTGGAATCCCATCTGACATCCCAGACCCATCTCACCTTCCATCTGCCCAGACACCCAGTTGCACATCCACCACAGGCCTTCAGACTGGTGAGTTTTCCCCTAGGTCAACTTAAACATTCATCTGCTGACCTGAGGTCTGACCGTTGATTGTCCGGCATCCTCAGAATGGTTGAGGAGTGGGGGTTCCCACAGCCACGACTTTTACAGTTACAGTTGGTCCCCCTAGTTGACCTTATCTGGGGGTTGGGTCCCCGATCTTTAAGTTGGAGATTCCCTCTTTAGGTTGAGGCTCCTCTTCACTTTTCCTCTGAAATCCTGGCGCCAGGTCCTCGAACCCCTAGGCTTTTGCCTGGCACACACTGAAAAGAATGACAACTCCCATCACTGTGCTGCCTCCTTGTCTCCAGTCAACTAGTCTGTGACCTCAGGATGGCTTGGATACTGACTTGGCTGTTAATCAGTCTCTACTATGGGATCTGGGTTCTCCATTCTGGTAGATTTACCCCTGAGGTATCTACTAGAAAATCTTAAATCCCTTCACCTGACCCCCATCCTAGAGTCACCAAAACTTATTCGCTTGTATAATGATAATTGGTCACAGTATCCTTTAGATAATCAATCCAAATGGCCAATTAATGGTACCCTGGATCCCAATTTTCTATGGGATTTATGCAACTTCTGTGGGCCAGCAGGCTAATGGAAAGAGATTTCTCTACATTCAAGCTTTCTCTTTCTTGAGCACTAAACCTGATCGGACTCGAACTCCTCCTTTTGGCAATGAAACCTTCACTTCACCCTGCTGCTTCTTCCCCTTCTAATCCCTCCTCCTCCTCAGACTTCAACCCTGCTGATAAACCAACCCCATACCAGTCTCCTGCGGCAGAGGTCCCTCAGGCCCCTGCTCCTCCATCTCCTATGCCCCCACCCACCACCTAGCCTACCCAGTCTAGGCTGGCCGTAAGCCTCAATGTGGTTTAAGGTGGTTTCTCTATTAGAAGGGTGGGGACCACTGTGTGAGGGCAAGAACACCAGAAAACACAAAAAGGGGTGTTGCAAATTTTGGAAGCAGCATTCAAAGTAGTCATGATAAAAGGAAAGGAATTCAAACTGGTCCTGGGAAAGCAAGGGGAAAAAAACAATGCCACTACAGTAGCAGCAGGACCCCTGCTGTGTGCACTAAAATTAGCTATTTAGGCTCAGCTCTGTAGAGTACAGGAAGAGTTAAAACTAGAAAGAGGAGCCCATTCAGCACAGGTTGACAGAAAGGATATGCTGTCAAAGGGCTTAGACCTTATATTTGAATATCTACAGGTCATGGCATGCTGTTATGCTAAACTGAGAGGATATCATGGGGGTCACATTAGGGCATTGGTAAGTAGTGAAAACTGGGACCCTCAGACATGGGATCCACTCAGGAGTCTACTAGTTCCAGTGACTCAGAAGTTGAGGTGAAAGATGAAAACACAACAGAAGTCAGACTGGTAATGGTCCAAAAGTTAAAGACCCCTGTAGAAGAGGCCTGAGGGGGCCATTCCAGATCTGCTCCTGGCTCCAGAGAGATATTTACATACCACCAGAAGATAATATACCCCTGCAGAGCTGGTGGAACTGGGGTCCAAGTTCAGGCAGAAAAGAAAGTTTACCAACATGGCTGCTCAGCCTATGGGACATTAGAGCACATGGAATAATGTTAAATGGTACAGAATAAAATGGCTTTAGTAACTACTCACCCTATTTTGTATCAGTGGTTTTACCCAGTGCCACTGATGAAAGCATGGGGTCATAACTAGGTTGGCTGCTTCTTGCCACTCCCAATATGTAGCCAAATTCAGGGGATACTATTATGCCCAAAGGTACCTGAACCTCTAAGAAAGGACCACAGAACTATTTCCAGGGATTGGGAATGAAACATGCTATTTTTGTGCAGCCTTTCCCAGGATCAGATAGTATGACTTTTAGTGCTAGAATGAGGGATGTAATATATGTGGCCTCTCCAACCATTTACAGTGCCTGGGTATCAATAATATGGCAGGCCCCCTAGCAAGCAGCACACTGATAATAGATCCAGGGGAAGACACAAAGATTATAGCAGAACACAGGAGTTTTCTCAGTCAAAACTGGAAGACCTCTTTTAGTCTCCCATAAACAGATGTGGGTAGACTTAATAGAAACACAAGTGGACAAAAGGAAAACAGATAAACAACCTAATGTCACCCTGGTACAAATGGAAACAATTCAAAGGACAAAAGGTTTTCAGTCATTACCTCTCAATAAGGAAATGCTTCATCTTCTAGCAGTACAAACAGAACTCCCCTATGATAGTTTGTAGGCATTTACCCCTCAAGACAGCAACACATATATTTAGGAATGGGAGCTATGAATAGCAGGTAGGGGTTGGGTAGCAGGCATTTATACCACAGAGTCAGGGTTATGGTTTGGACTGTTTTCCCCTTGTATCCATCAATAGCAGTTAACCCACCTGAGAATTTGTCAGGATTACTGTATATCAGTGTACATTCAACTCCACCAGTGCTGAATATTTCTTGGAAGGCCCATGTATTGCCATTTTTATATGTGGCCTCTGGTCCAGAGACATGACTCGGACCCCTGAACTTTGACCTCTCCCCTACTTATCCCACACGTAAGAGCTCAAAGACTCCTCAGGGGAAGCAGGGGGCTCTGCTTTCATTACATCTCCTAAGAGGAGTGGTCTTTGTTTTTGGAATAGGAATCCATTCTGCCTTTCTGACAGTTGCCCTAAGAAACTCAGTGAGACTTTGTCTCTAAATACAATATAAAAATGGGCTGGGGATGTGGCTCAGTGGTAAAGCGCCCCTGGGTTCAATCCCTGGTACCAAAAAAAAAAAGTACAAGTAAGGCCTACTGTGTTGGGAACTTGGCCCTTACAAGCACAGATGGTTACCCTTGGGTGTCATCACATAAGGAACAGTTTGTATCAGATTATGTCAATTATATATTCCCAAGGTGTCATATTCTTTCTAAGCTCCTGCTTTCTATACTCCTGAAACGCAAACAGATAGACTGGTCTGATACATTTGTCCAGGCAAGTCTGCCATGCTGGCTACTTTACTAACACAATATTGTACAGTAGCCCAAATAATGTATCATGGAGTTGACTTGCTATTACTGGTGCCTATTAAACATCATCATATTCTCCACAGGTTAGCAACAAATAAACTATTACTGGACTGGGTGGTGGAAATTGCACGCCATGCCAACCAGACTGAATTGTTGCACCTACTTAGAATTCCCTAAGACTGCAGCATAAGGGCTCCCCTGGGTAGTCCAACCTATAATTGAGATGAAAGGAACTTCAATAAAACAACTGGACTAAACCACACTACCTCTCATGCTTTAACACAAGTGTCTGAACAAATTAATGCTACTTAATTACCTTACCATGCTTGCTCTTTGAACTGTTGTAAGATACTGGATCCAATGTGCCTCTGGACTCCTGTCCAAAGGGCTATGTGGAAGACATGGGCTGATCTAAAATTGTGAGGGACATAAAGGGGTGAGGCACTAAAGGGGTGGAATACTGGGTTTAACACCAGTCAGTGCATAGGAAAGGTTGCAGTAAGATAAAGCATATGATAACAAAGAAAATGGAGAGGAGAAACTGGACACTTCCCTTATCTCCATTCTTCAGGTGAGAGTCAAAACAGAATGACCTTGGTTGTAAAGTAAAAGAATGTACTCTGAAAACATCTGAGGAAACCCCACAACTGTGGGGATGCAGCCTATCCTATATGTATTCCTCCTGCCTGTAGGTACAGCATGGTGCTCCATGATATACTGGCCTGCCTGCCCTGGAGGAACATGTGAGTAATAAAATGTCCAAAACATCTCTGTTGAATCTTTCAAGTTCTTTCTTTAGGACAAGTGAACGGTACACCAATGTGTCTGCGGCCCTAGGGATGAACAAGTGGTGCTGGGGATCAAGACCAGGGCTCAGACATGTGCAGCATGTGCTACCTCTGAACTACCTCCTTCTTTTACGATTCAAAAAAGGTTGCCTGGGTTCCTTATAATTATTTGAGTAAGCATTTCCAAGCAGCTTTTAAGCTCATCATTACATTATATAGTAATATTCATCAGTATTTCTTATTATCCAAAGGTTGATCTCAACCTACTTTCAAAAATTTTTAACACTGAAAACATCTGATAAAACAGTTTACTGATATAAAAATAAAGAATTACAAAAGTGATCAAGGAATAACGGGATGATGAAGAAAGGAGATTTTTTAAACGTTCTAAACTCATCACTCCAGCCCTTTTTATGTATTTAAGGCTGGTATTCTTGGTATAAAACCTTCCACTGTTCTTAATCTTAGTTAACAATATTATTTCTACTTACTACCAGAACTTGAAACCTATTTTAATTTGGAAAATGACCATATTTAACAGCTTCACTGCTGCTAAAAAATTTCCAGATATCTTTCTTTGGAAACAGTTTTCTGATTATAGAAATGATGAAGCTTCCTGTATCTATTAGAAATTTTAAAATAACTAAAATTAAGATAAAAAAAAACTTACCAAGTACTTTATTAGTACAAGGTAACTTAAGTTAATAGCAAATAGCTGAACAAATAAAATTATTTAATTTGTAAATATCTCCCCATCCACCTTCCCACCCTCAACAAATAAATATTTCTGCTTTCAGTAATAAATTAAAAAGGTATATTGTTCCATGTACCTACAATATATTTCACTTTAAGAAAAACAATAAGATAGTAACATAAAAATAGTGCTGAAGTTCAGTGTGAATTCCTAAAGTAACGACAACCTTGAACCCAATTTTCATATTTCAACAAAATTTGAGGTGTTCAATGTATACATGTGATGCACACATGGTGTTTATATATATTATGATAAATAAAACTTAAGATTTTAATATAAATATTTAAAATGTTTGTTAAAATTCAAGGGTAAGTATCAGTAAAAAGATAACACCATTATGAGAGGAAATCAAAAAAAAAATCAAAAACTTGGAACTAACAAAAGTTAGTGAATAGGAGAGAAGAGTTAAAACAAATCCATGAAAATCATGATAAATTAAGATGGGAGGTATTAAACCCACATAAGTAGAGTCATCTCAAACTAGACAAAGGTGCCATAAATATACATTGGAGAAAAGATAGCCTTTTCAACAAATGGAGCTGGGAAAACTGGAAATTCATATGTAGCAAAATGAAATTAAACACCTATCTCTTCCCTTGCACAAAACTCAACTCAAAGTAGATCAAGGACCTAGGCTTTAAACCAGAGATGCTGAGCCTACTAGAAAAAAAAAAAGTAGGCCCAGCTCTCTACCGTGTCAACTTAGTAACCTAATTCCTCAACAAGACTCCTAAAGCACCCATTTTTATAGCCATTTTTAAACATGTTATGAAAGTGATGGTGACAGTGGAGTGGGGGGAAAAGATGTGTATTTTCATTACTTCTGTAATGATACAAGTTGTTATAAATAAAAAAGAATACAATGATAGTCATAATTCTAGCCACAAATGTCACTTCACTTTAAATATTAGATTATGACTACAAGAGATAGAAGACTTGAGTTTTCAATTACTGGATCTATAAAATCCAATAGAAATAGAGATTTTTATTCTTTAATTTTTTTTTCTTTTAAAAGAAATTATTTTGTAGTTTTAAATTTTACCAAACTTTCACTTCATAAAATATTTAGAAAATTTTGTCTCAATCTATTCTGAACTTTCAGAAACGCAGTTCTGAAACCCAAAGATTACAGTATCACCTTTCAAAGACTGGGTTTCCTGAAAATCCAAACTAGGATATCCGAAAGTCTAAAATGTATCTACAGACTTACACTATATTTTACCAACCCAGCATATCATTATAAGAGGTTCCACTAATTATATATACCCTCAAAAAAAAAAAAATGCTGCTAAATAAATTAAGTGCATCAACGGCAAATAATTCCAAATTTGGTAAATTAAAATTACAGAAAGGTATATTATAAAATCCATAAAATATATTAATTTTAAACCATGATATTTATAAGATTTCTTAAAATTCTTTACTTTTATTTTTTATATTTTTAGTAATTAAAATTTATTCTTTCAAGAACAAGACTATACTCTTCCTTTCAAGGTTAAACTAAATGGTATCTGTCAGCGAAAGAGAAGCAGGTATTAAATTGTTTTACTCGGAGAAGCTAATGCCACAGCAAGATATTAAAAGTCTACAAAACTGGCAATACTATAATTAAAATATAGCTAGTGGGAATGCAAACAACAGAGATATTTTTAGGGTGGGAAAGGAAGGCACTATCACCCACAAAGGGTCATGCTGGGCTGGGAATGAATATCCATAGTAGGCCTTGGTGCAGGTGCTTGTCTTACTTTTCTTAAATACAGTCAAAAGAACTCCGTCCTCCTACAACGGCCCAAGAGTCAAGAGCCTGTCTACTTTCCTGCTAAAGATTATAATCATACTTTTGTTGCTTGGGCTTCCTGGTTTAGGAAAAATTACATATGAATCGATGTGATTTCCACATTACCACAACATCATTCTTCTACTAATAAATCTTAAAAGAGCTTAATAATACAAAATGGATATAAAACATGATTTTCTTCATAACGATGGCTTAGTATTAAACTGTAGGAATAAAAACAGAAGAATCATATAATGATTAAATTTTTATCTTCAACATGATACCAACAGTAAATTTATTCATTTATTACAATATTTATTTATTTAGGAATTAGATTAGGTAACTAAAATTCATATAAAACCCAGAACGAATAAAGTGTACAAATAAGAGGTAATGAGTATAAATTATCTTTAACAATCTCAAACCTATTATTAAACTATAATGATTAATATTTTACTGGTGCATGAACAGGAAGATTAGTGAAATGAATAAAACTGAGACTTTATATTAATAGAAATATGGTACTATTTGATAAAAGTTATATCTCTAATTAATATCATTTACTAAAAGGTAATATTATTCAATAAACAACCAGGCAAATGGCTATCACAGAAAATATTCAAATGAGTTGAAAGATTCTTGAAAAACATAACCACAATAACACAAGATTCCTTTAGACTTTTGTAACTACAGAGCTCAAGGCCTATATAAAATGTGCAAGTAATTAAATACAAAAAGGACTGACAAACTTGACCAGAAGTCAAAATGTTAAAAACTAGCGAAAAATATTTAAAACTTTAATCCAAATGACTGACTTCAAAAACATATATAAAAACTATAAATCTCCAAAGAACAAACAATAAAAATATAAAGTCCTCCAGTCCTCCCTCCTAAGCATGGAAAAGGAATATAAAATAATTCAAAGAAATCAAATAATTCTTAAGTATATGAAAAGATGTTTACCTTACTCCTAAGAAGATAAATGTAAGTTAAAGTTACACTGAGATACCATTTCTCACATTATCAGACTATCACTATCAAAGTTTGATAACACTATAGTTATGAGGGCATGTGAAAAACATGCATATTCAAATCTATCTGCGGGTGTACAGTGGTACTACCTTTGTGTACAATCATTTCACAACATCTATCAAAATTACAAAAACATATTATCTTCTGACCTGATAAATCTGCTTTTAGGTTTTTATTCCACAGACATATTCCCATGTGTACAAGTGATGAATGCTGGCAGTTATTCACTGTAGCATTCTTTGTAGAATGAATGAGAAACCCATCTTTATATCCATCAACAATGGATTTATAAAATCATCCCTATAGTGCCAATGTGCCCAGTTCAAATAAGATAATATCGTAAGCCATTTGAAGGTGAGCAATGTCTCTAATGATGGAAACAGGAAAATTACAGAATATAACGTTAAGTGGTTAAAACAAGTTCAGAACAGTGTAGAGTATGCTCGTGTGTGTGCGTGTGTGTGTGTGTGTTTAAGACAGATGGGGTAAATGTATATTTGTTTATATGTGGAGGAACTAGGAAGCACATGAAACAGATAACTTTAGAAGGTTGGTGAAAGGAGTTTGCACCTGAGGAAAAGAGGTGGAAGAAATACCTTTCCATCTTCATATAACTTTTGCATTTTAAGTCATCTAAATACATCATTCATTCATGAAATAACCTCAAAAAAATTTGACAAAATGATCGTTATTTCCTGGAGAGACTGTTATGCAGCTAGAAAATCCAACTAAAACCAATGAAAAAAATCAAAAGAAGTAATGTAGTAAGTTAACTGATTTTATTAATTACTGAGTCAGATTTACCATAGTTAAATGATAAATTAAAATACATATGACTTAACACTGAATGATGCTGAGAATCTGAGTAAGAATCAATCTTATCTCACTTCACCTCCCAATTGCACTGGATTTCTCAGTGGATGATACTGGCTTCCACACTGGACATAGCTACTACCCCAGCTGAGCACCACAAGTCTTCATAATACTGCAGCTCTGGCAAGTGCTAATGTTCAGGCAACCATCTAGGTCACTGCTGATGCAGAAACTAGATCTTTAGACCAGATGAGTTTATTTGGCCAGTTCTGGTCTCAAAGATACTTTTGATGTTTATTAAATTCATTATCTCTAGTTAAATCTGCAATACAAATATAGGTAAAAATTCTTTTGAAAAATACATGTCTGTTTAAAGCAAAAAAAATCACAAGGAGTTTACAGGATTTATAACATGTATATAAATTTAATACATATCAATATAATACATACAAGAAATATAGCACAAAAGGCAGAAAGTGAGAGATGGTAGTGGTAGAAAACAGTCTTGTACAATTGCAAGATTTCTGCATTTTATTTGAAATGATAGAATATTAATATTGAAAGACTATAAAAAATTAAATTACGTATTTATATTGTAATCCTTGTTGCAACTAGTGAAAAATAATGTAAAGTGGCATATAACTCTAATAAGTCAATAGGTAAAAGAGAATACTAAAAAGTATTCAAACAATCCTAAAAAAGAAAGGGAGAACAAAGTAATGGGAGGGGACAAGAAGAGATCAAATCATTTTAAAAAGTAGACTTTAATCACATTGATAATTTTTATTAAATGTGCAAGAACCTCAACACTAATTAAAAGGCAGAGACTATTAGAATGAATAAAAAATTTTGAGATATACTCCACATATAAAGAAAAAGAGTGAAAGCATGTGAATGAAAGGTATATCTTATATTATAAGCTTAAGGTGGAATAACTTTATTAATATATAAAACAGGCTTTAAGACAGTATTTAAGCAAAGAGAGAGATTTCAAAATAATAAAAATTCACCAGGAAGATACAACTCTAAATGTGTGTAAACATAAAAACAAAATAATTATTAAAAAGGAAAAATAAATAATTCCACAATTGTAATAAGAGATTTAAACTCTTTGAACAATAACTGATAGAGCTATGCTGCAGGAAGCCATCTATGGCTTGTATGAGAACCAAGGGTAGTTAAGTCATTAACCAGGAGGATCTGGCCTTAGGAACTCAGTTATTAATAACTATTTGAGAACACCTGAGTCATGTGGTTATCCTACACTGGCTCACAGCTGAAGTTCAAATACAGGCATTGGATGTGGGAGTGACCTACCAGAGCCAAATGGCTTGCTTACCTCTACCCAACAACCTGTTTTTCAGCGAAGAAACTTCTACAGGTCCCTTTTGATCTGTACTGCTATAAATAAAATAAGCAAGCACAGGCTCTTTCCTTTGTTAGAGCCAGTCCCTTCTAGATGGCTCAATCAGTCATGCCCCTGCTCTTAAGATAATTCTGTCTTCTGTCATTATTTCTAATAAAGAAATTTCATAGCTTTTATTTCACAGCCAGCCCATCCCTCCAACAGGAACCCTTTCCCTCAGTCACATGGGACATGTGGTGAGACTATGCAAATATCAATAAAGATAGATGGCCTATTAACAAACTATTAACCATCTTGACCTAAATGATATTTAAAGTACACTACGGTCAATAACTGAAAGGGAGGAAAAAAACACTATTTTCAGTGCATATAGTACATTTGCCAATGTAGACCATATGTTAGGCCAAAAAACAAGGCAGAAATTTAAAAAGACTGAAATGATAAAAGAGTATATCCTCTGACCACAACAGAAGTGTCTTAGAAACAAACAAGATATCTAGTAAATATTAACATACTTCTTTAGAAGAACCCAAGATGGATATTAGAAACAATTGAGAACTGCATGATAATGAAGCTAAAGCAGTATTGTGTAGTAAAGAATTTAACCTTGTGTTTATCCTTGTCTCCTGAACAGTAATCTCTAAACCCTTGGAACAGCTGGCCTTACGAAAGTATCTCTGGACTGCCTGGGGGTCTTTGGCCCACACTGGGTAATCTAACAACATAAAGAAAGCAATTTGGGTCACAGTATCAGCTTGACCTCTCAGAAGAGAGACTAGACAGAACTATGAGTAGCCAATCAAGCAGACATGTTCTAGCCCCAATAAAAATCCTGAACACCAAGGCTCAGATAAGTTTCTCTAGTTGAAATATTCACTGAATATAATCACACATTGTTACCAGTAGAGTTAACTTTGTCCATAACTCCACAGAGAAGGGACAAACTGGAGGCTCCTTGTTTGGAAATGTCCTGGACTCTGCCACATGCATCTCTCGCTTAGCTGATTTTAATCTGCATCCTTCCACTGTAACAGACCACAACTGAGTTGAACAGCTTTCCATGAGTTCTGTGAGTACTTCTAGTGAATTACTGAATGTGAAGGCCTCCTGAAGAACCTCAAACTTGCAACTGATGTCAGAGATGAGAGTGTTCTTATGCATTCTTCCCAAATTTTACAAGTACTTAAAAAGAAATTTGTACTTTTAAATGCTTATATTGGAAATAAAAGTTTAAAACTGGTGATCTAAGTAAGGATCCATCTCAAGAAGCTACAAAAAGATTGAGTAAATCTGGGGCGAAGAAAATAATAAAGGACAGAAATCAATGAAATAAACAGAAAAAGAAAAGAGAACACAGTTTGTCCTCTGTATCTGCTGGTTCTATATCAGTGTATTCAACAGAAGGATTGAAAATTTGAGGAAAAAATGTGCTTCTACTAAACATGCATAGACTTTTTTCTTGTCATTATTCCCTAAACTTAACAGTACAACAATTACATAGTATTCACATTGTATTAGGTATTATAAGTTATCTTGAGAAGATTTCAAGAATACAAGAGGATGTGCATAGGTTACACTCAAATAATACATTTCATATAAGGGACTAGAGTATCCACCACTTTGGTAGCCACAGGGGTCACGGAACCAATTCCCATGGCCACCTAAAGACAACTGTAACAAAACCAAATAATCATCAAAATGGATAAACTGCTATGCTAGACTATTCAAGGAAAATGTAAGAGAATTAACAATATCAAAAAGAAATATTATCACTTAAAAAAATCAACAAACCTGAAAAAGAGACTAAGAAAATAATTATGAAAAAGTTTAGGCCAAGCAATTTAAGAGGTCAGATGAAATCAAGAAATTCCTTGAAAAACACCTTATACACAATATACTAACAGTATGAAATAGTAAATCTATCTATCTATCTATATGAAAGAAACTGAATTTGTTATAGAAATTCTTCCCACTGAGAAAACTGTAGGTCCAGAAATGAATTCTACTAAGCATTTAATAAAGAATGTCAGTTTTACACAAATTCTTTACAAAAACAGAGATTTCCTAACTATGAGATCAGCATAACCTTAATACTAAAACCTGACAAAGATATCTGAAAAGAAGAAAATGTGAGATGAACATGTCATATGAACATAAATGCAAGAATTTGTTATAAAAAATTAGATTAAATATGAAAGATTAAATCCCAAAGATTATCATGACCATTTAAGATTTATCAAAGAAAGACAAGGTTAGCTTAACATCTAAAAAATAAATCAGCATAATTCTCTATATGAACAGAATAAAGGAGAAAATCCTATGACTTATATAAAGAATATATAAAAAACCCATGTGATCCAATTAAACATTCATGATAAGATTCTCAGCCAGCTAAAAATTGAGAGGAACAATTTCAACCTGATAAGGGACACAAAGAAAATAATTAAAACCTTACAGCTAACATCCATAATGATGAAATGTTGAATATTTTCCTCTATTAAGATGGGGCAACAAGACAAAGGATGGTGATTACCTTATTTCTATTTAACATTAGGGTGGAGGGTCTAACCAGGGTTAGAAGGCAAATAAAAGAGAAAAACACATAAAAGTTAAGAAAAAGTAAAACTATCTCTAGTTGCAAATGAAGTAATTATTCAAAATGAAAACCTCAAGGAATTTAAAAAACTACTAAAACAATAGGTTGCAGGATATACTATTAATCAAATTTTTATACCAACAATGAATAATTCAGAGTCAAAGTTTTTAAAAATTCATTTGCCCCAACTCAAACACAATGAATTATCTAGTAACAAATTAAACAAAAGATATGCAAACTGTCTTCATTACAAATTATAGAACATTGTTAAAAGAAACTAAGATTTGAAGAGATAGCGCTATGTTTGTGAAATGAAGACTCAATTTGGTAAGATATTCGTTTTCTACAAAAGATCTAGATTCAAAGGAATCTCAATAATAATTCCAGCATATCTTCTGTAGAAACTAATAACACAGTTCTAAAATACTGAAATTCAAATGATCTAAAACAGCTGAATTAAACTTTAAAAGACCTATACCTATGTCAAGTCAGTGTGAAATTGGAGAAAAGGACAAAAGTTACCAAATGAACAGAATAAAGAGTTTAGAAATAAATTCACACATATGTGGTCAATTGTTTCTTGACAAAGTGCAAAGGCAATTTAGTGGATGAAGGAAAAGACTTTTCGAAAATGACATTAGTGCAACTGGATACCCACATGGAAAAATATAAATATAAACCCTTATATCCCTTATATCATACATACATAACTCAAAATGGATCAGAGGGGTAAATGTAAAAACCCTAAACTATAAAACTTCCAGAAGAAAATTTCTGCAAACTTACAGTAGAAAAAGATTCAGTGTAGAGAACATAATAAAACACAAATCAAAGTTTTGATAAAAGTGAGCTTCATTAAAACTTATATTGTTCAAAAGTCATCATTAAAAATAAAACTACAGAATAGTCTTTTGCTTTTCTTAATGAACTGTAAAAGACCTTTGTATATAAGAAAAAAATCCAATTTTTTAAAATGGGGAACAGAATTAAACAATACTTAATATATTAAAGTTTGCCAGAGTCCCTATTAAAAAGTACATAAACAGAAATTTATTGTCTCACAGCTCTTAAGTCTGAGATCAAGGTGTCAGCAAAGTTAGATGTTTTCCTAGGCTATGAAGAAGGATTTGTTCCATGTCTCTCTTCCTAGCTCCTGCTGGTCTGCTGGCAGTCTTTGGCATTTCTTTGCTTATAATGCATCATCCTGATCTCTGTCTACATCTTTACATGGTGTTTTTGCTGTGGTCATATCTCCTTGTCTTAATCTCCCCTTTCCTTAAAAGCACACCATTTATTTTGGATGGTGCCCACCTCCAATTTTCCATTTGTGCTACCTCATTTTAACAAATCTCTGTAAAGACCCATCTCCAAAAAAGTCCACATTCTGAGATACTACTTGTTAGTATGCCAACTTTTTTTGTGTGGGGGGAGGGGGACATAATTCAACTCAAAACACGTTACAAATTAAGATATACTAATAACATACATGGAAACATGTCCAACATCACAAATCATCATGGAAATGCAAGACAAAACTGTAACCAACACTACAAACCCTCAAAAATAGTTTTATTTCTTTGTTTATTTTTGTCAAGACAAGTGTTGGTCAGACATCTGGGACTCTCATCCACTGCTAAGATACAAAAACAATCATTTTATACTTAGGACATAAAAACCACCAAGACACTTATCGAAGACATAAAAACATCCACACAAAAACCTGAACATGAAGATTCATAGCACCTTCATTCACAAGTGAAAAAATGTAAATCAATCAAAAACTCCATCAACAGATAAGAACAAAATATAATATATCCACATAGCAGAATATACCTTCACAATAAAAAGAAGCCAACTGACATAAGGAATGACCTCAATGAATCTCAAAAGTACTATGAGTTAAGCTAGATACAAAAGTCTTACACTGTATGAATCAATGTATATATAACTTTTAAACATGTAGAATATTTATAATGACAAAGACAAATCACTGGTAGGGAAATGGAAGATCATATGGAATATACGGGAGCCCAAAAACTCTTTTTGAGATTAGAGAAATAACCTGTATCTTGATTGTGGCAGTGGTTTCAAAGGGAGTTGCATTTGTCAAAACTTATCAAATTGCACACTTCATGTGAATGTAGCTTACTGGACATAAATGATACCTCAAAAATTTATTTATTAAAGTAGTACATTTCTGCAAATTTGTTAGAAAAGTTCCTATTCCCAACAGTAACAACAATGAAAACTTGCATTACATTTTTTTTTTTTTTTTTTTGTACTGGGGATTGAACCCAGAAGTGGTCAGTCACTGAGTCATATCCCCAGTCCTTTTTTTGTATTTGATTTAGAGACAGGGTCTCACTGAGTTGTTTAGGGCCTCGCTAAGTTGCTTAGGCTGGCTTTGAGCTCAAGATCTCCTGCCTCAGCCTCCCAAGTCAGTGGGTTACATTATATTTAAAGGGGTTAATCTCTATGAGGAAAAGTTGAAAATTTTCTGAAGGAAGAAAGAAACATAGAATAAATACAGTTGTTCTTAGAGAAAGGCACAATAATTTTAACAGTTTGAATTTTCCAAAATAATCTCTAAGAATGTTTTTGCAATCAAAATATCAACATAACTTTATTGTATGGATGGGAGTGCCTGACAAGGTATTAGTAATTATTATCTGAAGAAACTACCATGATAGAAGTCAGAAAATAACAAGTTAAAAGGTCATGAAAGACAACTGGTTCTATAATGTATAGAGAAGCACAGAAATGTCTCAATAATAAAAAGAATGATAGTAACACAAACAAAATTTAGATCAATTTAACAGAACACAGTCCAACAAATAAGTGTGCAAATTTAATAAATGAAAAATGCGATAAATGAAAAAATATGGTTACCCACTTGTTCTCCAGCTACACCCTAAATGATCCCACCACCGAAACAACTCCTATGACCTGGCCCTGCCCCTTGCCCGACAAAAGGGCCCACCAAAAATAACTAATTCCTCACATGGCCTGGCCCTACTAAGGCTGTATTTAAAGCCCAGAATCTCATGAGGAGCAGCAGCCATTTTACCCCTGAAAATGAACCACATCAGGTGTTTAACCAAGTGACCCTGCCGCTAAATAAACAAGAACTTGCTGATCCGAGGTCTGCTCCCCGTCTCCATTATTTGTGAGTCCTGTGCTTTCAATAAATATGATATTTTTAAATCAGAAGTGGAACGATGATTATTAAATAAAGTGTTACGTAAATGGCCACCTTGCAAAAAAAATAAATGGAATTCCTACTTTGTAGCCTAACTTTAAAAAAAAGGAAAAGAACTTCACATGTTAAATAACATCTAAACACAAAGAACTGAGCCATACACTTAAGACAGGAGCAAGTTTGTTCACATTCTAGAATGGTGAGGTCTAAGAAGAAACAACACTCAGAAACAAACAAAAAGAGACTAATCAATTTGAATACTTAAAAGTTTAAAACTTCTCTATCACTAACTTAAAAAGAAAACCCACGACCCTGTGATGCTAAACTTGTTCTCTACCACTGAGGGGGTTCAATCTTCAGCATCAAAACAAAACAAAACAAAACCTTTGGGGAGGAAGGGGAGAAAGAGCTCAGTAAGATTACAAAAGGGACAGTTTTTTAAATGTATAATAAAGTCTTACAAATCAATTTTTAAAAAGAAAAATGAGCCAGCAATACAAACTGGTATCAAACATGAATTGCCTTAATTCTCTAAAACCAACTGAGAACACCTCAGAAACAGTTCTGCCAGGAGTTCCAAGTGGCCTGTATATCACACTGCTTAATAGCTATGGACTTCAAGGGAAGAGTTCTTTTAGATGTATTTTAACTCCAGCAAATGCCAAATCTAGTACAAAACAGATTTAAAACTTTTAAAAATAAACAAAGATATGCTGTAAAAAACAACAAAAAAAAAACTCCTGGACCTTAAATCCAGAAAACCACAATTTGCTTATTTTTCTTAAACCACACCACAAGACAAAATTTATTACCTTCTACTTCTGCAGACTAACAAGCAATTAGGAACTTTTGCTGCTGCTTAATGTGTTTTATAGAGACAGTTTCCAAATGATGGATAAGCTGCATTATAAAAATACAATTTTTAGAATTTATTATTGGAACAACTTTCAATAACAAAATTATGATTGTTCCCAAAGTCAACCACGAAAAATCTATATAACTCAATGTACCTTAGACACATATAAGTTAAAACACAGCCATAAAATGCAAACAAATACACAATGTGTATGGAAAATATAGTTTTGAAACTAAAATTCAGATCACCAAAACATTCACTGTCTTTTTCTCTACCACCCATTCCCATATACAAGTTCAAAATATATCTTCATCCTTGATAGCAGCAAATAGGCATAGGCTGAACAAACTAAGAAGCAGAGACTATATTGAACTTTTTTTTTTAGTACTTCTCATATACTTTTTTTTAATTAAAATATTTTTTATTTTTATAGACTGCATTTTGAGTCACTGTACACAAATAGGGTACAACTTTTCATTTCTATGATTGTACACAATGTAGATTCACACCATTCATGTAATCATACATATACATAGGGTAATACTGTTTCATTCTACTATCTTTCTGTCCTCCATCCCCTTCCACCCCATTTTTCTCTACAACTTCCAAAGTTCCTTCATTCTTCTCTTCCCCCATCACCCCCCCCATCGTTATATATTGTCATACACTTATCAGAGAAAACATTCTACCTTTGGTTTTTTGGGCTTGGCCTATTTCACTTAGTATATTTTCCAACTTCATCCATTTACCACCAAATGCCATAAAGGGAACCCTACCAAACTCATTCCATAAAGCTAATCACCCTCATACCCAAACCAAACACACATAAAGGAAAGAAAATTTTAGACCAATATGCTTGATAAATATAGACACAAAAATCCTTAACAAAATCCTGGCAAACCGTATCCAAAAACATATCAAGAAGACAGTACATCACAATTAAGTGGGGTTCATTCCAGGAATGCAAGGTTGGATTAACATCCATAAATCAATAAATGTAATCCATCATATCAACAGACTTAAGAATAAGAATCATACGGTTATTTCAATTGACGCAGAAAAAGTGTTCAATAAAATATAACACCGCTTCATGGTCAAGACACTAGAAAAAATAGTGATAATAGGAACATACCTCAACACTGTAAAGGCTATTTATGCTAAGCCCACAGCTAACATCATTCTTAATGGAGAAAAACTGAAAGCATTCCCTTTAAAAACTGGAACAAGAAAGGGATGTCCTCTTTCACTTCTACTCAACATCATCCTTGAAATACTAGCCAGAGCAATTAGACAGACTAAAGAAATTAAAGGGATAAGAATAGGAAAAGAGGAACTCAAGATGTCACTATTTGCTGATAACATGATTCTCTACTTAGAGGATCCAAAAAACTCATCCAGAAAACTTCTAGACCTCATAAATGAATTCAGCAAAATAGCAGGATATAAAATCAACATGCATAAATCTAAAGCATTTTTATATTGAACTTCTTAATCTGAAAATTCAAGTAATTTTTAAATTGAATGTTCTTAATTCTGTTACCTCAGAATGTGACTGTATTTGAAAATGAACCTTTTAAAAGATGATTAAGTTAAAATGAGGCTGTTAGGGTGTGATAACACAATCTTTACTGATTTCCTTCTAAGAAGAGGAAGTTTGGACACAAAATGGAAATACACATGCATACAGAGAACAAAGGAAAGATTATGTGAAGAGGTGGCAAGGCAGTTACTTCAAACTAAGCAGAAAAGTCTCACAGGAAATCCTACTGACCCCTTACCTTCCAGCCTACAGAACAGTGAAAGAAAAATAACTCTCTGCTGTTTAAGCCACTCAGTCTGTGGTACTTTGTTACAGAAGCCCGAACAAACTAATGAAGAGCTTAAGAAGCTATTACTAAATATGCACACTGTAGAGCTTTTAACATTGTTTTATTCCAACATTCCCACTAACAGAATTTGTGAATTAAGAGAGATGGAGAAAAATCACAATAGGAAATATTATTAGAATATAAATTACATGAGAGTAGAATTTCCTTTGTTCTCTGGTATATTCCTAGTGCACAGGTGCTCAATAAATGAATGAACAAATTCAGAAATGCATCAATGTAATTTTTTTTTAAAAATTAGACATATTCCTTTAATTTTCTGAAATTAACTATTCAATGTTATATAATGAATCAAGTATTATTTGTTTTAAAATAAAATGTTCTTTTAAGACTAAGTTTTCCATTAGTAAAAAAATTTCATAAATATATGTTATGAAAACAATTTTCATTAGTATATAAGTACATTGTTAAAGGAAGATTAAGATAATAAGAATAAACTCCAAAGCAATTCATTTCTAAATAAAGAAATCAAAAGGCTATTGACATTATTTCTAGTGGCAGACATATTATGGGGTCACTGCTATCAGCAAAGTGCTACTAGAAACTATTTACCAATACATGAAAGAATTACTTTAATCCATTAGCTTTAAGGAAGGAGTTTAATATAGCATCCTGAAAGACTGAAGAGCTAGCTGGAGTCCCAGAATCACTGCAGCATAGTTTTTCCCCTTTGGAAAAACTATACAATTTTAACAGGATTCTAAAATAGAACGTACCCTACAGACATCAATTCAATTCAACTGAAAGTTTGGCAACACAGTTGAGAGAAAGTACATTTCAACTTAGAACAAGTGGGAAGACAGCATTAGGAATGCTGTACTTCAGAATGTTGATTACTGTTAGAATGTATGGTTATCAGTCATTATTACAGAATATTTTTCTATTGGGAATCTATTTTGAAACAGTATTTTCTGTGTAAACAAGTTTCATTTATTATTTATTTTACATAAATTTGTTTGTTTGTTTATTTTGGTACTGGAGATTGAACCCAGGGATGTTTAACCAATGAGCCACACTCCCAACCCTTTTAATTTTGAGACAGGGTCTCACTGAGTTGCTAAGGGCCTTGCTAAGTTGCTGAGGCTGTCCTTGAACTTGTGATCTTCCTGCCTCAGCCTCCCGAGTTGCTGGAATTATAGGCATGAAACACTGTACCCAGCTGTAATAATTTACTTTTAACTGATATATAAAATACTGTATATATTCTTTTCTAAAGATGTATTACATAATTGTTAACTAGAGTCAACCTACTGTACAATAACACATCAGAACTTCTTACTCCTATTTAACTGTAACTTAGTACTCATTGATCAACCTTTCCCCCTTTAAAAAAATTAAGACAGAGAGAATATATTCTTCTAAACATTCTGAGGTCAGCATTATTCTGATAACAAAATCAAACAAGAACAAAACAAAAAAGAAAACTACAGGTCAATATTCTTGAACAGATATTTAAATCCTCAACAAATTGAATCCAATAAAACATTAAAAAGATTATTAACTATGATCTGGGATTCTTCCCAGGCATGCAAAGATGGCTTAACATATACGAATCAATAACCTGGTAAGCCGTGAGTGGTATTTTGTACATCTACAATAACAGCAATGGGAGGATGAGACAGGAGGATTACAAGTTTCAGGACAGCCTCAGGAACTTAGCAAGGCCCTAAGCAACTTAGTGAGATTATGTCTCAAAAAAATTAAAAAGGCAGAAGATGTAGCTCAGTGTTTTGTAAAGCACCCCTGTGTTAAATGCCCAATATAAAAAGTTTAAAAAAAAGAAAGAAAAGAAAAGAAAGGAAGAAAGAAGGAAAAGAAAAGCCAAAAACACCACATCAACCAAAGGAAAAACGAAACTGCATCATCATTTCAACAGATGTAGAAAAAGCATTTAATAAAATTCAACAACCCTTTAGGGTAAAAATACTGAAGAAATTAGGTATAGGAGGAACATACTTCAACATAATAAAGGTTATACGTAATAAGCCAATAGGTAACATTATACTGGAGAAAAGCTGGAAGCTTTCTCTCTTTAGATAAGGAAAAAGACAAGGATGTCCACTTTCACCACTTTTATTCAACATAGTATTAGAAGTCCTAGGCAGAGCAATCTGACAAGAGAAAGAAAGGACATCCAGTCACACTGTCACTGTTTACAGTCAATCTGATCCTACATTTAGAAAATCCCAAAGTTTCAAAAACAAACAAAAAACAAACCACAACTTGCAAATTGCAAGCTAAAAAAAAATCAACATACAAAAATTAATACCATTGCTCTACATCAATAGTGAATTATCTGAAATAGAAATCAAGAAAGCAATCCCATTTATAAAAACCACATAAATCAATCCTAGAAATGAATTTAACCAAAGAGGTGAAAGATCTCTTCAATGAAAACTATAAAAGAGGGTTGGGGATGTAGCACAGTGGCAAAGCACTTGCAAGTCAAGGCCCTAGGTTCAATCCTCAGCATTGTAGATGATGATGATGATGATGATGATGATGATGATAGTAATAAATCAAAAAAAAATTATAAATCACTGGTGAAGGAAGTTGAAAGGAACACACAAAAAATGTAAAGACATCCCATATTCTTGGATTAGAAGGATCAATACTATTAAAATGTCCATACTACTCAAAGCAATGTGAAGATTCAATATGTCTTTTCAAAATATCAATAATATTCTAACTAGAAAAAACAATTCTAAAATTCAAATGAAACCACCAGTACCACCTGAATTACCAAGTAAATCTTGAGCAAAAAGAACAAAGCAGGAGGCAAAGCTGTAATAAGCCAAAAAAAAAAAAAAATGACAGCACTGGCATAAAAACAGAGACACAGACTAATGCAACAGAACAGGGAGCACAGAAGTAAAACTACATATCTCTGACCAACTGAATTTTTTGTGGGGCGGGGGGTCTGGAGAGGGTGGGGGTAAGTACCAGGGATTGAACTCACAGGCACTCAACCACTGAGGCACATGCCCAGCCCTATTTTGTATTTTATTTAGATCCAGTGTCTCATTGAGTTGCTTAACACCTCGCTGTTACTGGGACTACAGGCATGTGCTTCCAGACCAACTGATTTTTGACAAAGCTTCTAAGAAAACTCATTAGAAAGGACAACCTTTTCAATAAACAGTGCTGGGAAGATTTGATATCCACATGCAGAAGAATGAAAAAACAGATTAAAGACTTACATGTAAGATCTGCGACTATGAAACTGCTACAAAAAAACACAGGGGGAAATGCTTCAGGACAATGGAACAGGCAAGAATTTTTGTGGACAAAACTCCAAAAGCACTAAAAATGAAAGCAAAAATAGACAAGCGGGTTTACTCTGAACGAACAACTTCTACACAGCAAAGGAAACAATCATCAGAATGAAGAGACAACCTTTAGAATGGGAGAAAGTATTTGCAAATTACACATTTGACAAGGGTTTAGTACTCAGAGTACATAAGGAACTCTTAAAAACGCAAAGTGAGAAACCAAATAACCTAATTTAAAAATGGGTAATAGACCTAGAGACATTTCTCAAGAGACCTACAAAAGGGCCAATAAAGTATAAGAAAAAATGTTCAACAAAATGCAAATCAAACCCACAATGAGTTATCACCTCACTCCAGTCAGAACACCTATTCTCAAAAAGACAAAAGATAACTCTTGCATAATTGTAAATTAGTACAGCCATTATAGTAAAGAATATGGAGACTCCTCAAAAAATTAAAGATAGAATTATCATATGATCCAACAATCCACTACTGGGTATATTATCCAAAGAAAATGAAATCAGGAACGTCAAAGAGACATCTGCACTCCCATGTTCACTGAAACACTTTACAACAGTGAAGAAAAAGAAACAATCTAAGCACCTACCAGCTAATGAATGGATAAAGAAAATGTGGTACATATGAATCCTGTCATTTTCAACAACATGGATAGAACTGGAGAAGTATAGAAAAGTAGTTACCAGAGACTGGGGAGAGTGGGGGAGAAGCATTATTCTTAAATAAGAACACTTTAAGCTACCTATTAATGCTCAGTGAATTGGTTTCAGGGAAGCTTTAGATACCATATGCCATATCCTTAAGGTAAAGGGATAGCCTCCTTACACTTCACTGTGTACAGACTAATCCCAAAATAGTTTCTTCAATGTTTACTTTTGCTTCTGAAGTTTAAAAACGAAGAAGTTACAATAGAAATTAAGAATTAAAAATATAATAGGAAGCAAACAATAAAGCTGAGTTTCAGTTCAGTTTTGGCTATCCTGCCAAGTAGAGATGTGAATAGAGATTCAATTTGAATTCACTGCTTATTTCAGCTAAAAGGACATACCACTTAGTGATATTCATTACCATTTCTGTAGACTTCAAAAAAAATACCACTCTAAGTCAAACATGGCAGGTTGCTTTGCCCGAAATTACTGGGGCCAACACTACTAGTTTTCCTTGCTTTTTTTTAATATGGAGGCTAAATACTAGATTTACAACTTTTTCTTACAATTAGAAGAATCCATGTGACACAGTTCTAATCAATAAAACATAAGCAGACACCATCTACCTTTATGAACCACATCTCCCTTTTCTTTTCACTTCTTCCAGCTTTTTCCAAGCTAACTGAAATAAGGAAAAAAAATTAAGGCCCATTTATTTAACTTCTTTGTTAGTTTAGTATTTAATTATTTGTAAACACAATCTTAATTAAGCATGAGTGAGCTAAGTAAACGGGCCAGACTATTCAAATCTATGCTGTTAAAAGACTTCCCATCCCAGGAAGGAGTGGAGCAGGGAGGCAGTTATATAAGACTGTGCTTCTCAAATTTTCTTATTTAATGTCTTCTAATAGCACAATAGAAACCACTACTTTAAGGATATAAGAACACAGCAAGAATACATAGCTATATGAACAGGATTTCTTGAAAATTTCATCTTTCATTTTATACAAATTCACATATACAATTACACATATAAAAATTCCCCATAAAAATGACACATTAACTCACTGAAATGACACATCATCGGTTTTCAATACAAATACAAGATTTTAAAGTCTTTTTCTTATTTAAAAATATGTTCAAGAAAAACATGTCACAAGATGACTGTGAAATACTCACTGACACCATATTTGTCCTTAAAGCTACTTGTGTCCCAGGCCAAGAATCATAGTTGTGAAGGAACAGTACCTTTTCTAATAAAGTAGAATCCCCAAGGTTCAGCATCTTAGACTATATCCTTTTAGAGAAGAAAATTACAAAAAGTCCTTTTTTTACTTGGTGTGTTGCCCTCCTCACTTTAATTACCCTGCCAGCAAACATACATCAAAACTCTTACCAAAAAAAAAAAAAAAAAAAAAAAATTACAATGGGATGGTTTCCAGGATGGTTAATAAAGGCAAGAGTTTTCTAGATACTATGGAAGAAAAAAAAAAAATTTAACTGGCATTATAAAACACAAGTTTCTGATCATAACAAAGCTAATTTCCTTGTAGGAATCTTAGGCTTTGGTTTTATTTCACCTACTATTTTGAAACAGCAATTCTGTACTAAAAAGTTGGTATACACTCAGTGGCATTATGAGTTTGCTAATTTCTCTTAACATCCACCCTCAAAGAACTGCCTCCTAGACAGCTCTTTAGTCTCTAGATTAACAATCAGAGTGCTGTCTGCACTTTCCCAACATTCCCTGGGGTCGTTTCTCTGAGTTCTGATACATAAATAAAAGATATGCAGCCCTTCTTCTGGGGATACTGACACCACAAAATATCTCATCTTCTGGAGATATGGCTTCATCTACACAGACACACATATGCACACAGACAATTAAAGATTCTATAGTAGACACACTGCTTCCTTATAACTTGGTACTGTACTTTCTGGAATGAAAGTATCCTAAGAAATAGTATAGTTATAGGTAAGCTCTCACCATAAAGAAATCTGATTTTTTAAAGAGACATTTCATTTCCAGCAAACAAGATGGTGCTTTTATTACTTTTCAAAAGTTCACAAATAAAAGTACTAAATTTATTTTTAAATGTGATTTGGAATTTACATAGTAATATCATCTGCTTTTTACCTGTAATTTAAGGAAGCAAATGATTAATAACAGATGTTAAAAATACCAGTGGTATTAGAAAATAAGCCTTCTGCACATATATAGTATTGGTATTATGCACTGGAAAAAAAGATTTGTTTTCCTAGATTTGTTTTAGCTATTGTTAATATATTTTGACCAAAAGCTGTGGGATGCCCACCCCCAGTATCGTATTTACACATTAAAATATTTTAATTTTAATGAAATCTGAACATATAAAAACACATTAACAAAAACGGTAACTAGGATGCTTAGAAACTGTACTTCTTTATACAGTTTCGTATCAATGATACATGTCAAAAAACTAAAAAATTTTGAAAAATTCTATCTGCAAAAGTTTAATCCAAAAAATAATATAACTGTTGGGTACAGTGGCACAACCTGCAATCTCAGTGGCTCAGGAGGCACACAGGAGAACTACAAGTTCAAAGTCAGCCTCAGCAAATGTGAGATGCTAAGCAACTTGGTGAGGTCCTGTCTATAAATAAAATACAAAACAGGCCTGGGCATATGGCTCAGTGGTTGAGCGACACTGAGTTCAAATCCCAGTACTCAATAAATAAATAAATAAACAAACGTAAATATATATACTTATATACACACACAAATATGTACACACATACATATCCCACATTACTGATGACTTCCTAAGTTGTTAAGTATAACAGATGCTTTTAAAATCATCTTTAATTACAATCTAAGACCATAGCAAGACATTTTCAATAAAATATTTTGTTTTCCCACCAGAGGGCAACCAAGAACCTCAAGTGATATTTTGTGATGCATTATTACAGTGATGAAGTGTTTTAAAGTAGTGGGTTTGAAGGAGGGATTCAAAAGTCACAGAGACTATAAAATTAATTTACAGCAACAGTAGGTGACTTCTTAAAACTGACTCTATGGTAAGGACAGCATTTCAAACTCAAGTACTCCATGTTTCATAAGCCTAAATAAAAAAGAAATATATTTTACAGTGAAAAACATTATTAAAAACATTTAAAACCAGGCACAGTGGTGCATGCCTTTAATCTCAGGAGGCTGAGGCAGAAGGATTGTGAGTTCAAAGTCAGCTTTGGCAAAAGTGAGGCACTAAGCAACTCAGTGAGACCCTGTCTCTAAATAAAATACAAAATAGGGCTGGGGATGTGGCTTGAGTGCCTCTGAGTTCAATCCCAGTAACCCCCTCCCCCCAAAAAACTTAAAACCCTTTTCCTAAAATTTAGTGTTATTTAAGCCATGCAAAAATATTTTACACTGAATCACAGTTTAATGACCAATGTGAATGTTAAAACAAACAATAAAAATCTGTCTCTATTTAAAATGTTTTTCTTGTGCGATCATTTCCAATTTACAGTTTTGAAAATTTCTGAAATCTTACTAGGAAAATATGAATTATCTGACAATATGAAGAATTTAAAGTGGAAAAGAAAAATTGGGGTGAGGGCTTTAAGTGACCAGAAAAGCAATGTATTCTTTAATAAAAGAGAGTGAGGGGTTGTTGCGGTATAATTATTCAGTCAACTAACAATTTGAGACCTGGTCACATTATCAATTAGGAAGTTTTAGTACTGTAAGAAAAAGATTTCAATTAAAATAACATTTCAGAATAAGCAATTATTCCCCAACTGTTATATTCATTAGAGGTATTCCTGCTTTCAACTGGTTTTAAACCACATGCTGTTTTTAACTGCAGAAAATAAGGTAAAAATACATAATTTTTATGCCTTTTAATATTTTATATAATGATAACCATTTACCTTTAAGGCAAACATTACATTTGTACTCTTTATATTGGAGACACATCACTAAATTAACTACTTTTTCACTTACAGTAGAAAGATATGCTTCTGTTTTGTTTAGAAACCTTTTCCTCTACACAATTCTAAATATCAACTTGATTCAGAATTAAAATCACAATGCCTATGACATTAATTTTAAAAATCAAACCTTCCACCAACAATTAATTTCATCAAAATGATATCGGAAGGCATTTCTAGTCCTGCATATCAATAGTTCTTATACATTTAATTCTCCACAGTAGCAAAACATAAAAACCAAGTCAGTAAGTAATCCTATATTAATGGAGAACGATGACATTTTACATGTAATTTTTCTAAGTCAGAATCTTCTTCCATTACACCTTAACTGCACAGACCAGTTCTTGATTTGTGTTAAACACACAAAGGATAGGAAATTTTATGACATGAATTAAAGTCAATCAAGCCATATAATCCAATTCACAATTATTTATTTGCTGAAATACTATTGGATTTAAAAACCAAGCTTTTTAAGGAAGTATTATTCAAACCCACCTTACATCCAAACATTAAGGATATTGTGCTGTTGGAGCATGCTACTTTCCAATGGCATAGTATTGGAGAAAAGCAATCCAAGTTTTTGATGCTAGGAGACATTTTTTCAGACTCTGAGCACTTCAACCCCATCCAAGATTGAAACTCCAGAAAAATGTCTTGGTAAATGTTGCTTGCTGTCTTGAACATTTAATCTAGATCCAAAGCACTCTTTTTTTTTTTTTTTTTGCGGTACTGGGGATTGAACCCAGGGCCTTGTGCTTGTGAGGCAAGCACTCTACCAATGAGCTATATCCCCAGCCTGCAAAAGCACTCTTTTTAAAAGATTTATATCAAAATGTTGCTTTCTTCAGCTGTTTTCACCCCCACAGCAGAGGTCAGGTCAGCATACTATGAGTGGAATTATGATGCTGTTTCTTTTCCCTACATAATGAAACGGCTTCGATCAATTACAATCAAATTCCCAGAATGAAAGTACTCATTTAGCATAACTTTGTCAGGGCCCAAAGCCTTGGTAATAGCCTTACAATTTAATCCAGCATCGATTCACCATAGAACTCCACCTGCTGCAGTATAAGCATTGCTATCTTCTCCACTAGAATAAGATATAACTCCAACAGTTACTATGCTCAAATATATGCTGGCTGCTTTGGGGGAGGGGCAAGATGTTGCAGCAAGAGACTCACTACAGGGTTCAGTAATAGATAAGCCCTGAGAGTTTTCCACACGATCCTTTCTTACTACACCACTAAACAGTCTTATCCAATTTTTAAAAGTTAAAAAGTTTTAATGATAAAAGTCAATTCTCTGGCTCAATTTAATTAGGCAGAATAATAACAAAAATAATCCTGGACAGCGAAAAAGTTCAAGAAGATAAAAACATTTTCAAATACACCTCAAATCAAACTAAAATCTGGGGATGTCTAGGGGTGTATCTTACTTGTAGAGAGCTTGCCTAGCATGCACAAGGTCCTGGGTTTGATCCCCAGCACTTAAAAAAAGCTAGTTACAGCTAATCAAAACAAAACAACAAAATCTGAGGAAGTTACTAAATTGATTTTGATATATATCCTTACTACATAGAAAGTTTATTTATTTATTTGGCATGAAGACTGAAACCAGGGACACTTTACCACTGAGCCACATCCCCAGCCATTTTTGTTTTTTATTTTGAGACAGGGTCTCACTAAATTGCTTAGGCCTCACTAAATTGCTGAGGCTGGTCTCGAACTGGCAGTCCTCCTGCCTCAGTCTCCCAAGTCACTGGGATTACAGGTATGCACCACCAAGCCTGGCTCCACAGAGAAAGTTTAAAAACAAAAGTCAAGCTACTTAATTCCCAGATATATCAATTTATTCATTCTTCCAAAGATTATTTTCTTTGCTTTGGCTTTTTTTTTGTAACCTGTGAAAGAACTTTGTTTTTTAATATTTACTTTTTATTGGTCAATAGTTAACATAACATTAGGATTTATTTTGACACAATTATAAATGCATGGAGTATACTTTGCACCAATTAAGTCCCCACTACTTACCCTTACCCTCCCCCTCCTCCTGTGGAAACTCCACTGAACTTTCTATTAATTTACATTTTTAAAAAATTAGTGTCTTGTGGATATATATAACTGAGATTCACTTTGGCTTTTTAATCAGTCCAGTAGCAGAAAAACAGTTACCATTACTTAATTACATTCAAAGCAATAAATAAAACCATGAAAATGTCATTCTTAGCCTATTTTATATTTAAAAAGTCTTGCACACAAATGTTACATTTTACATCTTAGGTTCACTATAATTAAAATGGTTAACACTTAAAGGTTGAATTAACCAATGACAACAAAAGGCTGGCTTATAGTGAAAGGAATATTTACTGCTTGATCTATACAATTATCATCCTTCTATATTGATGGTAGACTAAGAACTATATCTTAATAAAGGCAAGAACTAACCAGGATAATTGCTAATGAAGACTATCAAATTTTTATAAAACTAAAATCAGTGATTCATTATTTGCAAGCAAATACCTTACCTCTCTACTTAATAAGTAAAGCTTTTCATGGAAAAGTATACTATACTTTAGTATAGCCCAGAAAAAGTGAGTTGAAAGAAAAGAACTTCCTTATTGCTAGCCACTACCTCTAATTCCAAATTTGCCCAAGAACACTTTTATTATTCTAATTTCCTACACAATTCACTAATCTGTTCTACTTAAGCAATTTTTAAAGAGGAGGGGAGAGATGGAGATAAAAGTAGGTTAAATTGCTTAAACAGTATTGTATAAGGAAATGAGTGATTCTCTAATTACTCTGGTAGATAACTAGTTGCAAATCACAAGAAACTTGTGAAAATAATATAAAAGGTCAATTGCAACTGAGGCAAGAGAAAGTAAACTGTTCTTTAGAAGACTACATATTAAAAAAAAAAAAAAAAAAAAAAAAAAAACACTAAATCAGAACTATAGTTGTCAGTCAAGCTGGGGATCTTGGGCTATTCCACTGCAGTTTTTCAGGGACCTCATCATTGTTCTTTTATTTTAAAGGTATGAGAAATTTTTAAAACCCAGAAGCACAAATGTATAAAGTGTTTTAATACTGTACACATCTATAATTTATACATCTATAACAATTTATTTATTTGTGCTACCAGGTAAGCTCATTTTGTGTAAATCTCAAAATACAATTTCTCCAATTTTGTGCTCGTGGGATTTGTCTCAACGATCAGAGAGGCTGTAAGTATTGATCCCTCATAACAATTCAGTACTGTGCACATCTGTTTATCTAAAAGTGTACGAGTACATTATCTGGCTTGTGTCTAATAGAATAAAATGCCAGACATAGTTCAAGCATAATTACTCAGCTGATGCCCTTCACACTGCATTTAGCTTTACAAGCTGGTTACATAGTAAATGTGAGCATGTAATATATCCAATTATAATAATACTGTGTTATGATCATTTTAATGATTATTAGAAAACTCAGTGGTTCTTGTCTGGTTTTTTTTAATAAAATAAACATGTTCAATCTGTATATTCTCAGTTAAAACTTACCAATTCTTAATGGGCAGAAATAAATATGAGAAATGTGAATTTGGCCCTGAACATTAAAAATCTTAATTGTGACTGTTTTAAAACTGGGAGGAAGAGGGATGTAACCAGGGATTGAACCCAGAGGTGCTTAACCACTGAGCCCCAGCCCTTTCTATTTTATTTTATTTTGAGACAGGGTCTGGCTGAGTTGCTTAGGGTGTCACTAAGTTGCTGAGGCTTGCTTTGAACTTGCAATCCTGCCTCAGCCTCCCAAGTCACTGGGATTACACATGTGCAATACTATGACTGGCCTGTTTTAAAACTCTTGAGTGAATCTAACAGATTGGCATTGAAGTATCTGATTTTTTTATTTTTTAAAGACATTTTTAATAAATCAATATCACAAGTATATCCTGCCAAATGAGTTTTTGAAGTGCCTAAGAAATAAGATATTAATAATAAAACCAGTAAATACAATCATTGGTATTTTAATAGCACAGCTATCATTTAAAAATTACTACTTATCAGACATTATATGAAGTGCTTTGCATGTGCCAGAAAAAAACTTGGGAAAAGAGGCAAAAAGATGGCATTCTTTCAATACCCTCAGGGAATATTTGGCAATGTCTGTTTCTACAACTAGTAGAGAAGGGCTGACTGGCACTGAGCAAGCAGAAACAGGAATACTACTGAACATTCTATAACCAAGAGGACAGCGCCTCACAACTAAGAATTACCTAGCCCAAAATAAATAGTTCTGAGGTTAATAAACACTTATTTAAGGAAATGTACTTCAGCTTTCTATTTACTATTAATAAAAAGTCCAGACTTGGTGAAGTTACATATACCAAACTTTAAAGATTTTTACCCAGTAGAGAAGAAAATAAATTTTTAGCAGATAAAAAGATAACTATGACCTTGCCAAACATTTACCAATTTCTTATCTAGTTCAGCAACTCTAGATTAACACAGGCTATAAATACTTAAGATTCACAAATGTACTCTGGGCTAACTGAAAAATCATACTGGTTCTCTCATTATAAGTGAATAGGATATAAACTGTGATATAAGTTCATTTTATATTTCCCTAAGTGTCATGATTTAGTTTTTATGAAAATCATACTTTTTAACACATGTATCTGGTTTATTTAATTCAAATATCTCAAGAGATATAAACTATTAAACTGCCCATTTGATAAATAAGGAACTCAAAAATTGCAGGTAGCAGAAAAGGGAATTCTGTCTTTTATAAAGCTCATTTTCAACTATTAATAAATGTAAGTAATGGTTAGATTTGGTAAATTAACTGTGAAATCCAAAGTCTTTACCATGCTTTCTATCTGCTAGAATAATTTAAGGATATAAGGCAAGCTTTAAAACACTGTGATCAGCTATTTATCTAAAGTGGTGTTTTAGAAATACTACATAATAAAATTAGGAAAAAAATTTCTAATTCCTATAGAGCACAGTACACAGGGTAAATCACAAATAGATATTATACCTAAAGATCAGAACTTAAAGAATATCCGAATTTAATTTTCACATTTAACAAAACAAGAACAAAATAATAGTAACATCAACTAAAATATGGCATTATTTGCCAGAATTCTTCCAAATGCTTTATGCATAGCAATTTATTTAATCATCTTAATGGTTTACACTTAACTTTAATTAATTTAAAATTATAGTATATAACTAGTTGATGTAGTGTTTGAGTTTTCATGGTGATAACTCAACCATGAAGCATTAACAGTAATTAATTTCGCAATTAAAAACCATGTTCACTCCCCACCCAGCGGCGGCCGCTCCGGGCCGGCTCTCGGTTATAACATGGCGGCGCTGAGTGGAGGCAGCGGACAGGAGCAGGGCCAGGCTCTGTTCAACCGGGACATGGAGTTGGAGGCTGGCGCTGTGGCCTCTTCGACTGTGGATGTGGCCATTCCCGAGGATCTTGATCACAAATATCTAAAAATGAGATCAGATGTTGAGAGTGACCAATCTTCTGGGAAGTCATCTGATGAAGTCCAGTCACCTACAGGTGTTTGTCTCAGAAATCATAGATGGATCTCAATAGAGAATTGGAGAGTTTTAGAAGTTGAGGAAGAGATGAAATTTTAAGAATAAATACTCAATTTATCACAGTTTTGCTCGCAGTCAGAAACTGGGCTTGGGAAATCAGAAACCTACATCAAATTAGAAAAACTTGGAAAGTTTCACTCTTAAAGGATTTAAAACATGCAAACATAGTAACCTTACAAGACATCATTTACACACATAAATCTTTGACTCTGGTCCTTGAGTATCTGACCTTTCTATACCAAATTCTACATGGGTTAACATTGCCACAGAAGAATGGTGTCCCATCGAGACTTGAAACCACAGAACCTTTTCATTAATAAAAAAGGGAAATCTGATCCTGGGCTGACATGTTGAAGATTTGGACCTACATTTTCTTCTATAAGAAGAAGGGTCTCTGGTCTGATTCTGAGGTCCTTGATCCATTTTGGGTTGAGTTTTGTGCACGGTGAGAGATATGGGTTTAGTTTCATTCTGCTGCATATGGATTTCCAGTTTTCCCAGCACCATTTGTTGAAGAGGCTATCTTTTCTCCATTGCATATTTTTGGCACCTCTGTCTAGTATGAGAAAATTGTATTTATTTGAGTTTGTGTCCATGTCCTCTATTCTGTACCATTGATCTACCTGTCTGTTTTGGTACCAATACCATGTCATTTTTGTTACTATTGCTTTGTAGTACAGATGAAGTTCTGGTATTGCAATTCCCCCTGCTTCACTCTTCCTGCTAAGGATTGCTTCAGCTATTCTGGGTTTCTTATTCTTCCAGATGAATTTCATGATTGCTTGCTCTATTTCTGTAAGGTACGTCATTGGGATTTTAATTGGAATTGCACTGAATCTATATAGCACTTTTGGTAGTATAGCCATAGACTTCCTTAACAGGACTCCCATAGCGCAAGAAATAAAAGCAAGAATCAATAACTGGGATAGATTCAAACTAAAAAGCTTTCTCTCAGCAAAGGAAACTATCAGCAATGTGAAGAGAGAGCCTACAGAGTGGGAGAATATCTTTGCCACTAATACTTCAGATAGAGCACTAATCTCCAGAATCTATAAAGAACTCAAAAAACTCTACACCAAGAATATAAATAATCCAATCAACAAATGGGCTAAGGTATCGCCACCTGCAGCAACAGTCGCGCAGATATTGTTACTGCCTGCAGCAACAATTGCGCGGGTATTTATCGAAGGTGGACTGGAAACTGAGCTACTTCTACTATCTTTCTCTTTAGTGGGCTGCTTTCTTATTTGTTTGCTAGTTTATAGAGGAAGAGAGGCTTTGAGAGAAGAGAGAGAGAAAGGCTTTGCATAAGAGAGAGTCTTTGCTTAAGAGAGAATCTTTGCTTATCCGAGGCTACACTTTCAGAGATGCTACTTCTTTTTAGAGTTCTGCTGCTTCTTCTTAAAGGTGCATCCTACATCCTGTGTCCTAAAGGTGCGTGCTAGAAGCGCTTGCTAAAGGCGTGTCTATGGTGCATCCCATTTACTGCGATCTGTGATCTGTGATCTGCCATCTGCCTTCTGTGATCTATCAGAGGTGCTGCTTATACGATGGTGCTTCCTATAGGTGTGTGTGTCTTATATACCTAAGGCAGCCAATCAGCTTAGGATTAAGTAGCACGGTTGGAGCATGTGCCACAGCACCAATTAAGAATGAGGAACATCTGTTGACCACTAGCGCAGAGGAGACATCAATCAATCAGGCAAAAGCAGATCACTCCATGTTAACACAAACTATGCGCCACCTCTTGGCTCAACGCTAGCCACCATCTTAGGGTTACCCAAACATGTCTTCTGCACTAAGAAAATGAACAGACACTTCACAGAAGATCTACAAGCAATCAACAGATATATGAAAAAATGTTCAACTTCTCTAGTAATAAGAGAAATGCAAATCAAAACTACCCTAAGATTCCATCTCACCCCAATTAGAATGGCGATTACCAAGAATACAAGCAACAATAGGTGTTGGAAAGGATGTGGGGAAAAAGGTACACTCATACATTGCTGGTGGGGCTGAAAATTAATGCAGCCACTCTGGGAAGCAGTGTGGAGATTCCTCAGAAAGCTTGGAATGGACCCACCATTTGACCCAGCTATCCCACTCCTTGGCCTATACCCAAAGGACTTAAAATCAGCATACTATAGAGATGCAGCCACATCAATGTCCATAGCTGCTTAATTCACAATAGCCAGATTGTGGAACCAACCTAGATGCCCTTCAATTGATGAATGGATAAAGAAACTATGGTATATATATATATATACACACACACACACACACACACACAATGGGATATTACTCAGCCATAAAGAATAATAAAATTATGGTATTTGCAGGCAAATGGATGAAATTGGAGAATATCATGCTAAGTGAGATAAGCCAATCTCAAAGAAAACAAAGGAAGAATGAACTCACTGATAAGTAGATGATGACACATAATGGGGGGAGGGGACAAGAATGGAGGAAGGAGGGAATATATAGAGGAAAAAGAGGTGTGGGAGGGGTGGGAGGAAGGGAAAAATAACAGACTGAATCAAAAACTATTACCCTTGGTAAATGTATGATTACACAAATGGTATGCCTTTACTCCAGGTACAGAGAAACAAGATGTATCCCATTTGTTTACAATAAAAATAAATTTAAATAAATTAAATAAAAAAGGGAAATTAAAGATAGCAGGTTTTGGTATGGAATGATTAAATACTTATAGATACTTCCAGGTAGTTAGTTATAGAGGAACAACCATTTTCACATTGTGTTATCACTTTTATGTGAATTTGGAAATTTTCTCTGAGCCCACTGAACAATATTTGACAGAATTTTGTGGGTGGTTTACATTGGTTGTTAGCAACAAATTCTTAAAGGCATGGTTTCCCAGGTGTGGCTCATGGTCCCCAGGTTTCTTATATCCTTTCAGGGGGTACCCAGAAGTAAAAATATATTATCAGAAGTGCACCACATGTTATTTGCTTTTTCCCTTTTTTAATATTTGCACTGTTTATCTGGAAGCAATAAGAATAAAACTGCTGTTTCCTCATATATATTCAGGCAGAGCCACCAAGGTATATCATGGTATTCTTCACCATTGAGAACAAAAGCATCAATTACACTTACAATATTTTGCCAAGCAGTAAAATGCAATAATTTTATTAAATTTCCTTCCTTGAGTAAATGACTAGCATTTTTGTGTTGTGTATATATGATGAAATGTGAATTATATAAAAAACACATGGACTGCACACAGAAATACTATAATTATCTCAAGGAAAAGTTTTTGGGTGATTATTTGGCTACAAGCTGAACTAGCCCTTTTTTTTTTTTTTTTTTTGACTTTTCAAGGAACATCATTTTTACTAGAAAAAATGACCAACAGACAAACTGTGGTTATTCAGACTTAGATATTTGGCAGATTTTTCTTGAAAATTAATGAAGTAAGCCTGTCAGTTCAAGGAAATCAACTGCAGATATTTTCTGCCATTAGTAAAGTTCAGATTTTCAAATACAAATTAGATTTTGAAAATATGAATCTGCTACTTTAAGCTTAATGTCTTCCCACTTAGAAACTTTTCTGATGAGATCAGTGGTGACATTAACAAATAGTTTTTTTTTATTTTGAAGAAATTTTATAAAAATTTTAATCTATAACTCAAGAAAAAATGTTTTTCCAGTTATCACCACCACATATTATAGAATTATGCTGGTAAAAGATTCATTTAAAGTACAAAATAGACCAGTGAATTTTAACACAATAGACAGTGAATTTAAAAACTAATTTTAATAGTTTATTGATATGGTTTCAGTTACCATATAATCTTGAAGAAATAACTTAATCTAATGTATCAAAGAACACTATCCACAATTAGAAAATACTATTGAAAAGTTCCTTCTCTTTTCCAACTTCGTATCTGTGAGATTTGGTTTTCTTCATATAGCTATATATACTATGATATATTGTGATATGGAGTAAAGCAACATATCACAACAGATAGAAAACAAAAGCAAATATAGAATACAGCTGTCTTCTTTCAAAATAGACTCCAAAGACATTTACTGAAATGTTAAAAAGACTATTCTTAACTGATTTCTTTTTGGAAAAAAATTTTTCATAAAAATGTTATTTGTGCTGAGAGGTGTTTTTAATGCATAACTAAATGTTTTAATTTTTTCTCATATTTTATGGCAAACATCAGCAGTTATCTATATTTTATAAGTAAAAATATTTGGGGTCCTTCCTTAATAATTTTAAGAACTTAAAATACGTCCCAAGACCCAAGAATTTAAAAACTACCTCTGAAAGAGGGTCCCTTTATATGCTTGCCACCATGAATGCATTTATTATGTGCTTAGTAATTTAATTGTTAGTTTTTTACTTACAGGCAATCTGATTTTAAGGGACTTGAAAGTATAACAATATTAGATGTTCTTTTTGTTTTGAGTAAATTGTTTCTACTAGAAGAAGAAAGAACTTTGTAGGGTAGCTTTGAAATTTTTGTTACTTTCATAAACTTTGATAGAATTTAGTTTTTAAAAACCCATGCAGTTTTTCAAAATTAAAATTAAAAATTTTTAATTATTCACAAATTATTACAATAGTTTTCACTTTTGGAAAATTTTACTAAATTTTATAAGTATGAGTTTTGCAGGTTATTACTCAGTAATGGATTAAAAATTTATTTTTTAAAAGGTGAATTTGTCTTTGGCAATTTGTATACTTCTACTCACTTAGTATTTTGCTATTTGTTTGAAGGGTAAATTCCTATTTCCATTTCCTTTCTTAAAAAGGAAATGACTGGGCCACCTATGTTTAAACAAAAAGTCACAAGTTATTTACATATGCCTGCATAGATTATACAGTCTCTTTTTGAACATAGTTTTTTATTTCCCTTTTAATTGTCCCCACCCCTCCTTCTCTCTTTGTCAAACTGCATTTATTGCTCTGACATAATCGCAAAATGATTGGCTGTGATAGAGAAACCATGCATGAGTATTTTAAATGCAAAAGGAAAGTCAATGACCATAAAAATCCACTTTTATCTGGGAATACTCTGAGTGCTTTAAATTTTGACTCTAACTTCTACAAAGCAAGCAAAGCAAATTTTATCTTCTCATAGGCTAGTAAGAAATTCTGATCACTGCTAGGTGCATTGATGCATGCCTCCAATTCCAGTGGTTTGGGAGGCTGAGACAGGATGATTGAAAGTTCAAGACCAGCCACAGCAAGTTTGCAAAGCCCTTAAACAATTTAGCAAGATTCTGACTCAAAATAATAGCTCAGTTGTAAAGTGGCCCTGGGTTAAATCTCCAGTACCAAAAAAAGAGAAGAAAAGGAAGAAACAAAAAAGAGAGAAAAGAAATTCTGATTATCCCATGAGATAATACAATCAGCTTTGTTGCTTTCGTTATTTATATATTTTATTGCATGGTAAATCCCCTTGGGGTTTCAAGTAAATGAAGGCCGATTAAATTTGAGTATTTATACTCTAAGTTGTTCTTGATCCTTATGAAAATTCTACTGTTTTTCATGACCAATGAAAATCAGAGGTTTAGGAATTACAATATAGTAATTTTTATTCATGATAAAAAAAAGTGGCTTGTGTATAATCATGTGACATTTAGTTAGCTGAGTTTGAGAGATTGTTTATTTCATTTCATACCAATACCAAAATTCTGACTGTAGACCAGGAACCTATTTGGACTAGGATGCTAGTTCATGATCTTCTCAGGAGCAGGAGAATAAAGTATTGGGGGAACTACAAATGGCAACTTGCAAAGCAGATTTATAGCTCTCTCCGTTACCTTCTTATAACTCAGTCTAAGCACCTGAAAGATAAATCAGAAAGCTGCCCTCCATCTTAAATACCAAAAATTAGAGAAAATAATTTTTTGTCCTTATTTCTCAAGGTTGGGAAATTAATAGTAAAATTGATAATAAATAAATTGGTGTCAGTTTTGTTCCAGTTGTACTGTTAACCATGATTTAATCTTCTGGTATTGCTTATGCAATTTTTATCCAATGTAATAAAGTACTGATTTAACCTTTTTAATATTTTTCATATTTTAATCAGATACATAGTTATGTGTAATCTAAAATAATATGATAGTAATCTCAGTCTAAAATAAATTCTCTTTTTTGAAATAAAAAATTTAAAAAAAAAATGTTCAACAAAAACTCCTAATAATTCTCATTGTGAAGATACTGCATTTAGATCATGATGTTGTTAAAAGGGTCATAAGGAATTCAAGTGGTTTGCAGAGTTAAAGAAATACTGTTTTTCTTAAATCATATAAAGAAACAATGTTGGGGTTTTGCTTATTTTGCTTTCTTTTTTAAAGAGCAGTTACTTTAATTTAGCAGTTAATTTAGCAATAACATTACATACCTATTAATTTAATATCAATTCTTTCATCAAAGTAGTCCAAGATAATGTGAATGCCTCTGCTGTAAGTAGCTTAAATTTTCTTTAGCAAAGGCAACATAAAATGTTAAATACATTTATCTGTGATTAAGAATATTAAAACACTGTGGTTAGGGTTATGGTTCAGTGGTGGAGTGCTCACGTATGGGGCCCTGGGTTTGATTCTCGGCACCACATAAAGATAAAGTGAAATAAGCCAATCCCAAAAAACCAAAGGCTGAATGTTTTCCCTGATAAGTGGAGAATGATATATAATGGGGGTGGAGGGTGGGAAGTGAGAGAAGAATGGAGGAACTTTGGATTATGTAGAAGGAAATGGGGGCGGGGTATGAAAAATGGTGGAATGAGACAGACATCATTACCCTGTATACACGTATGATTACACGAATGGTATGAATCTACATCATGTACAACCATGGAAACAAAATGATGTACCCCATTTGTGTACAATAAATTAAAAAAAGGACAATAAAGTTACTATTTTATAATTTTAAAATAAATAAATAAAATAAAGGTACTATGTCCACCAACAACTAAAAAATATATTTTAAAAAAAGAATATTAAAAACACTGAGACTGAACTAGAGGACTGAACCTTCCCCAGAAGAGCACTCTTCTGCTCTTCGTGTTTCTTTTTCCTGTCTTTACACATGTTGTTTTGGGGGAGGGGGTGGCAGTTTCCCCCTCCTACTGCTAAAGCTGCCTAGCAGCAATGGGAGTGGGTACCAGACCTGGCTGCTGGGCTGACAAAGTGGAGGTGGGGCAGGTAAAGGGAATTGGGGCCTTGCCACTTGCAATGCCAAGCAACAGCTCCAGCCATTCAAGAAAACCATCAAAGGTAGGAAGGGGTGCCAGTAACTCCCTGCTGCTTGCGGCTTCTGTAATTGGCAACTGTCATCCCCAATGTCACTTCTGTATCTGCCACAGAGCACCAATTCAACTGCCACCGGTGTTATCAACATGATAGCTGCTTCTGTTCCAAAAACACCAATCCAACCATCAGGAGCTTCTGTAGCTGCCAGGGTTAATTACCACAGTTGGCACTGTTGCCCAGGAAACCATCCAACTGACCACAACTGCTCTAGCACTTGCAACTCTTAAGGCCCAACAATCCTGCAGCAGCTACTCCAGATGCCTCCATTTTGATCTGCTGGATAAGCATCTCCCCAACTCATGAGAACCAAGGGCAGGTGGAAGCAGAACACATACTCAGACTAGCAAGACCATGAAATGACCTGCCCTTTCCTCTGTGTAAGAAGCACTTCCGGGCTGGGAATATAGCTCATGGATCCTCAGCAACCCCTAGGGAAGGGAGGGACAGAAGGAGGAAGGGAGGAAGGGAGGGAAAGAAAATGAATGAATCATGTTGAAAGAAAAGAAAAGAGAAAAGAAAAGAAAAAAAAGAAAAGAAAGAAAAGAAAAAAAGAGAAGAGAAGAGAAGAGAAGAGAAGAGAAGAGAAGAGAAAAGAAAAGAAAAGAAAAGAAAAGAAAAGAAAAGAAAAGAAAAGAAAAGAAAAGAAAAGAAAAGAAAAGAAAAGAAAAGAAAGCACTCCTATCCTGGAGAGCCAATATGAAAATTCTGTCCTTGTGTTGCCTCCTCTGTGCTGTCGAATAAGCCCCAATAAAGCTTTGTTCAGATGGTTTTATCTTGTTTATTCCTGGTTTCTATCTGAAATTGAACAGGGTGAACTATAAACTAAGAGGGCTAAGAGCTGGTAATATTAAGGGTGGCAATCCAGAGAACTTTAAGCAGGCAAAGTTGATAACACTGGGAATTGCTAGCTCCAGCTGTTAGGAGAAGCTAGACTTGCTGACAGTAGCTGAGAACTGCTGTGAACTGATAGCTCCAGCTACTGTGTGCTACTAGGAGAGCTGTGAATACTGGAGCTTAAGAGCTGCAAACCCTAAGGGAGCTGTACTTTGCCTTTTGGTCATTTCTATCCAAATTGAGCAAAAGAAACGTTAGTCAATTAGTAACACTACCCTGTCAAATAAAATACTGAATAATGAAAATTAAAACTAACTTCAAAATCAAATGCAAAATTCACTCTAGATCAAACTGCATTCCTTGACTAATTTCAAGTAAACACAGAATTACACATCTTCACAGTTGAAGACAGTCAACTAAATGAACACATTAAACTACGATCGCATATATGTCCAAATAATGGAGCAAATTAATATGTCATAAATTATACCATAAAACCAATAGGTACAAGGCCAATATGGAGAACACGATAGTGGGATTATAAGAGGACTAACAAATTAATGTAAAAATTTGCTTTGGATATATTGCTATTATTTATGCAGTTTTAAAAGGAAATCTAGCACCATATCACCACCCCAAATCAAGTACAAATATAAAGCTATTTGACTTGCCAGTCTAAGTGGCAGTTTGTTTTTCCAAAGTAATAGATGATAAAAGCATGTAAGAAAAGTCATGCTAATGATATTGCTTACAGTAACAAAAAGAAAAACTATTATTTCAGGAAAAGGTGGAATTGGAGTTTGTATTACTTAGATTTAATAGCTACACAGTAAAATATTTTAAACTATTTTTAATTAAATTCACAAAGGAAACAATTTTTATTACAAGTCATACACTCTAACCTCTAAATATCTAAATATTTACTGTTCATCAGAATCTAGTGAACTTGCCTGGGATGCAAACTGCAGTCACTTAATGAATATTCGTTCAAGAAATGACAGCAAATCTTCTTCTACGGCTCTCATTCTAGGCTACATATATCTTTATGTAAAGAACTGTTGATTTTAAAATCACTACCTAAGAAGGGAAAAAACTCCATGAAAACTTGTGCCAAATGAAATGTCAATTTGAGAAATATCAAGAATAACAAATGGACACAGAGAAAGAACATGACAAAATCTAACACCTATTCATGATTAAAAAAAAAATAACTTGGATAATAAAATTTCCTCAACAATCTTGGAAAATAGGAAAATTTCTTAACCTGATAAAGGATATTTCAAAACACAAAAGAAGCCTGTATTTTACACCATACTTTATGGTGAAAAATTGAATGTTTTCTCTTTAAAGATCAGACACAAGAAGATGTATATGTTGCTCCTGTTCAGAAATGTACTGGAGGATCCAGCCAGTGTAAACAGGCAAGAAAATAAGAGGCATACAGGTGAAAAGGAAGGAGTGAAACTGTCTTTGTTATGAAATTAAGAAGAATCTAAATTTTAAAAATATGAAAATTTCTGCTTCAAGTCACAAAGAAGTTAACTGATATAGAACTTTACCTTTTGCCTTTAAAATGAGAAACTAGAAAAAAATGAATACCTGCAACAGCAGTATTTACAACATACTGATTTGCCCCATTATTTGAACATACTGGATAACAAGCAATACAGGATTGTGATATCTGAGAGATAGAAAACAAATGAGGTGAGCTCTACTGCTCTATCTTCCTGGCTTTCTGCCTGCAGGTGATTTTTAGAACTCAGTACACCCAAGCAAAGGTAGCAATCTCAATGTCTGGAGAGATCAAAACTGGGGTTCATGGAGATTGAAGCACTATAATTTGCATGACAGAACACCAGAAAAAGGAAAAAGCTAAGCAGAAAAAGAGTTCCACAAATCAATAAGATGACCCCTTGAGATTTTAATCTGAATACTTATCTACACATGAGAGGAATGAAACTCGGTTGAGATGAAGCAACAGCGACCATTACAGTGTTGTAAGATGATCCTCAAGTTCCAGAGCTCACAAAACACTGAGAGACATTAAAATTCTACAGAGTAGAGACCCAATGAATACTTGGAGCAATGAGCAGAGACTTCTAGACAATCAAGCATAGGATGAAAGTTAGTCTCTTTAAAAAGATGACTAATAGAGATTGAATTTTTTAAAAACCTAAGAAGTCTTGATCAACTTTATCTGCAAAAGATGTAACTGCCTGTAAAAACAACTATCAATACTTTTTAGATCCTTACACGTTTTCATTCTGAGTTTTAAGTTATCCACAATCTGAAAATATTAAATGGAAATTTCCAGAAATAAACAATTTACAAGTTTTAAATTATGCACTGTTCTGAGTAATTATCCAATTAACTGTGAGTAGTAGCACAAAGTAATTCTTACTTTGTTTAACAATGGCCCCAGTACACAAGAATAACGAGGATGACGATTTTATTACAGTATACTGTTATAATTGTTCTATTTTGTTATTGTTGTTAATGTCTTACTGTGCCTGATTTCTAAATTAAACTTTATCACAGGTATGTACATATAAAGAAAATGTATAGAGTTTGGTTCTATATGTAGTTTCAATCATTGACTGGAGGTGTTGGAACATACACAACACAGGTAAGGGGTGCTTACTGTACTCAGGAACAACCATCAACATTCTAATGTGTGGTACCCAGTGAAAAATTATGAGACATAAAGAAGCATAAAACTGCTGGGTACAGTGGCATACACCTGAAATCCCAGCAACTCAAGAGGCTGAAGCAGGAGGATCACAAGTTCCAGGTCAGCCTAAGCAACTTGGCAAGATCCTCAGCAACTTAGCAAAGTTCAGTCTCAAACATTAAAAACAAGACTGGGGTTATAGCTCAATGATAAAGTGCCCCTAGGTTCAGTCCTTGGTCCAAAAGCACAAACAAATAAAAATGAAGCAAAACTATGACCTATTACCAGGAAGACAATCAATCAATAGAAACAGTTCAAGAAATGTTAGATGATAAAGTTAGCAAACAAAAACTTTCAAATACTTTTATGAAGTTATAAATATGCTCAAGAATTTAAAAGAAAATATGAACATAATGACACAAATGGAAGCAAGAAAAATATACCAAAATGGAACTTCTAGTGATGAAAAGTGCAAGAGCTGAAATTTAAAAAAAAAACACTGAATGAAATTAATATACTAGACAACAAAGAAAATTAATGAACTGGAAGTAACATTAATAGAAATTACCCACACAAAAAGGACAGAAAGAAAAGAAGGAAACAGTCATATTGACTAACCTGTAGGAGAATTTGATTGAAATTCCAAGATAGGAATAAGACAGAAGCAGAAAAAGTTTTGAAAACACAGCTAGAAATAAACCAAATTTGAGGAAAAGCTATAAACTCATGATTCCAAAATTTCACAAACCCCAAGCCATAGTAAACACACAAAGACACACTCATACTTAACATACACCCATGTAAACACTTAGTCCAAGACACAAAATAATCCAATTATAAAAAAAACACTGTTGAAGTCATTAAAATAATCAGAAAAGGACGCATTAAAACAAAGACGTGAACAGCAGACATCTCATCAGAAACACTGCAAACAAGGTTTTTAAAGGTGTCTTAAAAGGGAAAAAAAAGAAAAAAATCAACCCAGAGTTTTTCATTCATCAAAAATATCATTCAAAAATAAATGCAAAATACTTTTCAGGGAAACAAAAGCTGAGGGAATGCATCCACAAAATAAAAAGCATTTCAAGAAATGTTTTAAAAGTTCTTCATGCTAAAAAAGAAAATACCAAGGGCTGGAGAGAGAGCTCAGTCGGTGGAGTGCTTGCCTGGGGTTCGATCCCCAGCACCACAAAAAAAAAAAAAAAAGAAAAAGAAAATACCAGATAATCTACAGGATAAAATAAAGGCCACAAAACAAAGGTAAGAATATAAAATAGAAGTGTCATTGATACTGACAGTAACACCATCAAAAATATAACCTCATGAATGAAAAAACTGGCAAGTTTGATTTCATTAATATTAAAAACCTCTGCTCTACAAAAGATACTATTCAGAGATTGAAAAGATAAATAACAGACTGGGAGAAAATATTTGAAAACATCAGATAAAGGACCAGTAACGGAAATATGCAAAAAAACTCTTAAAATTCAATAATATGAAAAAAAAAAAGACTTTTAAAAAAGGCAAAAAACCTCAATGGGAACTTGACCAAAAAACATATATGGATGGCAAAAAAGTAAATGAGAATGTGTTTAACATCATATGTCATTAGAGAATTTTTAAATTAAACAAAACACTGCTACACATCTATTAGAATGACTAAAATCTAAAATGCTGGTAGGAATGGGAAGCAACAGACTTATCACTCACTGCTAGTAAGAATGCAGTCACAGCTGTTTTACAAAATGAAATATATTGTTATCATATGATCCAGTAATCACATACTTCTTGGTATATGCCAAACAATTTTAAATTATGAGGTGAAGTGTTGATACCAAATACCAAATGGGACCAAATGATCTGTTTCCAAGATGGGTCACTCAAATGGCCAATGAGTTGATGCTGGCTGTTGACAGGAGGTCACATTTTCTTACCTCGTGGACTTCTTCACAGGATGGATTAAGTATTCTCATAACATGGCAACTGCCTTCTCCCAGAGCAGATGATCCGAAAAAGGAGGAAATCTGTTTTTTAAATGACTTGTCCTTTGAAGTCACATACCATCATTTTTTTTTATAGTTGTAAATGGACAGCATGCTTCTATTTCTTTATTTTTATGCAGTGCTAAAGATCAAACCCAGTACCTCGCACATGCTAGGCAAGTGCTCTGCCACTGAGTTACAGCCCCATCCCCACATACCATCATTTCTATAATATCCTGCTGGTTACATGGGTGAGTCCTACTCACCAGGGGGAGGGACTATCTAACACTTTCATTATACAGCTTTTCATCTCTGTGACCAAAACACCTGACATAACAACTTAAAGAAGGAAATACGTTAAAACTCATGGTTTCAGAGGTTTTTGTCTATGGTTGGCTGGCTCCACTGCTTAGACCTGAGTTGAGGCAGAACATCAAGGCAAAAGAGTGTGGTAGAGAAAGCTGTTCATGGCAGCTGGGAAGCAGAGAAAGGGTCTGAGGACAATATACTGTCCCTAAGTGCATGTCCCTAAGGGCATGACCCACCACTTCCTTCAACTAGGTTCCAGGACACCAAGCCCACCATAATCCATTCAGTTAGGAATCATTCAATGGATTCAACTCATTAATGAGGTCAGAGCCCTCATGATCTAATCTCTTCCCTCAAAGCCCCACCTCTGAACTGTATTGCACTGAGGATCAAGTATCCAACACCTGTGACTTTGGAGTCCTGTTGCTATAATTGACAGAATTTCATTCTTCTCTATGGCCAAATAATACTCCAGTGTGTATATATAACACATTTTCTTTACCTATTCATTTGTTAATGGATACCTAGAATGATTCCATATCTGGGCTACTATAACATAGGGCTGCAATAAAAACAAGTGCAGATGTCTCTTTGACATTCTGATTTCAAATCCTCTTCTATATGCCTAGGAGTAGAATTGTTGGATTATGTTAGTTTTAGTTTCTGACAAAGCTCCACAATGTTTCCATAATGGCTGTACCAATTTGCATTCTCACCAATAGTATACAAGAGTTCCACTTTCTCTACATCCTCCCCAGAATTTATTTCTTGTCTTTAAGATAAAAGCCATCCTGACTAGGTTGAGAAGATACCTCATTGTGATTTTGATTCACATTTCCTTGATGATTAGTGGTGTTGAACATTTTTCCATGTATTTTTTGGCTGTTTATTTGCCCAGTTTTTAATCAGATTATTTGGGATTCTTGCTGTTGTTTTGAGTTCCTTATATACTCTGGAAATTAACCCCTTGTCAGATGAATAATTTACAAATATTTTCTTCCATTCTTTAGGTTCTCTCTTCACTGCAATAATTTTCTTCTTTGCTTTACAGAAACTTTTTAGTTTGAAGCATTCTGTTTTTCAATTTTTACTTTTTTTGCCTTGCTTTTTGGAGTCATATCCAAAATATATTTGCCCAGATGAATGTATTTCCTCTATATTTTCTTCTAGTAGTTTCAGCAAGAGAATAGTTAAGCATCACATACGGGAACCCTCCACAAAATTATTTGCAGATTTCTCATCAGGAATTCTGGGTGCCAGAAGGCAATCAATCAAGAATTCTTTATTTGGCAAGCTTCCTCTCAAAAGTGAGGGATAAATTAAGACATTCCCAGATAAAATGAGTAAATTACCACTAGAGCTATCCTATCAGAAATGCTCAAGGAAATCCTGTAGAATGAGATGAATGGATACTAGACAGTAACTCAAAGTTATAGAAAGAAATAAAAATCTCAATAACTTCACTTTGTATTTACTACATGTTTTAAGAGATAATATCATTTCTAAATATGGTATGAAAGCTAGCACTTGAGGATCCCTTATTCAAACCATGTGAGATCAGAAGTATTTCAAATTTTGATTTTTTTCAGATTTTAAAATATTTCATATATATAATGAGGTATTTTGGGGACTGAATCCAAGTCTAAAGAAAATTTATTTATGTTTCACATACACTTTATAACCTAAAGGTAATTTTATGCAATTTTTTTTAGTGTACCTGCATTTTGATTATAACCTATCACAAAAGGTCAGGTATGGTATTCTCCACTTGTGATTTCATCAGTGCTCAAAAAGTTTCAGATTACAGAGTATTTCAGATTTTCAGATAAAGGATGCTCAACCTGTATTAGATTTTTTACTTTGGTTTTAACTTCACATTTTGTTTCCTACATAATTTAAGAGATCAACACATTTCAATGAAATATTAGTTTGCATTTTAGAATACACTAAGCAAAAAAATGTAATTTTATGACATCAACAACAAAAAAGGACGAGGAAAAAGCTTTAAAAAAAAAGCAGAGTTTTTGTATATTATTCAAGTTCAAAATAGAATATTAAAAGTTTAGGATGTTAAATGTAATCCTCATGCTAACAACAAAGAAAATAGTTATAGAATACACAAAAAAGAAACTGAGAAAGGAATATAAAGGTTTCCTTACACAAAAACTGACTAAACACAAAAGAAGACAGTAATGCAAGAAATGAGGGGGAAATAACTGTAAAATATACAGGAAACACACTGCAAAGTGACAGAAGGTCCTTCTTATTAGTAATTACTTTAAATATAAACGGTTGAAATCACCAGGCAAAAAATAGACATTGGCAGAATGGATAAAAAGAAACAATCAACTGTATTTGTCTACAAACAGGCTCACTTTAAACCAAAAGGCACAAACAGACTGGTAATAGAAGAATGGGAAAAGATTCCATATAAACAGTACCAAAAAGAGAACAGTTATAGTTGTACTCTTTATTCTACAGCACCATTAGCTGTACGACAACATGGTTGATGGTCCTACTTGGGGAGACAGGAAGCCAGGCTTCTCTCTCTCCCTCTCTCTCTCTCTTTCTCTCCCCTGCCCCTCACAACTTCCTTTCATGAGCATTCACTCTGTAAGAGCAGCATCAATCCCTTCTGAGGGTGGCATTCCGATGATCTAACCACTTCCCACTGGACCTTCTCTCTCAAAGGTTTCACCACTTCTCAACAATGCCACATACCTCAGTCCCAAGCTTCTAATACATCAATCTTTGAAGGACACATTCAAAAACCATTCCAAATCATAGCAGGCCATATACTGAGTCTTAAGAGATTTTTTTTTTTTTAAAGAACAGATACATGAATTATCATCTTCAACCTGAAGACAGAAATCAATTAATGAAGGAAAACTGGGGAACTCACCAATTTGTAGAATTAACACATTCTTAAACAACCAATACATCAGAGAAGAAAGCACAAGGGAAGTTACAAAATACTTAAGATGAGAGAAAACACAGAAAACATTATAAAATTTATAGTACACAGATGGTCCCTGGCTTACAACTATTCAACTTAAAAATATTTTGACTTAACAATGGTGCAAAAGTGATACCCATTCAGTAGAAACCATACTTCAAATTTTGACCTTTTCATGGACTAACAATACACAGTACATTCTCTATTGATAACAAGTGATGGCAGTTCCCAGTCAGTCATGCAACCATGAAGGTACAGAAAAAACCAATACTCTACATCATAATATGTAGGTAAGCTATGATGTTTGGTTTAGGTATAGTAAATACATTTTCAACTTACAATATTTTCAGTTTATGACAGGTTTATCACAATGATAATAAGGAGTACCTATATAACGAAACAGTGCTAAGGGGAAAATGTATAGCTCTAAATGTTTACAATTAAAGCAAGAAAGATCTCAAATCAAGAACCTAACTTTGAAATCTAAGGAATAAAAACAAACTAAACATAAGGCTAGTAAGAGGAAAGAAATAATAAAGATTAGAGAAAGGTGAACAAAACAGAAGAAAGGAAAAAAGATAAAAATCAATGAAAATAAAAACTGCTTCTTTGAAAAGATAAAATGATAAACCTACAATTTGAAAAAAGAAAAAATTCAACTTACTACAATCAGAAATAGTACAATGAGCAAATGTATACCAACAAACTGGATAATCTAAATGAAATGGAAAATTCCTAGAAATATAAAACCTATCAAAGAAAGACAAAATACAAACAAACTTATTACTATAAGAAGACTGAATCAGTAATCAAAAATCTTCCAACAAAGGTAAGTCCCAGACCTAATTGGGCTTCTCTTATTAATTCTACCAAGCATTTTTTAAAAAGAACTAAAATAACAGGCATAGTGAATGAGGCATGCCTGTAATCCCAACAACTCAGGAGGCTGAGGTCATATTTGAGGTCAGCCTCAGAAACTTAGTGAGACCCTATCTCAAGATAAGAAATAAAAAGAAATGGGAATGTGGTTAAGTGCACCTGGGTTCAATCCCCCATGCCACTTCCTGCCCCATACAAAAAAAGAACTAAAATGAATCCCTCTCAAACATTTCCAAAAAATTAAAGACAGAATACTTTGAAACTCATTTTATGTGGCCAGCATTACCCTGATAAAAAGCCAAAGACATTACATGGACATTGATGCCAAAGCCCTTAACAAAAACACCATTCCCTTAGTAGTCTTGAATAGAGATCTTTACACTGTTCATAGCAATATTATTCACAATAGATAAAATATGGAAGCCACCCAAGTATGTGTGTGTGTGTATTTGAGTGTCCATATTATTCAGTTTTAAAAACATAGGAAATTCTGACTTACGTGATAGTAAGAATGAACCTTGAGAACATAATGTTAAGTGTAGTACACTAACCACCAAAAATAAATAAATAAAAAAATACTGTATGAGTCCATTTAGATAGGGTACTTAGAGAAGTGAAACAGACACACACAAAATACAATAGTGGTTACCAAGAATGAGGATTCTTCCTTAAAGGATACAGAGTTTCAGTTTTTCAAGATGAACAGTTTGTAGATAGATGGTGGTAATGGTTGTACTTCATTATGAATGCATTTAATAGTACCAAGTTGCACACTTGAAAATGGTTAAGAAAGCTAATCATATGAGATATATGTTTTAACACAATAAAAACTGGATAAAATAACTGAAAAAAGGATGGTGAACTTAATTATTTTAAATGAAAAAAAATCTGCAAAATCTAATATTAAGAGTTCTTAATATCTGCCACCAAAAGGATAAGATGAATTTCTTCAAAATTAAAAACTTTTGCTTCACGAAAGAAAATAATAGCAAAAAGAAAAGACTATCCAATCAAAATAAGGGCAAAAGACAAGAGACATTTCAGGAAAAAGGTTACATGGATGGAAGATAAGCACATGAAAATATGTCCAACATTTAAAGTCATTAAGGAAAAATGAATTAAAACCACAGTGAACCATAAAAAAGTTAAATTTGAAAAATAAAAAACTGACAAGGATACAGAGAAACTAGAGAAATAATCATCAATAAAAGTTTTAGTTTTTCTATTAAGGTGAATGGTGGTATATCTATACTGCAGAATAATACTCAAACTATTGATATCTACAAAAGTTTTCTGAATGAATATCCAGAAAATTATGATGAGGTAAAAAGTAAACCTCATTTATATAAAATTCTTCAAATGACAAAATAATAGAAATAGAGAAGAGATTAGTGGTTGTTTGGCTATGAAGAGCCAAAAATGGAGAGTTACTTGTCTGCACACATTCAATCACCCTCATGGGACATTTACTGAGGAAACTACAGTAGAGGAGGTAGAAAATGGGCTGGAAAAGCTATAAAACATTTCATAGTTTGTTATGGATCCTAAAGCACTGCTGGTAAAAAAGACCAATGAAAGACCCAGGACTGATCTCATCTCATCCTTATAATATCTGAAAGCAAGTGAGATCAACATAACTAAAGCAGCAACCTAGCCCCAAACTCTATGTGCTTCACTCCAGCTTCTTGAAAGTGAAAGAACATCTGTTAGGTCTCAATGGGTCTTAGGCACAACAAAATAAATATGGGAAGAAACAGGAAAACATGAATAAGAGAAATACAAAATCAAAGGAAAGGATGTAGGGAAAAAAAGTACACTCATACATTGCTGGTAGGAATGCAAATTGGGGCAATCATTTTGCAAAGTGGTATGGAGATTCCTCAGAAAACCTGGAATGGAACCACCATTTGACCCAGCTATCCCACTTCTCAGTTTATACCAAAGGACTTAAAATCAGCATATCAATTCACAATAGCTAAACTATGGAACCAACCTAGATGCCCCTCAAAAGATGAATGGATAAAAAAATGTGGCATATATACACAATGGAATATTACTCACCTTAAAGAAGAATGAAATTATGATATTTGTCAGTAAATGGACAGAGCTGGAGAATATCATGTTAAAGAAAATAAGCCAATCTCCCAAACCAAAAGCTGAGTGTTTTCTCTGGTATGAGATGTTAATTCACAATTAGGGAAGAACAGAATTACTTTAGATTAGGTAAGGTAAAGGGAATTGAAGGGAGGGGGTATGGAGACAGGAAGGATAGTAGATTGAATCAGACATTTATTATCCCTGTACATATATAACTATATGACCAGTGGGACTCTACATCGTGTATAACAAGAATGAGAAATATTTCATTACATATGATGTATCAAAGTTCATTCTACTGCCATGTATAACTTATAAAAACAAATTTTAAAATTTTTTTTAAAAAAGATAATGATCCACGGTAGAACTAGATGACACAAATGTTGGAACCAGCAGAAAAGAACCTAAAAATGGCACTTTTAAATACATAAAATAATAAAGGAAAAGATGTATAAATGGATGCAATAATGAACTGAAAAAGGAAGTGGAATCTCTAAAAGGACAAACAGGCATTCTAAAAAGTGACAAGTACAATAAATGAAATTAGAATTTGTGACATTGAACAATGAAGTAATTTTATTCTTTTTTGGAAATAATCTCAGATGCTACAGAATTGTATTCAATAAGTAAGATATATTAAATTCAATAAGTAAAATATATTAAAAACAAATAATTCCATCCTTCTGCCAAGTCCCCTACACTTATGCAATTCCTTGGCCATAGCAAAGACCACTAATCTTTCGACGTGATACAATTTCTTAGTAAGGACCCCTACATACCAACAGAGTTGACACCAAAAATAAAACTTGTTAATTTAGTAAAAACCTATGTTGCCTTAATAACAGAGTTGGTGAAGAAATGTAAAATTATAACCCTCTAATAAAGCAGAGGATTAGGCAAACAAAGTAGGTAAAAATGTGTCTTTCATTTCTCCCTCCCAATATGTCCTATTAAATAAAAACTTTCTAAGGACTCAACAAAATGAATTAAAAACTCCAGCTCTTAGTTATATACTAAAAAAAAATTTGGGGCAAAAACTCAAAAAAAGTTGTACAAGGATGTTCAAAGCTTTATTCATGACAGTCCCAAAGTGGAAACCCAAATTTCCTCAAAAGCAGAGTAAACTAGATGTAGTATATTCGTACAACAGAATTTGCACAGAAACATAAAAGAAAAAACCTACTGGCCTGGGCAGTTCTATAGATGCTAAAAGAAGTCATAGGTAATCACATATACTGTATGATCCCAGTAACATGAGGTTTAAAACTAAACTACAGTGATATAAGTTAGGAAGACTATTATTTTGGGGGAGTGAATACTGCCTTGGAAAGGACAAAAAGGAGCCTTCTGGGGTAATGAAAATGTTTTACATCTTTATGTGGGTGGTGATTACACAGTTATAAAAAGGCACTGAGCTGCATATATATACATTTGTGCTTTTTATACAAAGCAAAAACCAGCAATAAAGATGATGATGGTGATGGTGATGATGCAAACTGTGAGGCAGGATACCTGCTAATGGCCTATCAACAGGAAACCAGAATCGCTATAAGATGTTAACACACTGCTGAACAAAAATGGTGCCATTAAGAAAGCCTATCTTAAGGTGAGGATGGAGCTCAGTGGCAGTACATTGTTTAACATATAGAGGGCCCTGGGTTTAATCCCAGCACAACACAGTTTAAAAATAAATAAATAAAAGTCTGTTTTCCTTACTTCCATGCTACCTTTATTTTAAACTATTTCTGGCATTTTGTCAGTAAGTCCTTTAGAAATACTTAAAATTATCTTTTTAGATATCTATCTTCTACACTAGACCAGAATTTCATATGGGGCAAGGGTCATCAAACATTTTCTGTAGAAAAACAGACAATAAATATTTTGAGGTTTACAGGTCACGAAGTCTCTGTTGCAATTACTTATCTCTGCCAAGTAGCACAATAAAGAGCCAGATGCAGTAAATAAATGAATAAGCATGGCCTGATTTGGCTGGCTGATCAAGTTTGCCAACCCCTGATCCAGAGTTAAGAACTACACCTGTTTTTGTTTTCTATGTTTATCCCTAATATAGTATAGGACAGACTTCATTTACATCAGGCACTCAGTAATAAAAAACTAGAAGGAATCTTAAAAATCATCTTTTAATCCATTCATTTTGTAGTGAAAAGCAAGAAATTAGGTCAAAACTTGCTCAACACCACCATTTTGAAAGCAATGCCTCCTTTTAAATGTTTAGGCAAATACTTTTACAACCATATTTAAAACTAAAATAGCAAATTTATAAAATCTGACACATAAGTTTCAAACTTTCAAACACTAAATAGCATAAGATAAACTAAAACAGTAATTTTAGAAAAATTATCTTTACCTATAGTTTGTTTATGAATCATCAATACAAACTCTGAGCCACACAAACATAAGGAATCAATTAGCAATTAATTAAAACTCATTGCATAAAATGAGAAGGTAAACTAAAGCTTGTTTCAGAACCCAAGTTCTTCTAAATGCCAAAATGACAGCAAAGACATTTCACAGGAGTTAGCACTACTTAATTATAATTAAAAACTAAGTTAGGGGCTAATGTTTTATAGTTGTACTCCAACCTAGTAGTATAATGTATACTTTAAAAAGTATTCATCGTATTATAAGTTAGTGAACATTTTTACATGGCAGTAAAACAATCAGTCAACAGTAGAGGGCAACATTTCTATTCATTTCAACTTTTAAAAAATTCAAAAAACTGAAAACTCTGTACTGACTTTCAAAAGATTTCACACCCCTTTCAAAGTTGCTACCTAAGATACAATTTTATTATAACCTACTGCAAGTAAAAGTGTCCTGATATAAATATTTTACCCAAAAAAGACAAATTTGGTATTCCTAATTCCTGAGGAAATAAACAAAAATAATCAAAAACTTCTCTGATGATTTAATGCACAATATTTATTCGTTATCTGGTTAAAACAAATATTTGTCCAATACCCACTGGAATCATGAATGCCTACTCTCACACAAGGGCAATTCTTTTTCTATATCCTCATCAGATAATTACACATCCATCACCAAAAGAAGTTTCACAGTTGTTATATTCATCAACTTCTGACAACCAGAGATTCAGAAGAAAATGTCTCAGAATACCAGGCATTAGCACAGCTCTAACATCCAAAATAAAAGCAGCAAAAGAAGAGGTTAATAAAGAATAAACAGGCATGGATGGAAGCATCTTTTGTTCTCATTCTCTTTTATATTTGTTATTCCAACTTTCACCCTGTCTTGATGATAAAGATATAAACCATCTACCACCCCATAAAGAAAAAGAAGTAGAATATTAGTCGCAAATGGAAAGGAACAAGAATTATAAAAGAGAAAGAACATTTCAGAAAAGAATTCTGTTCAGCCAGGAGGCTACACGTTTTACTATTTAACAAAAATTATTAAAAAGATCTGTTAATATCACATGCCGGTCACTGTTTCACACACTTGACAGATATTAATTCAATTAATCTTTAAGCATTCTGTAAAGTAGGTAGCATTATTTTCCCCATGTTACAATTTAGAAAAAACAAAAACCCAGGGAGAATAAAACACTTGTCCAGGGATCAAGTACTGTGACTAGATCCTAAACAGTCTCCAAACCTGACCAGTTGGCTATTTTCCTTTACTCTCTTGCCCATTTTAAGTGTCCCAATTTTTACAGTGACTGCTACAGAAAGAGTATTACAATTTAAAAAGCAATAGATTGGCAAAATAAGAAAAACAGAAATCTTCATTATTAATTTGAAAAGAATGATTTTGTAAAAGGATAAGAAGAAAATAAAGGTAGTACTTGAAAGCAACCTATATTATTCCAATTTAGTATGTCTCACAAAAGATGAACTTCAGATGAACATTAATTGGATGCTAAAATTAAAAAAAAAAGATGAAGCAGTTAAGAAACAAGAAAACATATTGTGGAAAGTATAAAGAAACCTAATCATAGTGGATAAATTAGAGGAGTCATAATGAGCCTTTCCAGATGTAAATACAGAAATAATTTAGTGAAAATATATTTAATATAAAGTAAGGTGTTTTAACTGGAAAACAGTCTGAAGGTAATTAAGCTGTAGAAAATTTGACAGTATTTATCAAAGCATTAAAAATGTTCATAAGGCAGAAAGGAAAAGGGTAGAAGGGCAATAAAGTGGTGCCTTCAACCTTGAAAACTTTTATAAGGGTTAATCTCACTCATGAGGTCAAAGTTCTCATGACATTAGGTTAGAAATATCGAGACATCACAAGAAATCAGACACAAGCTCAAAAGCTACTAGGTAAGGCAAACTTTACTTCTGCAGAGGGGTGTGCTACCAAAAAATCTGGCAAACAAACACACTGGCAGGAAGTCTGCCGAGATTTTTATCCCTAACACAGCACTGCCCCTTTAAGGGCTATAGTTATAATTGGATTACCTAGTACACTAAGACATTATGACTGGAAGACTAAGAATAAAAGGAGATATGTCGGGCAGGAGGCTACATTCAACTACATGGTTTTGTGACTTTGAAACATCTCCACCTAACTACACACTATGAAATTTAAGTTTTAGATTACAGCAAACACATTAGGAAACTCAGAATACAGGTTTAACTTTGACAGAAAAGAGAAAATTAATCTTACAATAATCATTTCCCATAGGCCCCATCTCTCAGCATCATCACATTGGGGATTAAATTTTAACATTAATTTTGGAGGAGACACAATTGTTTGAACCATAGCACATAGTTTTTTAAAATTTGGAAATTTTCCGCATATGCAATATTGGATATGAATTCAAATTTCATCTTTTCCCAATGAAACCATCTGCTACAAGTTATTTATTAAAAAGTTCATCTTTGGTTAAATATATTTCTTTAAAAATGAATGAGGAAAGCCTTTAGGATAAGAAAAACCAGCAAGGGGTGAAGAATTGCATAATGGCAAGAAAAAAATAAAAACATTCTAATGTACTTGTATTTACGTTAAGTACTGAAAAGATAAATAAAAACTAGTAACAGTTTCCTATGGGAGTCAAGGGGAGAAGGGATAGAAATGAGACATATTTATGTAAGCTTTTTTAATACTAGTTTTGATTTTTTAATTATGTGAGTTTATTTCTCACTTAAAAACAATGTTTAAAAAATTCAGGAGGCCAAGAGCTATGGCGCACACACACCTATAATCACAGTGACTCAGGAAGATAAGGAAGGAGGATGACAAGTTCAAGGTCAGCCTCAAAAACTTAGAGATCCTCAGCAACTTAGTGAGAACTCCATTTCAAAATTTAAAAATAGGGCTGGGGTGGTGGCTCAGTCAACAGAGTGCTCACCTAGCATGTGCGAGGCACTGGGTTTGATCCTCAGCACCACATAAAAATAAATAAAATAAAATAAAATAAAAGTATTGTGTTCAACTACAACTAAAAAAATATATTAAAATAAATAAATAAATAAAAACTGAGGATGTAGCTCAGTGACAAAGCACCCCTTAGTTCAATCCCCAGTACCAAAATTAATTAATTCAGAGGGCAGGGTGTGGTGAGGCATACCTGTGATCCCAGTTACACTGGAGACTGAAGCAGAAGGATCACAAATTAGAGGTCAGCTTGGGAAATTCAGGGAAATTATGTTTCAGCATAAAATCAAAAGGGGTGGGCATGTAGTGCACTGGTGGAACACTTGCCTAGCATGTGGAAGGCCCTGAGTTTGATCTCTAGTACCACCAAAAATCAATCAATCAATCAATCAATCAGGGGTAGAGTAAATAAGTGAAAAGTTGGTGATTTGTAAGAATGATTGTTACAGATCAATAGTGTAAGAACACAATTAAAATTAAAAATTCAGTTTCACTGTCAAACCAAATACATTTTAAGAGCTAGTGGATAGGAGAGTGCAAATATAGATCATTTCCACTATTGCATAAAGTTCTACTGAAGTGCTTAAACTGTTAGTTTGATATTTTACAACCCAGAGATTAAAGTAAGCATATAAAATAAGAAAGTATTCTATCTCTCCCAAACGAAGTGTAAGCCAGAAACAAATATATACTTTTATATACAATCAATAAATACTTATGCGATGAAGAGCCAATTAAGTGTCAAGAGATTGTGATACACTAAGAAATAGGCAGAAAACAATGGGAAGATAACTACTTTCTGTATCCTTCTGAATTCATTAATACAGAATGATAAACAGAATGATAAATACATTTTAATGATAATTTTATAGGCTACCAACATACACATGTTTTAAAAAGGAACTTAAAGTTGGAGAATATCATGCTAAGTGAGATAAGCCAATCCCAAAAAATCAAAGGCCAAATGTTTTCTCTGATAAGTGGATGACAATACACAGCAAAGGCGGGGGGGGGGGGTGGATAGGGGGCGGGGGAAAGGAAAGATAATGGAATGAGACAAACATCATTACCCTATGTACATGTATGATTACACAGTGTGACTACTTCATGTACAACCAGAGAAATGAAAGTTGTACCCCATTTGTGTACGATGATTCAAAAAATAATAATAAAAAGACAAAAAAGGAACTTAAAATGCACTATAAAGCAAAATATTCTTTTTTTTTTTTTTAGCCCACAAATTTGGATCATCTGTGCCAAAGCTTCATTCATTTAAAAATTATTAACTCAGCATCTACTATATGTCAGACATTTGGTCAGGCAGAGAGAACAAAGAAAACAAAAAACGGTCTTAACTTTTTTAATATGTCCAATGAGAGAAACATACAATAAAAAATCATATAAATACATGATATATGTTATAAAGGAAAAATAAGGTATGCTTTCACATAAGTAGAGGAGATTAATCAGGAATCAAGGAAGGCTTCCCTGAGGAAGTAATCTATCAAATGGAAACTGATGGGCTATTGTAATTTTAGAGTGTATGAGTTTGCAAACTATTATGCATAAAGATCTCAAAGATGAACACTTCACTAGAACGGGAGGGGGGAGGCCTGTTAACAAAAACAATGAAAACCTGTCCTATACCTCCTCTAAAACACATGTATATTGTCAATTCCTTCATTGGGGAAGACAACCAAGACTGCATATACTTCAAATACAGCACTGACAGCACTTAACATGGACTCCAAGTCTTGGCAGGTTCAATAATAAAAATATTAACAACTGGCACTGAATGTAAGAGAATCTTATAAAATATATTTATTTTCTTCTTCCTAAAGAACACAAACAAAGCTTTTTTCTTTTCAGTTCTTCCGTCACCTAAGCTTCTGCTAAATGACCATAAAGTGAATATTTATGAAAACGTTCCTTTTCTACTTAGTTGACTAACAAGCAGTATAACAAAAGATAGAGAAAGACATGATCCTATTAAAAGAAATTCTGGTACTAAAGTATGCTTGGCTCTGTCCCTCTCTGTTCCCTCCCAGAAATTTACTAGACAGCTAAAAAAAACTTCTATGATAAAAAAGATGAAAGCCCTTAGTTGCACTTTATATATACTACTTTATTGCTAACATAAAAAAATATAACTTTATATAACAATATTCCCAGATCACTCTTATTAGACCTTGTATGCTCCCAGATAATATTCCTATGATGATAACAAGTCTGACAAAACCACACTTCTTTGGCTGGTACTTAACAATATTAACTCCACACCAACTGACTTGTTTTCAAAGCAGCTAAGAACATAAGAACTTAAAAACAGAAAACTAAGCACTTCCTAGAAAGACATTATGTGAAAAAGCACCATATTTCATCCAAGCTGATTAAACAACACAAAAACAATGTTAGTATATTAATAATTAGCAAGAGTACCATGAGAGAAATGCTCACTAATATCTTTTTCCCCTACAAAATATCTAAATCTGGAACAGTAGTTTTTAAATTCAAAAAGAAGTACATTTTCATTTTTCCTCAGAGACAAAACAAACACTACATTTTTGTTTAAAATGTATTAATCAGATAAGGAATGTAGAGCTATTTAAGATCATCTTAAATTAGTAAAAGGTATTAATACTACTGTAAATGGAGGCCAAGATTTGGCAGTTCAATAGCAGTGATAATTTAGTCATCATGTCTCACAACCTAGTCATTTGCAAACGTTTTAAAATAAGAGTCTTCATTGTGAAGAACATATAGTTATGGGGGGGGCAAAACCCCAGAAAACTAGTCATCATTGCTTTAGTTCAACCCACATGCCTGTTCTTAAGGGTATCCATGGTAGCAGTGATGCAACATGCCTACCTAACTCACTGTGCCTACACAAGTGGGAGAAAGGGGAGGCGGATGATGAAAAAAAAAAAAAATCACTTGGAAAGGTGTTTTAATATTAACATGATAGATTACATCAACTACACTGTCAGATTTTTTTCTAAAAAACACATATAAAACCATAAGGCTCTCTGAAGATCAAAAAAGAGAGAAAAGACCCCAGGGTAGAAGAACAGGAAGGGGAAGCATGCACTGTATTCTTTAACTAAAAGAAGTAATTTTGCTATTCCTGCTGTAGCCACTGGTTTGAAATGTTCAAAGGGTTTATTTCTAACAATAGAACAAATCATTTTAAGTTAGGTTTTAAAAGTAACTACAAATGTTTTAGGCTTCCTAACTTCCAACCTACATCTTTTTCTATTTTTATTCTAACAGTTACATAATAAATATTTATAAATACTTTAAAGATAATGAATGCATTCAATTTTTTAAGCAATAATAGCTCTACTAAAAAAGGGCCAAATGCAAAAAAATTCTAAATCAAGAAAGAGTAAAAGAGATCATTTCAAATAACCTTATTATAATGTCAGAAATTAAAACTATATTGAATGAAATGATAACAGGTAAATCACAGGAGAGAACCACATTTGTCCATAAAAAGAATTTATGGAGGAAAAATCCCTATTTTGCAGGTTTATGTGACCTTTAAATAATGTTTAGAAATATTTCATTAACACAGTTTATGCAGAGGTACAGAGACAACCTCTTATAAACAGGGGATGGGCCCACATAATAGTAATGTCTATATCTGATCATGAACTACTGTCAGAACTGTAACTCTGCAATAAGAAAACAAAACTAATTTTCATCAATTTCCCCACTTTTCCTCTTGTGAGAAATAATTCACTATACAGAAATAATAGTAATAAGATTACTTTTAGAATTAAAAATTTTTCTCAATCTTTAGCAACGAATATCATTTAGAACCTCTACAATTTTGTCTAACAATCACTATGTTATGTCATAGTGCATAGAAACAAAAAACAAAAAGCTAATAAAAACCAATCTATACATTCTACATGTAAGTACCTGAAATCTATACACAATGCACAATGCCCACAAACTGGTGCTTATAAATAAAAGATGCCAAACTTAGAGATTAACTTAAGTATGCTGTACTTTGAAGACAATGAGCAATAAAGCTTTAAAACAAGTACTTCATGAAGTACTTGTACATATTTAATCATTGTAAATCTAAATCAACATATTTCCAAAGGCAACACAATCAGAACTTACTAATTTCTTCTTTAAGAAAAACTATATTTGCAATAAATGGAAGAATCCAGAAAATGTTCTCAAAATGAGTTATACTTTCAACTACCATGACAGGTTGGAACAGGAAATAAAGTGAAAGAGAAGAACTTTGAGAACATATTTAGAAAATTTAAATTTAAATAAGGTCTTACAGACCTTTGCTGTTAGGGGAAAAAGCATCCTGTAAATCTCGGGGGCGAGGGTGGGGGGTGGATAATTTGTTTAACACACTGTTTTTAGCTATCTGAAATACATTTCAAAATATTGCCTTTCCTAAAAGATATGAACTAAGCTCACATAGATTCAAATACTTGTTTTCAAACCTCTAACAAGGGTTACACCTTATTTTAAAAATGCACTGTGAATAACAGGTCTCTCATATCTATCACTAACAATGAAACACAGAAAAGCATAATGTATCTTACCTTTGTGGTTACAATGCACAGGCAATCCATTACTCTACCATTACAATAATATTTTTTATATAAAGTAAAAGTTGCCTATTTGAACAAAATATTTACAACAAAAATAAAAAATAAAGTTGTGAGATAAAAATCATAGATGAAAAGTTATAACTGTGACAAGATCTCTCCAGGATCCATTCTTAGAGGTAGCAATTTTTCTACTATCTGAAATGTAAGAAACCAGAATGTGTCACGTGCCCTACAATCTTCTTTATGTAATCTGTATCTGAAGAACTTGAAATTATCCCACAAAACACTGTGGAAGATGTCAGGGTTTATTCCACAAGAGTCCACTGCTGCTTCAGATGCTATTTCATTAATCCTTCTTTTCAAGATATGAGGTTGACAGGGAATCATCTGATGAAATGCTCCAAAAGGAGGTTCCCCTGATAAAAATTTAAATCTATTTCTCCTTGTTTGCTATAGTTTGGATATTTAAAAAAAAAAAAAAAAAAAAAAAAAAAAAACTATCAAAAAAAATCACTAAGAAACTGCAAGCAAACACTTCTTCCACTAAACCATTTCAGCAACTGCAGCCTGCAAAGTAATGACTTTCTCAGGCAGTAATGAATGGAATATTCCATGTGGTATTTCTGAGAAGGGGAGCATGAAGAACATAATACAGTAATTTACAATATTGTCTCTAAAACTTAACTTATCTTTTTATGAAAATGAATAAATAACATTTTACCAAAGAAGCCAAATTTTAACTTCAGTGCCTTTTTAAATCCATTCCACCTAATCCCTTGTGCATGTACCCCACTTTGAAGGGGTTTATACCATTTTAAACTCCTCAAGAAGTCTTTATTTTTAACCAAGAAGTCACCTAACTTTGTGAATTTATGTCTGGTCCTCAAGATCATCAGAATAGAGTTGGAAAGGGTAACAGAGGATGAGGTAAAGAGATGGTAACTGCCTTTTATTCTCATAAGCTTCCAGTCACACTCACTACAAAAACATATAGTAACAAAGAATGTTATCTCTAATTTTTGTCCACAATGTTTATTCATAGTCTGCAGATGCAGGAATGACCTCAAATTCAAACAACTAAGTCGTTCCTACTTGCTTTTTCTATACCACTACTACTCCTAACATTTTTAATGCACACAGGCTACATCAGCAACTTTCATACTAAACCAAGTTTCACTATGAGGGTTGGGGGGGTTAATACAAATGTATCACAGTACTTATCAAATTAAGCATCATCACTGCTTTATTACTATAATTGATATTAATCAGGTGACAACCTTTTATTTAAAGCCTAATAGGACATAGTTTAGATAGGTCCTTTGGGACTTTACTTTGAATAGAACCTAATAGAGCTACTGCCTGAGAATTAAATAAAATAATACATGCTCAGCACTGATAATAATGCAGACATTGTTAAGTGATCAGTAAATGCCAGTCACAGCTACTATTGTATAATATGAAATATATTTGATCTTTTTCCCTGATACCTTCATAAAGAGCCCAAAAAAAAACCAAAAAACAAAAAAACACCACCCCCAAACTCTTGGCAACTCCTAAGTGACAGAAGCATCCTTTATATCTGTCCGTAACAACTGAGCTTAAACCAATAAGATGACTTCAGATAGGACTACTAGAAAGTCCCAAGATATGTCTGGTCACCAGAAAGACCAAGAAATTCAAGTATTAGGAGGGCTGGAATTTTCAGCTTCACCAGCTGACTTCAAAGAAAGGGGTTGGTGTGGGGTAACAGGAATTCAAGCCCTATAAAAACTCTTTGGCCAGACCTGATGAACTCCTGGGATGGGCAAACACATCCACACAATAGGAAGAGGGAGCACACCAACTCTACCAGGACAAAGGCTCCTGCACTCAAGATCCTTCCAGACCTCACCATATGTACCTCTCCATCTGACTATTCATTTGTATCCTACATACAACAACAAAAACCCATACATCTAGACCCAAAAGTGTTCTGTGAAGGCCTATGTAGGAGTAGAGGGGGCAAAGCAATTTGTTTTCTCCTCTCAGATAGATATATAAATAAAGATAAAAGGTTTGCTATAGGGCTGGAGTTGAATGAAGATCAGTGCTAGAGTGCTTGCCTAGCATGTGTGAGGCACTGGGTTTGATTCTCAGCACTACATATAAATAAATAAAATAAAGGTTCATCAACAATTAAAAAAATATTTAAAATAAAAGATTGCTATAAGGTTTGGGAGATACGCAGAAGCATACTTCCATCATGGGTCAACATATCCCTCTCTCATGTGAAACACTGCCTGTAAATTAGCTGCTCTGTTGAAAACTGAGAATACTTCCTTCTACTCTACCTTTCATCACTCATTTGCTTTCAACATAGAAATGTAAGGCATACTCAAAGTACATGACTCCTTAAATAAAGTTTATAAATAATGTTACGCAGAATACTGAAAATAATGTAGGTAATATCCCAGGACTAACAGGTAATTAACTGCATTTTTGAAGAAAAATAAAGAAGTATGTGAAACCCTTTATGTGTTTTCTCTCCGTGTTCTGAAATATGTCTCATGAAAATTTCATTTCATCTAGAACAGACCCCAGAGAGGGACAGACCTCATAACCAGAAGCTGAAAATCCCCAAAGCAAGTCAGAAGTAACATTCAGTCAATTAACGGGCTGTATAAATTTAGTTATTTTCTTCTGGGGGTATCAGCTTCCCTTTTTATAAAATAACTCAATGGCTTCTAAGAGTCTTTCTACTTATTTCTACAGATCAATTTCTAAATTCACTAGATTCTAAGCTCCAATAGGGCAAGATTCATCTTATCTCATGTAACTACTATCATTTATGCTAGCACCTGTGGAGTGATATGATGACCAGAATGTAACAGGAGCTCAATACATCTTTGTTGAATTAAAGAACAGCGTTTCTAATATTTAAACTATACGTGATTTAAGAAATTGAAAACGGTGGGCTGGGGAGATAGCTCACCTAGTAGAGTGCTTGCCTTGCAAGCACAGGGCCCTGAGTTGGATCCCCAGTACCACAGGAAAAAAAAAAAAAGAAGAAGAAGAAAAGAAAAGAAAGAAAGAAAGAAATTGAGAACAGTATGAATTGACCCTGAAAATTAGGTACCCCATTTTCCCACCAAAACTCTTCAAATTAGTTTTGCCAATTCAAATGTGAACATATAAAAATATAGATGAAACAGCCAAACACCTAACTTTAAAATTATCAAGTCTGCTTACCATACATACCTATCATTAAAACAGGACATCTAAAATATTATTTTATCCCAGTTATATTTCAGGAAACAATTTTAGTCAAACTTCATTTTCACCTTAGATGTTAGGGTCATCACTCTTAACTACAACCACTTTTGAATCATCTAATATATTTGACCTCAAACATCAATTTCACAGAATCTAAGTTGTTTGAGATGTTGTTTTTTTTAATTAAAATACCTGACCATCTACCCCAAATTACTACTAGTACCATTCAAGAAGCCAATTTTTTTCCCAGTTGAACTGTAGGTAAACATTTACATTCTCTACAATACAATCACTTAACCACATTACTGTTTAATATATTTACTAATCTTTCAAAAAAGTTTAGCTGGGCGTGTAATCCCGGCAACTCAGGAAGTTGAGGCAGGAGTATCTCAAGTTCAAGGCCAGCCTGAGCAACTTAGAGAGGCCCTAAGCAACTTAGACCCTGTTTCAAAATATAAATAAATAATCAGGGCTGGTGGTGTCAGTGACTCTGGGTTCAATACCTGGTACAAAAAAAAAAAAAAGCTTGCTTGCATTTAACATAATACTTGTGGGTTTTAAGGTCATGCTCAGAAATGACTATTTATTTAAAACTCTACACATACTCTAACTTCTATAAACATTCAAAATGACAATGACTAGGGACATTTCAAATCAATGTGTTCTCTCAATCATTTGCTGTTCAAAATAATTTAGAAGTCACCCTGTAAATGAGCAACTGTAGAAGGACTCAAATATAAGCATTTGAAGACAATAATACCTCACCTAATATTAAAGCACAAAAGATAATTAAGAGTATTTTAGAATACCAATAGCTTTCTATACACAGGCAATAACTGAACCATGATGGAATGACAAGGAACAAACTAACTCCTGTCTTAAACAACTAAAACTACTTTGTTTTATTGACAAATATGAAATAAGGATATTCAGAAATTAGACAAAAAGCAGTGCAAAACAGAGGACCTCTGTAAGAAGAGAAAACAATGAGGTAAATCTCATAATTGCCCAGAAAAAGTTTCCTGGCTGCTGAGCAAAGAGAGGGGGAAATAATGCTTAGTAGTCTAAACTGAGGAGGCAAACTAAGAATTTGGAAGGCCAAGGTGTGGAAGTAAGAGTACCCAAAAGTAAAGAACTGCACAGAGAGAGTTCCAGAGATCCCCTCAAGTCTTCAGATTATTTTTACCCAGCACATAAACATAAGGAAAAATGAGGCTACTGGAAGAATCCTAGAAAAAACTGGAGGAGCCAGGTACAATGGTGTACACCTGTAATCCCAGTGATTGAGACGGCTGAGACAGATGATCACAAGTTAAGGCCAACCTGGGCAACGGAGACCCCGTCTCACAATAAAAATATAAAAAGGGTTGGGCATGTAGCTTAGAGCAGAGTACCCCTGTGTTCAATACCAGAACAAAAAAAGTAAAGAAAGAAAAAGAAAAGAAACAGAAAGAACAGTCCCCATCACTCAGACAGGGCCAAAAATAATGGGAAAACTTGTAGTAGACAAGGCACCAGGAAACTAAGAGTAGGAGTATTGCCCTAGAAGTAGGACAAAATTAGACCAATATTAAAAGTTGCTTGGTTCCACTTGAAAAAGTTTAAAACTAAGCTTCGAAATCAACAAACTTTTTCCAAATAACTTCACCTCATTCTAAAGCAAAGCTCAAGACTATTTGAAGGAATACAAAAATCTATAGGCCCTCAAAAGGTAAATGTCTGCAAATATCTGTCATAATGTCTGTCAAAATCACTAAAAATTACCAAGCATCTAAAGAAGCAGGAAAATACCATCCAGGCAGGAGAAAAAGTAAATCAATAAAGACAGACTCAGAAATGACATGAAAGAGTACACAACATCATTTTAAAAAGTTACATTAGTTTTGTTCCATATGTTCATGAAGACAGAGGAAAGCATGAGCATTGTTAATGAAATATGGGAAATTTAAAAGGAACCAAATTGAACTTCTAGAGATAAAGTATCTGAAACAAAAAAGCAACCGAATGGTATTAACAATAAACTGACCATTAAAAAAAAAAGATGACTGAGCTTGAAGACATAGTAATGGAAATTGTCCAACACTGTCCAAAATGTAACAGAGAAAAGATTAAAAAACAGATGAATCACACCATAGTGAGTTATGGCACAAACTCAACCAAATCAAATACACATGTAATTGGAGTTGCTGAAGAAAAGGAGAAGGAAGAAAAAAATATCTGAAGAAATAATGAATGAAAAATTTCTAATTTGGGTAAACTATAAACCCGCAGAGCCAAGAAACTCAATGAATCCCAAGCACAAGAAAGGTAAACAAAACTAACTTGAGAATAATGGGAATAATAAGTACAGAATTCAGGACAGAGTTCTGGGGGGAAAGGTAGGAGAATGTGCTCACAATAGAAAATAAAGGGATTTCAACTATGTAACATTTTTCTTCAGGTAGGTAGTAAGTACATGGGTACAATATTCACTATAGTTTCTGTAGGATTAAATAAATTATTTTCAAAAGTCCAAAAAAACCAACAGGGCAAGCAGTTACCAAGAAAAGAGAAAAATTTCAAAAGCAGAGAATGGATAATAGCAAACACCACCCCATTAAAAAAAAAAAAATTAGGGAAGATAAAGACATAAAATAACATTGAAGAGGGATTTGTGGTTTTTTTATCCTTTACTATGTTGATAGCTTACTAACAACGAGTATGCAACATTTTAACATCATTTATTTTATTAATCCCACTTTAATATTTTAAAGAACTTTATCGTGTGCCGAGTATTGTGCCCAACAGTTCAGCAGTGAACTGTTTCAAAGAGTTCACTATTTAGCCAGGGAGCCATACACATTAGTACCTATACATTAGCCAGAGTGTAAAGAGGTGGACACAGGTAACAACGGGAGGATGTGATGAATTCTTTTTTGTTGTTGCTATTGTTTTTAGATATATATAACAGTACAAAGTATTGTGACATATTATACATACAAGGAGTACAACTTATTGTAATTAGGATCCCATTCCTGTGGTTGTACATGATGTGGAGTTACACTGGTCGTGGATTCATATATAAGGATAGGCAAAGTTATGTCTGAATCATTCTACTGTCTCTCCTACTCCCATCCTCCTTCCCTTCCTTTCATTCCCCTTGGTCTAAGCCAATGAACTTGTATTCTTCCCCTCCCTCCACCTCCCTTGTTGTAGGTTAGCATCCACATATCCAAGAGAAGATTTGGCCTTTCATTTTTTGGGGATTGGCTTATTTCACTTAGCATGATATTCACCAGTTTCATCCATTTACCAGCAAATATCATAATTTCATTTTTCTTTATGGTTGAGTAATATTCCATTGTGTATATATACCACGTTTTCTTTATCCATTCATCTGTTGAAGGGCACTTAGGTTGGTTCCATAGCTTAGCTTTTGTGAACTGAGTTGCTATAAACATTGATGTGACTGTGTCGCCACAGTATGCTGATTTTAAGTCCTTTGGGTATATGATAAGGGATGGGATAACTGAGTCAAATGGTGATTCCATCCCAAGTTTTCTAAGGAATCTCCAAACTTCTTTCCATAGTGGTTGCACCAATTTGCAGTCCCACCAGCAAAGTGTAAGTGAACATTTTTCCACACATCCTCCCCAACATTTATTGTTACTTGTATTCTTGATAATTGCCATTCTGACAGGAGTGAGATGGAATCTCAGTGTAGTTTTAATTTGCATTTCTCTAATTACTGGAGATGAACATTTTTTCATATATTTGTTAACCATTCATATTCCTTCTGTGAAGTGCCTGTTCAGTTCCTTTGTCCATTTATTGAGTGTGTTATTTGTTTGGTTTTTTGGGGTTTTTTTGGTGTTTTTTGAGTTCTTCATATATTCTGGAGATTAATGCTCTATTTGAGGTGCAGGTGGTAAACGATTTTCTCCGATTCTGCAGGCTCTCTCCTCACACTCTCTCCTTTGCTGTAAAGAAGCTCTTTAGTTTGATATCATCCCATTTATTGATTCTTGATTTTACTTCTTGAACTTCAGGAGTCTTATAGAGGAAGCTGGTTCCTAAGCTGATATGGAGGAGACCTGGGCCTACTTTTTCTTCCAGTAGGCTCAGGGTCTCTGGTCTAATGGCTAGGTCCTTGAACCACTCTGAGTTGAATTTTGTGCAGGATGAGAGAGAGGGGTTTAACTTCATTTTGCTACATACAGATATCCAGTTTTCCTAGTCTCATTTGATGAAGAGGCTATCTTTTCTCCATTATATAATTATGGTGCCATTGTCTAATATGAGATAACTGTATTTATGTGGGTCTCTATGTCTTCTGTTCTGTTCCATGGGTCTTCATGTCTGTTTTTGTGCCAACAGCATGCCATTTTTGTTACTACAGCAGTGTAATATGATCTAAAGCCTGGAATTGTGATGCCTCCTGCATCACTTTTCTCGTTAAGGACTGCTTTGGCTATTCTGGGCCTCTTATTCATTCACAAAAATGAATTTAATGACTTTTTAAAATTTCTATGAAGAACGTCATTGGGATTATAATAAGAATTGCATTAAATCTATATAGTGCTTTTGGTAGTATGGTCAAATTTTGACAATATTAATTCTGCCCAGTCAAGAACATGAGAGATCTTCCAGTCTTCTAAGTTCTTCTTCAATTTCTTTCGTTAGTGTTCTGTAGTTTTCACTGTAGAGGTCTTTCACCTCTTTTGTCAGATTGATTCCCCCATTTCTTTTTTTTTTTTTTTTTTGAGGCTATTGTAAATGGAATAGTTTTCCTGATTTCTCTTTCAGTTGATTTGTCATTAGTGTACAGGAATGCAACTGATTTATGGGTATTAATTTTATATCCTGCTACTTTGCTTAATTCATTTATGAGTTCTAGAAGCTTTCTGGTGGGGTTGTTTGGGTCTTCTAAGTATAGAATCATGCTGTTGGCAAATAAGGATAGTTTGAACTCTTCTTTTCTTGTTGGTGTCCCATTAATTTCTTTTGTCTAATTGCTACGGCTAGAGTTTTAAGGACTATGTTGAATAGGAATGATAAAAGGCACCCTGTCCTGTTCCAGATTTTAGAGGAAATGCTTTCAATCTTTCTCCACTTAGAATGATGTTGGCCTTGCTTTTATCATACAAAACTTTTACAATATTGAGGTAACATTGTCATTTTTGAATTCTAGCATTTATCGAATACTTAAAATGTGCATCAGTCTCTGATCTAAAGTTTACATAAATTGTCCCATTCCATACTTACAAATAGCATTATGAGGTAAGTTCTGTTATTATCCCCACTTTACAGATAATGAAACTGAGGGAAGAGAAATTAAGCAATTTGTTTTTCATCGAAAAAATCAGTGACAGTGGTACAAATTATCTAAATAGAAAGCCTGATGATATATACATACATTTTAGAAGCACATATATAAGCTAAATAACAGATGAACAAACATAAAGAATTAGCTAAACAATATGGTTGGCTCCCTGTATCCATGGATTCTGTATTTGGGGATTCAAGCAACCACAGATTTAATATTAGTGGGGAATGTCTGTATTAAAACTTGTACAGACTTTCTTTTCTTGTCATTATTCTGTAAACAACACAGTATAACAACTATTTAGAGCATTTACATTATGTTAGGTATTGTTAAGTAATCTAGAGATGATTAAAGTATATAGGAGGATTATGTAGGGTTCATGCAAATGCTATGCTATTTTATACAAAGGACTTGATCATCTGAAGATTTTTTTTTTAAGTTTTTAATTGTAGGTGGACATAATACCTTTATTTTACTTATTTATTTTTATATGATGCTGAGGATCAAACCCAGTGCCTAGCAAGTGCTCTACCATTGAGCCACAACCATAGCCCCATCTGAAGATTTTGATAACCAATTCTCCCATGCATACTTAGAGACAGGTTATCTCAGTGAAAAATATTTTTAAAGACTAACATTCAACCTTATGCATCTCTGTATATTTGTTTTTAAGATCAGCTTGATTATCTGTGTAATCAGAGATTTTTTTTAAGGTAAATACCTAAAAAAGAGAACAGTTACTATGAAATAGTCAGGACGAAGTCAGGATATAATATGTTGGGAATGAGAAGAAAGGAGGAAAAAAGGTAAACTACTCTTTCAAGAAATTTAGCAAGGAAGAAAAGAAAAAGTATGGGGTCCTACTGAGAAGTACTTTTTTTTGTTTTTCTTTTAATGGAATCTTTGAATTCACTGATAGGATAAAGTAAAGAAGGGAAGTGAGGCCAGAGAGAGAGAAGGTTTATAGATACTGTATGAGGGAAGAGTAGAATGAGGTGCCAAAAGAGTAAAGAGCATAACAGAAACTATCAATACTTATTATCTGAGGTGAACTTTACCTAATTGAAAATAATGTCTATAAAATTAGAGATCTTGGGCTGGGGAGATAGCTCAGTTAGTACAGTGCTTGCCTTGCAAGCACTGCCCTGGGTTCAATCCCCAGCACCGCAAAAAAAAAAAAAAATTAGAGATCTTTACAATGAGCATGTATTATTACTCTGGCTATCCAAAAACACAGGAGTAGTGTGCTTTTTTTAATAGCACATAAAATTAGGATGCTCTAATATTAAAGATAGTAATAGGTACAGATACAGATATAGAGCAATAAAAATTATTTAAATGACAGTTACTGGGTATGTTATAATCAAAGTTCATAATTCAAAATTCATTGGGGTGCTTTCTTTAAGCACATAAATCTAAAATTTCTGTGATACACTTAAGTTTTAACACAGACTTATTTTCTCAGAATAAACAGCTTGGTATAAAGGGCAGTTGTTTTACTTCTCTCATACCATTTCACTGCGATTCATTTCCATTTTAGAGTTATGGATTGGAGGAATATCCTTCAGTTCCAGTGTAGGAACTATTATTTAAACATTAGGATATAATAGTGAATTAAAATAACAGCACATGGTCATTAAAATCACTTGCAGACAATCTCATATAAATAATGATATGGTTCAAATACTACTGATTAAGAGTCATTACCATGTGGCAATTGCCTAATTTACAATACATTTTGTATACCTACAAGTCTGATCTTGATGATTTTAAACTACAAAACTCTGCCCAAGAGTTGTGCATTATTTTAAATTTTGTACATTTTTTATAACATACCATTTAAAAACCAATTAAATGAAACAACATAAAATCTGATGGTGGGGAGAGAGTTCATACTAGTATATCTATGATGTTCTATCTGAATGATAAAACATTCTGCTAGAGAAATAAAGCATCGGGAAGAAGGATGAGAACCTTGATGAAACTGACAGAAGAAAGAGGAAAAAGGGCCAACAACCAATATGTAGGGCTGTCAATTATTGTGAAGGCAGTACATTCAGAGTGGTGACAATTTATGAAGCTATGGTATAAAATTCATTAGCTGCCTTTCAAAGTCTGTGGTAAGAACTGTGGAGCTGGGGGTCTGTCTTGAGTATAAAAGATTATACGACATATAATAAGTTTGTCTTAATTTGGATTATCGACTGACAATAGCACAGTATACATAGCAGCATTATATCAAATCCTCAGTCTGATCACTGTATACTAGATGTTTTTAGAAATGTTCATAAAAAATAAATTTTTAAGGAAAATATCCTTGTTCTTAGGAAAGACATAATGAAGTATTTAAGGATAAAAGATGATGCAACTTGGTCTCAAATGGGTCAACAAAAATTAAAGTTTATATAGCTGTGCAAGCATAAAAAGAATAAGCAAATGTGACAAAATGGCAATTTATTACTGTTATGTAAATTTTTTTCAAAATAATTTTTTTAAAAGAGACACTTTTTGTTTTTGGGTGAGGGTACCAGGGCTTGAACTAGGGGCACTCAACCACTGAGCCACATCCCCAGTCCTATTTTGTATTTTATTTAGAGACAGGGTCTCACTGAGGTGCTTAGCACCTCACTTTTGCTGAGGCTGACTTTGAACCCAAGATCCTCCTGCCTTAGCCTCCCAAGTTGCTGAGATTACAGGCACACGCCACTGTGCCAGGTAGAGAAACATTTTTTTAAAGGAGTCAAAATAACTGCAAAAATACAGGTCCCATGAGAAAGGTAAAAGAAAAAAAAAAAAAAAAAAAGATACAAGGCCATGGGCTGGAGATACAGATCACTGGTACAGACTTGCCTAGCATGCATGGTTTGATCCCTAGAACCTGATCACCAAAAAAGAAAGGTATAGGCATCAAAAGAAATTAGTTTTGGCTAAAAGATGGATGAAGACCTCATGTGGACTGTTCTGAGATGGGCCATTCAAGATGGGTAGCACAGACAATCCACAAAAAAAGGACATAGAAGCAAAGTCCATAGTGACAGGTTTTTAAAGACAGCATGAAAAAGAAAAGACACTTTTTAGTCCTCTTTGAAGGGTATTATCACATAAATTCTCCTCTGAAAAGTGGTTACTAAAGAAAACAACACTGGGTGTGATGGTGCATGCCTGCAATACCAGTAGCTCTGGAGGCTAAGGCAGAAGGATCACAAGTTCAAAGCCGGTCTCAGAAACTTAACAAGTTTGTAAGCAACCTAGTGAGACCCTGTCTCAAAATTAAAAATAAAAAGGGCTGGGGATGTGACCCAGGGGTTAAGCGCCCTTGGGTTCAATCCCTGGTACAAAGAAAAAAAAAAAAGAATATAAACCTCTAAAGATTATTCCAAATTGATAGAGAAAAGTACCTTTTATAGAAAAAGAGCAACTAAAAATCAACATTTAAAAATCTTAAATGAAATAAGAGATTCAGCAAAAGTCAATAAAATAACAAAAAAGGACAATAAACTTGAACAGACACTTCACAGAAGCAAAATGAATAAAATAAAATATAAAAAGGGGCTTATTAATCTTGTTAATGATAGGGAAATGAAAAAACAAAACAATCTGAAGTACCTCTACACACCTACTGGAATGGTTAGACAATTAACAAAAAGATTAGCACCAAGTATTGGCAAAGATGCAAAACAAAACTTGGGCATACTGGTGATAATTATGAAAACAGGCATATTCAATTATCAAAACTGTTGGCATTTTGTACTAAAACTAAACATACACATGCCATTTTCACACTTGGGTATGTATGCATATACTGTTGCACAAGAAAACATACACAATCTTCTGTTATAACTTGATTTGAAAAATGCCCATTTGTTCCACTGCAACTGATATATCAGGAAACAATCATAACACAAATTTAATGTTTGTATGCACAATCTTGTCTATCAGAAATACTAGATGACAACAAAAAATTATACCCAGATGAAATGAGACACATGGAACAAAAGGCACACAGTTTAGATATTAGCTACTTTACTTCCCTGAATTTTTATGAGCCATACCCATTTTTCATCCAATATTAGATAACTCCCAAGTTGTAACACTGACATATTCCCATAAGCAAATGAGGTTTTTTTCTAAAACAAAATGCCATGTTTATTATAGTGTTTTATATATTTCTTAATCATTTAACATACGTAAAACTATACTGTCATTTTCATTAGATTTTTATCTTTTTTAATATCTTTCTCCCAAAGTTTTGAGTTTGGTGCACTAACTCTATTCTTCCCACAGTCCTGCGATTTTTATTGTGCTATTTCTAATAGTGTGTAAAATTTGAAGAATATATACATTGTGCAATAGCAGAACTGACTGTAAGAATGTTCAAAGCAGTATTAACCCAAACCTGGAAACAACATAATTAAATGCCTATCAACGGAAGAATGAATATACTGTGGTATATCTTAACAGTGGAATATACAGTAGTATGAATTAAAAAACCAATCATGATGAAATGCACAAATATAAGAAGCAAAACACAAGAGAATATGTACTGTATGATCTTGTTTGTATGCATCTGAAAAAGGCAAAATACTCTACAGTGTTATATGTCAGGATGGCCCTTTGAGAAGGAGAAAGGAGATAGTGTACAGGAAGGACACAGTAGAGAGTTCTGGGATACTGGCATATTTCTTTTTAACTGAGATACAATGGACATACCATAAAATTCAACAAATTTTAAACTGTAGAATTCACTGATTTTCGATGTATTCAGAGTTGTGCAATCATCACCATCAACTAATTCAGGAACCTATTAGTTGTCATTCCATGTCCTTTTCCTTGACCTGTATATTCACCATGTAGTGATTCATAAAGTTATCCATTCATGATTTCTGTACCTTTATGTACGCATAGCCTATAGCACTTTGATAAGTTTAGAGGACTTTAGATAAAACCTGGTAGTCTGAATATATGCTTTTAACTCTACTACCTTCTAAAACTACTTAAATTGAAGAAGACAGATTATTTCAAAGCATTAAATCACAACAAGCTCAAGGAAAAAGAGAAAGGAAGTATCTCTAAACAACAAGATAATTCCCCTCCTAAAATAAACTCAGAAGAATTTTTAAAAGTAGGACGGTAAATGACAGGCACAACTAAAAACAAGAGTAGTACTGAAGGCAGACGAAGTGTGTATTCTTTCAGATATACCTAACTTCATTTTTTCTTTTGACAGAGTCATACTATATATCTCCTGACATGTAATAGGCTTTCATTTGACATACATTAATGCTCTTCAACTTACAATAAACCCACTGCAAATTAAAAATGAAGTATGGTAGCCAGGCACAGTGGTTCACACCTATAATCTCAGCAACTTGAGAAACTGAGGTAAGAGAATCTCAAGTTTAAGGCCAGATTTACAATTTAGAGTGATCCTGTCTCAAAATAAAAAATAAAAAAGGGCTGGGGAGGTAGTGAAAATGCCCCTGCGTTCAATTTCCAATACAGTAAAGAAAAAAGGAAAGAAAGAAAGAAAGATAAGGTGAAAATGCATTTAATACCGGGCCTACTGAACATCACAGCTTAGCAATGCAGTACACTGCAAAGTATCTGTTTTCACCCATGTGATCACATGACTGACTAGAGGCTGTGGTTTGCTGCTGCTGCCCAGCACCACAAGAATGTATCTGATGACCTGCCACTAGCCCAGAAGAAGATCAAAATTCAAAATGTGAAAGATGGCTTCCACTGAATGTATATCATTTTCACACTATCACAAAGCTAAAACTTAAAAGTTAAATCATAAGTCAAGAACCACATATACAAAATTTATACTCATGTTAATTTGTATTAAATACCACAATGTTTCTAATTTCTCACTGATAATCATTTATATGGTTTCCTTGTTGATTTTTATGAGTATTATATAGAATGCTGCAATGAACATCCCTACATATGTATCTTTAATAATTTGTAGCACATGCTGGATCCAAGAATATGCATACTGTTGTTTCTCAAAATGACTGTACCACTGTACTCTCCCTACTAACTGTATGAGTTTATTTCCTCACATTTAATGTTTGATAATTAAATTATTTAAGAATATTCTTATTGACAATTTAATCTGTATCTTTTAAAAGTGAGGTTGTACATCTCTTCACAGGTTTATTGGCCCAAGTATAGTTTTTGGTATCAGGAATAAAATATATTCTTTTCTATTAGACTATCCCATTAAATATTGGAACTGCTTTTATGAAAACGAGACATACTAATTATTTTTAACAATAGCAAAAAAATACAAAAAAGAAAATATCCCACCACCCTAAAACAACCATTAAGCAAACATTATTTCAATATTCAGCTAGGTATATGTTTAACATAAAAGATAAACCAAAAACAAAGACAAAAACAAAATACAAAACCACAAAACTAAGAAAATGGGATATGTACCACGTCATTTTAAAATAAAAAGTTTTAACTTTAATTTTACTACATTAGAAGAAACACAAGAAACAAAGTTACAATGTCAAAATGTAACTTGACAGAGGCTTGGGTTGTGGCTCAGTGATAGAACACTTGTCTCACAGGTGTGAGGCACTGGGTTCGATCCTCAGCACCACATAAAAGTAAATAAAATAAAGCTACTGTGTCCATCTACAACTTAAAAAATATTTAAAATGAAACTGACAAATGAGAATCTAATAAGAGTTAGATCAGTTACCAACTGTTAAAACAAATGAAGAAAACTGAAAACTGCATATATGCTTTAAAATGCAGATTTGCATCACAGTAAGAGGCAAGTCTGTAAAAACTGATCAATCTCAAAAGTTTTTGAAAAACTAACCCTCTTTACGATAATTCTGTGAAAGCAAACATGAAGCGAAAAAGACAACTATTTTGCATATAATTTTGTCAGAAATTTTACTGTTTTATCCAAGAATTTAGTGCACAAATAGAATAACATGCTAAATTTTGTGTAAGACAGGACAGTTCTCTCTTTTTTTTTGCATTTATTTTAATTTGGATCTGTGAATTAAGTCTCTTCTCAGTCATAAATAACAGTGAAATAAGAGATCAAGTCAATGATCATTTAGACAAACTTCAAACAAGTTACATTTTCGGACTTATATTTTTCAGGTATTCTGTCATCTCCGTAAAAACAGTGCTTTTAGTAATCAACCTTAGCTTGCTCACATTTGACAAATACGTATTTTCCCTCTTTTTAAAAATCCTAGATTTTTCTAATACTTCACTTAGAGTTCATCTATGAATGGGTACAGATGGCAAACATTACTAGGTCGTTTTCCACATGCCAAGCCACATGTTGTGATCCACGTTTTCTTTTCATCCATTCTCCACACTAATAAGATATGTTATATCTTATTAGATAGGTTCTTGTTTCTCCAATAATTTGAGTTGCTTTTATCATGTCCAGAAAATATTTTTCAGGAGGTGCAGAAATCAGGGCCACACAGATTCTAAGTATTAGTGCTTCATAATTTTACAGAAACTGAAATGTTTCTAATCTTTTTTGCACTGCAGTGTTGGGGATCAAGCTCAGGTCTTTGTGCACTCTAACCAAACACTACCACTGAACATCCTTAGTCCACAATACCATTTGTAATGGAACTTAATACACTGTTGATCTTTCTTACAGAAATCTACATAGAAATAAACTTCCAGCTTATAAAACTATCCATTTATTTTTAGGTACTTTTTTTTTTCCTTTTTTGGATACCGAGGATTGAACTCAGGAGCACTAGACCACTGAGCCAATCTCCAGCTCTATTTTGTATTTTATTTAGAGACAGGGTCTCACTGAGTTGCTTAGTATCTTACTAAGTTGCTGGGGCTGGCCTTGAACTTCAGAGATCCACTTCCCAAGCCACTGGGATTACAGGTGTGTGCCACCATGCCTGCCATAAAACTATCCATGTATTATACTTTGGTGAATTTAGTTTCACTGGTTGTATTGAGATAGCCATTTCTAAACAACCTATAAAAAAGAGCAAATGGACTATAAGAACTTTGTTTCATAATCACAGGTTGGTATCATTACTCAGACAATAGGAAAAAATAGTATACTAAGTAAATATAAAAGTTAATGCTCTTGAAATTTACCATGTTTTTTATATAACAAGTTTTTTAACCTAGGACTAAGATAACATGAACTTTCTAGAAACTATGCTTAAATGTCAGTCCATTTTGTGCTGTTATAACTGAAGACCTAAGAATCGGTAATTTGCAAAAAAACAAATGTTTTTCTCACAGTTCTCGAGGTTCTGGAGTCTAAGACAGAGGCAGTTGGTATGGTAGGGCCTTCTTACTTCATTCTCACATTTCAGAAAGCAGAGCTAAACCCTGTGTGAAGCCTCTTTTATAAGGTCCTTAACCCCATATTAAGGAGGGAGAAACCCCAGGAACTAATCACCTCTTAAAGGTTCCACCTCTTAATACTATCACATTGGCAACATTTGAATTTTGGAAACGACACATTCAAACCACAGCAATAACTGATTACAGACATTTAAAATTTTCATTTGAAATAGAACAAAGAAATGAATTATCATTAGAACAAATGATATATTAACTAAAGGGGATGGTAATGGAAATTATTCAAAGAGTAAGAAACTAAATGACACATGCACAATTTAACACGAGAATCTCTAATCAGATTAAAGAGAAAAATGTAAGGTCATACCAGGATTACTAAAGAAGACTGTAAATTGGGTGTTAAGAGGTCTAAAATCCAAAGATAGACTTGCCCAAACTAGCTGAATCAGCTGGGTAAAGTCATTTTCTTCTGGATCTCACTTTTCTCATCTTTAAAATGAAGAAGAGGGATCAGATGTGATCTGATTCATCCTACTCTAGAATTTTAGAGTTTTGTTACTTAATATAAAAGCAAAAACTGAGAAACTGTCTACTGCATTACCAAGTCATCTAGTTTCTGCCCACCACCATTTTTCCTTGACTTATTACTCACCAAACAGAAGCAGATTAAATTTTCCAAGCACTGTCTGATACTAAACCAGAGGGACTAGAATCAAATTTAGAGAGACAACCACTTTCAAATGACTAATGCTTTTCAGGCAGAATCCTCATTACAAAATGCTTCATATCTCTGTTAAACCATATCCCATCTACCAGCAACAGTATAGCACCACAACAAAAGAATGTTACTAAGATTGTTATTAAAATCCAGATGGTTTTAATTATAGAAAAATGCAGAAACCAATTCTGACCTTAAGGACTGTCATCAGTCTTTAGTGAGTTTTTATGCAATCCCCTTCAAGCCAAGGAAGAGAATCCTTGGAATAACTAAAGGGCTCAGAACCACAGAACCACAAAACTAAAATCTATGGGAAATACCAGACCAAAACCACCTTTTCAAAGTATCCAAATTAAGATGGATAATTAAATTTCCATCTTAATTATCACACAAATGAAGCCTCCCTGAGGTCCATAATACAAAATGCTTGTTATTAGTATAAAATAAGTATTTTAGACCTGAAATCACTCTTAACATTTTAAGACAGCAGCAACAGAGATTCTGAACCTTTCTTTTCAAAAATACTTTTAACTCCATTTCTTTATTCCATTATAAATATTTCCACAAATATTCATTTTAATAAAATAAAAAAACGTGGTAATCCAAATAAAATAATTTCAGAAAAATTTATCTTACCTCTACACTAGGGCTAAGGCTGCTTGGCAGTGTTTCTGAAGTCACAGTAGTGCTTGGAAGGCTGGAAATTTCCCAGGTATTCACAGGCTGAAGTGGTTCAGACTGCTTTGAACGATCTATGCATTTTGGATTATCTAGTAAGGTCACTTCATAAAATTCTTGAATATCTTAGAAATGAGGAAAGGAAAAGAAAAATTCAAATTATTTACATTTCCAATTAAACTATGCAAAGCTAAAACAACATAAAACAAAATTTTTACTCTAATTTTAAAAAAGTCCAATCTTACAATGTACTTTAATAGTGAATATTCCATTATGTCACAATCATATCAAAAAATGCCAGGCACAATATAAAAGTCACCGGCATTTTACATTTCGAAAGTCAGTATTGGATTCAAATCCCCATTCATTCATTACCAAAATTACATGTATAAGCAAGTTATTTAACCTCTAATAACTTGCCTCTTATTGTGAATTATTCCAAGAACTGAGTGTAATGAAGTGCCTAACATAATAACATATAATAGGCTCCTAGTAGAAGCTAATATCATTATGAATCCTGCAGATGTGAGCTGTTACCAATATTTTATATTTACCATCAAAATTCAGGCTGACCATGTAAATCCCTGAAGTGGTTCTAACTGACCATGTAACTAAAGTAAAACATTAAAAAGAAGTCAAAAATTAAAGAACTAGAAAGACTCTCAGATATCATCTAGTATGAATATTTAAAAAGAACAAGTTAAATATTTTACCGTATTTTAGAAACAATCAGTTAAGAGCATGACAAAATCCTTAAAGATACTATAATTTACTTAACACAGTACAATTTAAAAGATCAAGATACTTTGCTATCAGCTAGAATACGAACTTGGTATACTAACAGTAGTTATTCACACTACACAGAAGTTCTGAGTGGTAGTTGTATAATGTATAGAGTCACAGTACTGAGTTTTTTATTCACCTACTGATATAATTTTGAACTGATTTTTTTCAAAGGGAGAAAGAATCATTTAACAGTAAAAGTAGCATTATCCTGTATAAAATCATGCACAGTAACATTTAGACAGAACAACTTTTACTTCTTGTTACTTTAAAAGCACTCTCTCTTTTAAATTCCAAACCTCATAAGACAGTAGGAACAAAGTACTCTCCCTTTTCAGTTTTAATAACCAACAGAACTAAAGAACTTTACAAATAAAGGCTAATTAAAAACTAATGTTTGAGCCAGGTGCAGTGGCACACACCTGTAATCCCAGCAGCTTGGGAGACTGAGGCAAGAGCCAGCCTCAGCAATTTAGCAAAGCCCTAAGCAATTCAGCAAGATCCTGTCTCCAAATAAAATATAAAAAGGGCTAGGGATGTTGCTCAGTGGTTAAGCACCCCTGGGTTCAATCCCCAGTACCAAAAAAAACAAAAACACTAATGTTTGCACAATAAGTACAGTATCAACCTACATCACAGGGCATTAGGAATATTACTAGATAAAATTGTGTGAGAAAGCATTTTATAAACCAACAATCACTGTATAAAACATGTAACTGTCAAGAAAGGAATCAAAAATTCAAAATCAAAGCATCACCTACAAAGTGTTCTTACCAAAAATTGTTTAATCTCAATTCAAATCAAGTTTTTAGACCCAATTTCTGTTCACAGGGAATAGGGAACAGAGGAACAAGTTAAAGGATACCAAAATCAAGTCAAGAAACAAAATCAGAAAGTCATGTGTGTATGTAGATGTATATTAGAATTCCTACAGTATTTTGCTCCTAAGAACACTGGACAAATGCTAAATGAGTAATCATCAATATCTCAAGATAAGTCACCTATATCACTGTGAAATTTGTTCTATTAACTACTGTTAAGTTTCAAACACTAAATTCTTGCGTGACCTTCCATTTTATAATTAACAAAAGCATTGCTGTACTTTCCTTTAATAACACCTCTAATGAAAATCTAGATGCTGACAAAAAACTTTTTGCAATGATAAAAAAGTTCTCTAGCCTTGTGTGATGGCACACACCTGTAAACTCAGCAATTCAGGAGGCTGAGGCAAGAGGATCAGCAACTTAGTGAGGCCCTAAGCAACTTAGCAAGACCCTAGTTCAAAATACAAAATAAAAAGGGAGGGGGATGTGATTCAATGGTTAAGCACCACTGGGCTAAATTTCCAGAACCAAAAAAAATGTTCTCTAGCTGCACTATCTAAGCTTCATATGGTCACTGCAAGGTGACTAGGATGTGTGAGGAGCTGAATTTATAATTTTACATAGGTTTAATAGTCATACATAATTAGATACTACTGCTCAGGATAACAAAGATCTAGACTAATACAATTCTAACAGGGTAACATTATACTGAACTAGTATAATCAAGGAATAAAATGTTTCATATGTGAATTTTTCAAAAGTTCACTCACATCTTGCTTCTTGTCAACTGAAATGCCTCCACCCTAGGTCCTACATTCATACACTGAACAGTCCTTTCTAATTTGCTCTGAGTTCCCACAACTGAAGAACTAAATATCCACCTTAGATGGGTTCAGTGACACGTGTATAATCCCAGTTACTGAGGATGATAAGGTAGGAGGATTACAAATTCAAGGCCAGACTGGGCAGTTTAGCAAGACCCTTTCTCAAAATACACTTTTTTTAAAAAGGGCTGCAGATGTAGCTCAGTGGTAAAGCACTTACTTAGCATGTGCAAGGTCCTGGGTTCAATCACCAGTACAAAAGTGTGTGTATGTGTATCTGTATGTGTGTGTGTGTGTGTGTGTTTAACTATATCAGGGTTAAAACAAAATAAGCGAAGTAAGCACTCATTAGGATGGCTATTATAAAACAAAAACCAAACAATTAACAGAAAATATCAAGTGTTAAAAAGGATGTAGAGAAATCGGAACCTTTGTGCACTGCTAGTTAAGAATGTAAAATGATGCAGCCACTGTCAAAAATAGCAGGGTGGTTCCTCAAAATACTACACCAAGAATTAGAATTCGACCCAGAAATTCTACTTCTAGATATACCAACCCAAAACAAAAAATTGCAAGCAGGGGCTAACACAAGATTTGTACACCAATGACAACAGCAGCCTATTCACAGTCACCTTTTAAAAGGTGAAAACAATCTAACATCCCTCAAAAGATGAGTGAACAAAATGTGGTATCTAAGTACAATGGAAAATTATATGTCTTAAAAAGGAGTAAAATTCTGATACATCCAACAACATGGATGAGTAAACCTTTAAGAAGTAAAATAAGCCACATAAAAGAATAAATACTATGTTAAGTCCATTTATCTGAATTCAAGTACCTGGAGTAGTTAAATTCATAATACAGACAAAGTAGAACAGCAGTCACAAGGGGCTGGAAGTGGGGTGGGAGAATGAGAGTAGAAGGAATTATTGTTTAATGGGTACAGTTTCAGTCTGAGTTGATGAAAAAGTTCTGAAGATGAACAGTGGAGATTATTTGCAGAGATGTAACATTAAAAATAATTAAGATGGTAAACTTCACACTATGTATATTTTACCACAAAATAAGCTAAGTAAGAGTCTAGAGGAGCTCTTAAATGAACCCATTCAACATATGGGTTTTGTAATACCTACTAAGCTATTTAGAACTCTATCTTACTGAAGTCAGAATAACTGGTACCACCACCTTTAAAAGATTACCATTCTTGGGGGTGGGGTTGTGGCTCAGTGGTAGAGTGCTTGCCTAGCATATGTGAGGCACTGGGTTCAATTCTCAGCACTACATATAAATAAATAAGTAAAATAAAGGTCCATCAACAACTAAAAGAATTTTTTTTAAATGATTACCATTCCTGCCTAACTTAAAATCATGTCCAAAAGTACCGAAATATTTTTGTAATACATGTGCAATGTGGCAAAGTCTTTGATTTGATAATTTGTTGTAATTATCATTTTCCTTAAAAGAAAAATCATCTTTTCTTGAATGATATTACTTCCTGACAACCTCAACTTCATGAGTTTACACATTTTTTTCATTTTTTCATCACATTTCTTTATCTTTAGGGTGCCCCAAGAATATAGTAATAAGCAACATAATAAACTTCAGAAACTCCCATTAAAATTTCTTCAGTTATATCAGCTAAGATTTTTTTGAAAGAAGCATCTAATCAAAAAGTACACCCTCTGGGGGGAAAAAATGCATTTAACTGAGTTGGTTCTTTTAGGTACAAAATATCTATTTCCCCTCCCCTCCCATGTTATCAGCTATCTTTGGATAATTACATTTTACATATCAGAAGAGATTATACCACAGATCCTAACTATAAGATTTAGCCAAAAGAATGGTTAGATTATCATTGCCACAAGTTAAGTATTTCCATAAAATGACATTCTAGAATTCAAATAATACTTTCTACCACTTGTTTACTGAACTTTCCTGGGAAGAATGATTTTGAGTTCTATAAGGTACCTAGCTTAAATAAAACAGAAGTTACCACCTAAAGAAAAGTCAAATGGAAGACAAAAACAAATGGTAAGTCCTAGTATAGTGTAATCTTGCATATTTCCTAAAAATCTAATATGCCAAAGTGATGCAAAATTCAAGTTATTCTCAAAAGAACTTTTTGAAAATAAAGATATTAATGAGTTTATGCTAAAACACTGAACGTATTCAACCAATAGATACCAATGCAGTGAATAAGTTTTAAAAGAGGATTAAAAGAATTAAAAGGTGAGATATAATACAGTAATGTCTTTGGAAAATCTGGAAAGTTGAAGGAAAAAAATTATAGTAACATCTAAAATGTTTCAGTGAAAAAAATCTAAAGAGTGGTAAAGTGCTTGCCTTGCATTCTCAAGGACCTGGGTTCAATCTCCAGCACTCAAAAAAAAGACTCCCAAAGCCCCCAAAATATGGCTATAAGATCCTACAGAAGCTTAAACATGTTGTTTATTTTAATTTTTTATTAAATATGTATACAAAAATTTAAAAATCAAATCAACCACCTCTTCAGTAGACAAAGAAAATTTCTCAATTTTGATTTATAGAAATCAACCTGCGGGGCCGGTATAGTGGCACATGCCTGTAATTCCAGCAACTCAGGAGGCTGAGGCAGGAGGACTGTGAGTTCAAAGGCAGTCTCAGCAACCCAGCGAGGCCCTAAGCAATTCAGGGCAACTCTGTCTCTAAATAAAATATAATAAGGGGCTGGTGGTAGAGGCAGCAGTGGAAGCGGTGGTAGAGGTGGCGCTGTCAGCTTGGGGAGGGAGCCTTCCTTATGTGGATATAAATGCACAAGCGCCATGTAACCTGGCTCCAAAGAAGGGTCAGTGGGAGCTATAAGGGGCACTGCAGTAAGATCCCAGTCCTGTACACATGGGGCCATGCCATCAGAAAAGTCAGAGCTCTTGCTCTGTGCAGCCCAGGAGAGGATGTCTCCCAGCCTTCAGGAAGGTGTTCAGCTTAGGTAAAGGAAACCCTCACCTTGCTCCTTTTCAGTTGAGAACATCTTAGGACAGGACCAGAACAAGTGTGTTCCATCCATGAAGACCCCACAGGCCCTGGGCAGACACCTGCAACTCTTCAGAGAAAGATACTAACCTATGTCATGGTCAATCTTCCCAATGGGATCTCATTTCCTTATGGTAGGTCACCCAATGCCAAAAGAAAGAGTTTTGAAATATGAAAATTACCTTACAACCTCAGAAAGACTATCTTTGAAAAGAGAGCTGAGTGGGTATGGAGAATGAAGACCTAGAACCGCTTTTACCCAAAACCACACTGAAGTCATGGAAAATGACTTTAGAGTAAATTGCTATCCTGGCATTGCTATCAGAGAAGACCTAGCTCAAAACCTGAACCTAGCAGAAGACAGAATCCAGATTTGGTTCCCAAATATCGGTATGCAAAGCTGAAAAGGTCCCATAGAGAATCACAGTCTCTAATGGCGAGAAAAAGAAATTTCAACACAAATCTCCTGGAATAGGTAGAAAACTAAACGTGTGAAATTATCTTCCAGTTGGAGATCATGAAGAATCAATGCTCATAATTTTATACACACACATATTATGAAAAACAAAATATAACTTCAGCAAAACAATTAATGTTTTAAAAGTCACATTCTCTCAATACTATTTTATCAGGAATTGCCAAGTTTACGATCCAATGTAAAATAACAGTTCTTCAATAAACCTAGGCAAACATTTGAATTTAACTTCCAAACCAAAATCTTTACTATGAAACTGTAAAGAAGATGGGACAGTACAGGAGGACTCAAAAGGATTACCATTTAATAGATTAAGAGTGAGTCTATACTCATCTGAAGATCCAAATAGCTTACCCAGATATATACAAAACATTAAGTAAAATGATTATGTTTTTATTTACTACCCTGAAAAAAAAATCATTTCCTTTGAAAATAATGATGTGCTAAAGAATGCAAAAAAAAAAAAAAGCAGGAATGCTAAAATATACATTAGGGGAAAACTACATTTTTGGATGACTCACAACTGCAAACATTAATTTTGCTGGAACCTATTGGATCTGTCTTTGTCATAGTCTTTTCCCCATTTTCATAGAGTGAGAGTGCTTTCCTGTTTTTGGACTAAACTGAATCTCTACAAGTACAGTTCCTAATCAAAGATCTAAATTACAAAGTCACAAAAAAGTTCTAACATGTACATGAAAAAATTCTCAATTATTAAACTTGAAGGCACACAGTCCAATGCAACAGAGTAAAATAATTCCTATTAAAAAATACGTTCAGAAATCTCTAAGATCACTTATTTCAAAAGTCTCTAAATATAAGTAAAATCTTTTATTTTAAATAAAAAGTTATCATTGCCTTTGTTATTTTCTTACAAATTCAAAGTGTGCAAACACTAGGAGTCAAGAGTCAGAATTTCAGGTATACTCTCAAAGGGTGAATGAGACATGGAAGGAAGGAAAGTTTCAAATAGGCAAAGAAATAGCCAGGGTGCAATGACAGCTTATATCATCCTAAACAGAAAAACTCACAAACATAAAACATTTTTCAAACTAAAGAAATAAGGCAATACTAACTCACAATCAGAACAAAAGCCTAAATACAGACCCAAGAATATCTAATAATTTAACATAACAGATGACATTTCTAATCTATGAGAAAATATTTTATTTGATGGAATAAAAAAAGTAACAGAATGACCAAGACAAGTCATGAACAGGAGAAAATATTTGCAAAACACTTATGTGATAAAGGACTGGTATATTTAAAAAACTCGTAAGACTCAACAAGGAAAAAAATTATCCCACTTAAAAAAAAAGACAGAAGACATCAACAGATAAATAACTAAATTAGATATAAAGACGGCAAATGGGCATATAAAAAGATGTTCAACTTCAATTCATTAGGGAACTGCAAATTAAAATGAATAGATGGCACTAGACACCTATAAAAATGACTAACACCCAAAGTACTGACAACACCAAATCCTGACAAGGATGTAGAACAACATATTGCTGATATGTGGTAGAACCATTTTGAAAGAGTGTTCAGAAAGTTTCTTAAAAACTAAACATAGTAATACCAATGCTCCTTGGTATTTACCCAAATGATTGAAACTTGTGTCCATTAAAAAAAAAAAAAAAAAAAAAAAACCTACACACAATATAGCAGTTTTATTCATACTGATAAAACTTGGAAACAATCAAGATGTTCTTTAATAGATGAGGAGATAAACCAATAAACTTCCTTTGGAGTACAATGGGAGTTCTTACTCAGCAATAAAAAGATATGCGCTATCAAGGCACAAAAAGGCATGAAGGAAACTTAATGCACAATGCCAAGTGAAAGAAGTCAATCTGAAAACTACATACTTATGATTCCAATTACATGACATTTTAGAAAAGGCAAACTATGGAAGCAGTAAAAAGATCAGTGGTTTCCATGAGTTGTGAGGGGACAAAGGGAGAAATGAACAAGTGGAACACAGGATTTTTAGGGCAGTGAAACTATTCTTTATGATCCTGCAAAGGTGGATACATGTGACAAAACAACACGTATTTATGCCAAATCTGTCAAGATACAATGCAAAGAGTGAATCCTAAACTATGAACTTCAAATAATAACAACAAATCAAGGACTTGTCAATTTTAACAATATACCATACTAATTTAAGATACTGAAAATAGGGGAAGAGGTGAGGTAAGAATTTGGGAACTGTTTTCCACTCAAATTTTCTGTAGACCTAAAACTGGTGAAAAATGTTTCTTAATTTAAAAAAATGTATAAGGGAGATAACAAATAATAAATTCATATTGATAATATTAAGAAAGTTCATACTTTATAAGAAAATAACTTCCAAATGCCTAAAAAATTAAAATGTTAAAAAAAGTTTGAAAGAATTTGAATATAGGTGAATATTTTTATAATCCTGGGGATAGATTATAATACTCCTATAGATTATAAAATTGGAGAAAGCCTTTCCAAGCATGATACCAAGGGCAGACAACACAAAGGAAAATATTGATAAATCTAACCATAAATAAACATCTATTTTTTTAAAAAAATCCAAGTTGAAAACAAATGACAAATAAGGGAAGTTATTCACAATTTACATGACAGACAAGAGTTGATGTGCCCAACCAATATAGACTTTATAACTCTAAGGAAAAGGAAAAAAGAGAGGCAAGGAGTACAATGACATAAACAGATAACTCACAAAAGAAAATAACCAAAGGACTTTTTTACATCTTTGGTTATTTAATCAAAGAAATGTATAATAAAATATCAAAATGACTAACGGTATATTCCACATAGTGCAGAAAACACTAAAATGATAGACAATATTCTATTATTTACATCATAGTGAATTCTTCCACACAGTACCTAAAAAACTAAATTGATACAATATTCCTAAGAGTAGTTAACAAATTAGATCAAAAGCCTTAAAATGCATACCTCCTTTGGTCAAGTAACTCACTTCTAGGAATTTGTCCTAAAGGTGTAATAATGTGAAACAAAATAAACATAAATAAATGCAATTTTTATAATTCAAAAAAATTACAAACCTAAATGCTCCTAGGGATATCATTATTAAAGCAACAGAAAAATCTATTAAACTGGTTCAAATCTATTGCTATGGAAGATTATCTACTGATAAATTTGGGGGGATAAAAACAATTATTATGCATAGTAAAAGAAATCTCACTATATACATTTAAGCAAATTCAACTACACTAGTCCCCTGCCATGCTATAAAAGGCAATTCTACCAATTCTGTCAATCTACCAGATAAGTGAATGTCCCAAATAAAAACTCAGAAGGGACAAGACTGTTACCTCAGGTAGTCTTAGTTTTCATGTGCCTCTCATATGAGCTTCTTGTACTATCTCACCATGCAAGGTATGGTTCTTCAAAATGTGTTTTTAATACAACAGGTCACTTGAACACAAGTCAACTACTTCATCAGGTGCTCAACTAAAGAAATTGATTTCTTTCCACTAGAGGAAAAAACAATTGTGTTGCAGGTACTGAGCAAAAGTGTTAAATTCCTGAAAGATTTTCCAGGATAATCTTAATCAGATATAATTTTTTACCTTATAGACTAATTTTAAATATCAATTCTTGTATAGGAAACAATTTTATTATGTTTTACTTATGAAGGAAGTTTGTTTTGCAAGATGAAAACATGCACATATATGCTTATGGTTTTAGAACACTAAAATATAATCTTGCCATTTCAGATGTGGAAAACTATCAATTCATTGACTAAAAGCAAGTATGATTTTATACACCAAAATATGCTATGACAATCAGATCAACTCAAGCAGACACTCAGCTTTTTTCCTAAACCAATAAATATTTTAAAACCCATTTTGATCCTCAAAGAGAAAAGAATAGTCTACAAAATTAAATTATATGTTACATGCAATTTGTATTTCACACACTAGAAACAGGAAATATGTCAAACTAGCAAGCAAAAATAAATTATCACAGCACTTTACAGACACTATTCAACTAAAACTATTCACATGACTACTCCTTAAAGTAAACATGTACTGACAAGAACAAGCATCCTAGAGCAATGGCTGATTCCTGGGCTGGAAAAGGATGGATGAGTTTAATACAAACTTGGGCTATCTTGTTTTGCCAAAATAAATGGCATGCTCGAAAAAATAAAAAAATGATGGGGCATGTCATAAAAACACAAGGGCAAGCTTGAGAGGGACCCCACTGGCTAAATTTGAGACAATTGGAGCACCAAAATCATTAAGGATGGCAACAAATGACAAACCACTGAAAGAAACAAAAATCTGCAAGTACATGATAGATCAAAAAAGGCTTCTGATTACAATAAAATGCCAACTGTTAACTGGAAAATGGAGAGAAGTGCTGTTTGCTGTCAGAAAACTGTCACTTCTCAATAATCATAATAAAAACTGTTCAAATTATAATCATCAATGTATGCTAAATCTAGGTAGAAGTTTTGCTAAGATATATATAGTTGTTAAAGTGTCTCCCACACATACTGCTAAGATGCAAGGAAAGGAGACTACAGAGAAGTAAGAACACCCAACTGGGTAATTAAAATTACTGCTGGGTAGAGTGGTGCACACCTAGTAATACAGCTTCTTGGGAGGCTGAGGCAAGAATATTGACAAGTTCGAGGCCAACCTGGACAACTTAGGGAAATCCTGTCTCAAAATAACCTTTAAAAAATTGCTAGGGATGTATGTAGCTCAGTGTTAGAGCATTCACATAGCTGTCATGAGGCCCTAGGTTCAATCCACAATACCACAAAATTAACAAATTAGTTAATCAACATTAGTAAGGAAGGGCAGATGACACTGGACACCTCTTGGATACAAGCCAGTAATACAAAACCTGAACATAAGTACAAGTAAACATCAGATAAACACAAAATGAAAAACACTTAAAACTTAAAAGTAGAAAGGAACTGTATTCTTCAAACATACCAATATCATGAAAGATGAAGACAGTATGTAGAAATGTACCCAGACTAAAGAGTAGTAAAGAGACATGATAACTAAATATAATACCTGGCCCTAGTCTGGATCATGTACTGAGGAAACATTTGACCCCCACAAAGATAAAATGGCTTAGAAAAAATATTTACAGATGCTTTTACAATTCTGTGATTCCAAGGTTCTAAAGAATTTAACCAGATGTGACACAATCAAAACACTGCATTAAAACTGTAATAAGAACAACTACTAGCAAATAACTCAATCTAATTAAAATCAAAAACACCAAGTAAAAAGTTAATAAAATTCTCCTTCAATTACATAAAGGTTTAGCCAAGAGTTAAATCTATGTCCAGTTGTTTTCCTTGCTCAAACCCAGACTGCGAAGTTTCACACACACACACACACACACACACACACACACACACGCACACACACACACAAGCAACAGACTAAAAGGTATCGGTTATAATAATTAAAAAAAAAAAAAACACTAAGAAATACTGACATTTTACCACTATACCTGGAAGTTCCCAAACCTTGATTACTAAATACATACACTTTTCAAAATTCTATCATTATGAAAACAATTCATCATTATAAACATTCTCTTTCAAAATGAAAGATTGTTGAAAATAAAAAAAGGACCACTGACCCTACGAATCAACATCTGTCTTAAATACGCATTAGTGTATTACATTTAAAATATTCAATTCTGAAAATAATGACAACTCTGAAAATAATGAAGAGGCTCTGGATTAAGGCTAATTCAGTTCAATTTCTGGCTACACAATTTGGTAACTAAGTGTCCAGAAGCAAAACTAGTCATTTCTCAGTGCCTTAGTCTTCTAATCTACAAAACAGCATTCTCACCTCATTGATGAATATACACCTCAGAAGATTCTGATGACTAACTGAAATACTTGTATTAACACCTAAAAGTGCTCAATAAATGTTAGCCATTATTGCCTTTTACTTAAAAGGAATCATACTCTTAAAATGATTAAGATGACTATTATTAAAAAAAATTTTTTTAAAGGAAACAAGTATTGTCAAGGATGTGAAAAAAGTGAAACACTGTGCACTGTTAATGGATTGAAAAGTGGTACAACCACTATGGAAAACAACATGGTGGTTCCTCAAAAATTAACAACATAACTTCTCTATGATCCCATAATCCCACTTTTGGTTATAAATTCAAAAGAACTGGAAGCAGAACCTCAAATACTTTTACACACTAAGATTCACAGCATCACCATTCATAATAGCCAAAAGAAGCAAACAATGTAAATATCCTTTCATGGATGAATAAATAAAAAGGGGCATATACAAACAATGAAATATTCAGTCTTTTAAAAGGAAATAAATACTGTCATCTACTACTACATGGAGGAACCTTTAGGACTACATGCTAAGTGCCAAAAGCAAATCACAAAAAAGACAAATACTTCATAATTTCACTTATATAGGGTATCTAACATAGTTAAATTCATAGAAACAAAGTAAAAGGGTGGTTATCAGAAGCTGGGGACAGGGGTGAAGGGAAAGGAATTGTTATTTAATTCGATTTCAGTTTTGCAAGATGAAAATGTTTCAAAGATCTGTTTCAAAACAATATGAATATACTTAACCTTTCTGAACAATACATTTCAAAATGGTTAACAAGGTAAAGAAGTAGTACTTCTGAAACCTGGTGTCTGCAAATAATGGCATGGTAATGTCCTTTACCATAGTTATGAGGTCTAGTGAAACTATTAAGAGTTAATAGAGTAGCAACAAATGAATAGGGAACTTAAAAATTCATAAATGGACAGTGTTATTACATTATCCACCTTAATTCTAAAATACCTGCATGAATAAAATAAGTTTACTATTAAAGGAAACCATCCACAAAATAAAAAAGGCAACCTAGAGACTGGATATTTGCAACTCGCATATCTTACAAGTGGTTAATATTCAGAATTTATAAAGAACTCTTACAACTCAACAGCAGAAAAACATATAACCCAATTAAAAAGTGGACAAAGGAGTTTAACAGTACTTCTCCAAAGACATAAAAATGGCTAAAAATTATATTAAAAGGTGCTCAACATCACTAATCATCAGGGAAATGCAAATTAAAACCACATAGAGATATCTCCTCATACGTATAAGAACGGTCATTATCAAAGAGTCAAGAGATAACAAATGTTGGTGAGGAGAAAAAGAAACCCTAGTACACTACAGGTGGGAATTTAGATTGGTACAATCACTAAGGAAAATAGCATAGCAGGTCCTAAATAAATTTAAAATAGAACTACCATACAATCAAGCAATCTCACCTCTGGGTAGAGGTATACACAAATGAGAGGAAATCACCACCTTGTTAAGACATCTGTACTTCCATGTTCATTGCAGCATTTTTTTACAATAGCTAAGATATGGAAACAACCTAAATATCCATCAACACATTAACAGGTTAAGAAAATGTGGTGTCTATGTATACATACACACACAAAATTAAATAATCAATCTTTAAAAAGGGAGATCCTATTTGCCACAACAGGGATGGACCTAGAGGATATTATGCTAATTAAGTCAGACACAGAAGGAAAATGTTGCATGATTTCACTTATATGTAAAATATTTATGGGAAAAAAGGGTTCAAATACACAGACTGAGAATGAAACGGTGGAGAAGGGAAGGAGAAGAAATGAAATTTAGGCCAAAGAATACAAAAACAGCTGATATGAGATGCACACATTTCAAAATCTATTGTTCAACATGAGAGCTAAAATTAATAAAATCACATAGTATTAGGAATTTTTCTTAGATTCTAGCTGTTTTGTCACAAAATAAAAGTAACTGTGGGATGACAGATATGTCAATCTGTTTCACTGTAGGTAACCATTTTATGTATCCCATAATGTCATTTTGTAAGCTTCAAATACACACAATAAAATTTATTTTTAAAAAATAATTTTTAAAAGCTTGCTATTTATTTTAAATAAAATACACAAATCACGACTAAACTCACTCATCTCTAAAGCCAGACTGATCTGGAGCCGAATTCTGTGCACAAGGAAAATAGATGTGTTCTCTGTTCCCAGAAATAATTAGAGGTCTAGACTCATATGAAATCTCTAAGGACTACCAGGATCACCTCAGATCCCACACACCTTAGAATCAGAAGTGACCTGAAACCATTATCGACCTGAACATCTGAGTGTCTGAATGTACTCAAACCATATCCAGATGCACCTTACCCAAGATATTTTCAAATATAAGTACAGAAAATGTAAACACAAAATCAAATACAGTAAGTTCTCAAATTGCTCTCACCTAACTCAGGGAGAAAAATTAAGCAGACTTTATATCTCATTTATACAAAAATAATCACTAGGTATATTTCAGGAATAAATGCTAAACAAATATGCAACTCATGGAAATATGTGTGTATTTATCTAAATATTCAGCTCTAAAGAAACAACCTATCAGCTGAAATTCTAAAGTTAATAAAAACTTCACTGCTTTCAGCAATTTTTAAATCTTTAAGTCATCATTCAAGGATATTACCAATGATTTCCATATTTCATTAAACTGAAAATATTATCAATTATATATTACACTAGTATTTCATTTGCCACTAAGAATGCAAAAAGAAACACAGCCTACTAAAAAATGACATGTCATTTTAAAATTACATCCCAAATCCAAAAAATACTAAAATATTTTAAAACTGGTATCTTCGAATATATGTAATGCAGTACACACATTTGTTCCTGAGTAACCCCAAGGTACCAAAAACCTAGTGCATGTAATATATCCACACAGAGGGAAAAAATCAATATTTCTACAACACCAAAATCCCTAAAACATCACATAAACTTTTTTTTAATGCATGGAAACAGTAAATATATAAACTACCAGTTCAATCAACAATCAATGCTGGTACAAGTTCAAAGATAGTCAACACCCCAGATAACTAGATAACTCACTAATCTGCCTAAGCAAATTATTCCCAAACCACAGAATTTAAAATAACTTAGTATCAAATGACTTTCAAGTAACTCGGGTAACAAGACCCCTGTCTCCTTTTAATCCAGTAGTCTACAGGTATCAGTTCAGAAGACAGAGTGCCACCTACTGAAGAAAAAAGTGAATCCAGGATTTTTCAGTACATACTATGGACACATGGATTGCTTTTTATCTTACAGCAATTTACAGGTTTAACTTAACGTATATTATGACACTGTTTCAAACAATGGCAAAGCTGCAAAGCAAAAAGAAAGAAAAAGAAAGTCTTATGGGTCTAAAAATTTTCAGACTGAGAAACAAACACAAGAGAATACATTTATTAATTCAGTAGTTTCAACAATTACAGTATGGAAACACAAAAACCTCTACGAAATTTACCTATTTCAAAATTTATAAAAATCTATTACTTTTCTTACACCAAAATTTGATACCAGGTCCTACAAAACATTAAAACATAAGTAAACCCAAATATCCAAGTAAATTCACAATCAATGAAATTATACAGGACATAGAAGATTTATAAATATAAACCTGAGTAGAACACTACCAAAATTCAATTATGCATAAGAATAAACATTCAAAAGAGGTAAGGAAGAATATATCAAAAAACCTCCAAACATAGAAAGTCCAGTTCTAATCTAAGGAAAAATTAAGGATAGATTCTGTTTAATTATTCTATTACTACTTTATTTTCTCAAATCATGGCCTTCCCACTCAAGAAGACTATAGTCTACCTATCTACATACGTAAAGAAGAATATACAAGTCCTACTGCCTAAAAAAAAAAAAGTGACCCTAGTTTTAATGTTGATCTAGGAAATCAAACGATTAAAAAATGACCTTCCTCTTCCTTTTTTTGCTGTTCTTTTCAGAGCACTCTATTTGACTATCCACTTGGACTTTAAGCTTCAGCTCAAATGGGGGGGGCGGGGAAGTCCACTTAATATAAACAAAAAAGGAGAGTTGATAATTTTTTAAGATGGATGACACGTACATGGCAGTTCATTATACTATGCTATTCTCGGTGTATATTCTTAAAAGTCTATAATAAAATTAAATTTAAACCTTATTTTTTTTTTTAGGTGCATCAAGTGATTTCTCAAAAATCTTTAATTCTAAAAAATTTAGTAGAGTATCAATTTACCATTTGACAAAGTACACCAACTTGAAAGTAATCTTCAAATTACATCAATTACTCAGTAGACATATAGAAGGAAACACATGTAATGCAATGAAGTATACATCTTATTTTTAAAAGTTACATAGTAAGGAAAAAAAGTAATCCTCAAAACTGGAAGAAACAGACTCAATAGTTTGCTAACTTTTCAAGATACCTGAAGAAAAAGGTCACAGACAGACCACCTTGTTTTTATACATCAGGGATTATGTACAAAAGGTAAGACTTTGTTTTTAAAAATGATCTATCTACTTTTAAAAGAGAAACGTTTAAAACCCCATTGTTTCATTTTACCACCCACATTCTACAGTTAATTTTGTGGCCTAAAAATGTTAAATGATTTGTATCACATCATTCCATCTCTGACAATGTCAGGAATTAAACTCAGGACTGCTGACTCTTTTGTCCAATTCTTTAAACCAGTGCACAGCCTCAAATTTAAGTTCCAGTTAAGAATAAAAGAGTTTCAATTATCTTGTCTATAAAAAAGATAATTAGACAGGATCATCCCTAAGATCATTTTTCAGATCTAAAATCCTGATTCCACAAATGCCAAACATAACAGAGTTCTATGTTAAGAGAATGAATATTCTTAAACATAGCAGAAACTATCAAGCATTTTCAAAGACTCAGGAGAAATACAAATCAAAGACAGAAACAAGCTAAGAGTAATTCAGTCATTACCTTTTGGGTCCTGATATATTTATGCAATTTCCCAAACTTTTAATTAATTAATTCTAGTATATGATAACACTGTTCTCAAAGACTGCTGAAATAATCATACAGAATGTGTTTTGGTTATTGGATATTTTTAGAAAGGATACTGGCCAAACTATGAAAAACACACAAGTCATTGAAGATGTTCAAGTTTCTGAATGCCTCAGAGAGAACCAAGTACATCTTTCCCTTAAGTTTAAAACAACTGAATTCAAAGAAGCATTAAGCCTAGCTGACACATAATGGCCACAAATAAAATTTTAATTCCCACCTATTAAAGCCTGAAAGAGGTTGCTCTGAAATATGTTAATAACCCGTTCTATGGAACTTCTGAGTTGTCTATCTTCAGTTTGGCTTAGTTTTGAACGATACTCTTCCAAAAGGTGCAATGCTCTCTGGGTATCTGAAAAGAAAAGAAGAGTTTTATTAAAATTATATATATTTACAAGAAAGTATTACTTGCTAAATGATCCTGCAAGACATCTAAAGAGTTCCTCAGGCTGGGGTTGTGGCTCAGTGGTAGAGCACTTGCCTGGCATGTGTGAGGCCCTGGGTTCAATCCTGGGCACCACATATAAATAAATAAAATAAAGGTCCATTGACAATTTGGGAAAAAAAAAAAAAAAAAAAAAAAAGAGTTCCTCAAAGCCTCCAGGTCAATCGCTATCACTATGTTTATGTACACATATTCCCTAGAATGATCAAGAAAAAATTAAATATATCACAGTAGAAAAAGCGAGAAAGGGAGCAGTCTGTAATAAATACAGATAGTTTACAATAGTAAAAGACCATCCGATCAAAGTGTTGCAGCCTAGTTTTAGATTACCTGATAGGCAAATGCAGATTATCTACAATTTGTCATTATAATCCAAATTTTAACTGTTTCAAAACATTAGTTCTTAGTATCCCACTGTTGCTCACAAAATAATGTTTGGTAAGAACGACACAGTGAAAGACTAAAACACAAATTGAGTTTTTAAAGCCATTTCCGGAGAGGAGAATTAATCGCTTTTCTAACCACTAGAGAGATGTAAAGAAAGTTCAACAAACATTTGGGTGTTTCCATCTTTGGAAATGATGTGAGGCAGAGTTCCTAAGCAATAAAGGTAGAACCTTGATGTCTCATCAAAGTTACACAAACATTTTTAAAACTGCAAACACAAAACAGACGCACAGAAAATCAAGTGACATCCACAAGATTTCCAAAATACATTCTCACCTTGCTTCCGGACCGGCATTTTTCTCCAGAATCAGGAAGAGGGTACACACCTTTAAAAACACAAAACAGAAAGAAAAAAGAACTAAATAAAAGAATTCTATTGTGATTAAACCAGCATTTCCCCATTAGTCTCGAATTGGAAAAAACCCCGGCTCTATTTCAAAAACCCACCTTCCAAAGTTTTCCCAAGTGAAAGGAGGAGCTTCAAACCCAGCAGTGTCAGTCAATGTAAGAAAGCTTCTTTCTAGGGGTGGGTTCCCCTGTAAATTAAGAGCAGACAAAAGTCCGCTTTCAAATTCTCGTAAGCTTTCCCCCTCCCCAAAAGGTACTAAAAGCCTAGAAGGGGGTGGTCAACTCTCACCCGCATAAATACCCACACTCCCCACCTGCTACTGCGGGCGAGTGGGTGAAGAGGCACTCCAACCCTTGGCCCCTGAACCAGCCGGGGCCGCAGAGTGCGCTGAGAAGGGATCCGATGGACTGGTCACCCCGCCCTGCTGGGGCCCCCTCCTCTCGCTTGCCTTTCTCCTCGCTCGACTCCTCCGGGTTACTCCAGAGGGGGCCGGACAGGGCAGCGGCCGCTCTCCGCGACGCCCTCGCACAGCACATGCACACCTCCGCGGGCCCCCACACCTGCGGCGCCGCCACAAAGTTCCTGTGAGCGGCGTGCGCGGCGAGCTGGGGTGCGCCCCGGCCCGACTCCGAGCAGCTCCTCCGCCCAGCCCCGCTCCACGTACCCCCGCCCCGCCCCGGGCTGGAGGACTCAGCTGAGGGGATGAGGGGACGGGGGAGGAGCTCCCCTCCGCGGCCGCACCCCCGCTGCCTCTTCCTCTTCCTCGATCGCTGCCGCAGCTTTCTTGCTCGCCGCGGCCCGCCGGCCCGCTAACCCGCTCGTCCTCTCGCCTCCTGTCCGCCCCACCCCCGGAACCTCGCCTCCTTCCGCGCCCCCAGCCGCTCTCCCCCCAAACTTTCCGCCAAGATGGCGGCCCCGGAGCAGGACTGCCGCGCTCCCACGTGACTGCTTTCCCGGCGCTCTCAGCCAATGGGAAGTGAGGAGGCGGCTCGCGCCGAGCCCCGGGCTCTCAGCGCTGCTACCTTTGGGTTGGAAAGGGGAGGAGGACCGGGAGGGGGCTGGGGAAAGAGAAGGGGGGACCCGTAGAGCATCTCGAGGGAAGCGCCTCCTTTAAAGAGGCAGCCACCAAAGTGGCTCTGAGGACAAAGGAGTTGACAGACTCTACAGGTGGTCGGGGGTGGTTCTGGGACAACCCGCCTTTACCTCGCCCTAGCCCACCGGTGTGTCTTGCGGTTCTGAGCTAGTAACGCGGCAGGCCCGGGAGGACTAAGGTGTGTGAAGACAGAAGTGACGTCGCCTACACAGACACACAATTCGAGACACCACATAACCCCGCTAAACACTGCGGGATGAGCGCCTGGCGCCCCCGGGATGAATACCCAACCCGGAAAAGCGGACTCTAAGGGCTGACGGCAAAGCCCAGGTTAGGGGGCGAAGGAGGGCGGGACTTGGGAGAGGAGTTGCGGGGAGGCATCTATGAGTTGCCTTCACTTTATACTGATTTTTTAAAGTTACCATTCGCCTCTCAGTGAAAGATGTGAAGGGTTTCATAAAGAAGAGGTATGTAAACCAGGAAGACCGGTTAACTTGTTAAGAATAATTGAGGGTTTCAGTAGAGAATTTTTAAGTCTAGGTGGTTAATTCAAAGTATGAGTGCGTTTAAGGGTGAGAGAGAAGATTCGTTCGTTAATTCGTTCGTTCATTCATTCATTTCATTTCCCCGCCTGCATTTCCAGCCGGTCACCCTTTCAAGTATTACCCAAGTTCTGGCGGCCCCTTTAAGAACTCACCTGTAGCCACCTCCTCCAAAGTTGAGCGACCCTCAGCCGGCACAGCTGGTTAAAGTTTCTTGTGCACCTATGAGTATAACAACTAATCGGCAGAGACTCTGCTCCCGGTCGAAGCCACCCGGGTTGTAGAAGGGGCATCCGGGAAAGCTCTCCAAATTACTACCCAGGTCTTCAAACTGCTTCTGGGTAACAAGGAACTCCCTGGTGTGAGTTCCAGGACAAGAATTTTCCCAAGGTCACCCAGAGTTAGTGACTGGAAACCCGGAGATCACGTCTTTCAAAACCGGAAGACTCTCCAATGAACCTGACACCTTTCACTTAGACTGTATCCATTGGCTAATAAAGAGAAGAGGGAAACTTGCACTGTAACTGTAACAGCCACTCCAAGGTATGCTGACCACCGGGTTTCATTTTTGAACCTGCACCTTGGAATCCTAACTTGTGTGACCTCCACAACTTTAAGCTCATCTATATATCCATTCTCAGTTTGAGGTAAAAAAAATATATATGTATAAGTTCTAGAAAAGGAAAGCAACTTGCCCAAGGCCATACAGGCTAATCAGTGACAGAGCAGGGGTCTCCTAGCCTAACTCCTGACTCAGGTCTCCTAGCTGCAGTCTAGGGCTCTTTCCGCTATTTTGAACAACTTGACAGTGGTATGTGGGTATATTGGCAGCAGATCTCTATGCTTTGCTGGATCAAGCATGCTGGGATCTCAAGTTAAGCAATATTGCACAGAGGAAATGTGAGGGAAGAGTCAAAGGAGAGGGGTGGGGGTTATTTACTATTGAAAATGGTTGGGACTGTGGTTGTGGCTCCATGGTAGAGGGCTTGCCTAGCACATGTGAGGCACTGGGTTCAGTCCTCAGCAGCACATAAAAAAATAAATAAATAAAGGCATTGTGTCCATATATAACAAAATATTTTTTAAAAAGCATTGATGATATACATGATACTATTTTTTACTTCATTGATGAACTGTGAATAGTTTTTTATTTAAACTAGAACAGAATTTCTTCAGATTCAGAAGGAGAGAGAGAAGTTTGTCATCCCCCTTTGTTCTGATTTGGATATAAGGTGCCCCCACAAGCTCCTATGGAATATTCATTCCTGTGGAATAATTAAATTATGAGAATTATAATTTAACCAGTCCATCCTAGTTTGAATGGACTAACTGGGGGTACCTGTAGGCAGGAGGGGTGTATAAGGAGGAACTGGCTCACTGGGGTCTGGCCCCTTCCTCCCTGACCCCCTCTGCTTCCTGGCCACCCTGAGTGAACTGGCATTCCTCCATGCCCTTCTACAATGATGTTCTACATCATGTCTGATTCAGAGCAATGGAATTGACTGACCATAGACTGAACCTCTGAAACCATGAACCAAAATAAACTTTTCCTCTTCTAAGTTGTTCTCATCAAGTATTTTGGTCACAGCAACAATGAAAAGCTGACTAACACACCCCTGATATCACTCATTGTTCATGTATGTTCACTTGCTTGGCAGTGGGGATAGAAATAAAATTCAGTCTCTGCTCTCAAGGATCCAAAGCTTCATGACACATGAACAAAGGCCAATGCAACTTTTCTCTGGGGATACCGAACACTACAATCAAAATTTGTAGTTCTCAATGTCATCCTAATTCTCCCCTAAAAACAAAGAGGAGGAGGAAGAGTAGAAAATAAGAGAATTTTCCCCTTCTCTCTCATCATCCTCTGTGACAGCCCTATTTGGTTGTCAGTAATGTCCAATAGCAGGAATGAACTCAACACTTATTCTAACCCTAAAGACCAGGACAGGTACAGGCCCAGCATGAAGGATCTTTGCTATTTGTTTCTCCTTTCTAGTCATCTGTATTAGTTATATATTGCTGCATAACAAATTCCTCAAAGCTTTATTTAAACAGTAGTAAACGTCATCTCACAGTTTGTCTAGGCCAGGAATTCAGGACCAGTTTAGCTGAATGGTTCTGGTTCAGGATCTTATGAAGTTGCAGTCAAGATGTCCATCAGGGCTACAGACACCTTGTCAATGAAGGTCTGAGTTGTTCCTGGAGAGGGGACCTCAACTCAGGATAAGTAGGGTGTTTGACAAATGTCTCAAATGAGTTTAAGGATATGTCAGAGGCACAGATGGATTTATTTGGGAAAGCAGAGACATATTCAAGAGAGAATATCTCAAGAGCAAGAAAGTTTGGGGGTAAAGCAAAGAATCAACATTCAAGGGAAAATGCAGGCCATCTCCAGAACAAGAAGTAACCCCTTAGTCTAGGGTGTTAATATTTATAGAGGCACAGTAGCTTGGGGCTGGACTAGAAGTAGAGTCATGTGGAGTTACACCATTTCAAGCCAGTTTTCCTTGTGCTTGTGCATTGCTCTCACATCTTGTTAATTTTTGCCAAAAAACACATGGGCCAAGGACACAGACTGGGTGGTTTTAAGACTCAGTGTATCTCTCTTTTTCTGTATCCCCAAATTTCTATCTCAATCTGACAGCTTAATTGGAGCTAGGGAGTCTCTTTCAACATGGCTCATTCAGATGGCTGGGAAGTCAGTGCTGACTATTCGCAGGAGGCCTATTTCTCACCACGAAGAATTTTCTATAGGCTACTTGAGTGTCTTTATGATATGATAAGTGACTTCCCCGAAAACAAGTGATCTAAGAGGGCAAGGCAGAGGCCACAATATCTTTCATGACCTAGTCCCAGAAGTAACACTGTGTCTTAATTTACCCAGGCTACTGTAACTAATAAATGAGCAATTTGTCTTTCATAGTTATACATATTAAAAAGTTTAAGGCACCAGCATATTTGATGTGTGGGAGCCCTATTCCTCACAAATGACACCTTCTTGCTGCATCTTCACGTGGCAGAAGAAGCAAACAGTCTCCCTCAGGTCTTTCATAAAGGCACTAATCCCAGTCATGAGGGCTCCACCTTCATGATCTAATCACTCCCAAAGGCCCAGCTTCTTGGTTTCATTAAGGTTAGGCTTTCAATGTATTAAGTTTGAAGGAACACAATCATTCAGACCATAACATACTCCATAATTTCTACAATATTTTATTGGTTACTTAGATCAAGCCTCAAGGATGTGAATACCAGAAAGTAAGAATCATGGGGCCATCTTGGAGGCTGGCTACCATATCATCACAACATATAAGCAATGATATCTGTATTTTTTCAAACTTTTGTTTTCTCATTAGGGCCCAATATAGGATCTGATTACATTAAAAATAAACACACACACTTAAATAAAAGAGGTTACTACTACAATCTATGACATACTGATGGTTAAAAAGGTTCACACAATTTTCCAGATCCAAATTAGCTTTCCCTTGAATTTTTTTTCCCCCCCGGTGCTGGGAATTGAACCCAAGGCTTCTTCATGCTTGCAAGGAAAGCACTCTACGACTGAGCTACATCCCCATCCCCCTTTGAATATCTTAAAGGATATTCATACAGAAAGGCTCAAATCTCCCATTCCTTTATTGAGACGTCAGAGCTATGATCTCAAAGAATACTGTCTAAGTTCAAAACCTTCTCTTCCAAACTGTCCTATACAGGCTGCCTTTCCAGTTCCATATCTCTGTCTTTGTTCTTTCCTGCAAAAAGGCCCCCAGCCTATTCTCAGTAAAGATGCCCAAGCCCTGTAACTCTACTGCATCTTTAGCTCTCAGTCTAGCCGAGTGTGCTGCTTGTGCCAAGGCAATTACTAAAAAGAAAGGGTTTTATGCTGACAAGAAGGTTTATACTAACTTAGACAGAAAGAAGTGGAACAATGTCAAGCATGATGGAAGTGATCATAGGGGTCAGACCACCATGAGAGCCCAGGGAGCATTTCCTAGCAGCATGCTTTTAAAGAGACCTAGACAAACAGGATTCAGAAAAGAAAAAAGAAAAAGAAAAGGAGTAACCAGAGCAATAAGGTTTATGAAACCTCATCCTAGGGGAAAGAACTGTAGAATCTAGGGCTAAGCTGAAGAAGATTTGGATAAAATAAATCACAAGTAATGGGCTAGTCTGTTATATATTTATCATATGTTTGAATGCCTTTAACAGTGGAGATAATTTTGATGGAAATAAGAATATTGCCTCTTACCTCAAAGAAATAAATATTCACACCCTGGTTGTATGTTATAACAAAATGAGTTGAGTTTATTTTCTTTTTTTGTAGGGGAGGGACTTTTTTTTTCCCAGTGCAAAGGTGTATATATTTAAAACATGGGGGAAGGAATGATAGGAGAGTGAAAAAGACATTATTACCTCATGTACATGTATGACTGCAAGACCAATGTGATCCTGCAATATGTATAATCAGAAAAACGAGAGATTATACTCTATTTATGTATGAGCTATCAAAATGTATAAATGCATTCTGCTGTCAAGTACAACTAATTAGAACAAATAAAATAATTTTTAAAATAAATAAAAATAAATTTTAAAAAACATGCTGTAGCGTCCTTCTCTCTTTTCTTTTCCTAGAGTATACATGAGAGGTTGTATAGCAGTATGAGGTGTTCAACCTGGAAGGGCCCTTTAGAGACCATCACAGACATGTGAGTTAAACGACACAGAAGTTCCCAGACAGCATCATCACACAATTATCAAAGGACTTGTCCCCCTGATAGCGGAAAGCTACCAACATTTTAGAAGTGATCAATCTTCCTTTTAGAGAAAGAAGTGGGGATGAGGAGGAATTAGTAATCTATCCTAAAGATACATTTAAAAATTTAACCAAATTTGCCTTTCTGCTTTTGAAGAATCCATGGTATTGATGGAACCACAGAATCTCATATTGAAGTCCTCAGGATTATACTGAAATCTCCTTTCGTGAGAGAATCTCCTAACCCTACTCCCTCCAGGAGGATTACCAGTGTCTATTTAAGAAGGCTCTGGGTAGAACCTCTCAATCAGATTATGTTTTTCAGGCAGATAACACAAACTTAATTAGAATTTGAAGAAACACCGTTAAAATATTAGGAAGTCATTTGTATTCCATTTCTGAGCTATGACCTAACAGAATTCTGGTAAGTAAAAGAAGCTAAAAAATTGTTCATAATTGGACATGGATTGAGTCAAGTAACCGATCTCCTTTATGATGGACAACTGTGACAGACTTCCTAAAGAAGGAATTCTGTGCCGGCCTTTCATCTGAGGGATGTGACACTCACTAGAGCTTAATTTTCATGTTCTTTATGTTGTGAGACCGAAATATTCCTTTTCATTTTACACTCACAGGAAGAACAGTAGTCGACAAAGAATTGTTTAAATTTCCTTGATTAATTTGTTCTCAAGATGATTTTATCAACTGATATTAATACTTGTGATTAAAATTCCTCTACCTTTGATAAATAAATGAGGCTACAGTTGAAGAAATATTTTCAAATACACTTTAAAAACTCCTGAAAAATTCCCTAAGTTGGATATCACTTCAAACTGCAAATTATCACATGAATACATAAAGCCAAGCCCAGAGGGAGTGGGGGATAATATCATAACAACTACAAATCAATAATTTAAAAGGTCAAGGAACATTACCAATTACTTATGAAGGTGAAAAAAATAATTTAAGAACATAGGAGGAGCAAATATTTAATAAGAAATGTTGACATAATAATTTCCCCTGGGTTCCGGGGAACAGAATAAAGCTTTATTTCTATTTTTCCTCAGAAAAATCACACCTAAAATATTTTTAAAAAAAACTTGTTCCTTCAGTGAAATAAGTGTATTTAATAAATCCCACAAGACAAAAAGTAGATGGAGAATTGGTGCAATATAAGTTCCTGAGTCAGGAGTTGGGAGATGGGAAAATATAGATATAAAACAGGGATAAAAGACACACACACACTTTGCTCAACTTATTATGGGGTTGTGTCTTGATGAGCCCATTGGAAGTTGAAAACATCCCCAAACTGCATCCAATACTTTGAAGCTACTTAACATCATAGTTTAGCTTAACCTACCTCAAATATGCTAAGAACACAATATCGGTCTGCAGTTGGGTAGAATCATCTAAAACAAAGCCCATCTTACAATGAAGTGTTGACTATCTCAGTAATTTATTGAATACCTATATCTAAAAAACATCAGCAACACAATACACTATAGAGCATGATTGCTTAGCCCATGAAGGGTGGCTGGCTAGAAACAACTGTACTGTAAGAAAGCAACATAGGACATACCACTAGCCTGAAAAAAGATCAAAATTGAAGCTTTGAAGTATGAGGGTTACTTTCACACTACCATGAAGTTGAATGTCACAAACTGTTATAAGTCAAAGACTGTAGATATGGGTGTGACGTACATGTTAACATGTTAATTGTACGTTGTTCGGTTTATTCTGTGTATGTTTGTGGATATTTGAAATATTTCTTAGTTAAATATTTAAACAAACAACCCCCCAAAAAGTCAGGGACTGTGGATATAGCTTAGTGGTAGAGGGCTTGTCTACCATACAGAAGGCCCTGGGTTCCATCTCCAGTACTGAAAAAATGTGTTTTGTTTTGTTTTGCTTTTTGGTTTTTTTCAGGTAAATTATCTTGAAGAACTCACAAAATTGAAGTTTTAGGTTCCATTGGAGATGAATGTTATAGTTTGGACATGGAATGTCCCCCAAAAGCCCATGTGTTAAAGGCATGATTGGCAGCTTGTAAAGCTATTGGGAGGTGGTAGCACGTTTAGGAGGTGAGTCCTAAAGGAAGAAAGGTAGGTCCCCGGGGGTGTGCTTATGTAGGGAATATTAGGATCATGATTCCTTCCTGTATCTCTTTTTGTTTCCTGTCTGCTGTGAACTGAACAGGACTCCTCTTCCAGTGCTCCTGATATGATGTACTGTGCCACCATAAGACCAAATAAACAGGGCCACGTGACATAGACCAAAACCTCAGAAATTGCGAGTCAAAATAAAACTTTCCTCTTTATAAATTGATTTATCTCAAGTATTTCTCACAGTGATGGAAAGGTAACTAACACACTGAGATGCAGCTAGGTATAGTAGTTGGGGAATTAAAAACAAGGAAATGTTTAAATACCTATATAAGGAGAAGTTGAATGCCTAGCTTCCCATGTACTCAGACAAGTGACCACATTCCCCTACTCCTTCAAAAGACAAGAGTTCTATTTACTGGAGAACAACAGGGCCCTTAGATTTTGGGAACGACCAGACATAAAGGAAGGTGGCAGTGAGTTAACAGAACTAAAAAGAGGAAGCTAAGGGAAAATATGCACATTGAACAGAGCTAAGCCCCTTACATCAGCCCCCTTCCACTGCGTACACATAGGACAGATGCCCTTCAGACAGAAAAAAAATCAGTTATCTCAAAAAAAAGATCAAAGATCAAGGATACTCAGTAGGGAGGTTCACAATAAACAAATAAAAGTTAGGTTGAACCATAAGGAAAATGCAAATCAAAACCACAATGAGATATGACTTCATACCACTAGGATGACTATAAGCAAAAGACATATCTGTTATTACCATAACAAATAGATTATTGTCATAACCAGGATGTGGAAATCAGAACTCTCATATTCTGCTGGTGGGAAGAAAAATGTTGCATTCACTTTGGAAAAGAGTCTGGCAATTTCTCAAATAGTTAAACTTACAGTTGCCATATGATGCAACAATTCTCCTAGGTATATACACCAAAAAGAATTGAAAACATATATCCACACAAAAATGTGTACACAAATATTCATAGCAACATAATTCATAGCATCCATGAAGCAGAAACAACACAAATGTCTATGAATTGATGAATGGAAAATAAATGGTGTATGTCCATACAATGGAATATTATTCAACAATACAAAGAAAAGAAGTACCAAAAATGCTACAACATGAACAAACATTTAAAACATTATGCTGAGTGAAAGAAACCAGTTACAGAAGATCATGTATTACACAATTTTACTTACATGAAATATCCAGAATAGGCAAATATATAGTCAGAGGGAAGACTAGTCATTGCCTGGGGTTGAGGGGCTTGGGGGTAGCTAACACTAAGTGGTTGAGAGGCTTTTTTCTTATTAATGAAAATCAGAATGCTAAGTATATGAAAAGTCATTGGATCATACACTTTAAATGGATGAATTTCAAAGGATGTGAATTATAACTTGATAAAGTTGCTTTTTTAAAAAATTCCAGGCTAAAATTATGAAATCAATCAAAGGTGAATGTTTTCTCTGATATGTGGGTGCCAATTCACAATAAGGGGGGCAGCATTGCAGAAAAATAGAGGTACGTTGGATTAGACAGAGGGGAGTGAAGGGAGGGGAGGGGTATGGAGATAGGAAGGATAGTAGAATGAATGGGATATTATTATCCTATGTACATATATGATTACATGACCTGTGTAACTCTACACCAGGTACAACCAAAAGAATGAGAAGTTACTCCATTTATGTATGATGTGTCAAAATGCATTCTACTAATGTATAACTAATTCGAACAAATTTTTAAAATGCCAAGCTAGTTACCTTATTGCCCTTCAAGAATGCTGACCAGTCAACAAGCTCCTCCCATATCCATGGAGTTCCCAATTAGCTCATCTTTCAACAGGAAGAGTCAACAAAGGATCATCAGACATTATTTCATTATTGAAGATAGAGACTGTAAATGGACAAATGAGAAGAAAAAGAAAGAAACTAACAGAGAAAACTGGAGTTCAGAGCAATGCAAAGAATATACAAAAAATTTAGGAAATCATAATTAATATCCTCTGAGAAGATTCTGCATTCATAAAGCAAAAAGACTATAAGCAGAAGGAAGAAAAAATTCCTTGAAGTTAAACATTTGAAAACAAAACATAAAATCCAAAGGAAGGGTCAGAAGATAAATTTTGGGAAATTTCCCAGGAAAGAAAAAAGAAATTAGGGTGGAGAAGGAGAAAGAGTGAATAAGAGGAAAATAAAGGAAAATGAGAAGTTTGCTCTGCAAGGGATAGCAAACTATTGGTATTCCAGATGAGAGATCAGGGAACATATGGGGAAAAGATTAACACGTAAACAATACAAGAAATTTATCAGACCTGAAAGGGGTCTACAAATCAGAAAGGACCTGCTGAGCATCAGCAAAAAAGTAAAAAGACCCACACAAAAACATCATTGTGTTATTTTATTTTATTTGGTACTGAGTATTGAACCCAGAAGCATTTTATCATTGAGCCACATCCCCAGCCCCTTTTACTTGGGGGCAGGGTGTTACCAGGGATTGAACTCAGGGACATTGGACCACCAAGCCACATCCCCAGCCCTATTTTGTATTTTATTTAGAGACAGGCTCTCACTGAGTTGCTTAGCACCTTGCTTTTGCTGAGGCTGGCTTTGAATTTACAGTCCTCCTGCCTCAGCCTCCCAAGTCCCTGGGATTACAGTTATACTCCATCACACCTGGCTCATTGTGATATTTTAGAACGGTTAAAAATGCAAAGCAGATTCTAAATGCTTCCAGGGAGGGAAAAAGATTCATATTCAAAGAATCAGAACTCAAAAGCACTGGAAGTTAGAAAACTGAAACAACGTATTAAAAATTCTAAGGAGAAATAATTTTCTTCAGGGTTATATATCCAACCAGATTATCAATCTGGTTAAAACTGAAAAAGGAGGAGGAGGAGGAGAAGAAAGAGGGGGAAGAGGAGGAGAAGGAGGAGGGAGAGGAGAAAGAATTCCATGTCTTAAAAAAACATACTTCCCATGCCTGTCTTTTATGGAGGTTTCTGAATGAATTTGCTTCAGCAAAATAATGGCAGAAACCAAGAAAGACAACACACACACACACATTAAAAAAAAAAAAAACAAAAAACAGAGGATCCAACATGGACTAGATGAAGAGAATTCCCAGGATACTGGATTGAGATGATTTCAGAATTAGAACTGGATGGCAGGACATTGAGAGAAAGCAGTTTAGATGGTTGAAAGACTCCAAAATTCAGGTAGTCAAGAGAGAAGCATAGACCAAGTAGACTCCTTGATTATATGGAAAATTGTATCAAGAAGAGGTTTTTAGGACAAATGCCAGCAAGGACACAGTTACCAAGAAAGAAGGTAGTAAGGTGCAGTGGGGGAGTTTGAGGCTGGGAGCTAGAAGAAATGAATTCCAGGTCTAGTTTTGCCACTCACTCCCTGTGTGGATGACCTGGAGAATCATTTCATCTTCATCCACTTCGCTTTCCTCATTTGCAAAATGAAGAGATAGGGCCAGACTAATCACACTCCAAGCTCTTATTCTACTTTAAAAGTTTGTGATTTTATAGCAACCTTGCAAAATATTGCAAAAGTAAGCTGCTCTAATTCATAAAACTGTATTTACTTGACTATTTAAACTTCCATCTCACTTTCTCTGTTTTAAATAAAAGTGTCTTTTAAACTTTAAAAAAGAGATTTTCAGGAGTGTAGGAGGGGGCCCTTAACTTCAGAAAAGTAAATTGTGTAAGAAAGAAAATGCAATCATTGTACACAGTCTCAAAAGTACAGTATTTTTGTGGTCTTAGCAATGAAAATGATATAATCATGAATAAGATTTATCAACAAAAAGAAATATAAGTGAAAAATGAGGAAGGAGAGGGCAAGAAACAACTTTTTAAATTACTATAAGGTTTTAAGCACTCTTTGACTTTTAAAACTTTGTAGGCAATAATTTGACTAAAAAATAAAGATTGTTTTTTAAATATATATAGAGTAGTTTGGTGATGCCACATTGAATCCATAAACAGATTTCTGATCCTAAATGCATATATAAGGAATTTGCCAAGACCCAGTTGTGGCTGCCATATGCTACTGCTACAGTGGCCACCCCTCCTGAAGATGTGTTTAGAAGGAAACCCCAAGGATGAAGACTTGGGAGTTCAAATTCAAATCTTGAGTCTGTGTTTATGCGTGTAACAGGCAAACTATTTAGTTGAACTTCTCAAAAATTCCTTGGTTGTACATTGGTGAAGAAAAGACTTCAGCAATGAATATGATTTCAGAAAAAGAAATATTAACAATAATGTTTTTCATGCCATTCTCATTAGAAAAAACAGACCCCCTGAAGGTCTGTGCACTATTTTAGATCAACTGAAAAACAAAACAAAACAAAAAAAACTATATATATAATTAGTTGTCCGATGATGACTTTCTCTCTCTTTCTCAGTTATATTCAATTTACTAATCCAGACCACAGAGTTTTTCATAAATAAAGTTGGCAAAGAAAGCATCTGAAAACACTTTGCTCCAGGGAAAGATAGTCTGCTTAAGTTTTACTGAAGATGACATTTTCATTAGCACTGCTAATGAACTATGCTTATTCCTTTTGGGAGCTATGATTTATTAAAACAATTAAAAGTTTGAAAAAATACCAAAAGAATTACACTCGTTCATTTTGAATATGACTACTGTATTTGCAATAGAAAATTAGTGAGTATTCCCTAAAGTCATGGTAGCTTTTAAACGCTGCATAATTCTGGGTTTTGCCATCAGGAGAGCATTGCACCGCTCATCAGAAGTATAATGCCTGCATAATATCATCATAATAGCTTTACTCTGAGGTATAAACCAGTCAAATGAAGCACAAGAAGAAGAAAGGCAAAAATTTGTTTGGTGAATCATTCTTGTTCTATGGGTTGGTGACTCCATATTGAGCCAGTAAAGAATTCTGCTAGTGGCTTAATTTGAAGAATCTTCCAAGGAAATGCTGCAAGAGTACACAATTCCTGTAATTGGTCTCTAGGCTTCATGATCTCTATTCACGAAATTGTCTGTTCACAAAGCTTTGCAATTTAATTGTGAACAAATCAGGAGGAAGTGAAAACTTAAGCACAATACAGCATTTAGGAAGATCTCTTTGGACCACTGTTTTTGATTCCCTTCTTTCCATTGTGAACTTATACTGGGAATTTGGTTGTGATGTGCTGTTCTGATCCAAAGTACCCAGGAAGTTCAGATCAGGTTGAGGGCAAGGTCTGGCCAGGCTCTGAGACCAGCCTACTCACATGTCTTTTTTAGGCAGAGATCACTTGAGGAATACAACTAGGTTGCTGGGAGTTGTTAGATCCCTCCAAAACTGAACCAGTTTGTATGGTCAGGAAAATTTTACTGTGTGCTGGATCTGAGCTCTAAGCACAAAATCATACTACATGCCTAATACATTTGGTCATGGAAAGAAGGCTATGCAGAAGTGAGCAAGAGAGACTCCTATGGAGAGAAAGCGCTTATCCCAGAATACATCATTCTCAAGGAAGAGACTGCCATAAAATTCCTGATGATAGCCTTGCTTTTTAGAAAAGTGATTCCCACAGTGGTTTGCATTATAGGAATACCAAAGAGTTTAGCCAGTGAGAGCTAATGCTGACAGCAGGAGAACTGCATTAGTCCCTCTACACCAAGGAAATTTCTTCTGTCCAAGGAGCCTGTATAGGATGCAATTGGGGGTGTTGATGGACAATGCTCTCAGTGGTTCTAGAAGGAACCTGGGTCTCCAGAGGCTCTATGATTTAGTCAATGCTCTAAGCTCACGTCTCAGTGAAAAGGTTGCCCATTTTCAAGTAGGAAATATGAACATGTTAGGAACAAGAAAAGCTTAATTTTTTAATTAGTTCAATTTAGTTCAAGATTTAATACCTTCTATTCACAGATCAGTACAAACTGAATATGACCTAGCTCTTGCCCTCAAGGAGCTTCTAATTAATGGAGTCAATAGGAACAGATCAAGTAAATAAATGTGATATTTGATAAGAAAGCAAACCCTAGGCGAGCCCTGAAAGATAAATTAGTCAAAGGAAGAAAGATGGAAACAAGATTCCAGGCTGGGAAGAGTGAAAGGCAGCAACAAGACCTGGGAAATTCAGAAGCAAACTCTTCAGAGGAATATTGCTTGCTAATATTACATATTTTAGGAGTCTAGATTTCTGTCTCCCTCCTACCTCCGACCCACTCTTTTAGTAAAATTACAATGCAGGACTGAATTGTAGCTCAGTGGTAGAGTGCTTGCTTTGGATGTGTGAGGCACTGGGTTTGATCCTCAGCACATTAAATTAATTAATTAATTAGTTAATTAATTAGTTAGTTAATTAGTTAATTAATTAATTAAAGGTTTTGTATCCATCTACAACTAAAAAAATGTTTTTTTTTTAATTATAATGCATCCTCAGTACATCCAGGTCCCTTCGGAAAATTTAGTTCAACAATTTTTCTGTTTTCTGAGATGAGAAGTTTTGAGCATCTGCAGTTATGTGGGAAAGCATCATGACCTTCGTAGTTAGAAGGTATATTCATCATCTCCAAGAAATCCCTGATGAAGCATTGGCCATGTCCTCCTATACAGAGGGCTGGAAGTGAGTTAGCCTTTACCTTTCTCTTCCTTCCTTCTTCCCCCTTTAGTTTTCATGTCTTCAACATTTCTGTCAATCTTATTTCCCTCCCTTTTCATTGCTTCCTCCTGAGTGTTTCCAAAATGATCTCATTTCATAAGGCAGTGAATTCTAAGCTGAATTTAGGTCTCTAAGACAGTCCCATTCACAAGAAACTTTGGAGTTCCCAGCATACTTTGTTCCCAGAGTACTTAAATATCTTGACATCAGGCTATTTTGGGAGTGATCCATCAAGAAGTGGATTTAGAATGACAGCCTAATTGAGCAGGAGACTGAAAACAATGGATGGCATAGAGAGGAGAGGGAAGAGGTGGTACTAAGGACTGGGGGACTTCCTGGGTTAGCAGGTACTCTCTAATATTCCCAGCTCCTTCTGCAGAGCCAGGTGGACCTACATGGGGATTATTAGTTCTTGGACTGAAAAGAAGATTGACAGAATTATATAAGTTTTTTGTTTTTTAAAAATTTGCCATTGATGGCATGATTCCAGGCATCACTTTTTCTTTAATAACATTTTATTCTAGTTTGTGTGCTCAGTGAAGAAACATTAAAAAACAAAAAAGCACTAAGGGAAAAAAATTAACCAAAATAACACAACCTAAAGATAACTGCCAACAAACATTCGTTGTAGATATTTCTAGTATTTTCCATGCATATACATTTTTCTTACAAAAATAACATCATTCATGTTATTTTGTAGACTCCTTTTCTTATGGAAGTTACATTTATTTTTCAGCTTCAAAGGGGTTTAACACATAATACTGACATAAAATTAAAGACCTATATGAGTAATATTAAGTGTTTGGATCATGTGTGTTACAATTCAATTTATATTATGATGTCAGTGATTTGTTTAGATATTTTCTTATTTAAAATAATTATTAAATACATTTCTTATGTCTTCATAAACATACATCTGCTAAGCTGGAAATCTGTAGATCTGAGTGATTCTATCAATATTCTACCCTCAACTCAATGAGCAAATCAACTCAATATTGCTTTTCTAGATAAAGTCTAAGTTCTTAAACACGGTGTATAGGTCCTATAGTGTCTGGTCTGTCCAGCCATATACAAGCACATATATTGCCCAGAATGCACCATGCTGTCCTGAAATTCATAATTTGGAACATGATATTTTTGGAGGAGGGCTTGAAGCACTTCCTCTCATCTCTTGCATTAAATTTTTTAGACAATTTTAACTGTGGTAAAATATACACGAAATATACTATCTTAACCATGTTTAAGTGTATGGTTCTGTAATTTTAAGTACATTCACATTGTTGTGCAACCAGTCTCCAGAACTCTTCATCATGTAAAATTGAAACTCTATTCCCACTAAACAACGCCCCCTCCACCCCTCCTCTAGCCCCTGGCAACCACTCTTCCACTTTCTGTTTCTAAGAATTTACTACTGTAGGTCCTTCCTGTAAGTGCAACCATACATTATTTATCTTTTTGTGACCGTCTTATTTTATTTAGCATCATTTTCTCAAGGTTCATCCATGTTATAGCATGTGTCAGAATTCCCTTTCTTTTTAAGGCTGAATGATGTTACATTATACTTATATAAACACACTTTATTTATTCATTCATCTGTTGATGAATACTTGGGTTGCTTCTACCTTTTGGCTATTATAGGTAATGCTGCTGTGAACATGGATTTATAAATTATCTCTTCACAACCTGGTTTTCAATAAATATGTACATGTTGAAATATTGACATATATATGTAGTGTGTGTGTGTGTGTGTGTGTGTGTGTGTGTGTGTGTGTATCTCCCCGGAAGTATAATTACTGGATCACATAACTCTTTTTTGTAGCCTCCTTTTCAAACTTTGTTTTTTTATACTTCGTTTCCTCAGATTAATAATAAACTAATATTTTACAAAATGTTTTTTTAATAGCCATAGAACATTTCATCAAATGACTATACTTACTGAATTGGTAGTTTCCAAGTTTCCATTATTAAAAACAGTGCCAGCCAGGCATGGGGGCACACACCTGTAATCCTGGTGGCTCGGGAGGCTGACACAGGAGGAGCAAGAGTTCACAGCTAGCCTCAGCAAAAGCAAAGCACTAAGCAACTCAGTGAGACCCTCTCTCTAAATAAAATACAAAATAGGGCTGGGGATGTGGCTCAGTGGTCAAGTGCCCCTGAGTTCAATATCTGGTACCCAGCCCACGCCCCAAAAAATCAGTGCTAAATGAATGAATATTCATTCATAAGATGAATTCATGGAAGTGGAATTGCTAGGTTAAGCAGTGTGTATTTTTTGATGCACAGTGTTTCAGTGCATACACAAGCTTCTAAAGGCTTCTTTTTATAGAATATCAGTTTCTGTTGCCAACACCCTGTAGGCAACAGGGCCACAGTCTGCAGCTTAAGCATCTATGGTCTCTCTAAACTTTACCCCAGGAAAATAGATGTATCTAAATTCTTATTCAGAAATGAAAGATATTATGAAATCATCATTCCCAATAAGCAAAATGAATGACCAGATCTTGCTACTTAAATTAAAAAAAAAAAAAAAAAAAACAATTTTTTTAGTTGTAGATGGACACATGGACACAATACATTTATTTTAATGTGGTGCTGAGCATCAAACCCAGTGTCTCACATATGCTGGGCAAGTGCTCTACCACAGAGCTACAATGCAGTTCCTTAAATTTTTAAATAAAGCAAATGATATCAAGTTCATTTTAAAATGATCCTCCCCCGGTAAACATGAAAAGTTCTCTCAACTTTTTATATTACTTTTCACTTTACAAGCCATTTCTGCTAATGTTTTCTTAGATAGTCCTTATAATTAGTTACTGTTTTCCCTGGTCTACACGGAAGAAATTGAGGTTCAGAGAAGTGACTACCCTGAGTTCATATAGCTAATAATCAGGGTCTTCTGATTCTAACTCCTTGCTTTTCAAATTACAGATGATTCATTCACCAGTCCTGAGATCTTTTCATAATGAGTAAGCACAGTACAGATTTTCTAAAACTCTTCTTTCAAGTTAGCAAGATACGGTCATGGTTTAGAGAAAGTAACTGAAAGCTGTGATTTAATAATTCATTTTGTGGCCTACATTTGGTATGCATGTAAAATATAAGCAGTATTCCTCCTTTCTCCTAGGATTGTGTGATGTCCTTCATGGTGCTGGTACAGAGTGGTGTTGAACTTGGTGGACTCTGGGGTCAGCCTGCTTAGATTTGAGCCTGGGCTACACAGTACTTAGGTGATCTGAACAAGTTAGCCTCTCTGTACTTTCATTGGCTTCATCTACAAAATGCATAACAAGAGCTGCTCTCTCAGAGGATTGTTGTCAAGATTGAATGAGATAATGTCAGCAATTGGTTCATGGTGCTGAGGACCTGCATGATGCTGTTCCCTCTATTTTATCCTGGGGAGGAGGGTACATGGAAGGTGCTGGTGGAAACAAGGGGGAAAATAGCCTTTTCCCATCCCCCTGTTGATTAAAGAAGATCATTACAAGGCTTCTCTAGTAAACTGTGAGCTCCTATCATTCAATTCAAAATATATTTTAAAATCACCCAGTTATTTCTTCTGTTACCAATGGGTTATTTAGAAGTTATGTTATTTAACTGCAAAATCATTGGGGAATATCCAGACATCTTTTGCTTTAAATAGTCAATTTTAATTAAGTGAATTAAAAAATTCAAGAAGTTTTTCATATTTACCCACATATTTATCATTTCCAGAACTCTTCAATCTTGATGTAAACCTGAGTTTCTATCTGGTTCATTTTTCTTCAGCCTGAAGAAATTCTTTTAATGTACTTCACTGCAAATCTGCTGGTAATTACTTCTCTCTGCTTTTGTTTATCTGAAAATGTCTTTACTTCAACCTTCATTTTTAGGGGATATTTTCACAGGATATAGAATTCTAGGTTGGGCATTCTTGTTTACTTTCAGCAGTTTGAAGATGTCATTCTTTAAATTGCATTTTAAATTGCACATTTGTCTTACATTGTTTCTGAAGAGCAATCGACATAAAATCTTTTTTCCTTTATATATAATATGTCTTTAGTTCCCTGTCCTTTTAAAATTTTCTATTTTTCCCTGGGTTTCAGCAATTTCATTAGGATATGGCCTGGTACAGTTTTCTTTGTATTTATTCTGTTTTGTGGTTTATTGAGCTTTCAGATCTGTGAGTTTATAGTTTTTCAACAAATTTGAAATATATTTGGCCATTATTTTCTCAATACATTTTCTGCTTTCCCTTCTGGGACGACACTCATTACATGTTAAATATCTTACTATTGTCTGGCAGATCATTACATCTTGGGTTTTTTTTTTTCTCTGTTTGGAAAGTTTATAATGCTTTATGTTTAAGTTCATTAACATTTTTTCTCAGTGTCTAATCTGCTACCAATCACATGCAATCGTGAACATTTCATTTCAGATTTTTTTTTCAAATGTATTTTTCAACTTCACAAAGTTACATTTGGCTCTGAAAATGAGATAGTGTCCCAGGGTCATTATATTCCATCAGCAGACTGCTGCTTGTAAACACCAATCTGTTCATAAGAAAAGAACTACTGAATCTTCTCAATTTACAGCACAAGATCTTTCATACTCTGGGGGAAACTGACAAGTTGGTAGTGGTATCACATAACCTTTAGTCTTCCCTAAACAATTTAACAAAAGAATTCAGGCAGCAATTTAACAAAATAACTCTTGAAAGTCAATCAGGTTTGAATGCACATCAACATTTTTTTTAATTAAAATCTTTTTTATTTATTTATTTATTTTATTAAAGTCTTTTTTATTTTTACAGACTGCATTTCTATTCATTGTACACAAATGGGGTACAACTTTTCATTTCTATGGTTTTACACAATGTAGATTCACACCATTCATGTAATCATACATATACATAGGGTAATACTATCTATTTCATTCTACTATCTTTCTGTCCTCCATCCCCTTCCACCACATTTTCCTCTACACCATCCAAAGTTCCTTCATTCTTCTCCTCCCCCAGCCACTCCCCCCTCGTTATATATTGTCATGCACTTATCAGAGAAAACATTCGACCTTTGTTTTATTTTTTTGAGGTGCAAAATCTGCTTTTTTTGTAAAGCCCGGAATGGAAGAGGTCATAGATCAGTTAGAATGATTAATAATGTCCTTAGGCTTCTGCACTTCTGTGACTGTGGGCAAGTCATTTATTTTTGTCTGAGCTTCAGATTTCTCATCTATAAATTGGTAATAGTAACACCTATCCCATTTTCTAGGAAAGGATGCAGTGTAAGTCATGAAAATTTGTGAAGGTAAAAGTGTCATACAAATGGAAGTTGTTATTACTGTTGCTTCTGTTCTCGCAGAATTTTCTCATTACTTGTTTTCTTGTTCCTCTCTGCCTCAAGCTCCGAGCAGTCAACCCATTTGTGAGGATATCCACTAGACCTATTCATAGTAGCTTTAATTTCAATAACTCCAAACTGTAAACAACCCATGTTATGGTTTGGATATGCGGTGTCCCCCAAAAAACTCATGTTAGGCAATATAGGAATGTTCAGAGGTGAAATGATTAGATTATGAGAGCAATAACCTCATCAGTGGGTGACTCTATTTGATGGATTAATAATTGAAAGGACTACTCTACTAAATGGTAACTATAGGCAGGTAGACTGTGACTGGACGAAGTAGGACACTGGGGTGCGCCCTGGCACCTTGCTCCTCTGTTTCCCACCTGCAAAGAACCGAGAAGCTTTCTTCTGCCATTTCCTCTGGCCATGATGTTTTGCCTTACCTTGGGCCCAGAGCAATGGAACCTGCCAACCATGGACTAAACCATGAGCCCAAATAAAACTTTTCCCAAATAAAACTTTTCCTCCTCTAAGTTGTTCTTGTCAGGTATTTTGGTCATGGTGACAAAAAGTTGACTAAACACAACCCAAAATGTTCATCAACAGAAGGATGGATAAACAAATTGTGGTATAGGTTGAACATTCATAATCCAAAAGTTGAAAATTTGAAAAGTTTCAAAATCCCTAACTTTTTGAGTGCTGATATTATGCCACAAGTAGGAAACTCTATACCTGGCATCATGTGATGGGTCAGAGCCAAAACACAGGTGCATTAAAAATACTATAAAATTTCCTTTAGGCTATGTGTATAGGAGACATAAATGAATTTCGTGTTTTTATTTGATTCCCATCCCCAAGATATCTCATTATATATATGCAAATATTTTAAAATTCAAACAGTTCTAAAATCTAAAATGCTTCTGGTCCAAAACATTTTGGATAAGGGATCCAAACGTAACCTGTTTATCAATATAATGGAATAGTTCTCAGCAATAAAAGGCATTAATTATTGATACATGACAACATGGATGAATATCAAAATAGTTATGCTGAGTGAAAGAAGTCAGACCCTGTCCCCTCAAGAGCATGATCCCATTTATATCAAATTTTAGAAACTAAAGACAAATCTATAATGATAGAAACAAGATCAGTGATTGCCTTAGGAAGAGTTGGGGGGTGGCAGGCAAGGGATTACAAAGGGCCATGAGGAAACATTTAGGTGGTGGGGGGTTTAAAGGATTTGTTAATTGTCTTTATTTTGGTGATGGTTTTAGAGTATATTCTTTGGTTAAAACATGTAAAACTGTACACTCTTAATACCAGCAGTTTCTTTTATTCAATTGTACTTCAACAAAGCTGTTTTTGAAAAGCTATCAGTCTGTTTCTTATAAAACTAAGCATGCACTTACTATACTCAGTCACTTTACTCTTGGGCATTTATCTCAGAGAAATAAAATTTATATTCACACAAAATCTCTTTGTGAGTATCCATAGCAGCTTTATTCATATTAGCAAGACACTAGAAATAACACAAATGTTCTTCAGTGGCTGAATGGCTACAGAGACTGGTTCATTCCTACAATAGCATATTACTCAGCAGTACAAGGAGTGAGCTATTGATACGACTTGGAAGGAACCTAAGGGTATTGTAGGTAGAGATAAAAAGCAATCTCAAAAGATAGCATACTCTTTGATTCCATTTATGTAAATCTTCAAACGACACAAGTATGGAGATGGAGAGCAGATTAGTGGTCATCAGGGGACAGGGACATGTTAGGTAAGCATGACTGTAAACAGGTAGCACAGGGAGTTTCTTTGTGGTAATAGAATAGTTCTGTATCCTGATTATTGTGGTGGTTGTATAATCTATACATGGGGTCAAATTGCATAGAACTATACACCCCCTAAAAATCAGTGCATGTAAACACTGGTGCTTAACAGAATTGTACCAATGTCAGTTTCCTGGTTTGGATATTGTACTGCAGTCATATAAGATGTCACCTTTGGAAGATGTCTGACATAAGGAACTTCATACATTATGTTCACAACTTCCAGTGAGTCTATACTCATTTTAAATTTTCAGAAATTTTAAAATTAATAAACAAATATAAAAATGTGGATGAAAAACTCTGTTGGAGAACTCAGGTTGGGTTGGTTAGTTTATGGCTCTTTAAGACATTTTTTTCCTCAGAAACTAAATGCCTTTAATTAAGCTGCTTGTAGGAGATAAAGAACAAATGAACTCATATTCTTTTCCATATTAAACAAAGGCAGAAATCCAAAAATGTTGAACAAGTCTATGAATATGTGGTACTTGATTGGTCTTATTTCTTCAAGGCAGAAGCTACTAGAATGTGCATTTAAAGAGGGTGGGGATGGTATCTTTATAATTCTAGCAGTTGGCATAGGGCTTCACTCACAGGAAGAGATCAGTAAAGGTTTTTGGAAGGAACAAACATAGGGAAGGAGGGGGAAAGAAGCACAAAAAGGGGAAGGAACTGACCAGCCTTGACATTGTCTTCTCAGTGCAGGAAGGTTGTGTTTGTTTAGAGACAGATCAGTGTATAGGATCAATTCCAGGCATGGGGGATGGCCCCGGCAAGGAAGGAAAAGCGCCACTGCATCCGTAGAAAATGAAAATCGTGACTCTTGCTGGACTTCTGTTCCAACAAGGACAAAGGCACCTGGCTGAGGCTGCATCTGTGTGGGGGGTCCAGAAAGACCTGCAGCTGTCTGTAGTGGGAAGATGTTAAAGGGTGAACATGAGCTGAAGTTTTGACTGAGAGTGTGGATTCAGTTACAGATGAGCAAATATCAAACCCAATCCAGAAGTCAGGTATGGAACCCAAGGGAAACCAGGAATCAAGAAGCAAAAGGGAGCCGGCACCATGGCGCACGCCTTTAATCCCAGCAGCTTGGGAGTTTGAGACACAAGGATAGGAGTTCAAAGACAGCCTTAGCAATTGAGCGAGTCCCTAAGCAACTCAGTGAGACCCTGTTCCAAAATAAAACAGAAAAAGGACTGGGGATGTGACTCAGTGGTTAAGTGCCCCTGGGTTCAATCCCCGATACAAAGAGAGAGAAAGAGAGAGAGAGAGAGAGAGAGAGAGAGAGAGAGAGAGAGAGACAGAGACAGAGACAGAGACAGAGACAGACAGAAGGAAGCAGAATTGGCATGGCTTAAAGACAAGAGGGACATCGAAACGGGGAGGCACCTGTGGCCCTTGTCTGTGCCTGGGCCCCTGCAGATCTGTCTAAAAGGCACAGGCAGAACTGACTCCTTAATTGGTTACTTACTCCATAAAGGAGTTAAGAGACCATGAAGTTTTCTAAAAATATCTTGGACTACTCAAGATGTCAGGCAAATAGTAAACATTTATGTAAATTCTAAGGGCTTCTTTGCTCAAAACTATTTTAGAGATTATGCAATTCAGTCTTGGTAGGTTGTCTGGGATTCCCATAACACAGACAAATTGCCCCTCGCTCTTGTTCATGTCTCCTTCTCCCACATGACTCCAGGCCTTTAAAACAATGCATAAATCTGTTTGGGGGCCCTGTTCTGACTTTTTTATTTTGTTGTACTGCTTTCCCTATGTTCTGTGTCTTCAAATGTCACACTTTCTCTTATAATCCTTTACACTGTGACTTAGGCACTTGAGTTTATAGGGTTCAAGGACATAGATTTAGCAGAAATATGGATATCAAGTTTTCTTAAGAAAAATATTGAACATAAAATGAAGGCTACATTTCCCCCCATGACTGCTCTTGACTTACACTCCTCATCCATCTTCTTAACCTTTCACATCATTTCCTGCAGCCATTTCATCTTCCTTGTAAAATGCCAACCTAAAAATAAGTAATCACACTGAAAAGGATCCAGATGGAAACAGAAAAACATGGACACACTCATGCAGTGCGCAACACATTTTCTATATTTGTCAGGAGACTTTAGTTTGCTTCTCGTCTTCATTTCTGCCTCATCACAGAGATTCACGGAAATGTTCTGACCCATTGAAACAAAATTCATTCTGTGTGACTTTTGATTACCAATGGTATTTATTTATTTTGGTGATTAAAAATTTGAAATGATTATCTAGCAATAAATATGACAAATTTATATTCGTATTTGATCAAAGACTTCAGATTTTTATATGTTCTTAAGAGGCATGCTTTTTGTTTGTTTCAATCCATTGAATAAGAAAGGCTGTGTCAAAACTGGGCAAGGTCCCTAATTTTTCTTGCTGTATGAATGTGAAAGACTTTCTAAGGCAGGACTTTAGCTTCTTGTATACCAACAATCAGGACACACGAATCATGAAAATCCAATGAATGTTATTCATTATGTGCAAAATCAGAAATGTGAAATACCAGACTAATCAGTCTTCCTAATGAATCCTTGTTTTTAAATTCTTTTTTGAAGAAAGAACCACACACAGACACACCCCAGAGGAGATTTAGTGAGTAACTCGTTTTCAAGGGACTTTCTGATGTCGGTACACATTCATCTCAATTACCTATGACTTTCTTATCTCAGTCCTATTCTATGGCAACTGGCATCCAGAATCAGAAATTGAGACACTACAAGATATTGAATCACCAGAGGAAAAATTCACTGATATTCATTACCAAGGCAAAAAATTGTTCTATACCATATTAGAACATTTGACAGATTAAAGAATTTAAATAAAAAGTGTTTACTGAATAATTAACTCTTTTAGCCTGTGGAAGTGTCATTCTTTAGGCAGCATGATGAATCTTTGTGAGATTGTATTAAATAATTGTAAATTTTAGGACTAAGTGAAGATCTAAGCCATTGAGATCTGTCAGTTATCCCTTTTAAAAAAATTGTGCTGTTTTATAGACCTGTGGTCAATAGGTTTAATTTCACAGGAACTATTTGCCATGATTATCTTTTAAGTTCCCCAAATGTTCCTGCGTTTCAAAGTACAGATGCTGCAAAGGCAGATAAATTGTTTTTCACATCATCCTGAAGAAGATGTTGAACCAAAAATCAAAAGAGAAGACCTTTATATATTTCAAGGGTGCTAAAAGTACAGACACTCTATCCTCCATATTCACATATCTAAATTCTACTGTATAGGTCTTGCTCAGACTCAGCCAGAACCAATGCTGGATATGACCTTCCTCCATTTTTGACTCTCTGAACTGTGAAATCACTGGCATGGGACTCTCTGGTAGTTGGTCAGGGACTTGCCCTTTTTTGTGTGTGATATGTATTATATTTTGCTTTAACATAATAGTTTATCTACATGTTTTATTTTCCTGCTATGGTTTGAATGTAGTTTGTCTCCCAAGGGTCCTCATATTAGAAGCTTAGTACTCAGGGTGATGCTACTGGGAGGTGGTAGAACCATTAAGAGATGGGTTGCTTGGGTCTTTGGGAGTACTATCCTTGGAAGGGAAGAAGACAGTTCTTCTGTGACCTCTGTATAGTTTCCATAAGAAGACTGTTATAAAAGGAGCAAACCTGGCCCCTCCTTTTCTCCTGACTTCCTATTTGGCAAGGTGATGCTTCCCTGCCACGCCCTTACCCCGCCCCCTCCCCATCATGAAATGATGCCCTCTGCTGTTAAATAGGGGCCACCCAATCTTGGACTTTGAACCTTCAAAATTGTGTTCTAAAATCCCTGTTTTCTTCATAAGTAGCTTGCCTTAGGTGTTTTGTTATAGCGACAAAAATCTGACTAATATGGTCCCCTATTAAATCATAAACTTGTTTTAGATTATGAACTTTTTGAGTGCAAGGACCATGCCTGTTTTTTTCTTCTTTGAGGCAACACAAATGAAAACTCATTGTACATTATAAAATACTTTCACATGTCTGACTTTCTATTCTGTGTAAAATTATTTGCATCTATTAATGCCTAACACATTGTAGATGCCCAATAAAGATTTGGACTGATTGACTGATTGAATGAATGAACCCTTGCCAATCATTTCCTTCTAATCACCAAAATTCAACGTGATATCTGTTACAAAGAGGCCCAGAAAATAGAAGATTACCTCTCTAAAGGACATTTATTGGGATGGAGACTGGCAGGCTGACCTGCCATCCTCAGTTCACTGCCCATCAAACACAAATACCACCACAAATTCTTCCATTTCATACCTGCTGTTTGGTTGCACCTATGGTGTCCTGCCAAGTCATCCAGGAAAGCTTCCTCAGGGAAATGTGGACGTCTGATGACTCACTAAAAAGGTATTTCAGGACTGGCTAGTGCAGGGGTTGCCAAAAACTATCCCCACCATTCATTTGGATGCGCAAATAGCAAGTCTCAGCACAAATCTCTTGCCTCAGGCAGCAAGGGAAACTAAAACGACTAAACGGAAGTGACCATTTGACTCCAAGAAACCAAATGGGGCATTTTGTTTTGAGATTCTATGCCAAATGCATGGCACTAACTAAAGGGGAGAAAGGTGTTCTGCTTTCAAAAGGGAAATTTGTAAGGTTTTATAAACTGTTCTGTCAACTGTAATCTGCCCTGGAATAGGGATGTTACCTTTAGGGGGAAAAGTACCACCTTTCTTTAAGTAGCATATGCAGAAAACATCAAATAAAGAACTTTTTCATTATGAAATACCTCTGTTTTTAAAACAGAATTTGGAAACTTGATTTTGTAAAAAAAAAAAAGAAATGAAATTTTATTTCTCTGAATGGTCACTTACGTATCCAGAGGCCCACTGGATGTTTGATTGCCACCAGCCCTTCCTTCTGAGGCAGTCATAGGTGAAGTCAGAAGCTGTCAGATTCTATGACATATTTGCAATGCTTCACTTAGATCATTCACTAATGGCTGTATTTTTTCCACAGAGTCTCACTATTTCATTATGAAGACTAAAAGAATAGGCCCTTGTTCTCAGGCAAGAAAACACAGAAGCTCCATTTGTTTATTATTTTTAACCATTGTGCACTTTCTGTGTGTTATAGCTTCTTCTGTGATTGTTTGGGGGTGAATGTATCGGCATGTGATTTGAGTTCAGCTGCCTGCTGCCTTGGCAGGACAATCGATCCATAATCTGGATAGAAGGAGATCTCATTAAATTAAAGCTTTAAATTTTAGGCTATCAACAAATAATCTTTCTCTCTTCAAATCTTCTATGTCTGTCATGAAAAAAAAATTTCTCAAAAGATCTTTCCTTGAATATTACTTAGGAAGTGGTTTTCAAAGCATCTTCTCTCTTCTTATCTTTAAAAAATGCAGGTAAGACCAAAATAAATAAATAAATAAATAAAGCCTGCAGTTGCACCCTCCAAAGATAATCACAATTAGCATTTTGGTGCATAGACTTCCAGGCTGGTAGAGAGTTTTAAAACAAGCACTGAAACAAACTGAATATAGTGCCAGGATTGTAAAGTATTTTTTCTATGCCAAAACCACAATAAAATAAAATTTTCTTTTGCTTAATGCTTTTGGTTTGCCACCAGTATACAGCTCAGTGTGTGATCACTCTCTGGGAAAAATGGACATTTTAAAGAAAAAGGTGATTTCAAAGCCCATTAAAGAATGCTTTGGAGCTGAGTTTGTGGCTTAGTGGTAGAGTGAGTACTTGCCTAGCATGTGTGAAGCACTGGGTTCAATTCTCAGTACTGCATATAAATCAATAAATAAAAATCCACCAATAACCAAAAAAAATTTTTTTTTAATTAAAAAAAGAATGCTTTGAACTGATTCTATTTGGCCCACTTCCTGCTCCTCTAGATTGCACCCTCCAGGCCACCCCAACACTTCTTGAACACTCACTCTCGGTCCCCTATGTCTGTTTTCTTTCTTTCCCAGTTTTGCTTCTGGGAGATGAAACTGGGATGAAAGTTGGAAGCAAAACAACAAAATATTAATGGTGGTCAACTCTGGGCGATTGAACACAGGTGTTGGCTTTATAAGTTTCTGTATCCTTCCAGACTTTTAAAAGTTCTAAATATTATTAAGACCAAACTAAACAAAAGATATGGTCCCTGTGTTCAAGGAGTTCAGGGTCTGGTCTAATGTGCAAACAGTTACAGTAAATCTAAGTCTTGCACACAGATTGTTACTGTGTGGAGTTCTCTAACAGAGATTAGCACAAGCCCCTAGACACTGGTGGCTAGAGGAGCACAGCATGGTAGACGCAGTTCCTCCTCCCCACCTGCCACTTTTTCTTGCAAGGAGGCAGAGCTTGGCTTGAGAATGGGAGGATGAATTGCTTTCCATGGTTTCAAGTATAAATAGGAGTGCATTGCAGAAAGTACCCTGACCTGTACAAAAACAGACTCTGAGACCTACCCAGTGCTTGGAGCAGAATATATTCCAGTATGACTGGGGTTATTCTGTGTCAGCACATGAGCTTGGATATGGAGAACATTTACCAAGTAGTGAAGAGTATCATTTGTCAGGTTACCCAGTGGTTTATGAGGAACCAATGAAGCCACGGAAGGGTATAATATGACTTTGTGCCAGCACATCCCTCGGGACAGTGAGGAAAATGACCGGAGAGCTAGAATGGAGATACAGACTGATTAGGAGCTAAACCAAGGGTCTAGGTAAAAGATAATGGATGGCCTGTAATAGGGTAGTGTCAGAGAGTGGGCAGTGACAAATGAGAGATCTTTAGAAGACAGCATCCATTCTGCAAGGAGACAAATGAGATGTGTGTTGGGGAGAGGATAGGGCAATTGCTGGGTTTCTGACAGGGGTGGTGAATGGGTTGGAGTGGTAAATTTTCAGAGATTGGGAGAACAGGAATGGAAAAGGAACAAATGGGTAAAATTTGCAACACACTGAGTTTGAGGAACCTGTGAAACAACTGAGTAGGGATTTGGAGTGAGTGTGGGTAAGTGTGTTCCCTGGGCTAGAAATAGACACAAAGGGCAGAAGCCACCTGGGCTAAGGTTCTATGACTGTTGAAGATGTCCTAGGAAGAGTAAGGGAGAGAGAAGGATAGAGGCTGGAGCTCTGGGGTAATCTAAGGATCACGGAGAGGAAGAGGAAGCTATAAAAGAGTCTGAGGGGTGGTCCAAGGGGAAGGAGGAAAATCAAGAACAACTGGTGTCAGTTCATATCACATCTGCTAAAGGAGATCATTTCAAAAAGGGAGATAGACTTTCTAGGTTAGAGCTGGCAGACAACTCGAGTAAGACATAGTTGTCAGATAAAATACAGTGACCCAGTTAGATGGAATTCAGATAGAAATATATATTTACTATAAATATGTTCCCATTTCTTATTTATGAAATATGACAACCCCAGTAAGACAAGACTAAGACGTGCAAGTAGTTTAAGCAGGAAGCAGAAGCAGGAAGGGACAGGGAGAAAGGGCTTGTGAACCAACCTTTCTAAGAAACCATGCAATATGGGAGGGGACAGTGTGGAGACAGGGAGGAATTTCTTAAGGGAAATAGACACCTCATCTTGTCATCTGTTCCCAACAACCAGAAACCACATGAGGTACAAGATCATGTCTTTGCTGTCTTGTAATCAAAGCTCTGACCTGCCCAGGACTTCCCTTTTGTGCATCAGGAACTTAATAAATGTTTACTAAATTAAGTTCTTACAGCTTCTCAGCCTTTTGGCTAAGATCAAGTGTACTATCTGAATTAAGTTCTTAGACTGTTTCTCTCAGTCAATAGCAAAGAACTGAAGTAATTAAGAAGGTGCACAGATGGGCTCATTGGTTCTTACTTATAATCCTAGCAGCTCAGGAGACTGAGGCAGGAGGAATACAAGTTCGAGACCTACCTCAGCAACTTAGCAAAATGGTCTCAAAATGAAAAATAAAAAGGGCTGGGGATGTGGCTCAGTGTAAAGTGCCCTTGGATTCAACTCCTGGTACCAAAAAAAAAGTGCATTATTTTCCCTCTATTTAAAAATTATGACCCCCAACATATTTTGGGCTAGTATAGCTTATTTTGATCAGAATGATCTTGGAAACTGCCTCAGCTCTCTACTTCTGTTTCCTAGTAAAGAAAGTCAATGTCTTTCTTCCACCTTGCTAATATAAAATAGTCACAGCAACTTGGAATCTCTTAATTGCCTTGAGCTTGTCAAGATGATGCAACTTTTTAAGTGAATAAATAGGTCTTGAATAGCTAAGGGAAACCAAACTAAAAGTAAATGTGCACCAAACCAGCCTAGTAAGTTGCTCAAGAGGGTTTTGAGGCCCGTGGGAAATTTCGGCATCCGTCAGCCTGGTCTAACATCTGCTGCTCCACTTGGCGCACAAACTGCCTTTCTTCTTTACACAGCTAAGTGAAATCCACTCACCCCATCAGAGGAATAAACCAACCACAAAACAAACCTATTAAAAGGCCACTCAAGTCTGCCTTAAGTGATCCAAAGCAGGGAAGTAAACGTGCATGGGCTTTCAGAGAAAGATGTTTTGCGTTTGTATTCCTAAAGCACTCTTGAGTCAACACTGGAGATTCTTGTGGGCTTGCAGTGGGGGGAGGATATAGAAGCTGGTGCTCTGGCTATATGGAATGCAGACCCCAGGATATTTCAGGAGCAAGGGTTATTGGTAGAAAGTGAAAGAGAAAAATGGTTAAATAGAAAAACTTGGATGGTGAGGTTCAGATTAGACCTGGGTTCAAATCCCAATACTCTAGTTCTGTGGGATTAGGGTATTTAATATGGTAGCTAAGAGTAAAACTTTAGAACTGGGCATGCCTATAATCCCAGTTCCTTGGAACACTGAAGCAGAATTGCAAATTTGAGGCTAGTCTGGGCAATTTAGCAAGACCCTGTCTCAAAAAATAAAAAGGACTGGGATATAGTTCAGTGGTAGAGTATCCTGGGTTCAATCCCCAGTACTAGAAGAAGAAAATGTTAAGTTTTGCTTTACAGTGGGGCACAATTGCGTTTACTTCCTAGTGCTACAGGTGAAACAAGAATAATGCTTTTCAAAACACTTCCCTTATAAATTTTCCTTGCCATTCTGCCGCGATGGCTCCAGGAAAGAAAAAATGACATCTCAGCAAAGAGAACAAGGAACATCCCCGTCACAGAATGGAAGGGAAAGAAAGCATTTTTGATGTGGTGGTGGGGAGGTGAGGGGAGAGGGGTAGGTTGGGAGTGGGAGGTGATGAGAAAAGGGAAGGAGACAGGTAAGTGGGCAGACACTGTGTCCAGGCCAGACTGAACTCTGGAGGAAAGGATTAGAAGTCAGTTTAGTTGGGAATTTCTGAGGCAGTTTATACCCCATCCTGTTTAAGAAATTCCAGGGGAAGCCTGGGGGTATAGATCAGTGGTAGAGTGTTTACCTAGCGTATACAAAACACACACACACACACACACACACACACACACACACACACACAAGAAAAGAAAGACAAAAATCCCTCCACTCAGGAGGAGACTGCCTGGACTGCCCTGTAGATGGCCCCATAAGGACCTGGGGTGACCTCCTGGAGCAGAGAAGAGTTTGAGGCAGGACTGGCCCTTACCTGGTGCTATATGGCCTGGCCCATGAGTTCCTGAGGGCTCCTGTAGGAAGTGCGAAGAACCCTGAGAGCCAAAGCCAGCAGGTCCACCATGGGCTTCTCTGGCAAAGGTGGCCCATAGTACAGGCTATGAGGAGTACTGCTCACGCCACCAGGGACAGGCTGAACCCTAGGCCTGCTGCGTTAGGGAGACCTGGGTGCTGCTGAGCTAGCAGCAGGAAGGAGAGAGGGAGGGAACACCAGGTGCTTACTGGGCCCCCAGTCCGGCCAGGAGCAGACCACAAGCCTCTCCACAGGCTTTCCTTGCAGGTATGAAGCAGGCCCTGAGCAGGCACATTTGGGATCCCTCCACTTAGAATAGTAGGAACTGGAACAGGATGAGGAGCAGGTTTCTTGGGATTGGGGAGAATGGAGGAGTGGCAACATTTAGAGAAAAATAGTTCTGGTAGAACTTTGCACCTTGAACTATTTGAATACCTGTTTAAAAGAAATGGAGATAAATGAAAAGGAAAGTAGAAAACCTTTTATTCTGACTGTCCCGTCCCGTCCCCCCCCCCCCATCCTATGAGCTCTTTGACTTCACAAGTTTTAGTTTGCTTCTGCTCTTCAGTGGGATTTGGGATCCTAGAGGACAAATAATCAGTTGTAGAAAATAAAAAACCCACCAATGGTGCACATCTGAGATGCAGTGGATACATTTATTCCTCCCCATCTTTGTAAACTTAGGTTATCTACATAACTTCTTTGAGTCTCAGTTTCTTTATCCATAAAAAAAGGTTAACAGTACTTCATAATAGTTGCTGTGAATAGTAAATGAAATGACATGTGCAAACCCTGGGAACAGTGCTCAGTTCATAACTGTGCCCCTAACATCATGCCATTGCTTCCGTGAGCTTCACTTCATTCTCTACCTCTGTGACTCAGCGGTCACAAGGTCCATCTTATACAACAGGTATGCAAATAGTGTGACTTCCCTTTTCTGTTCCCTTTTGGAAGACCTACAGTTTATCTTTCTCATCTTCTACCTCAAATAAATCCATCTCTATTCACTTATTGAGTCAATAATAGTTGCTGAGTTTCTGCTCTGTGCAGCGCACTCTCCCGAGGGCTTCCAAGATGATGCATGGACAGCATTCATCATTGTCAGAGAGCTTGGGTTACTGGAGACACGGGGGGTAGAAACAGTAGTCCTACTTCTTTATAGTAGAGGGGAAACATGACAAGAGATTCAGCGAGAGCGGTGGTGACTCAGAAGCAACGCTGGCCTTCTGGTTAGGATCGGGGAGGGCTTCCCACATAACATGGTGTTTGAACTGGGCCTTGAAAAATGAAACTGACTGAGGTAGAGATGGGGGTGGGGAGGAGGTGATCCAGGCAGAGAACTGTGGGTTCTCTGTGGGTGGTTCCGAGTGACCAGATCAGAGAGGGTTGGGAGTATGGGGGATGATAATAGGCTGGAGAGCTGGTACAGGTCTGATACAATGGGTCTGTGATGCTACAGAGCTAAGAGTTGATGGCCTGTCACTTTTCTCATACTATTTATTGAAAAGAAGGGGAAGGGGAAGGAACTAAAATATATTGAGCCCCAGTTACATGCCAGCCATTGCGCTAAGATCACTGCTCTATGGATATTATGTGTAAAACTCATGATCATGCTGGGAGGTAAGTATTAATAAGGAGAAAATGGAGTTCGGAGAAGTTAAGTAATGTACACGAGGTCACACACCTAAAATGTAATCAAATGAGAATCATGCTTGGGTTTTGCCTGATCCAAAGTCAGTGCTTTGAGACAATGCCTTCAGGCCTTCCCTGTTGCACCTGTTTCCTGGTGAAAGCATCCTTCTCTCCTGCTCCCAAGTTTAAGGAAGTGATGTCTCATGTTCTGTTACCAAAAATATTAGTATTAAGGGTGGACTGATTCCAGTCTGAGGGGTTGAGACTCAATGGACAGCTGTTTCTGGTTCCAGAATTCAGGGTCATGGAAAACTCCCAGAAGGAGATAGGGTCTTTTCCTCCCCCAAGTGGTCCTATGACTGTTCTGCCAATCTTTTTGTTTATTTCTTTGATAGCAGGGATTGAACCCAGGGGCACTTAACACTGAGCTACATCTCCAGCCCTTTATATAATGTTTATTTAGAGACAGGGTCTTGCTAACTTGCTTAGGGCCTCACTAAGTTGCTGAGACTGACTTCAAACTCTTGATCCTCCTGCCTCAGCCTCCCGAGCCGCTGGGATTACAGCAACTGTAATTGTACCTGACTGATCTGTCAATCTTGAACCACCCCTGGGGAAGAACAGGGACAGGGACTTAGACTCAGCTTAAGAAGGTGTTGAGAGGCCAAATGTAGGAAACCCCAAGAACTTTCATCCTTGGCGTCTTTCTGCTCCATTTAAGCCCCAGGGGATTATACTTTGAGGTGTGTTCTGAGTCAGAATATATGATGACAAATGTTTATGTGGGATAGGGTGCCCAGGGAAGAAGGCTCAGAAACACGTGTTTCCTCAGCTGGAACTGACATAGTGAGACCCAACGAAGTTTTGATTTTGTACCAGAAAGCAGAATGAGAAACCAGATCTGACCATGTGATTCTGGGGAAGTGATCAGGCAATGCCCTCTGTGTGCTTTCCTGAAACTGAGGCTCGGAGAAGCATCACAAATTACACCTAAGCTGGCACAGATGGAAGAGGCAGAATCGAGAAGAGGGGTCATGTACTCTTACCCCCTGGCTTTGTTTCTGAGTTGCTCAGAGGAGAATAAACACACTTACTTGAAGAACCAAAAATGATTTACTCTCTCAATGACGTGGTGTTACTAGAAGTATAGAATTTTTATAATTAGAGAAAACAGTAAAGATCATCTAGTCCAATTATCTCATTTTATAGATGAGAATACTGAGGCTCAGAATGAAAAGTTGATTTGTTGGAGGCCACAGTTTTAGACATGGAGACTTGTCTTCATAGATCTGTTGCCTCTGGTCAACCTTGTATGCTCTTTCCACTAATATTTAATATTATAGTCCATTGTCTATGATATATATATGTACATATACAAATGTAAATATATGCTATGTACATACATATGGATATATATACACACATGCAGCATGTGTGCTATATGTGTAACATATATACATACTATATATACACATATATAACATACATTATGTATGTGTGTGTGTAATCCATATACATATATATTATATATATATATATATATATTTTTTTTTTTTTCTACTGACTAGGGTCATCACCATCATCCCTCAGCCCCACACGCTCTTATGTAGAGTCAAGAGGTAATCAATTACTTCCTTACCTATAGATAGGTATACTGTCTTAGTCTGTTTTCTGGTGCTATAACAGGATACCAGAGACTGGGTAATTTATAAAGAAAAGATTTTATTTGGGCTCACAGTTCTGGAGGTTGGGAAATCAAAGAGTACTTTGGTGACATCTACTCAGCTTCTGGTAAGGGTTTCTGATGCTTCATTTCATGGTGGAAAGCAGAAGGGTAAGTGGGCATGTGCAAAAGAGACAAAACAGGTGAGGTGGCCATGCTTTATAACAACTGCTCTCCCTGCAACTAATCCATTCCCATGAGAGTAAGAGGTCTCTCATTGGAGAATTATCCAGGAGGGCTGTACCACATGCTCCAAACTCCTTACAATAGCCCCACCTCCCAACAGTGACACACTGAGGAGTTAAAATTCCAAATATGAATTTTGGATGGACAGATTTAAACCACAGCACATATTCCCCAGATATCTGGGGAATTTCCTGGTTTGAAAATCCCTACATTTTGGGTCTGTTATTTCTGAAGTTTCCCCAATACTAAGCAGATTTCCTGCATTCTTGGTGACAAGAACCTCTTCTCTGCCAAAATCTTATACCCATTTTTTTTCTACACCAGGAATTTACCTGGCCCCATGCCATCTCCTGTGGGGTAGCCAGTGAGCTTCTCCCAGCTGCTCTGCCTTCTGGAGAAAAGACCAGAAGCCCACTCCTTCCTTGCTCCTTTCCTGGCCTCCTTTTCTAGGAGGTGGCCATTAACTTGTTTCCCATTAACAGAGAGGGCTATTTCCCATCACATTCTGCATGAGGTGCTTCACAGAGCCTGAGAGAAGCAGACCTGAGTTCTGCTTCCTTTGGCATTATTGCTGTTCTCTCCATTATACTCTCAGAAGCCCCCTTCTCTAGGTCTGACATTATTTTCTTCTCTAAAACAGGCCCAGGGAGAAGGGTGCATTTGTGCCCTACCCTGCATTCCTGCAGAACCCCTCAGGCACTGTGGCTGGAAATGATTTGTGCAGGGCATGTGGCCAGCCTCCCTTTTAATCACTCCCACACTCACAGACCCAGGGAATCCTAGTTCACTCACCCAGGGGAGGGAAGGAACCTTCCTCACTTTGACAGTTTCTAAGTAGCAGGCTAAGCAGTGATTCTGGTCTCCAGGAAAGATGTCTTAAAAAGCCTCCTTCTCTGAGAGTTAATTATGAAATCAATATCTCCAGGAATCCCTCTCTGCTCTGGAGCTTTTGCAAGACAGACACTGCTTGGTTAAAACTCTGATGTCCATTAACCCTTCAGGTCTTCCTGAGAACCACACTGCCCAGGAGGAGGACAGACTAGAGCTGGGCCTGAAAGGATAGGTAGAATTTGCTCAGGACTGCATTTCAGGCAGGGAGATAGGGTAAGTCAAGGCTCAGAACAATGAATGGACCTGAGGTTGCATGAAGATGGGAAGATGCTTGTTGGGGAGGAGGGATGGATGACCTGTCAGGGTCCCAACAAGGAACAAAGGGCACATCCAAATGAAATGGTTCCAGGAGGATGTGGAAGTAGGGAAACCACAAAGAATACTGCAGTACACTGGATCTAGAACCAAGGTGTTAGCACTTGTAGGCACAGAGAGCAATGACTAGAACAAAGAGAGTTCTGCACAGCAGCTGCCTTAGAATGAACAGAGGCCTTCCGTCCAAGGGCACAGTCAGCTAGAGGTCACCTGGAAGGAACATGGTGAAATGTAGACTTCAAGGCCCCACACTTACACAAGTGTCTTTCTGTGTAAGTACCTAGCAATGTGTTCACATACTACATATTTTTGTAAATTTTGCAAAACTAAGATATTTCATATATATATATATATATATATATATATATATATATGTATATGTATTTCCAGTACTGAGGCTTGAAGCCAGAATTTGAACACACTAGGCAAGTGCTCTACAACTCAGCTACATCCCCAGTACCTGCTCGCTGCCTGACCCCACATTTTTCTGGGTGGACAGGTACAAGCTAAGTTGCCTAGGCTGACCTCTAACTTGCAATCCCCCTGTCTCAGCCTCCCAAGTAGCTGGGATTGTAGGCATATGCCACGGTGCCTGGCAATAATCTTATTGATGAGAAAAAGTAAAGCTTATGAACTCCCAGGGAAAGTTTGACAGTTTTTGCTGCTTTGATACAGAATACAACATTTTTGAACATATCTTAGATTGGGTTCCCTGGAAATGAACTATGAGATGGAAAATTGTATGTAGGCGGTTTATGGTGGAGTGCTCTCCCCAGACACACATGCAAGGAAATGAGGACAGTAGGGTTGGGAAGAACAGACCGGCCTTGTGGACTCAGTGAATCTGATAGTCCCAGCAGCTGAAGGATGACCTGAAAAGGCCATCTGGGCAGCTCCCTACAGTACCCTCCACATGCCACCAGATTAAATTCACAAGATGCTACATGTGTAATGGACATCGAACTAGCTTATAAGTGTTACCAATTCAAGCTTAGTTCTTGCATATGAGAGAGAGAGAGAGAGAGAGAGAGAGAGAGAGAGAGAGAGAGAGAGAGAGAGAGAGACAGTGAGAGAGTCAGAGAGAGAGAGACAGAGAGAGCTTGATCCTAAATCTTAGATCTTAGTTATAGGTAGAGGAGGATGGTGGCAGTTTTTCCAAATTTGAAAACAATTTCAAAATTTTACACAATGTTACACACAAGAAGTTGTGAAACTGAAACAGCTCAGAATGACCAGTGATAAAAGAAATGAAACATCAAACAAATCTACTAAAGACTGGATTATATTTCTGTTCTTTCCCTAGACAATTATATTCCTAAATTGTAATCTAAAAGATACAGAAAAAAGTTTTATACATATTTTTCAGGCAATTGAGAAAGTATTTTTTCTGTATTTTCCATAACTGTGTTATTTGTAAGTCTTTAAAAATTTGCAATTTGTTGCGATTTCTTAGTCTAAATAGATAGTCACTATTGGACCTAGCATTTTATTTATAATTTATAGGCTAATAAAATTGCAGGCTTTGGCCCTGTCAAACCAGGCTCCACACTTAAAATTCAGAGGCATAAATACCCCGACTTTACAATTCTTTCTCTACAGATGTCCTTCTAACCTCCCAGTGCCTAAGCCAGTCGAAGCAGGAGGCCTGTGCAGGTCAGCCTTCCCGGTGGAGAGCAGCATACAGAAGGGTGGAGTGTGGATCAGGAGGCAGGAATTGAAGACAGTAAGCACATTTAAATCGCAGGGAACCAAATTATGGAAGCCTTGACCACCAAACTCCATTTTCCCTTTATTTATCGGGAAAAGACCCCAACTGAGTAACATAAAAACGAAAATCAGTATCAAAGGAGCCTTTAATCTGAGGTTGTAGAACATACCAGATATCCGCCACAAATGACAGTGGGCACCATGACTTACTTGAGGCAAAGTATCCATGTCTACACAGGAGGATCATGGGCCTCATTTCCCTCCCCTCTGGCCTGGGGGACCTGTACTCTTAGACAAGCTTTCTGTGGGGAAGCCAGTGAAGAGCAGTATGAAGGCAGGCAGGCAGAGCACCATCATCATGGACGTGACCACTCTAATCAGAGGCTGTGGTGGCTCCTGGAGTATTTTAGCCACCCTAGGTTCCCAAATGTCCATTGTACATCCATCCCTCCTCCATGCTGAAGCGGAGGCCCTCTGTTGCTTTGGCTTCACCCATCAGCTTCCAGAGGCAGTGCACAAACCAAATCAGAAGGGCCTCCCATCTTGGTGGGTAGGAGCCTAGGTTTAGGGTGGAGTTGTGATATTCTGTGATATTCCTGGTAATTGAGACCCTTTCCTCAGCTTTTTTCCTGTTTTGGGTTCCAAGAAATCCCAGAGCCACTTCTTCATGCTTTGTCCTCCACCCAGAAATGGGGACTCCCAGATCTGTCATTATCTCCAGCTAGATGTCATTCCTGAGTTCCCTTAGTCCAAGAGGCTCATACACACCTCTGCTTGGGTGTCCCCCAGATACTTCAAAGGCAATATATCTGCAACCGAACTGACAATCCTTCCTTCACTGTATTGCTCAGACCCATTGTTTACCACTCCCCCTCCCTGCCACTCCCTTACATAGGCTTTTATTGCCTCTGGTCCAGACCATCACCTTGACCTCCTGTCAAGACTCCTTATGGTCACTTTGCTCCAGCTCCCTCCCCTGCTAATTCACTCAGCTCACACTGCCATGGTGAGATGCCTGAAATGGATCACGGCACTTCTCTATGGTTCCCCATCACCTTATACATTAAGTCCAAACCTCTCGGCCTGACTGTCTTTCTTCTGTAATCAAGCATGCATGTAGTATTGCAGTTATTTTAAAATATGAAATCATTTATTTATTGCTGTTCTCAGACAACTTCCCTTTTCCCTCCATAAGACAGTGAAACTCTTGAAGAGATAGGGCCTGGTATACAGTTGTCACTAGGGAAATGTTAGCTCCATAAATGAGCATTTATACCAAAGCTTTCCTGTCTGGTTTTAACACTCCGTACTCTCTCTCCCCTCCCACCACCAGGCTAGCCAAACTCCAGTGCTCACTACCTTCCCTGGCTCCCAAGGCACCCCTCATTTGCACTCTTACCCATGAGGGCTCTTCCTTTTCTAGCCTGCCTGCTGCTTCTTCCCAGACCCTGTTAACATGTGTGTGTGGGCCTGTACCCATAATATGCACAGCCCATGTACACCACACACACACACACACACACACACACACACACACACACACAGGCTGCTTTGTCCATGAAATCTTTCTTTTCTCTCTAAACGCTAATCTCCTCTCACAAACTCCGTAGCATTTGTTTGTGTGCCTCCTGTGGCTCCGATCGTATTTCGCTGACATATTTCACTTCTGGCTTACAAGTCTTATCTTGTCTCCCAGGCAGAGAGCGCCTCCAGGACTCAGCTGTGCACAATTCATGCTTTCCTCCCCAATGGTAGCTGGCCTACAGTGGGGATGTAGTACCCACCTCTGAATAAGTGGATTAATGCATGCATTTGCCCTTCAAAACATGAAGGTCTTCCTTCATTTTATGGGTGAGAAACATTTTAATCATACATATGTAATTCACAATTACATTCTTACTGTAAAACACTCAAACAATATAGATAAAACTAAAATTTCTTTTGCTTGTCCCCAATTCTTGTTCCCTCACCATTTACGTACTCATACAATGCAGGTACAATGTAGCTTGTGTTATTGTTATAAAAATGATATATTTTATAAGTTATATTCTTCAGCTTGAAAGATATCTTTTTACTTTTTTCTATGTTAGATACATAGTAACTTATTCTAGCTTCCACAGTGGGAATGTGCCAAGGTTCACTTCAGCAGCCCTTTACTGATGGACATTTATCTTGTTTCGGGTTTTGCCATCATAGCTGCTCTAAATACCCTGCTCCTGGCTCCATGCTCCTTTCCCTTAATTTTATTGGTTTATTCAAATTGCTGATCATTTTCATCCTAGTTAATGTGCATATTCCCCTGTGCTCTTTCCATTCCTTAAGGATTATAACCCTTTACTTTCCAGGTGCTCACAATCAAACTATTCCTTTAGCAGTATGGGCATATGAGCTATAGTTCCCGCACTTTGAAACTCTGTTTCCTTATTATTTCTTCCTTGCAGGTGCTTCTTTCCTCCACCAATGAGATATTGAGAATGTTTTTGCTGTCCAAGATTTTCCCCTCTCACCCCAAGTAGTTTATAGGATGGTTTCACTTGGCATGCCCTGCCCCCAACCCCTAGGTTTTGCTGAAATTGCTTAGTGCTTTTCTTTATGAATCTTATTAGTATTTCCTTTGCAGTATTTCTCCTCTATTTTAAGAATTCTTATTAACATTATGTATTTCCAGACAGTCTATCATTATCCATTTGTATTTAACAATGCATATCTATACATATATACATGTGTATGTATATTTAGTTAAGTATGATTGATTGTTCACTCTTGTTTCTTCTCTTCTCTGTTAGAATTTATTTGGTTTTGATTTGAGTTTTTAAAAAACTATTTTCTTCAGAGAATGCATGTGAGCAATATCATCTTTGGATTCTTGCATATTTATATACATGTACATGTATATAAATTTATCCAGAGGGTAAATGACAACTTGGCTAGAGATAGGATTGCTAGGCGACAGTCTTCATACTCCAGGAGTCTGTATCTGTTATTCCATTCTCTTTTTTGTCCTTTTTTTTCCCCTCTGGGATGTAGTAATTAGTTCCATGTTAGGTCTTTTAAATCTGCCCTCCCTATCTCTTGTATCTTTCATCTTGATTTCTATTTCTTTGTATTTTGCCCAGGGTTTGCAATATTTCTTGCACATTATCTTCCAAACTACAATTCAGGTTATATCCCTGACTATCCTTACCCTTGAGTCATTCGCTTCATTTTTTTTTTTTTTTTTTTAATTAAAAAAGCATGGTTGTGGGGCTAGGATTGTGGCTCAGTGGCAGAGCACTTGCCTAGCATGTGTGAGGCACTGGGTCCAATCCTCAGCACCACATATAAATAAATAAATAAAAGTATTGTGTCCATCTACAACTAAATATATATATATATGCATTTATAATTTTTAAAATATAAATATACATACATATATACATATATATATTTTAAAGTATGGTTGTTAATTTCATGACATTTTCATTGAGCTCTTTCTCTTATTGTTGAAATCATTCTTTGTCTCCTCTGACCACTTTTTAGATGACAGTACAGAGCCTGTGGTAGGTTCCTCCCCTGTGGCTGCTGGCCTCTTTCTTAGCTAGGTTGCTTCCTTTCTTTGCCTGATGGTATGGGTCCCTAAGTGTCTCTGAAAGGGCAGGCAGACAGGTAGGCCATGCCTTGTTGAGCAGGAAGAGCTCTCTGCTCCTGGGATAAGAGCTTTCTGCTCCTGGGACTCAGATTCTCAAAGAAGCAGTAACCTTGGCTCAGTTAATCAGTTCCTCCTTAGCTTTTTGGGGACCAGGGAAGCTTGAGCACATTTATGTGGACAGAGTCTTACTTGCTTCAGTGTCTCTTCCAGGCTATCTTAAAAAGAGAAAGCCCACTTCACCAATCCAGCATACTACCTGCAGGCTCGAGGCTGCCTATTGATTCCTGCAGCTATTTGTCTCAGAAGAAGTGGTGGGTAGGAGCCAGGGTGGTGTGTGGAAGGAAAGTGGACAGACAAGTTCAGGTGCTGCTATCCCAGAATCCTGTTCCTTCACACTCCACTCAGTTTTTCTGATCTCTTTGGTCTCACCTTTTTGAATGGAATGGAATGTTACACTCTGTTCAGTTTTTCTGATCCCTGCTGTCAAGTAGCTCCTGTGCCTCTACCTACCAATGGTAATCACCACGGTGTTAAAGTAAATTTGGTTCCCTGGTAAGATATGTGTTCTCTCCTTGTTTATTTTTTCCATTCATCTTGTCTCTTATGCAGTTCCTCTTCCTGATGAGCATTAGCATCAGCCTGCTCTTTTATAGAACTGTTCCTTGTTGACTTTTTAGATAGGATTGAACTAAATTTGTAAATAAATATGGAAGAAATGGACAGTGCTCCATGAGTACATCTTCCCATCCAGGAACAAAACAACCATTTACTCAAGACCTCTTTGAGAGCCAGGTGTGGTGACACATGCCTGAAATCCCAGTGACTCAGGAGGCTGAGGCAGGAGGATTGCAAGTTCAAAGCCAGCCTCAGCAATTTATCAAGGTCCTGAGCAACTTAGTGAGATCCTGTCTCAAAATTAAAAAAAGTAGGGGGGCGGGGAGCTAAGGATGTGGCTCAGTGGTTAATCACCCCTGGGTTCAATCCCTGATACCAAAACAAAACAAAACAAACAAACAAAAAAAAAAAACACCCTCCTTTATATCCTTCAATAAGACTTTTATAGTATTATATAGCTGTGCACCTTTCTTAAATTTGTTACTAGATTTTTTAAATGGGGTTTTTGTTACTATTGCATATTGTGATGGCTAATTTTGTATGTCAACTTGACTGCGCTAAGGGATGCCCAGATAGCTGGTAAAACATTATTTCTGGGAATGTCTGTGAGGATGTTTCCAGAAGAGATTAGCATTTGAATCAGTAGACTGAGTTGGATGTGATTTGTTCCCCAAAGATTCATGCATTAGAAGCTTGGTCCCCAGACCTTTGGACTGAATCACATCTCCAGCTTTCCAGGTTCTCCAGGCTTCAGGTGGCTTATCGTAGGACTCCATGGCTTCCATAATAGTGTGAGCCAATTCTCATAGTAAATCCTGTCTTACATATCTATCCTATTCTGTTTCTTTGAAGAACCCTGACTAATAATGTACAGAACACATTTAACTTTTTATTATAGACAATTTCAGATGCATATAGAAGTGTAGACCAAACAGGATGATAGGTATGTGCACAACACTTAGATTTTAAACTTTTAAAAATTTTAAAACTGTAAAAGTTTCAATTGTGATCAAATAGATGTACCAAAAAATTTACTATCTTAACCATTTTAAGAATACAGCTCAGTACTATGAAATGCATTCATATTTTTGCATAATCAATCTCTAGAACTCTTTTTATCTTGCAGACTGAAATTCTATGTTCATTAAACAACTCCCCATTCCCCCCTCTTCCAGTCCCTGGTCAACATCATTCTACTTTTTGTCTCTAAGAATTTTTTTTTTTTTAACTTCTTTTATGGTTGTAGGTGGACACAATACCTTTATTTTATACTTACGTGGTGCTGAGGATCAAACCCAGGGCCTCCTGCATGCTAAGCGAGTGCTCTACCGCTGAGCCACAACCCAGCCCCCTTGTCTCTAAGAATTTAACTACTCTAGGTACTTCTTACAAATGGAATAGTATTTAATTGGATAATAAAATGTTTGTCTTTTTGTGACTAGCTGATTTCATTTAGCATAATGTCCTCAGGATTCATCCAATTGTAGCATATGTCAGAATTTTTTCCTTTTTAAGGTTGAATAATATTCCATTATATGTAATACATTTTATTTATGCATTCATCTGTTGATGGACACTTGGGTTGCTTCTACTTTTGGGCTCTTATGACTAATGCCATCACTGACCTGCAAAAATTATCAACTAGGAGTCAACTCTGTTTCATCTGTAACTCCCCCCACTCCCCTATTCTGTCTAATTTTAAAGCAAATCTGAATGGGGTATTTTAGAAATTACATCTTCTATTTCAGTGGAGATCATTTCCAGGAGAAATCAAAGCCTAATCAGAGGGCAGATGAAGTGGGAAGGCTGACACAGACAGGTTGATGGAGGAAGAAGTAGGTCAGAGGGTGGTGAAGACTCAACTATGTCTGTGAGCTTCTGTTCTCCCTTAGTGCCACCTCTTTCTCCCTCAAACCTCTAATGCCCAGGTCCTTGAGCAAGGAGCACTCCAAAGATCCTAGACCAAGGAAACCATCTTGGTGTTGTGATCTCAAAGAAAGCTCCATCTGTTGCCTACAGCTAGGCTGTTTTCCTTTGTTGGTGAGAGGACTGGAGTCAAGCTGTGCCTTGTACTCACTGACACTGCCTTGGGAGCCAAGGTCTATTCCTGGAGAAGAGATTAGTTGAAATTCCTCAGGAAGGAACTGGCTGCCTGTGAATGCCAGGGTTCTGATGTTCATATCACTTTAAAATTATGCTGAGCACCCAGGTATGGCACATTTTAATTAAGTCAGGTAAACCTTTTTTGAGTCATCTTCCAGAGCAGACAGAGGCTCTCTGCTGGGACTCACCTTGGAGATGTGGTGCTCCTTTGCCCCTGTGTCCTTGAGAAATGAGACCAAGTACTTAAAGAAACACAGCAGTAAACAGGACCTTCCATTCTGTAAAGGCCTGAATTTATCTTCCTTGGGCACTGCAGCAAGGCAAACCCAGTCATTCTCACCCTTCCTCAAAGGTCCTTCAACTTATGAACCAGGTATGGTAGCACACACCTGTAATTCCAGCAACTCTGGAGACTGAGGCAGGAGAATCGCAGCTTGAGACCATCCCAGACAACTTAGTGAGGCCTTGTCTCAAAATAAAAAACAAAAATATAATGGGCTGGGGAGGTAACTCAGTGGTAGAGCACCCCTTAGTTCAATCCCCAGTACCTACCCCCCAAGAAAAGTCCTTCTACCTATGGCTCTCAGTTTTCTCTCAATATCATAAATAGTTCTTCAATGTACCCCATAGTCAGCTCAAGTGGGTTATATACAAAGGGGTTTGTTCTTGCTGCAGACAAGTCTTTTGGTTTCTTCCTCACCAGGCCAGTGGCCCTATCTTTTCTCTTTTCCACCTTGCAGTCTGAAATCTCTGACCATACCTTAAGGAGCAATCCATGAGTGCACTGCAGTCCAGGGTTTGGTCTTTCATGTTGTCCAGCAGGAGTGGACAACTTGCCCCAGAGTCATTAGTAGGTCCAGGTCTTGGACTGGAAACATTAAGTGCTCTTGGTGCTAGAAAGGTAGGATTATGCACTGCAGAGTCAGGCAACACCCATTCTCCCAGCAACTCTCTGATGAACATGGACCTATCACTTTTGGTCCCTGGAACTAGGTTTTCTGGTAAGATCAGGGAATTGAACTTCATGGTTTCTCAGGCCTCTTCTAATCCAAACAAGTCACAAAACCTGGAAACCAGAAGCAGCAGTGTGGTTCCAGGTCCTCCCTCAGAGATCTTTAGAGGCCCACCTGAGTCAAAGATGGAGAAAATAGAAATGGGAAGGATGTGGGAGCTCCAGATAGGGCTTCCCAAGGTGGAATCTGGAAAATGACTTGACATGTATGAAAAAGGTGCCAGAGAGCCTGGAAAGGCACACGAGATGATACAGCCTGAGATAAGTGGAGTCGGGTTAACTTGGAAAGATTTGTTCATGGCCTTGAATAGCTGCGGGCTTGGGACATCATTGAATTTGGACAACCACGGGACACCTAGAGCCCAACATGGACCTGGGGCATAGAATGTTTCCTCTTTATGCATAAAGGCAGCTGCAGAGTTCAACAGGGACCCCAAGATTTAAAGACCTAGGAAGAGCTGTCAGGGGCTGCAATAAGGAGTGTCAGAAGAGAAGAATGGAAGTTCTTCCTGCCTCCATCCTCCAGATCTCACACACATTAGAGTTACCTGCAGGGCTGGTCCCTGATAGAGTTTCTGATTTAGGGGGTCTGGGGTGGAGATAGAGAATTTGCCTCTCCTAACAAGTTCCCAGAGAATGCTGGTGCTGCAGGTCAGGGGACCATCCTTTGAAAACAACTTCATTAAAGAGATCAGGGGAGATGTCATAGGAGTGGTGAAGGGAACAGCCAGGGTTCTGTCCTTTACCAGACAGGAGGTGCCTGCTGCACAGTCTCTACAAACCTAACTCTTTATCTGTAGGGTGGATAGATGCTAACATGAGGAGCAAAGAGGTGATAGTTGTAAATAGCTTAGAATCAAGTCTGGCACAGAGTAATTGCTCATTAAATGTTAGTTATTTCTTTGTATTTGTGTGGAGGCTGATGAATGCAAAGTCTCTGGCACGGGGAACGTGCCCAGTAATCTGTTCAACACAATAACAAAGACCTAACTAGAGTGGCCTGAACAATGAAGGGAATCTTCTCATTCACAACCTAAAAGTCCCTAGTGACACATCAGGGCTGATGTGGCAGGGAGTTTTGCTGGTGACTCTTAGGACCCAGGTTCCAGGAAGGAAGGAGGGGAGGCATGAAGAGCAAAATGCAAACACTTTCTTCTTGTGAGAGTTGCCTTTTTGTTCTCAAAGAGAAGCCTTCCCTAGAGATTTCCATCAACAGCTCACTGGACAGAACCGTGATACATGGCCGCCCCCAGCTGCCAGTGAGTTGGGGAAGTTAAGGTCTTCTGCTCTCTGGACCCTGTGGTGTAGATGGCAGGGAAAGGAGGTTGAAGTGTGTGTTGAGAGAGCCAACCGAGGTCTCTGCCAGGTGGTGGTCCACAGCTTGAAAACCATGACATGCGCAGTGAGCCAGGGAAGCCTGAGGCCTGCAAGTCACTCTGCTGCAACTACGCATGTTGTGGGTCTGGGTGGGAGAAGAGGACACTTCTGCTGGAAAAGTTACATTACTCTGTCTTATAGGGTAATTTGGGAGGAGGCCCTTTGTTTCTCACCCCTTCTCCATCTCCCCACCCCTAGAGCCTAGAAGCTTCCCCTGGTTCCTGTCTTTCTTAATATTCATAAGACCAGCCATAATCTCAGCATTGAAGACACACTGTGGACACAGCACAGTCTAGCAGGAAAAATAGCACTAAAAATAATTTTTAAAGTCCCTTAATGAAAGTGAATTGAATCTGGTTTATTTGATCAACAGAGTCAAATTCGTCATCAGATTTCCTTTTTAGTCATCCCTAGTTCAGAATGTCTGGCATGTAGTAGGCCCTCAAAAAATACTTTTTGGGCATTGAGTGATCCTCTTTCTTTGAGTACCTAGTTGATCTCTATCCTAGAATTATCAGCTTTTTCAAGTCAGAGGGCATGGCTGATTTATTTCTGTATCCTTAGTGTCTAGCTCAGCACTGGCACACAGTAGGAACTCCAGAAATATTTGTGGCATGGAATGGAATCTAGTTCATGTCTTCAATAAAGTCTGTCAAACTGGTAACTGGGCCCAAATCCACTTTGGGTGTGTCCTCTCTGGCTCATTCTTGTTTAATCAGAGTCATGAATTATTTGAAACCTCATAAACTTTTTTTTGTATGAGGCCACAGCCTCATCCTGGCACCAGATACAAACATCTTGTCCCCATGAGACCAGTGCTGGGAGAAATTAACTCTGAGAGCCTAAGCAGGTTTAAATATCCCTGAGTGTGTGTGGCATGTTACACTGCCTGGCTGTTTTTCAAGCAGCTTTTTCCTCCTTTGATCTGCAGAAGCAGTGACTGGACATGAGGCATCGCTCTCCAACGAAGGAAGTAATGGGGAGTCTCCAAGTAAGTGGATCAAGTGCTTTTTAAAAAAACAAAGGAACCTTGTTTCTAGAGTCTTCTCTGACTTGACAACAGCATGGTACATATACCTCTTCTCTGTCTTGGTACCCACAGGAGTCTTCAGTGGAACCTTCCCTCCCTCCTTACTCTTTGAGGGTGCATGTTTCCTAAACCTTAAATATCTTTCTTTTAATGCTGGTGAGATGAAGATATAGCAAGTGGAATATTTCCTGAAGCCCCACTTCCTTCCCTGTGGTCCTTTGCTACCAGGACTAATTGGAACAGCATCACTTCTGGACATGCTCAGAAGCCACCTGCTGCCTGGCAGGCAGGGAGGGGAGGTCAGCTTGACCTGATGCTTAATCATGTCCAACTGTTTCTATGTTCCAATCCACCCACAGAAAGGACATTCAGGTATGAAAAGAACCAGCTCCACATGATTAAACTGTTTCTTCAGTGTGGTAGTGTGGGAAGCATTCTAGCTTGGAGTCTGACAGTCCTAGGTTCTATCTTAGCTCTTCTGCTTACAAGTTGTATAGTTTTGGGCAACTGATCTTTCTGAACCTTGGTTTCTCCATCTGTAAAATGGAGAGATGACTACTTATCTAGGATAATCCATAGGATTGACTAAGGTCATTTCTGATGAGTGGCTGGCAATACCCCTGACTCAAGAGAAAGGCCATTATTATTTCTCTGACTTGTACTTTGGTGCCTAGGGGGTTATTCTGGGGAAAATGGTATCACTTGGCCAAAGGTGTGTATGGCCAGAAGCATTCAGTTGTCCTTTCAAAAGCTTTCAGGTTCTGCATTATTTACCAATTGTATCCTCATTAATTCTTTTTTTTTTTTTTGCCGTACTGGGGATCGAACTCAGGGCTTCTACCAGCTGAGCTATCTCCCCAGCCCCTCATTAATTCTTTATTCAGCTCTCAGTCCCAGCTCCACATCTTCCCATTCATTTAGAGAAAGTCGAGACTCATTGTCTTATTGCTGACATTTTGTTTGGACACTGTTTTCTGAAGGGCTTTCCTGCCACTAAGAAGGACGAAAGAATACAAGGGACAAGGGTGCCTGACTTTTTGGAGGGAGACTGGGGGCTTCACAGGATTAGCTGACACACCATGTAATTGCCTTTCCTCTGCTCCCTAGGGTGGGAGGAGATGTGTTTTGCTGAGGCTTATGAAGTGAGTGTGGATGGAACTTGCTTTATATGCCCAGAATGTCCACTGCTGGGCACTTTCTTAATGTGGCCTCAAGGGAAGTTTCACAGTGAAACTGCTGTGCCAGCTGGATACGTGGACTCAGCCTGGCAGCCCACCCTCTCTGTTCTGTGGAGCCTTTGGAGGGCTTCGGTTCTGCTGGGCATTCTGTCTGGTCACCTTTGCTCAAGGATGAGAGAGAGACAGAGACAGAAAGAGAGGAGTCAGAGTAAGAGAGAATTTAAGAGACAAAGACTGAGAGACACAAAAACAGAGAAAGAGAAAGACAGAGGGACAGAGACTATGAGAGGCCAGAACAGAGTCTGGGAGGCAAAGAGAGAATCAAAGAGTCAAGAACTCAAAGAGAGACACACAGAGACAGGACAGGCAGAGGGGTGTAAGAGGCAGCAAGAAAGGGAGAGCAGAGGCTGAGGACTCAGAAACTGACTGAGAGGCAGAGAGAAACACAGCAAGGCAGAGAGAGAAGCAGGGAGACAGAGAAACACACAGGAGAGAGAATGAGATGTAAATGCTAGGGAAAGATGGAGAGAGGATGTAGACAGATGGAAAGAGACTGAGTTTTACAGAGGGAGAGTACTCAGAGGCAAAGCAAAGAAAACAAAGCATTAGAGGGAGATGAGACTAAAGAGGGAAGTCAGACCTAGGGGTAGACAGGACAAAGCAGAGGCTCAACTGGGGGTGCGTGCAGTTTGCATCTAGAGTCTTTACACTGAAGTAGTGTTTTGTCTCTCAGCACCAGCTGAGGGTCATGTTCAGATGGCATGCTTCAAAAAGTAGGCTGGGTGGACTTACAGGGACAGCTGGGTTTCAACTGCAGCTTACAGCCGCCAACCTTTTAATTCATGGGCCAGGCCTGCCGGCAAGGCCAGTGAGCTCAGGGCAGGCTCTCCCTGCAGTGTCCCTTGGGACCCCAACGAGGCTCTCACAGTCCCTCACAGCCAGGGCTGAAGGAGCTAAGGGAGAGGAGTACCTGAGGGCACACTCAGGAGCCTGCAGGAGGCTTGGGGCCTGCACCCCCACAGCGGCTGGGCTGGCCCTGGCAGGCCTCTGCTGTCATCTTGAGAATGTGGAATGTGAGGAGCAGCCAGCCCCATGTCCAGAGCAGCGCCACCCTCCCGCGGCTGCCAGGCCACACAGACATGTACGCTTTGCATGAGGCTGGAAGAATGGCTCCTCTTAAAGCAGAGAGGACTTAACTGGGGTCAGCTACTGCTAAATCTTCGTGTTTCCCAGCATAGAGGGGCAGAGTCAGGTGGAAAATATTCTCCTTAGGAACCCCTCTCTGGTTTCAGCATGGTACCTCTGGAGGCCACCAAAGGCTGAGGAATCAACCTCGGACACCCCAGGTGCCAAGAGGATTTTTTTTTTTTTTTTTTTTTTGGTCCTGATTCCAGAGTCTCTGCCTCCTCCTGCCTCCCTGGCCTTTTCTGGGTTCCGCCAACTCTGCCTTTTCCCCACTCCACATGGCTCTCTGCTGCCCTTGCTCTCCTTCTCTCAGTGTTGCCAGACTTCAGGAGCTTGTCTTGGTTCCTTGGCCCCGACTGCAGGTGGCTGGCTCTCTTGCTGGTCAGCTCCGACCCCTGGAGGGGCAGGCACTGTCTTATGGCTATGGGGGATGTGCTACCATCTCCCTATCTCCCTGTTGGAGAGGAGAGTGATTCCCAGAAGATGGAATGCTGGGACCTCAGAGGTAAAAGTTGTAATAAAAGCAAAGCCATCTGAGAAATCAAAGCCCAGGGATAGACTGGGAAACCGAGACCAGGCAAACTCATAACACAATTGCATCCCTGAGTCCGTCTCCATTGCCCATGTGAGTCAACAGTGGACGGAAGCAGCCTGGTGTGCTCAGTTCACCAAAGTGTGAGTCCTGTGAGACCTCGGTGCAGTGTGACAGCTGTGTCAAATGCACCACAGGGACCAATCTGTGTGTGTCTTGGGCAGCAGGATGGCAGGGCCCCATCCACAGTAGCAGTCTCACCTTCTGTTTCCATCATATTTTAGTGTGTCGAGCACTTTCCCACTCATTGTCATGTGACATTCTCCCCTCAACTCTTGGGAGATGGGCAATCCCCCTTTTGCTCCCCAGGTAAAGGAAGTGGGAATTGGAGAGATGAGTAACTTCTTTTTGCAGTTCTGGGGATCCAACCCAAGGCCTGCCAAGTGCCAGGCAAACACTCTACCACTGTGTTACCTCCCCAGTCCATGAGTAGCTTCTTGAAGGTCACAGGAGAATAGTGCCAGATCCATGACCCCAACCTGGATCCTAGATTCAAAACCCAGGGGCACTTTTCCACTCTGTTTGCTTTTACAAGTGAGACACTGTCCCGTCCCTGCCAGAAACCTTTATTTATTTTCCACTATATTTATATTCCACTTTCCTTTATTTTCCACTATAAAGGAAAGCCCAAGGCAGCAGGAAAGAGCTTGCCTGAGAGGAGTGGACAGTCCTAGAACCACAAAGAAAACTCCAGCTTAAGGGTTTCCTTGAGCTGTCAGACCTCATGGTCTTTTCCCTGGAAACATTCAGTCCACCCTGCACTGACCAGAAAATGTGTGCTATGGTCTGAATATTAATGCCCCCCTGAACTCATATGTGGAAACCCAATCACTGAGATTTGCTGGTGCCTCAGCTTTGAACCCCCAGCCTGCAGAGCTGTGAGAAATAAGTTTCTATTGTGTATGGTTATAGGGCCCTAAATAGATTAAGACAAGGCACAAGTGCTTGGTCATAGAAGGAGCACAGGCCACAGGCTCCAGGGTGGCACAATAATCATTACTGATTATTGCTGATCTACAGGAGAGGCACAGGAGTGTATCTTAGATCCAGCCATTTGCTGAAATTTCATTAGTACTAATAAGTGTTTTCAATTGGTTATATGGGATTTTCTAATGATAATTTTCTCTCATTTCAAATAATTTTACTTCTTATTTGTTTTATTGCACTAACCATATATTCCAAATATTAAAGAATAATAGTAACTGCAGATCTTTTTCTCCTAATTTTAATGAGACTGTCTAATACTTTATGTAGAGTTTTATGTTTGCTGCTTTTGTAAGCTGCATTTGTGTTAAAAAAGACTCTTTCTATTCCTAGTTTAAAATTTTCTTAACAAGTGTTGGATGTGTGTTTTCTGATGGAGATGTAGCAGATGCAAAGTGCCTTGCATCAAAGAAGTGAATCAAGAAGTGTTTCTGCTGGGCGGCACCGGGCCTGGTGTGAGTGCAGACTTGCAGGGCTGGCAGCCTTCACCTGGAGAGGAGATGCAGCTCTGCTATTTACCACCTCAGAGACTTTGGTGAGTTACTTACCCTCTCTGAGCCTTAGTTACCTTATCTGTAAAAGGGGATAGTAAGGGGCTCTCCTTGCTAATTTTGTGATGATGGAGTGAGATGGTGTTTATGAAGTGAAGATAAGATAGTCCCCAATAATCTCTGCCTTCTGATATTTACAGCCTTATGAGATCTTCTATTTTGATCTGTGTGACCCACAGACTCCAGCAAATGTGACAGGATGTCACTTCCAAGTCTAGTTCATAAAAAGGTATTACACTTTCCTGCTTGGCCACTCTCTACTTGGATCACTGGTTGTGGGGAAGATAGTTGCTGTGCTGTGTAGCCCTGTGGAGAGATCCATGTGGGCAAGAAACTGAGGCCTCTTGCTAACCACTGTGTGAGCCATTTTAGGTATGGATTCTCCAACTTCAGTCAATCCTCGAGAAGACTGAGCCTCAGATGACATCTTGTCTGCCAGCTCAGAGACACCAGCCAGAACCAAGAAGCCAAGTCACACCTCAATTACCAACCCTCAGGAACTGCCACTTAATACAGGCCTATTGTTTTAAGCTGCTAGGGTTAAGGACATTTTGTTATGTAGCAACAGATAACTCATAGAAGCAGCTAGCATAAGGCAAGTGCCTGGTCATGGTTATCTATTTTATCAGTTAAAATTAATGAGCTTCTGAATTCTTAAAAAGTAATCCAGTTGGCCCCAACATTGAAAATCATGTAAAAGTTTGTCAAAACCTTCCCTTTTTTCAAAAGATCTTTCTTGTTATTCAGGCTTTAAATTTCAACTATGTCAGAATCTTTATTAAGCACATTCAACCTCAGTTATACCAAATGTTCCATGAGAATGGTTGGTTTTCAATTTACTTTACATTTTGCTGAGAGTCACTTTGTTGGCTTCCTCCCACGTGAATTGAGGAGGCTGGAATAGATCTGCCCTTTTAATATGATAGCTACTTAAAGAAATTTAAATAAAAAGCCATTCAGTATCCTGGTTGTAAGAGCCACATTTCAAGTGCTCAGTAGTCACATGGGGCAGTAGCCACAGTTTCACCACCTATAGAGAATGTTTTCAGCAACACAGAAAGTTCCATTGGGTTGTGCCAGTCTAGATGTCTAGTAGGGATTGAATATGCTGCTCATGTAGGGCTGTTGGCACAGTTCCTAGAACTTACTAGGTCCTTTCTTCCTCCTGACAGCTCTGAGGCAGGTGCAGTGGGGCCTTTGTCACAAAGAGACAGGAGATGCAGCAACTGGACTCAGGGAGAACTCTCCCACCTCACTTGCTCGCCATCGTCTTAGATTTCTGTTTCTATCACTGTTGTCTTATCAAAGATCGAGACCTCTATCTCCAATAACCACTTTTAGAATGGCAGGTGATCATCTAACTTGACACCTCAAAAATGCAAAAAAAAAAAAAAAACAAACTCGAACCCTTCATCCACCCCTACCAGTGTGTCCCTCACCTCTGTGTTGACCCTGCCCTCTCTTGGAGGACTTCTCCCTCACTTAGCCCTTCCCTCTCCACCTTATGTCTCTACTGACCACTCACTCCAGGTTCTCTTGATTTGTCCATCAGAACACTTTCTGCTCCTGTTTCTTCCTATCTCTTCTGACAATGTCCTAATTCAGGCCCTCACCATCACTGTTGCGTGAGTGAGCTACAGATGTTTTGCTTTGTTAAGGTTCCAAGGGAAGAGTGGGAATGGAGCATGACAAGGACTGATCCCTGGAAAGGAAAAGACTGATTTGTGTGGGGGCAGACATAATATCTGCAAGAAAGCCAGACACAGGATGTGACTTGGGGAACCAATACATCCAAATGATGTTCATTTCTGATGACAAGTCATCTGGACAGTTGCCAGGTAAAAGCCAGGCCCCCAAGAATCTGCTCATCTCTTCCTGATGTTCAACAGCGCTCCTCTCAGCCCTAGCAATCAGACCCTTCTTTTCCACCATTCATTCATTCCCTCACCAGTTGTTTATCCATTCAAGGAAAACTTCCTGAGGTTCTACAATGCCATAGCTCTGAACTAAACTGTTGAGCAGGACCCAGCGACAAATAAGATGTACACTCTGATCTCTGAGTGCAAACAATCCATTTGGAAAAGGTGTGTGGGTGTGTAGTTGGGAGACCCAGGGACCCCAGAGAAGGAGGCCTTATCTTCTTTGGCCTCTATCTTGCCTTTTCAAAAGGGACCCAGTATACTCAGTAGGGTCACTGACTACCACAAGAAGGATCCAAGGGAACAAAATAGGGTCTAGGGCAGGGCCCAAACTATGTCATTCTTCCTGGAGACCCTGTTACTCCTCCAGGCAAGACGTTTACCATGAGCTGCCTGGAGGAAGAGAATCGAAGTGGTGGGAGCTCTGGGAGGGAGTCAGGAGCCAGTGCTTGAGTGGCATCAAGTCCAGGTGACCCTTGCTAGAACAGCAGCCCGAGAGGCAGAACCCAAGAACAGCAACAGGGCAGAGAATGGCAATCACATGGGCAAGAGGCGAATCTTCAGCAGGGGCAATGGATGCTGCTGCTATGGGTTTCGACTTCCTGGTGCAGAGAGAGGAGTGAGGAGGGGTGAAAAGACAAACCATTGGGAAGAGGGACTTTTTTCTTTTTTTTCTTCTTATCTACAAATCTAAACTGCAATAGGGCATAGAACCAGAATCAAGAGTCGGAGTTATAGGGTCCAAATGCATTTGAACAAAAAGTGGAGATTGCGAACACAACCAGAGCCCACTTGCAATGAAATGGGCTATCTAGGGGCTGGTGAGTGCTGTGTTTAAAACGCGTGGACAGAAGGGGGCTGACTTACGTCTGGGGTGGCAGGGGGAGGGGCAGGGAGGGATTCCTGCCAACCACAGCTCTGAGGGGCTTCCAACTCTGTGTCTTTCTGAAGTGCGCAAGGCTGTGTTTGGCACAGTACCAGGGAGTCAGAGGTCTGTTCAGCAGTTTGAAGACAAGGCCTGACCCAGTTTAGAGGATGTGTGTGTGGTTTCTCTTAGTCTTTCATATATTTTGGCAAAACTTTTTTTCTGTCCTCTCTCAGATCTCCAGCCTAATGGAGATTAAGTTAGTCGGGGGTCCAGGGTGGATAGCTGGGTGGCTGAGAGTCATGTCCATGCTGGCTCCTGGCCCAGGGCATCAGGCTGGAGTGTTTCCGATATCCGTGGTGGAAGACAGGGGGAGGGGAGGGCTGGAAAGCATTATCTAGAGCAGCTGTTTGACCACATCCCTGTCAGGGACACAAGCTCATTAAATGCCTTTGTGTGGATTAGGAAAAATTTCCTCCCCCACCTCATGTAGATCCAGCTCCCTCTGGCTGAATGAGAGAAGGCCTAGATTTCATCTTTTATTTGCTCCCTCTTGTGCAGTGGATAACCTGTACAACTGTACTCAGTGACCCTATCCCCTATCCCCCTACCCTCTCCAAACTACATCTAGTGGGCTTTGAACTCAGGACTGAGTACAGAGGAGGTGGATCAATTATTGAGAATGAATGGGCAGTTCAAGGAATTGTTTCAGCTCAGAAATCAGTCATCTAAGAAACAAAGCCACATGAAGACAGTGTCTAATATTAAGACTGATGTCTCAGTTCTCCTGGCCCTTCTCCAGAATTGCAGAGCACAGGGGAGGCTGAGGATAGAAGGACATGTTCCAGGAACAAATCCCCAGACGCCTTCTTCCCTCACTAGTCCATTAAGTGCACTTACTTCTTTTCTTGAACTTAAATACTTATGTGTTAAATAGTTTTTGATTTATGTAATGTTTTATGTATCTGTCCATAATCCCATCCTCTGTCTTGAATTCCAGACTCCTAGAAAGTGCAGACTGTGCATTACTTGAGTAATCTTGCTCAGTGTAGTGCCTGGCACATTGCCACCTGGTGCTTTTAGATATGAATGATGGTAAAGTTCAAATTCCTCACCCTGGCATTTTAGACTTTCCGTCATCTGAACCCTCGACCTCTTCCCCCTCCCCACCCACATGATTCTGTTTCAACATCCTGTATAACAACCAAGCTTGTTGCCATTTCTTGGGCATCTCATCTTCATGACTTATCTCAAGCTATTTCATTGATCAACACACCCCTACTCCTTCCTCCTGTCCCTGAGTTTCCAAATCTGACCCCATATTGGAGGGTAGACTCTAATTCTCTTCCTTGTGACAGTTTTCCCTGATTCCTTGTAGAAGGGAGCTTGTGTCTTTCCTCTTCTGTGGCACTTCAACTTTGATGGCTCTCCTAACGTTTTACCTTGTATTGTTGCTTTTTGAGTAAGTAATGACTCCTTTGCTATTCTGGAACTCTTTGAGGACAGAGGCTGTGTCCATCTTCCTCTCTGAAGGGTTCATTCCAGGGCTGGACACCTAGAATTCAACTTGGTGGCCTGAAAAGTCCCATCTGTGCTCTGAGCCTCCATTTGCTCATCATCAGCAGTGAGGGACTGGGAGAGATGATCTCTGAGGCCCGTGGTGGCTCTGGTCTCAAGCTTAGCCAGTGCTCTCTGAATAAATAAGAGGTTAGAAAGAGGGCAGCCCCGCTAGAAGAGGGAGTGTTTGGGGAACTTATTATTTATAGAAGTCTTAAGTTCTCTCACTGCCAAGAAGTTGGAAATTCAAACTAGTTAGTCCCATGCACCAGATTTTTCTCTTCCCGTGAATGGGAATGGTATTGAGTGACTCAGAGTAGTTGGCACAAAGATACAATCTCTGCTCTGCAGAGTTGGCAACTAAGAACTTCTCCTGCAGCATCCCTTCCTCCCCTCATGAAGCAAATGTGTAGTTCACTATGCCTGTGGCAGACAGGGCGCCATCCTAGTTGAGGACCAGGCCTTGGATGACCCATGTGGGGCAGCCCCTTAGCAAAGGAGTGCCTGTCGGCGAGCACTGAGGCCCTGAACTCAGATCTATTTTTGACAATAATTATTAAGCATTTGTAAGACTTGGGCACACCGGTAACTCTTTCTAAAATAGGCCCTAGATCGTCTCCCCAGGGTCTTGGCAGTGACTCAGCTCCGTGTACAGTAGCCATGATTCAGAATATGTGGGCACCGAGGGCCTGTGGGTGACTCTTGGCTGCTGTTCAGGGCTCCCTACTAGAACCCAGAGGATCACACAGTCCGGGAGAGGAGGTACCCACACTCCACGCCCTCAGTTTTCCAGAGTGCCACTGTCACCAGCACAGCCTCAGACCTCTCTGACCTAGCCACGGCAGACCATCAAAGCCAAGGGCATTTAGCAGGAGAACTCCAGAGCCAGGAAGGGAGACAACTGGGACTCTGAGGGACAGTGTTGGGGCAGAGGCCAACCTAAGGACTGAGAGAATGAGGAAAAGGGGTCCAGAGGCAGGAGGAGAGGGGACGGGGAATGCTGAGAGGTCCAGCCAGGAGTCCTGGGCTTCTGGCCCAGCTGGGCTGCTGACTCACAGAGGGCTCTTAACCTCCTGTGGAGGGCAGCTCCTGGAGCCTGTGGGGCTTAGTGGTATTTGTACAGTTACAGAAGAGGGACCTGTGGGCTGGCACAAAGCCCTGCCTGGCCAAGGACAGGAGGGTGGGGGAGCAGGGCAGGGTGGGAGAGAGAATGAAAGGAAGAAGTAAGTCCACACCACCCCACTGTGGGAGTGTGTGCAGAGGAACTGGCAGAGAGACAGAACCTGGATGGGGATGGGGAGAGTTAGGCAATCCAGTACCATGAGACCAGTCCAGACTGTCTGAGATGGGCTATGCATTTTCCAGTTTTCATAGCTAGATCTAAGACTTCCATTTTAGTTGGGCAAGTGACACATGCCTGTAATCCTAGCAATTCTGAAGGCTGAGGCAGGAGGATTTCAAATTTGAGGCCATTAGTGAAACTTTGCTTCAAAATTAAAAATTTAAAAAGGTTGGGGATATGACCTGGCAATATATGACTTGCCTAGCAGTCATATGGCCCTTGGTTTAATTCCCAGCATCCCCCCTCAAAAAACCAAACCAAACAAAACAAAAACTCTTCCATTTTCCTGGTAAACTAGAGCAGAGGTTTCAGAATCAAATACATTGAGTACATACACAGAAACTCAGGATCCACTGCAGAAAACATCTCACTTTCTGCCCTTCTACACCAGCTCCTGCCTTCCAAGGGTCTCAGGAGTCACTTAATTCTCTCCTTTGTCTCATTATACAAATACAAGATGGGAATAAAAATGTCCCCCTTTGACCTGCCTCTCCAAATGCTGAATGATGAGTACAGACCCAGCAAGTGGCTTGTTGCATTCCAAGGCTCTGCATAAAATGCTAATTCTTGGCACAAAATGTGTAGAATGGAGATAATGTTGTCTGAAATATTTTCAGAAGTGTTTCCATATCCTATGTATCTTGTCGCTCTGGGAATTCCTGTTCACTGTGTTAGCAGGGAGTTTCAAGGCTTCAGGGGAAAGACACATATCTGCCATTGCTGAGGTTTCACTGTCAAATTAGATTTTTGTGAGTCTCTAAAGTGACCATAGTCTTGAAAGCCAAGTGCTAAGGATACAAGATTCTCAAAAGACCTGAAGGATCAGATGATAGACTTTTATGTATGAGAGATCCCTGCAAGGCAGGAAGAGGGTAGGCAAACCCACCCCTTTTATTAAATGATCACAGGGAAAAGGGAGACAGAGGGTGGGGGCTGGGCAGTCATCTTCCCACCCCGGTTCCTGTCTCTGGGGAATGTGTTTGGAGTGGAACACTGTCCATTTTAGACATCTGAGGGATTACGTATACCAACTTGGGGGCACCTGTGGCCCCATCAGAGGAAATGCAGTGCAGCATGGCCACCTCTGTGCTCCTAGAAGCTGATAAGGACCTTCACCAGAAGTCCTTCTGGGAACTTGGGAGTGGGACGTGGTGAGTGTCTGGTACTGTCACCAAGAACAGACTGTTAGGTAAGTCTGCATGTAAGTCCAGCCAGACCTCAGGGCTTTGTGGTACTCAGGGGAAATCCTGGAGGGGTCAAGTCAGCACAGAGACAACTGAGCCTGGCCGAATTGCAGCAGATGTTGGCAGATCATCCATCCATTACCTGTGACCCAATGTGACTGGCAGTTGTTAACTGTGGATGCACAAAAGACTCACCTGGGGATGAAACTTCCAAGCTCAGGCTCCACACCCAAAGGTCTGAGTTTAATTGGTCTGGCATTGGTGTATATGAACCCCCCACCCGCCAACTGGTTTATAAGCAGGGGAAGTTAAGTGCTTCCTTCAGGAATAGAAATCCCTGCTGCCCCAGGTTGAGGAGGAGGGTGAGGCAAGTGAGGTGCCCAGGATGCAGCATTTACAGAGGCACTCACTGTCCAGGTCATGCGTGTGCAGGGCAGAGCCCTGGATACCTTACTTTCCTCACCTAGTCCTGGCCCCCCTCCATTCTCCTCTCCAAGTAGTCCGTGCCCTGGGCCTAAGTTAAAGAGGTAACCTAGTCTATGAATCAATCCCCCTGCTTTGGAAGATACCCAAAAATAGCCCATGAGTGTCCTGGGGCCAAGAGACCACTGGGCGATGGACGTGGGCAGACAGTAGGCAGAAAATCAAAAATGAACAGATAAAATTGTTACCTTAAGTGCTTTGCTAGTTTCCGGAATGAGAATGACAAGACATTCTCATATTTGACTGCCAAATACAGCTGAATCATTTCTGCCAGCTCTCTGAAGCCAGGACTGTTTGGTTGAACTCACTGTGGAGGAGGGTGGACTAGATCCAGGGTTCTTCAGAAAGGAATTTGAGTTACACAAATCAATGTGTGTTCATGTTCTGTTACAGTCACAAAGAAAGAGAGTGTGTGCCTGCCTCCAAGTAACACGTGGGCGACGCTCCAGAGGCCCCTGCTCAGCTCTGGTTTGCTCATCATCAGTCTCACCCAGAACACAGGCTCAGCAGCAGTGAATCAGAAATGACGCTATGGAAGGCAGCTTTCTGGGGAGCATTAGGAACTGATTAGTTTGTTAGTGGGAACTCAGGGCTGCAGTGAATGGTCCAGTGCTGTGCAAAAGCTCAGGGCTTTACACACTAGAACAAATGAGTCCTTTATAAATAATAAGTGACCTTTGTTTTCTTCTGCCCTGGCTTCCATTCCACTCCCTTCTTCCTTCATTTGGATCCTCCAGAAGGAACCCGACCTGGCCCTGCCAATGGGCATTGGACACCCCAAGCCATGATAGGAGCTGCCATGGGGCTGTCCTGTGTTTTAACCCAAAGTCTTTCTCACAGGGGTAGGAAAAAGGGCCCTGGTCTTTAGGAGCAGTGTCATGTCCTTGACTAGGTCAAATCGCCTTTTAAAGTCTGATTCTGTTTCTTTTCTCTTCTTTTTTCTCAGCATGGATGATGATGGTAGGGAAAACTGCCATAGACAGTAGGGAAAGAGCTGGTGAGCAGAATATTGGATCAAAGACCATTCGCTGGCTACCAATTCCCACTCAGGTCCCTGTCACAAATATCAGCATCTGAAACAACTGCCTGTAGGATAATAACTGGAGGTCTGGATTCCCTCCATGATGGGTCAGCCATACCTGCTGACAGAGGGGACCTGCATGCTCTCTGAGATCTTGGTGGCTAACATGTGGGCAGTACTGAGATGTGAATGAACTTAGGTTGAGGAGTCCTTTCTCTATCATGATTTCTCCTGAGAGCAGCAGCAGCAGTAGCAGCAGCAGCCATGACCCATAACACTCAAGAGCTTTCTCCCTTACCCATTTGCTGGGATCTATTTATCTCTTATTATAGCCAGCAGCTAATCCATCTGTAAGACACCTGGTCTTGATTTAATTAATGTGCAAAGCAAAGGAGCATCAGGCAGGTAAAAATCTGTAATTAGCAATAATCTCTTAAGATTTTCTTTGTTGGATCCCCACTCTTCCCTTTCCAGGAAGTGGGAGGGGATGAAAAGTAGCCAAAGGCACACAGGATTTAATTCCTTCTTGAGTAATTGCTCCAGAAAGCCCTCTAAAAAATTTGCTGGCTGTTTAACTCAGCAATTTGAGCTTGCATTTAGGAACATCATCAAATTATAAATGCTTTGATCCTTTTTATGCTTCTGTGCATACAGAAAACCTAGTGCACCCAATTGCTATGCCCTGTTGTCAGAAGTATTAGAAACTCTTGGCCCATGGCCATGGGTGAGAGGTTTGAGAGGGGCTGGCTTTGTTGGAGAAGGAAACAGCTGGATGCCCTGGAGTGAGCATGGGAAGAGGAACCAGGAGGCCAGAACGCTGGTCCCTGTTCCCCATTAGCTCATGAGATGACACAGGGTAGGACACTGCCCTTCATTTTCTAGTCTGTAAAATAAGGGGGTGGGGTCAGATGATTTTCAAATTTCAAAGTTCTGCTTTCCCAAACTTCAAAACTCTTCCATTTTTTGCTTTTAGGAAATGCATTCCTCTCTCATACCACAAAACCAGAGCTGAGGTGGGTTAGGCAGGGGCAAAGAGAACTAGATAATGAAATTTGTTCTGCAGGCTTGGTTATCAAAACACTTAAGGAAAAGATGAACAACTGGATTATAAGATTCCTTTGAAGAGTGCTATACTATGGATAGGTTGTAGAACCTGTAGCCACAGAGGAGAGCAAAATTAACTTGCCTCTGGGGGTTTGTAGGGCACCTGTGACCTCAGCCTTAATCAGCATCATATGTTCTCTGATAGCACTAGAAAACCACAAGGGGTTTAGGCCATCACCCAAGTTAAACCAGTGCCGGTGCCTTCCGTGCCCCTGCATGCTCTTCTACAGGGGAAGGAGAGCAAGACTGGGGGAACCGGCAAGGTGATCTGTTCTTTCATTTCTAAAACCCATGCATTTATTCAGCAGACACTTGTGCCTACAGTGGGCCCTTAGGGAGGCAGTAGGAATTAGACCTGAAGCATGGCTCAGAGGCTACCAATGGTTTTTCTGAGCTTCCACACTTGCTTCTTTGGCACTTTGGGATTATGTTTTAGACCTGAAACAAGAGGAAGTCATTCATAAGGAGACTTATCTTTTAACTCTAAATGAGCCTAGATGACCACAGGTCCTTAACTAAGTAATAATTAGCCTTCTTCTGTCTGTAGGATTCAATGCCACCTACTCTGGGAAGCCTCTCCAGATATCCCTAGGCAGATGCGATCTCTGTTTTCTGGTCATCCATACCATTTGGCTGCTTCCACACTGTTGGTTATTCACACCCAAACTATTTTTTTATTCTGTGTCTTCTTCTCCTTTAGACTGGTAGTTCCTCAAGGGCATAGACTACTGAGGCACAGAAAAGTGAGATCTGTGGAATGGTTCAAATGCTGACTGTGTGAGACCGTTCCTGATGTGAGTAAGGGGGGTGAAGACGGTGGTTTTGCCTTTCTGGGTCTCTATGTGGTTTTAGTTTTGTGAACTTATCTCCATGGTTTTGAGTTCTTATACCATCCTGAAGTCTTTTCTCTGAATGGATTTCATGGGCTGCTCTGATCTAAACCAGAATTAACATTCTCCTTTGTTCTGGATAGTCCACTGGTTTGAATGCAGCTAAAGACCACTTTAGCATTTTTGTGCTAACTTCATACCGTTGACTCATATGAAATGTGAAGTCCACAAAAAAAACTTCAGTCTTGTTATACCAGCTGCATCCAAAATCCCCATCCCCTATGTTGGTGATTATTATTTTACTTTGTTTCTTTAATTCATACTTGGGACTTCGTATTTTTCCACACCTGGTTTCAGCTAAACTTTCATCAGTTGATACAGGAAGAGCTGAGTTCAGAGTGAGATGCAGAAGGCTGAGCGTGAACGCCTGCATGTGTGCATGCTACTGTGTGTTGGCCTGCATCCTTAGCCATGTGCCCAGAGACGAATGAATACTTCCAGCGCTGGCAACCCTAGGGGATTGCTCATTGTTGTTGAAGCAGGCTGGGTTTATTTTTATAACAAGTATTTACTGCAGAACAGCCTAGCAGAACCTCCTGGGTTTCACAACTCTTCCGGCTCTATTACATACACAGAATGATCAGCCAGGCTGGCTCCCATCCTCTCTTCCAGGCCCATAGAGATGCCCACCGGGAACCAGAGCATCAGGTTCAGGCTCAGTGTCAAGTATCTGACCACAGGGCTCAGGGAGACCCCCTGTGGGGACATTTGAGGGCAGAGCCATCTCACCCCTAAATAAATAAGAGAAGGCAAGACTTTCAGTCTCTTTAGCACCTGGGGGTAAAATAGCACCTGTTTATATAAAGTCAGTGAAGTCCAGCGCCTCCTGGAGAGGGATAAATTCAGGCTACAACCCAGTCCCCAAGCTTCATCTTATTCTGTGTTCTCTTTCTTTTCTTGTATTGGCCTAGGAGAGGCCAGGGGAAGCACAGCCCCATCTTTCCTGCTTACCCCGTACCCTGCACCACCGTTCGAAGTCCTTGGGTGGCCCCTGCTAGCCTAGATTCCATTCCTGCCGCTCTCGTCACAAAATTGACACATCTTGGCATTCCCCTTCTCTTTCCTTATTGCCAAAATTCCTTGTATATTTTGGGACTTGGCTCAAGCAAGTGCCTAAAGGGAAGCTTCCCTCCTTTCTTCCAGTGATTGTAAACTTTTATTTTTCTGGGCTTCTCTCTTTTCAGCATCCAAGGGGACCCTGCCCCTGCAGGCCTGGCGGGGCCTGTCATAGAGAAGCTGTTGCACTTGGTACTTGAACTTGTCTTCCATGGACCCTATTTTGCTTTGTTCCCATCTAGTCTATTCCTGTGACAGAGACTCCTTGGTGGCCCTCAACATCAATTCTTCCCCTTTTCCATGTCAGTAGAAATTTTAACAGAGATAAACACTACAATTCCCAGCATCCCTTGTAGCTAGGTGTGACCACGTGACCCAGTCTGGTCAAGGGGTGTGAGTGGAAATGGTGAGTGCAATACCTCAACCTTTAAAAGAAAGGAGCCTGCTCCTCCATGGTTCCTTTCCCCCTTCATATTGGTCTGGAAGTAGATATGGTGGTGAGTGTGGTTAATAAATGCAAATGAGGACAACAGCTAGAGATAATGGAGCAAGAAAAGAAGCCTGAACAGGGCCATTTTACCAGCTCAGATTTTCCTTGAGAAACACACTTCCATATTGTTTAAGCCACAGAAACTCTGGGTCTCTGTTGCATGTAGCTAAACCTGTATCTTAACTAATATGGCATCCTACCCCACAATTCTTGCCTTCCCCATCTGCTTCTGCCTCTCCCTGTCCCTCTAACTCTCCCAGCTTCTTGACTTTTTCCTCCCTACTGGGCCTAACCCAACCTCTTTTTTTTTAATATTTTGGTTTTTTTGTTGTAGGTTGACACAATACCTTTATTTTATTTTTATGTAGTGCCCAGGATCAAACCCAGGGCCTCACTTAGGCTAGGCGAGCATTTTACCACTGAGCCACAACCCCAGCCCCTTGATCCAACCTCTTGAGGCAGCCTTGGATGCTTTCTCTGGCATTGCCCCAAAAGGCAAACTTGGTGGTACAGGGTGGTGATGGTTAACTGGCATTTCTAGATTCTGTTTGTTTTCTGGTTCCAACCTCTGCTACTTGGGTGTTAGATATCAACCACTTATTGCCTCCTGGTCTTGTCCACTTGGTCTCCCAGCAACTTGTCCATAGCAGATCCTTAGTTAAAGTGTGTAGATTCACATCTTGGCATTCCTAGAGTGCCACATTGGATCCTGGATGGTGCTCAATGCTGTGGGCTTATTACTAGCTTTTCCCAGTTATGGAAACCTTCCCAGCTGGAAAAGGCATTTGGATCAATAAATCAGTTTGCCAAATGCTTCTCCATTGGGCTTCTTCCAAGAAGTTTTCCTTTATACCAAAGAAGGGAGGGTTATGGCATTCAGCCCTACTCAATCCCCTATTGCTTTAGCTTCCCTGAGCTGTTTTCCATTACTGTTGACCTGTAAGTGTTAAACAACAAGCCCAGAGAAACTTAAACCTCAGTTTGAGAACAAATACTATATTTCCTGTAACATCAAAAAATAACTTGTTTCCATGGAGTTAAGTAGGAAAATTAACTGGGAAATACATAAGAATCCCATAATTAAGTAGCTAATAAGAGGACAGGTAAACCTTCTGTACTAGACTTGTCTTCTTTTTAGCACTTATTTGTCTTTTAAACTCATCTTTCCTTGACTAAGGAGAACTTTTTAAAAAATTAATAAAAGTAATGGAAGTGAGCAGGAGAGGTCAGGTCATTCCAGGACCATGCTGGCTGCAATGCAGTTCTTCCCTCGTTCTCTTCATCCCCAAGCCCAGGTTATTGGCTCTAAGTCAAACAGCTACTGACATCCATGGGCAACTGGGTGACAATGGAATCTGCAGCTCTGACAGTCAGTTTCTGAGGTTCAGTCCATAGTTGACTTTCCTCTGCCACACCTTTCTGCCATGATGTTCTGGGCCTGAGGTGAGGCAGAATGTCATGGTGGGAAGGTGTGGCAGAGGAAAGCTGCTCAGTTCATGACATCCAGGAAGCAGAGGGAGAACCTGTACTAGACTTTCTAAGGCAGCCAGAAGAATGGTGCCCTTGTGCTAAGGGGCACAGCCTCACCTGCAGAAGTAGAATCAAGACTAGGGAAGGGTATTGATTGAGTTTGGAGGGACCTTACCCTACCCTCTTCTGGTGTGACCGGTATGGGTGCCATTTGGCATAGAGGATAGAACTCCAGCTTTGAAATATAAAAATTGTGTCTCAAGTACAAGCTCTGCCACTTTCTGTTTCCTGAGCAGCCCTAAACTAGTTCCTGAAGTTTTCTGGACTCATTTTCTTGATGGGAAGAGAAGACAACACATTCCCCATGTTTCTTCCAGCCACAACGTTCTGGGAGTCTGATGGCCTCTAATAGTCATCATGGTCATGTGCTTCCTGGCTGCCTTCAACAACTGTCTGCCCCAACCTTGCCACCCACACTGATGCCTTTCCTCCCTCCTCCAGCCAACTGCTCCTCCTGCGGCTGGATTAGAGAACCAAGCACACTCAGAGTTTCCCATAAACACAGAATCCCATTCACAGCAGAAAAGGTTGTGAAGGCAGAAGCAGCACAGGATCCCAGCTGCTGTGAGTGAGCCTAGCTCCTTGGACACCTCAGGTGTGTCATTATTGACTGCCTGTCCTGGGTCCAGTTCCTTGCAGGAAATGGTGGCTCAGACCCTTTCAAAAATTTCAGTGTTTATTTTTTTTTAGAAGTTCAAGTTATTTTTATTTTATTTTTCTGACCAGTTCCAAAGTTTTACCAGACATCCTTCCCACCTCATTCACCGAGTAACACGTACCATCTTTAATTTCTCCTATTTTCCTACCCAAATGAATGGGCTACTACTGATTCCCAAAGGAAATAGTAGCAAAATAGTCAATATTTAGATCCTGCTTGCTTTCTCCCCGCACACTTTCTCAAATACTATGAGCTACTATACTGGTTCAATTTCATTTAATTAAATTCCTGTTTGCTCTTGTGGCAGATGGAAAAAATAGACAATCGTTTCCAGTCCTCTCTTCAATGGAGGAGGCTATTTTCCCACTCCTTCTTTAAAAAAAAAAAAAAAATTGTAGTAAGGCATACAAAGCATAAAGTCTACCATTTTAGTCATTTTCAAATGTGTATTTCTGTGGCATTAAGTACCTTCACATTGTTGTGCCACCATCACCTCCATTCATCTCTAGAACTTTTCCATCTTGCAAAACTGAAACCCTGTACATGTTAAATACTAAATTTCCCCTTTTTTCCTCCCCTCAGCCACTGGTGATCACTGTTCTACTTTCTGTCTCTAGGAATTAGACTACTCTTGGAATTCTACAAAATTTATCTTTTGTAACTGGCTTATTTCTCTTACCATAACTTCAAGTTTCATCCATGTTATAGCATATGGCAGAATTTTCTTCCATTTTAAAATGGAATGATGGATATTTCATTGCATTTGCATACCACACTTTGTTTATTCATGTGTCTGTGAATACACTAGGTTGCTTCCATCTTTTTTTTTTTTTTTTTTTTTTTGCTATTTGTAGCAAAAAATAGCTATGAAATGTGGGTGTACAAATATCTGTTTGAGTCCCTATGTTCAATTCTTTAGGGCTTATACCCTGTGAATGCTGAATCATGATGTTTAATTTTTGAGGAATCACCATACTGTTCTCCACAGTGGCTGCACCATTTGACATTCACCACAAACACACAAGTCTTCCAATTTTTCCGTACTCTCACCAACACTTGTTATTTTCTGTTTGGTGTGGGCTTTTTTTCCCCTAATAACTATCCTAATGTGTGTGAAGTGGTATCTCATGACTTTGATTTGTATTTTCCCAGTGGTCCATAATGTTGCACTTCTTTTTGTGTGTTTATTGGTCATTTGTACATCTTCGGAGAAATATCTAGCCAAGTTCTCTATTACTTGAGTCAGGGATGGCCATGACAGTGACCAACTGTCCTCATTTGTTCCAGACTTTCCCAGGTTTTGTACTGAAAATGCTGCCTCCTGGGAAGTTGCTCAGTTATGGGCAAACTGGGATAGTTGGTCACCCTGGCTGACCCTGCATCTTGCTTTCTGGTGAACAGAATGCATTGCAAGTGACATGGTATATCCAAGCCTCATCTCAAGGGACTATGCAGCTTCCTTTCTTGCTGCTTTTGGAAACCGACTGCCACATGAACAATGCGTGCTAATCTACTGGTTGATGTGAGACATGAGGCCCGGTCAGCCCAAAACTCTTGTTAACACCCTGCTAGCTGCCAGACATGTAAATGGGGCCATCCTCGGTCATTTAACTGCTGGCCAACCTGCCAGCTGACCACAGATGCTCAAGAGCCTAGCAGAGCTCAGTCAGGCCTGGCCTAGAGTAGAACTGCCTGCCAGCCCATAGGACTGTGATCTAAATAAATGACTGCTGCCTTAAGCCACTAAGTTTGGGGATAACTTATTAAAAAGTTAAAATCACTTTATACAGCTTCACATAAGAGATATAATGGTCATTGTTCCCATAAGATCTTTGCTATAGACAGGACACTTCTGTCCACCCAGTGCTCCTGTTCAATTATTCTTAGTGGGAAGAGCTTCACCTACTCATTTATTGCATCCTGGCCCTGAAGGAGCCCATAGGCCATGCATTCTGTGAAAGCAAATGAAAGAGAAAGTAAAAGAAACAGAGACAGACCTCAACAGATCAGGGATGCTTTATTAAGCAGTGGAAGGGTGAATTTTCAGGAGAAAAATGGCAACTGGTTACAATAGGGGTCTGAGTTTTATAGGGTTCAGTGAGACCGAATCATAGAAGAATGTATCCATTAGGCAGTCAGGGGGAACAGTTGTAGATAAAGGAAATTGTGAAAGTCCATTGTTCTCCTTTTCTCCCTGGGGGTTGTTGTTTTCCATATCCTTCACATTCTCTGCCAATCTCTTTGTCCCTCCCCTCATCATTCAGTTTTTACTGCCCAAAGACAGATGAGCTCATTAGATTTAGAAACAGAAGGGGCAGTAAGAGCCCTCTCTGCATACCATAGTTGGCCACTTTTTCTTACAGTTTCCATTTTTCTCTTCTCTCTCTCTCTTCCTGATTGTGCACACCTGGAGAATTTCTGACTTGCTTGACATGCTTTTTCTCCAGTTGGCAGAAGCTTCTGGGACAACACTCTTGTTCAGCTTGCTTGGTTCTCTGGAAAGCTATGATGGAGATGACAAAAGAACCTTGTCATTGCAACCTGTGTAGCTGTGCCAGAACTGTTCAAACTGTCTTGTTCTGGAAACTTGAGGTCAAGACTATCAGGAGTCTTATTATAAAGGAGATCTGCTTCTTGATAGAACTTTCTGATTCTTAATCCTTTCAAGAAGCAATTGAGCTCTTACTGTCTGATGACAAAGGTCCAGACAATGTTTCTTTTTCATCTAATCAGGCTTTGATGGGTCCTTGTACCTGTAGTGGGTTGCATTGCTGCCCCAGGGATTTGGATGGTGGAGTCGATTCTTAGCCTCAGATAGAAGAGGATTCCATTTTAGAACTCTTCCCCAGTTCTGGATCAACAAAGATAGATCCATGGACATATTAGAACTTCAAGGTCTTTAGAAATCAATTGGTCCAATAGTACCATTTTACTAAGACTGAAATTTGCCCCAAATCTAGAAATGACCTGCTTAAGGCTACTGAGGAAGATGGTAGCAAAGGCAGGGCTAAAACGATGGTCCTCTTACCTCTTGTTTGGTGCTGTCTCAGATATTCATGCAAGTGGTCTCCAGCTACTTTCCAATAGGCTGTAGGCTTTATTGATTTCTGAAAAGTGGGTTAGGAGAAGGGAAAGGAAGCAAGGATTTCCTGAAGACTAGTCTGTTGGGCAGCAGGAGTATAGGGCAGAGGGTAGTACGCTCAAGGACAGAGGTCTTAGAAAGGCTCCTCCTGTCTTCTCCTTGCTGAAAATATCCACAGGGGAGAAACTCAACCTAAAAAGAGAAAGGAGCCAAATCCTTTACCAGGCTAGGAAGGGAACAACTACCAGAATACCCTATCTTCACCACCTTTTAATTTTGTTTAGTAAACATGTTTCTTATGAACACAGATTTTCCAGAGGAGAAATCCATCGCATATTAAATCTCTACCTTTCTGTTCATTCCTTTTCACACTTGTTAATTTTTCATTGTGTTAATATATAATTTCCAGTTTATTTTTTAACATCATTTCATATTGAGTTTTGTGTGTACCAAGTCTTCATATTTGTCAGTTTTAATTGGAAAACTACAATATGAGTGCATCATAATTGACTTTCCAATTTGCCTCCTGTTGAATACTTGCACTATATTAAATTCTTTAGTATTAATAACACCAAGATGTTTATTTTTGTATCAGGAGCTCTTTTTTCTCTTTGGGTGTATGTATTCAGGGTGTGCTTCCCTAGGTGGAATTACTTGATCACAACTAGGTCTCATCTCTTACTAATTCCAGATTACTCTCCAGAAAGATGCAACCAATTTTTAGGGCCTCTAACTCCACTTAAATGTGTCATTTCCCCCAGCACACAATTGTGCTATTATTGAGTTTTGTCATATTCATTTTGCCATATCGCTTGGGGAAGCTGAAATAGTTCAGGAAATGTATGGAGAGAGAAGATATGTGAGAAGAAACCAAGAAGCAGAACTTGCCGCAAGCTAAGACAAGTGCTCCAAATGGAACTAAATGAATAAGGTTCATCTATAATGGCCACTTGTGCAGGGTCCATGGTGGTCTGATGTGGTAGAAAATTTAGGGTTAGGTTTAACAAATGTTCAGTAGAGCCCATGACTGATTTCTAGTTTTGCATTTCTTTCCATTTTAGCCAGGTTTTACATTCTTCCCTAGATAGTTGACTATTTGCAGCACTTTTGTGCATCATCTTTGATTCCTTGTCCAGAGGTATCTTTACTTTGCTACAATGTTTGGATATGTCTTATCCTTCAAGGGTTTATGTGTTGGAAGCTTGTTCCTCAGTGTGGCAATGTGGGAAATGGTGGGAACTTTAAGAGTTGGAGCCCAGTGGGAGGTTATAGGACTGGTCTCTCTCTCCCCCTCACTCTGGCTTCCTGCCATGTGATTTCTTTCTCTTGCATATGCTCCTGCCATTGTGCTGCCATCTGCCATGAGGTGATACAGTTAAGGGGACCCTTGCCAGGACTGGCACTACACTGTGGACTTTCTTCAAAACTGCAGGATAAATAAACCTCTTTCTTTATAAGTATCCATCCTTAAATACTTCATTATAGTAACAAAAAATGGATAAATACACCTGCTTTTGCAGGTCATAAGGAGCATAAGTACTTTTCCATTCTAGTTTCTCCTTACCCACAGACCTGTGACTCATAAGAAGGCACAACAGAGTGGTTTAGAAATGTGTATTGGGAAATCAGCTCTTCCTGATTGTGTTCGATCTGTCAAGTTGCATAGCTTAACTGGGCTCCTCAGAAGCCCCAGGTAGGAAGTAGTGACCAGGGAACAGAAAATGATGGACTAGAGAGAGAACCTTGATATTTAGCTACTCATACCCATCTTTGCCTTTGCCCACCTTTCCTTACCTTCATACCTCTTTTCTCAGAGTAGCATGGCACAGCCTAACTCTCAGGGGTCCCCTGAGGGACTGGCAGGCCAGGTTGAGAGCCTATACCAAAAAAGTTCATTGGTGGGCTGAGTAGGTAGCTCAGTGGTAGAGTGCTTGCCTAACATGCCCAAGGCACTGGGTTTGGTTCCCAAATCTTCCAAAACAAACAAAAAAAGAAGTCTATTGGCCACATGTCTGCCCTGAAGCCTGCACCATATGAAAAATTATATTTAATATCCCTCGGAGCAACCAAATAGAAGAAAGCCAGTTTTGTTCTTTTTGTAAGAATAGTCTTTGTCTAAGTGTCTGGGGAACTCTAGTCCCTGTAGGAGGGGACCATGGATTCACTAGTCTTATACTTAGACATGTAGACAAATAGAGGATCAAAGAGGTAGAGAAACATTCCAGGCTTCTCAACAGCCCTAAACAAGATATGCTCAGCATCTGACTGGCACCAGAGCAGACCATATGATTAACTCTATCAATTAGCCCAGCATCGGGTTTAATGACATGACCAAGGGCTGGACTATAATTCTCTTTTCCTTTTGAATGTCTAGAATTGATGGGGAAATAGGGTGGGAGTAAAGAACGGATGATCTTATTTTCCAAGGGATCCACTTGATCTCCACCACTGAGGTATCTCCTGTTGTGAACATCTTACATCCCCATGTACTAGATCTTAAGGTTTCTAAATGAACTCTTCCTTGACACCCACACTAGCATCTTAAATCACATCACAGCCTGTTCCTTCCCTTACTGATTCTGAAAAAAGGAACCATCTCATCCCTTTTGTACTTCCCCCAACTCCAGACGACTGACACTGGATAGATCCCTCCTACATCCCTTAGAACAAGTACCCCAAATGTCCACTGAAGGGTCTTTTGCTAAGCCTGCCTTTGTTTAAGACACAGTGGTTGGTCTCTGCAGCTGCCAGTAGAAGCTCTGAATGCTGGCCATTACACTTAAAAAAGCTAAAGGAAAAGAAGGATACTTAAGCTCTCAAATCGTATCCAGAGCAAAAGAACAGGCCATACGAAGGACCATGGAGTGGTCCTTAGGTGCAGAGAGGCAAAGTGGGAAGGCTTTCAGGAGTTCAGCAGAGCTACCTGAGTCAATCAAGGTCACTTCCCAGGCCCTCTTGGGCTCCAATCAGGATGTGACCCTTCTCCCAAGGGAGCAGGAGATATGGACCTCCCTGTACCTCAGGGTGGGGGCCAGCCTGGGTGTAGACCAAGCAATCAGACCTGTTTACACTCTTGGGTAAACACACGAAGCCAACAACCAGCATTGTGCAGAGTTGCAGGGAGGAAGGAATACCATTCCTACAAGTCAGTTGAAAATGTCTGTTTTCAAGATGATTAACTTAGAAGGAAGAGCCTTGGAGAAAAAGAAGGATCATGAACATGATATGCAGAAGAGGATGACAGTAGCATCCTCTCGGCTGCTGACAGCTGGGTCCAGGGCTCTGACCCAAACAAAGCCAGCATATGAAGTTCGCATATGAAGTTCAAATTACTTGAACTAAACTTACTCAAAAAATTATGGAGGGTCAGGACAGGGAAAGAACTAGGCCAATGCTAGGAGAGCAGCTTGGACAAAATCAGAGTTTATTCTTTTGGCCTTGTGGTCCTTGGTGAGGAGAAGAACGAATTTCACAGTATGACCTTTGCCTTGGGGAGGTCTTGGCCCCATCAAAGAACAGATTCTGCATTTGGAAAGTCTTGGCCCTCTCCTTGAACTCTGTGTTCAAGGTTTTGGTGATGAGTCACCTCATTCCCCCTCACCAGCCTGTCTTTACCCATAACTCTGACGTGTCTGAACCCGTCCGCACCTCCAGAGCTGGAGCACCCGTCATCTTCACACCATGGATGACTAACCATGGCCTGCTCACAGGCTCCTCATTATCACAAAAAGAAAATGCTATGTGCCTTCAAGCTGAGGTTTTGGGAACAGTAGGATTGAAGCTGCAAGAAAAATGGAGACACAAGGTGACAATGAGCTAACCTTTTGACAGGCCCTTACAATCCTCAGGACAGGGACCAGGCCACCAAGATCCAGATAGGGTGTTCTCCTTGGCAGGACGGTATTATTAATGCCATTCATTACTGCCTGTGATTAGGTTCCCAAGCGCATTAAAATCTGTGTGCCTTTGACTGTTTCTCTTGGATCAGATTGAATTCCACTTCGCAAAGAATTGTCAGGGCTTTTGAGTGGCCAATGAAGGCTAGATACCATCTCTTGGCTTGATTTCTTCCTAAAGTCTCTCTCCCTGTTCTTGCATGTGCTCACTGATAATGACGTAAGTCTCCCTTAAGGCAGGCGGGCTAGCAGACCCCTTGCTGCCAGCTGAGCCCAGGGTTTCTGGCCGCAACAAAGCCAGCTTATAAAGTCCAAAACACTTGAGCTAAACTTACTTTAAACATCAGGGACATATAGGACAGGGAAAGGCGCTTAAGTTGAGTACAGAAAACCAACTTTTGAAAAAGAAAAGGGCCTCTTACCCTATTTGATATTAAGACATTAGAAAGTCTTCATAATAAGAGCAGTAATTTCTAACACATACAAACAAATCCACAGAGCAGAACAGAGAACTTAGATCTGGACCCATGTACATGCCAAAACTTAAAGGTTCAAAGTAGTAATTATGCATCAATGAAGAAGGATGGGCTGTTTAGTAAATAGTGCTGGTAAAACTGGCTCATTGTAGGACAAAAATAAAAGTAGGCCCTACTTAACACCACATACAAAAGAGGGTGCCAGGTGGCTTAAAGACCTAAGTATAAAAGGTTAAAGAAAACTAGTGAATATCAAATCAGTAGAAGAGAGTGCTGGTACAATTGTGATCCAGAAAGTTCTTTAAAAGAAAAACTTTGAAGGCATAAATCATGAGGTAAATTTTATGAAATTGATTATATCAAAATTAGGAATTTCTTTTTTGGGGGGGATCAGCAAGATTTTCTTTATTCAGTATTCAGGGATAGAGTCTGGAACTCTGGCATGGCTCATTTTGGGGGCAGAAAATGGCCTCAAAATTTTTGCCAATATCTAATTAACAAAAGATCCCATGAACAACATTAGTAGACTGAAGGCAGAAGAGGAGAAGATCTAAAGCCAATGAGAGATTGATGTGAAGAATATTCAAGGATGGTGGATGTTTATGACTGAAATGGGGAAAAAAGTAGAGAAAGGAAATAGATACACAAGATACGTGTTTTAGTCAGCTCTTTTGCTGCTTTGACTAAAGGACCCAACCAGAACAGTTGTAGAGGAAGAAAGATTTATTGGGGGGGCTCATGGTTTCAGAGGTCTTAGTCCATAGGAGGCTGGCTCCATTTCTCAGAGTTCTAGGTGAGGCTGAACATCATGGTTGAACAGTGTGGCAGAGGGAAGCAGCTCACATGATCAGGAAGCAGAGAGAGACTCCACTCTCTAGATACAAACATATACCCCAAAGCCACACCCCCAATGCTCCACCTCCTCCAGCCACACCCCCCTGCCTCCAGTTACCACTCAGTTAATTCCACCCCGGATGAATTCACTGATTAGTTTAAAGTTCTCACAACCTAATCATTTCCCCTCTGAACCCTCTCGCATTCTCTCACACGTGAGCTTTTGGGGGACACCACATCTAAATCATGACAATATGGGAGACAAAATTCCACAAAATTAAACAGTTGGCATTGGTCTACTTTCCTGGGGAACTACTCAGAAGTGTAGAGTTGCGAATGGTGGGTGATCTGGGAATGGCCTTGGGAGTAGTGCTTGTCAAGTCAGGGAAGCAGCAGAGGGCTGGGCAGAGCCAGACTTTGAACTGTGATGGGGCGCAGCCCAGGCCTCCCTGAATCCCATGCAGAAATGCGGATGCCAATGATCTCTTCAGAGATATCCTGAATTTAGGACCAAGGACTGGCTGGGGCTTTGAACTCCTGCATGGACTAGTCATTGGAGGGATGCTGCCCTCCTGAAAGGCTCAGAACCTTGGGTGAAGCAGCTCCTTTTGACTGAGGGCAGTACGTGGGAAGTGTCTCACATGTATGCCATCAGAGGCCAACATTCCTGGCAGCTGGAGACTGAGGATCTCAGTCCTAAAGCAGGGACTGAATGGTATGCCATCCACTACAAGGAAGGATGAGGAAGGAAACTCACACTTTTAGTAATAGGAAAAAACACAGATTATAACAACAAGATGTCGCTGCATACTTATTACATTGACAAAATACAGAAAGAAAGGGGGACACCAGGTACTGGCAGAAATGTAGACACAGCCACTCTTAAACACTGCTGGTGAAAGATGAACTTGAGAGAAATGTGCACTAGCAAAGGTTCTGGGTAGCACCCTGGCACTGAGTCAAATTTGGCATTGCAGTTCCTCCATCCCAAGATATTCTCTTTCAATTCTGTAAGGAAATATATATTCATGAATGTTTCCTGCAGTTATCTGTGGTGGGAGTTGAAGGAAACCTGTTTCCATCAGCAAGATGGAGTAATAAAACAAGGTGAACGCTATGCTCTCTTACTCACGCACACCAGGGAGCATTGTGCAGAGGACTGAGACAAATGATTAGAGGCGCGCACAGCAGCATGGATGGATCTTAGAAACGGAAAACAATGGGAGAAAAGGTGAAAAACAGAATGATATAGAACATATGCATAAATTTAAAATTCTGTGAAGAAATACTGTTTGTATGAAAATATGTAAATAAAAGGGTACGCACTAAACATCTAAGAATAACTGCAGGTGAGAGACAGGCAAATGGAATTGCAGGATGGGTAGAAAAAGGAATAAGGAAGTAAATAAATTCAAAAAAGGTGTTTCACAGAGACCAATGATTCTAACAACCATGAGTGGGGAGGGATGGGAAGGGTAGGATTAACTGAACTCTCTCCATCTGACTTCTAAAAGAACCCATAGCACCACTTGAGCACTGAGAAAGTAAGCTCAGACTCTGTACCTTCTCTCTCTGAGACCTCTTCTAAAAGGTGACAGACTGAGTCACTGGAAAATCACAGAGCCCTACCACACACTACTTCTTGCTCTTACCTGCGAAGGAAATGACATCCACCTCCAATGTTCAGTGGGTGAAAAGCTTGACACCGGTACAAAGGTTCCTGCTTCTCCTGGCAGAACGACTTTGCTACAGGGAAGGTTGCTTTTCATTGTCTATCCAATGAACTTTTCTATTTTGAATCCAATCAAAGTCACCACCTTAACTAAGTGCAACAGGCATAATGTCCAATGCTTCCCCCTTTGATCAAGACTGGCATTACAAGTAGAGTAAACAAACAAAATAGAGCAGACTCCTAGACCTTGCTTACCAGGAAAGGACCCAAAAGGATAAAATGAAATCCACTGGGAAATGGGCTCACTGACGAGCCCTTGGAGAATGGGTGAGGTACAAACTCTTCTTGTGAAATCAATCTTATGTGACCCATCAGTTTCAAGAAAATTGGAGATCCTGAGCAAGCCAGAAGAATAATGAGTCTTTCCACTGGTCTTGGGTTCCCTTCTCCACAATGGCTATTTCAAATCTTAACTGCTGACTCTAAAGTCCTCAACTTCACCCTATAGACCTTGAGAACCAAGGTCAGGTTACCAGTCAAAATGCAGAACACATGCATTTTAAGGATCATGAGGATCATGAGTTCAAAGCCAGTCTCGGCAACTTAGGCCCTAAACAAATCAGTGAGACTCTGTCTGTAAAAAAAATATTTAAAAGGGCTGGGAAAGTGGCTCAGTGGTTAAACACCTCTGGGTTCAATCCCCAGTGCCAAAAAAAAAAAAAAAAAAAAAAAAAAAACCAAAATGTAGAATACAGAGCTCTGGAAGTGAGCTGAGTTGGGAAAAACTGAGGGAGGCTCTGCCACTCAGGTTAATAAGATGGAACGAGAAAGTCAAGGCGGCCATAAATCTGCTCTGAACTGCCTGACTGGCACCAAGCCCAGACTCCCAGGCTAACCCTTAGTCTTCCTGAGCCATCACTATATTAAAGGATTCTTCCAGACACCACATTGTACTATACAAACAAGTCTGCAATAAGTAGGATACAAAGGAAAAATGAGAACCCCAGGATATATGGTAAGGAAATTTGTGTGGGTATCATTTTATCATGTTTTCCTTCTGGGTCAAGAAAGTAAGTGTCTAGGCTGGAAATACAATTCAGTGGTTAGTACTTGCCTACTATGTGCAAGGCCCTGAGTTCAATTTCCAGCACTGAAAGAAAAATGGGGGAAAAAGTAAATAATCTTCTGCGTTTGCTTTAAGATTGATCTTGGAAATCTCAAGGTGAGATGGATCTTACTGTTTAAAGGTTTTCTAAGTTCAGCAGTTGGTTGGTGAATGTGAGAAATAGAAAATTCAGTGGTCATTTTCAAAATATAGTATTTCACCTTAAATGGGATGTGAGATTCAATCATTGTAGCCAGTTTGAGATCCAATTGTGGCCATTTTAACTACAGGCCTTCCCCTTTCCTGCCCCAAATTTAAAATTAGCCAATTGCATGGATTGTAACCCTGAGCTCCTCCTATCAGAGCAAGGGGCAGTGCTGCAGGTTAGGGATAAAAACAGGAGGACTGCTTGCCCCAATGTGCTCTCCTGCTGAATTTTCTTTGGTAGCACAACCTTCTGCAGAAGTAAAGTTTGACTTGACACACTATTTAGGAGCACGTGTTTGATTCCTTGGGGGCACCCTGGCATTTCTAACATGAATGTAATTAATACTGCTGCAAATATTGACTCCCATCCCCACCACCATTTTCCTTTCCCCTTGTTGGCATAGTTGGGGAGTCTTATTGGAACCCAGGAGATCTAGCCCTGTTCCTGGCGTGGTTTACTGAGTGATCATTCGGAAGAGGTTCTCCCTTCCCCCAGCCCTCTGCCACCAAGTCAATTTTCTCATGTTTAAAAAGGGAGCTATAAAATCTGTCTTGGTGATACCCCAGTCAGTCCCCACTCTCTTTTCTCTAGCCTCTGGGGAATTATTAGATTTTAATTTTTTAAATAGAAAACTATAAAGAAGAAGTTAAAAATTAGTCCATTATCCCACCAGATAAGACATTGGCATTAAAAAGATGGGTGATGAGCACACAGTTAGAAAATAGACTCAAGATAGAAACATAAAAAGTGAAAATTTAAAGTCACCTTCATCCATTCCCACATTCTGTATTGACTACTCCCCAAAAGTAAACTAAAAAATTATGCATATATATTTACATATATTCTTTTAGGAAGTACACAAACGTGATCATACCATAGAAGTCATTCTCTAATTTTTTAACTTAATATATATATTTTTTAAAAATCCACTATTCTTTATAATAGCAAAATAACATTTTAACAAATGGACTTGTAATTCAGGCCAGGAGGATTCTGAAGTTTCTCTTCTCCTACGAGCACTAGCTCATCCTCTTGCCCCTGGATTTCCTCCGCTCTCAGTCAGACCTGGCCAGGACCTGGGGTGGAGATGCCAAATAAGACAGAGAAGTTCCCAGGAGCCAAATGTTCAGAGCAAAATCACTATGAAACTGTAACAGTGGCATATTTCCCTTTCTGGAGAAAATTTCCATAAGCCAATGGCCAATTTGCCACATATGCTGATGGCTGAACATTTTGGATGAACTTCAGTGTTTTCAAAGATAAAAATGCCAGATTTGGAAAGAAACTGAAGGTCATTTGGTTTGGGCTTGCTGTGGGAATGCTTTCTACAAGCTTCTGTGCTATCATTAACTATCATCATTCTGTAACATAGAACAGCTTTTACCAACAGAAAAGTCTTCCTCGTCTTCCCAGACCAACCCCTTGCAGTGTACCTACCTTGGTCCTAGCTCTGCCCTTCGAAGTATTCTGTAATGAGTGTGTTCCTTTTCCCAGGCTGCCTTGCAGATGCTTGAGGACAGCACTCATCTCCCTCCGAGTTTACCCTTTCTTCATTTAACAAATATTCCTCTTGAGCCTACTATGTCCTAAGCTCTGTGATAAGCACATTGTACATTCCACAGGCAGAGAGTTTAGTCTAATTATTAGGTGTTGTGATCACCTAAAGGGACTTTGCACACAGTAGATATTTAATAAATGTTTATTGAATGAATAAATGAGCATAAGGATGAATAACAGTCTCTGTCCTCAAGGAACTTAATCTAGGGAGAGTGGGGAGCAGAACTGTAGGCAATTATAATCTAGGGGCAAGGTGAGAGTCGGAGCAGGAGGATCTCAAAGGAGAGACCTCAACCCAGCATTCATATCCCGATACTTAGCACAGGTTCTGGCTTATTCCTTAAATGAATGATTAAGGGATGACTGAAAGAATTAACTTATTAATTTTCCTATTGAAAAAGTTAAGAAAACTGCTTTTATTGACTTAAATTATTCTTTTTTTTTTTTTTTTTTTTTGGGGGTGCTGGGTATTGAGCCCTACCACTAAGCTATACCCCCAGTCCTTTGGCTTAGATGCTTCTTGTCTTAAGTTTTACTAATACGAAAAAAATTGGCAAAGTAGAAGTGACAAAAATGTTAGAAGAAAGTGATCCTAAGGTTCCACATAGCCTCATTGTTTCAACAAACATTTAATAAACACCTATCCTGTGTTACACACTGCCAGACTCTAGAACAAGACAAATAAGACACAGCTCCTACCTGTAAGGAACTCCCAAACCAGCAGAGGAGATGCACACGAAAATGATGTATATGGCAAATGTCCTGACAGTGTGCCAAGGGTGCTGTGGGGTGGGGTGGGTAGGAAGGCCTCTGGAAGAGGAGATGCCTCGACTGAGCCTGAGGAAGCTGTCCAGGTAAGGAGGGTGAGGAAGGCTATTCCTGGCAGAGGGAGTGATGGGGTCAGAGCCCAGAGGTGTGAGAACACAGCAATTTGGGGCACACTTGACCCTCCGCATCCAGGAGGTTCTGCATGGGCAGATTCTAACAATTGCAGGTTGAAAATATTCAGATAAAAAAAACTGAATCTGTACTGAACATGCACAGACTTTGTTCTTGTCATTATTCTCTAAACAATACAGCCTAACAACTATTTACATAGCGTTTACATCATGTCAGGTATTAGGAGCCATCTAGAGACGATTGAAAGTGTATGGAAGGATGTGAATAGGTTATATGCAAGTTCTACACTATTTTATATAAGGGACTTGAGCATCTGCAGACTTTGGTGTCCACAGGAGTCCTGGAACCATCTCCTGTAGATACCAAGGAACACTATGTAGTATCTGAGGAGTGGAGAGAGTTGGGAGGGAGGTTTGGAGGGGTAGACATGGCTGGATCAGGGAAGACCTTACATGGCTGCAAAGAAATTTAAGCTTTACCTTGAGGGCATGAGGGAGCCATTGAAAGAATTCTAAAAGCTCAGAATGATCTGATTTGCATTTTAGAAGATGACTGTATTAGTCAGCTTTCTATAGAATGTTACAAATAGATTCAATGAGATAGGTAGACGGAAAAGGTTTTCTCACAATTGTAAAGAGAAAAGGTTTGGCTCATGGTTTTGGAAGTTTCAGTCTGTGGTCCGTTGACCAATTTTGTAGAGAGGTAGCTCACCCTGGCAGCAGTATGTGGTCAAAACACTCACCTGATGATCAGGAAGTGAAAAGGGGAAGAGGAAGGGACTGGGGTTCCAGTATGCCCTTTGAGGGCACACTCCCAATCATGAAGGACCTGCCACTAGGCTCCACCTCTAAAGGTTCCACCAATTTCCAAAAGCACCAAGCTGGGGACCAATCCTTGAACACATGGCCTTTGGGGGGACTTTCCAGATCTAAATTATAGCAATTGTTTTTAAAGAAGTATAGAAAATAAGTTATAGGAACAAGAATGCTAGATGAGAGATTAGTTAGAAGATTATCTGGGACATACTGGAAAGTAAATGAGGGGAAGAATGACATAAAAGACATTGAAGAGCCCATGGTGAGAACTCAGTGGCCATACTGACTCTCAGGGTTTAGCTTTGGCGACTGTGTGAATGGAGACATAATCATCTGAGGGAGAGAAGCAGGCTGTTGAATTCCACTGGGAGTTGGAGGAGCCTTGGGGACATCCAGGCGTGGAGATCCACGTGCAGGGTGAACATGTGGGTCAGGAGTGCAAGCAGGAGAACTGGTCTGTCACACAGATCCATGAGCACTGGGAACGTGGGCAGAGGGTGGAACTATGGGAGCATGCAAACCACCCAAGGAGAGAGCGTGGGAGTTGGAAGAGGAAAGGGCCACCTGAGAGTCTCAAAATCTTATGAAGATTTTCAAACCATTTCAAAGAATTCTCTGGGTGCCTCAGAATTGTTACCAAGAGAACCTCCTGTTCCAAAGCAAATACAGCAATTGATGAGAAAAGCAATAAGAGAAAAACAGAACTACTGACAGAGGAACCTGATTTTCTGGTTTTGCTTTGTGGGTAGCAACAAGCCCATAAAAGAAGCATCCTGAATGAAAAGAGGAAGGCAGCTGGCTCATGCTTGTAATCACAGCAACTCGGGCAAATGAGACAGAAGGATTCAAGTTCAAGTCCAGCCTGGAAACATAGCAAGTCCCTATCTTAAAATAAAAAATAAAAATGATTGGGGATGTATCTCAGTGGTAAAGTACCCCTAGGTTCGATCCCCAATACAAAAAAAAAAAAAAAAAAGGAAAGGCTGTCAGATGAAACCTGCTTGAGCTTTGCTTGTTTGAGATAAAATTTGTACATGGCCTATACCCCAGCCTCTTCCACAGGTTCAGCATAAAGCTGTAGTTTCCCAGAGGTGGTGTCCACTTAAGCCTGTGTCCTTGTCTTCCTGTCTGCTCCAGTGTTCTGCAAATAGAAGGCCCTACAGAAGCCTTTGTGAGTTTCAAGCATCTGAGTCACATGAAGGCCCAGTCAAGCCAAATGCACGTGTAAAGTTATGTCCTGGCGGTGAGGAATAAAAATCAATATTTTAAAATCTGGTTATTCAAATGCTTTACCCTAGAGGTGATTCATATCCAAAGAGTGCCTCAGTAGGAGAACACCCTGACTGAGGATTTGTGTGAACATGGATTAGCTCACAATTCCCCATGTAATCAAAGACTGATGAAAGATGAAATAACAGAATCGTTCTTACATAGTGTCCTGAGGAGAGCCCAGAGGAGCTGGGTTGCTCCTGCTAAGAAGTCAAGACTATCATAATAGAAGGAACTCACACTAACGAAAGAGCTGAGGGTCCCCTGGTTTCAAGTGCTATTGTCATCGAGAATTCCTGAGTCCTTTGCACAAGGGGAGGTGGTATGGTCTGTATTGTGTATTTCCCCAAAAGCTCATGGGTTGAAGGTTTGGTTCCTGATGTGGCAGTGTGCACAGGTGGGACTTATGGAAAATAATTGGTTCATGAGTTTCTCTAACATTGTCAGTGGATTAATCCATCAAGGGGTTCATAGTTTAATTGATTAATGGGAGGCGGTGAAAACTTTAGGAGGTAGGACTTAGCTGGAGGAAGTAGCTCACTGGAGGTGCACTCTTGAAGGGTATATTTTGTCTCCAGTTCATTTCTCTCTCTGCATCTGGGTCACCATGAGGTGAACAGTTTTTTTCTACCACATGCTCCCTGCCATGAGGTTCTGCCTTGCCACAAGCCTAGAAACAACGGAGTCAAGTGACCATGAACTGAAACCTCTGCAACCATGAGCCAAAATATTTATTTCTTCCTGTAAGTCGACTGCTCCAAGTGTTATCTCACAGCAATGAAAAGCTCACCAACACAAGAGCACTAGGTTAAGTTGGGGATGGGGGAAAGAGGATGATTCCAAGTACTCCCTTTTAGAATAAAATTTAAGATCTTCTATGAGAAAAATGGCATTAGTCTTGAATCCCTGACCCTAAATTACCACTTCCTAGAGGCACTTATACCTACTGTTGGGGCTGGCCAAGGCATGTGCCATCATGAACATGAGTCACAGAGTAGACTGACTTGGGGCTGGGGGCAAAGCTGAGAACATGGTGGATTTGGTGAGAAGTCATTGCACTAATAGAAGAAATAATAAACCCATCCTAGACACAGGGAGGCATAATGGATAGTACCTGAACTTGAGTCCCTGGCTCCACCCCCACAGAACTCTCTCTCTCTCTCTCTCTCTCTCTCTCTCTCTCTCTCTCTCTTTGCCTTCATTTCAGTAGCACTAAACTAATGCTAATGATTCCCTACTTACTGGGTTCTTGGAAAAATGAAAGGGAGTTAAGATATGCAGAAGCACTTAGCTGTTTTCTCAGACTATTATTAGTTATTATTTCTCAGCCTCAGTTGCTGTGATAGAGGGACCAAAATAACAACAGCCTAAACAAGATAGATGTTTATTTCTCTCATATGAAACACCAAGCATGTGGCAGCGCTGGTCTGTGAAGTCATCAGAGGTCTTCTATCTTGTTGCTGAGGTGTCTCCTTCCTTGGCATGTTCCAAGAAAGCGTCCCACCCTAACCACACAGTAGCAGGTAGAAGGGCAAGGGGACAAAGGGATAACAAGTCCTTGACCATAACCCAAAATATTATATACCACTTCCTCTCACTTCCTGTTGGCCAGAATGTGTTCACATAGTCACATCTAACTGGTTGGGAAATGTAATCATTTTTCTGGAAAGTCACATACTTGCCTGAAAATTGAGTGTGAAACAAGAGGAGGTGGACTTTGAGAGAAAATTCAAAGTCTCTATCATCTCCCATCTTTGGGTGCTTGGGTCTCAGATTTATGTCACTTCCTTGGGGAGGCCCTTCCTGATCCTCTGGGCTACAATAAATGTTCCCATGGCTCCTTGATACCTCCTTCACTATGCTTGATGCACCTGTAATTTTGGGTTTACTATCCGTATTCCCTAGGAGGATGTAATCACATGAATTTGGGACCATTTCTGTCTTCTTCTCTATGACCTGCCTGTGCCTGTACTAAGCTAAGCACAGAGCGGATGCTGAACACATTCATGCTGACCAAAAAGGCTGTGCCACCAAAGACTCTGGGAATCCCAAGGTTGGTTTGGAATAGAACTGGTCCTTTCAGCTGCTGGCAATGGGGGTGTGCATCTTGCTGAGAATGGGAGGAGCCTACCTGCTCCGCATGCTTTCATTCCTCAGCCTTCTTTTTGTTAGGCCTTTAGCACTGTGAGTCCTGCGCCAGACATCCTGGAGTCAGAACCTGTGCTCCTTCATCATAAACATTTGCTCTGCGGCTCAGATTCTTAAGACATGGAAAAGAACAGAGAGTGTCAGGGGAAGCTTTACCCAGCACAGTGGCCAGAACTAAGAACACAGGAGAGATTCCGCCCTCATTTCTGTAATGCAACCAGCAGGCCTGTTCTGGGAGGAGGTGGAGAGAGGACCTCAGCAGAGACTGCCTCAGTGGGAGCCAATGGCTGCCCAGAGTCTGGGCCCATGTGAATTCATTGTTTTGTTTTTGAGCAGTTCCCAGGCACTCCACTTTAGTGCTTCTACCTCATTTTTGTTTAACATAAAACTCATTTAAAAAAGAAAAAATCTCCTTGGGGCTGGGAGTGTAGCTCAGTGGTAGAGGGCTTGCCTAGCAGATGTGAGGTATTGGGTTCGATCCTCAGAACCACATAAAAATAAATAAATAAAATAAAGGTATAACTAAAAAAAAAATTGTTTAAATCTCCTTTCTCTCAGCAAATTTTCTTTGAATCAAGAATATCTTTGAAGAATCCCATCAAACATGACTCTGGTTCCCATGTTGAGCCAAGGGCTGTGGCCTAGACTTGACCTCCAGCCCATTACATTCTCAGCACCCTCTGTTTTTCTTTTGATTTGGACTAGAGGGAACCCAGGCTCAGGCTCTGGACAGCCAGCTCTTTTTGGCAGTCTCCAGAGCCAAGAAAGGGACAAATCACCAGACACCAAGCCCTGGGGCTTGAGAGGTGCTCAGGTTACACTGATATACAAAATGAGCCTATTCAAGAGCCAAGTTTGAATTTCCTTGCTTTTATTTTTCCAGAAGGTAGGGGAGGAGGGAACAGCCATATCCTGCCAGCAGCCCTTGGGAGCTCAGCCCCACATCTGGCATCAAGGGAATCTTTTCCCTTCTGACTGTGGCACTGTGTTGACTTGGGATCAGACACAATTGCAGTTTCATTCAGGCAGCTGTTTTTTTCTTCCCCCTCATAAAATGGCAGTGTCCCTTTAATTCCCTGCAGGTCTCCTCTGTGGCTGGCAGTAGGTTAAATGAATCAACTGACCCGACTTTTCTCACTGGGGGTTCTGGGCTAGAAATTTCTCTTACTTGCTTCAGCTTGTGTCCAGAACAAAGAACAGTTAAGAAGGGATTAACTTTTCCCTCTGTTGGCTTCTCCTTTCTCAGAAGAGTTCCACTTCTAATTCAGGGACATTGGTTCCTCTTAGAGCCCTGCTTCTTTCTTGGTTCTTTATTGACTATCCATAGAGCCAGGAAAGGTTTCCGGTAGCTTTGGCCTTCCTTGCTCCTGCTGCAGGGAGCAGAGGGCCTCTCCATGCCAATTTCCCAGCATGGCTTCATCTATTTCTTTCCAGCACAAACCCTGGACTGGCCCTCTACACATCCCGAATAACACTGTTACTTCCTCAAATAGCCTTCTTTTTGGGAAAAGAATATGTTATCAATTAGACCCAGGAGACATTCTCTTGTTCTGACATTGGGACCACTGGAGCCTGCAGCAGTGGCTTGAGAATTCCATGTCAACCAGAAGTGTCCAACTCAAAGATGCTTTCCTGCCCCAGCACACTGCTTCCCTCCCAAACTTGTACACTCCACTTTTCATTAGAATTTGGTGGCATGGGATGGTAGCAAGAAAACCCGATTTGAGCATTGGGGTTTCTGAGTTCCCATCCTACCCTTGCCATTAACTAGTGTGGCCTTGAGAAAGTCACTTCTCTTTTCTGAGCCTTAATGGTCCCCTCTGTAATGTTAAGAGATTTCATCTATTGCTAACTTTATAGTCTATAATAAATGCAATATCTTGTGAATTTGATCAACATTTCGTCAGTCCCCGTGACACTTAGTCACCCTGAATATGCACAGATGAAGACTTGATCCAGGGATAGGGTGATCCCAATAATGAGAAGCATCCTGAGGCACCTGGTCTAAGTACCTCGTTACCTTGGACTAGATCTTGCTTGGTCTGTGCCCTTTAGAGAAAATGATGTATTGGATTAATGGGAGCCCAAGGGAAGCCAGGCTACATTCAGACTGGAAGTTCAGCAGACCTGATGTCCTGGGATCTAGGCTGTTCCATTTCTCTTCCCAAAAGAGTTACAAGGTGTTTCCTCTGTTCCATGCTAAATGGGGTCTGAACTAGAATCATCTAGTCCTGTGACAGGGCTGAGGGACGTACTGGGGGGTGGTGAGAAGGCTCAAGACAGCCACCATATACCTTATTCAGTTCTCCTCTTTGAGGTATTACTCCCAGCAGGCCCAGAGACATTTCCACTTGAGGTTCATTTGTCTCTTTCCCCACAATGGCCTCATAGTCAGGTTTGAGAGGGCTAGGAAGCGGTGCTGGCATTCCGCAACACTATCGGCCAGCAGCTGATAGCGTCAGTGACTTCAGTTTTCCCCAAACCTGGAAAGAAACCTATTCTCCAGACAAATGTGAAATATTTGCAAGTTTTCATAAAGGAGCTGGGTCTGTTTCCTACAGGAAAGGAAAATGAGCTAAGAATGTGGTAATTAGAAGCGGATTTCCCCCAATTCTTTGAAGCAATGGAGATGTTGTGAGGCTTGCAAGTTGGACCTCTCTGTGAGCAGGACCATTTGGAGACTCATGAATTTGGCAAACAAATTCAGAGAAGCAGACTCTGCCTCCTCAGGGGAGCTGCGGACCTGCGGCAGCCAGGATGCCTTTTATGGAACCGGGTGGTGCCAGGTGAAAGGGGTTGCCTTCAGGATCCACTTTGAGTATGAGTTTGGCAGCAGGGAACAGTGTGCTGGTAGGAAAGCATCCTTGAGATGCAAGTGTGTGGTTGTCATGGAATTCTCAAGCTCAGGCAGCAGTCTTCCATGGTCCCAATGTCAGTGTTAGGAGGTTGTGTCCTGGGTCTAATCTCATTCATCCTCCCTTCCCTGTACTGTGGCTAAATGTTGGCTTTCTCTCCAGGTTTCCTCAGTGGAGAGAATGAAATGCAGATCGTGACTACCTTCCACACACATACACCCGGGTGTTACTAGAAGCATGCCCAATAGGGAACTGGTTGCTACCACTTATTTGGCCACATTTGTTTGTCTGCATTATTGCTTTCAGATCCCCAGAGGTCTGGCTAACCTAGGGAGTACTCTTTTGGAATGATATCTCTGCTTTTGTTCTTCCCTATGTGATCTGTTTGCACTATATAGACTAACTTCCTGCTAGCTTTATTTGACTTGAAGGGACTATCTTAAGTTTTATGCAAATATTAAATTAACAGTTGGTATGTAAGAAAAGCCTATAATCATTAATTTTGGTTGTGTTTAAAACACTGATTTCCTACTATAGCTGCACACTGATGCACCCATGAAGCTTTATAAAAATTCCCGTGCCTGAGGCCCACTCCTAGAAAATCTATTTTAATTGATTTGGAGTGGGGTTTGGGCACTGATTTTTTTTCTTTCTTTCTTTTTTAAAAAGCTCCCCAATGATTCTAATTGCAGCCAGGATTGAGAATCATTGTTCTGAATGATGCCTAAGAAATGTGCTAATTTAGTGGTGGTGATGGTGTGTGTATGCGGGGAGGGGAGTTAGTCAAATGAGATCTTAGTCTGAATTGGCTGGCTTATTTTGTCAGCGTTCAGCCTAGTATCTGGATAGGAACAAAGCCAAGACCACAGTGCAGTTATGTAAGGTTTGGAAAATAAGCTGCTTCTAAAACTAACTCATAACTGTATGTATATTTCACTTAGAGCACTTGAGAGCAATAAGGTGGAAATACCAGGCAAGAACCACATGGTCTGTGAATATACAGCCTGATAATATTCAATAATAATCACTCTATGACCAGAATAGACAGGAGATAATAAAAAAAGGATTCTCGCATTTAAAATAATTTTCACTGAAAATGTCCTAGTGTTTCTGCTTATACCAACTCATAATAATCCAAGTAGCACAGGCTGATGTTGCCTTGAATTTCGAGACATCATTCCGGTGATTTACGATGACTAGAGGCTCAAATCACCATCTCTTGCCCCCAAGATGAACTTCTGGTTCAGTGTGTCTGCAGGCATGGTGGGGGTGGGAGAGCATTCAGGTAGTACTGAAGACAGGAACAAAGGACAGCACTGAATAGGCGAATCTGAGCTCATTAGCAGCTAGTCCAGGCAGGGACAGATCACCTCTCAGCAGGATTTTGAGGAGTTGCAATTGGTTGGAACCTTTGTTTTCCATTCCCTGGGAAAGACAGGTTCATTAGCCCCCTAGTTGCATTAGAGTTTAATTTGTTTTTCCCCCAACATTATGGAGGGGACAGGATTCATTCCAAAAGTTAGAGGACAGCTAAGGGAGATTGGTCCTCTTTATATGACATCATCGAACATATGGTGCCACAGGGGCTGGGAAAGGCCATCAAAAGACAGGAGCTCAGGCAAATCAGCTCAGAGAAGAGAAGGCAACTGGGCTGGATACAGGAAGAACTGCCAGGGAAAGACCCACGCTTGGGAATAAAACTCAAGTCTAATTGCCTTTGCAAAGAGTGGTTATCTTTTGAATAGCTTGGGGTATAGAGTTAGGGACTGCCTTCAGAAATGAGATGCTTTAAACTTATAGACTCAAATCCAAAATCCTGCAGTACCTAGTGGACATTCCCCTGGGACTGATTCCCAGCAGTGTCTAGCCACCCCTGACTAATAGCCAGGGAGTTTCAGCCTCAGAATGAGAGTACAGGCTGCAACGTGCAGGGGGTTATTTGATCCAGCATTTTCAGAGACAAGAAGTTGACATTTAAGGCTTGAATAGAGCTCCTTTTACAGGTAAATGACAACCTAGAGAAAGGACTAACTGAACCAGGTGCTTGACATTTTACAAGGTAATTTCTTTACAAAGAGATCCAGGAGATTAACTTTCTCTCCTAACAAGCTTTCACCGTTCATTTTGGGTGTGTGTGGAGGGGGCTCCCCAAACCCATTGCAGTTCCTGAACATGACAAAAGTGCAGACCCAAAGGCTTGGTCATGCCTGTGGCTTAGCCTGTTCTCGCTTCCCAAGGTCTATGTCTACAGTGGAATGAGAAGGACTTGGTGGAGGCTCTTGGGATGTGAGTAAGCCAGGCACATGTAATCAGCAGCGTAAAAAGAACATCAAAAGAGATAAGGTAGAGAAAGAGACTGCGTAAGTGCTAATGGAAGCAGAGCTTTCTTATAAAGTTCTGAATCTCGAGGTGGGGGTGGGAAGTCCCCACTTTTGATGGTTGTGGATTAAGTATAAACACTCACATCCTGGAAGCTGAATTCAGCTCCTCTACCAAATAAGCAAAATACCAGTGATGGTTTCATGTAGGCCATTCTCTACCTGTCAGTCCACATCTTCCTGTGATCTTTGAGATGCCCAGCTAGAATGAACCACCTTTTCCTGGTGCTCTCTAGGCAGTGTCTTTCATAGATGCTACTGCGCTCATGGCCTTGAACTGCGGTTATCAGGGAAAACAGGTCTCCCAGACTATGGTGGACCCCTATCTTATTCATCCTACATCCTTTGCAGTGGAAGGTTCTCAGTGAATGCCTACTGAGTGAACCTGTTTGTTTGCATATTTCATCTATCATTTCTAATAAACCTTGAAAACCGAAGGACAGCCAGGAGTGGTGGCGCACACCTGTAAACCCAGTGACTCAGGACGCTGAGGCAGGAGATTGCAAGTTCAAGGGCAGTCTCAGCAATTTAGCAAGGCTCTAAGCAACTTGGTGAGACCCTGCCTCAAAACAAAATATTTTTTAAAAGGGTTGGGGATGTGTCTCAGTGGTTAAGTGCCCCTGGGTTCAATCTGTGGTACAAAACAAAAACAAAAACAAAAAACAAAGGACAGAATGGAGAAGTCGGGGAACAGAGGAAGAAGGATCAGGTGAGCATGAGGTATAAGATTAAGGCTGGAAACTATTAAACCATTCATAGCAAGTTAAATTTTCTCTCTCCCTAAGTCACCTCACTCCCTAAGGAGGACAGTTTGGACAGTGGACAGTTTGTTGGCTGAGGGTCCAAAAGAGTCAGGAAAGTGGTCTTTTGTCTACCCGACTATGTGGCCTGGGGTCAGTGCTCCTCCTATTCTGGGCCTCAGTTTCCCCTTCTATAGAATGTGAAAAGTAGGCTAGATGACCTCTCAAGGACCTTACAACCTGATATTTTGTAATTTTATGCAATTAGCAACTTAATTCCTAGGTACAGAAAAGAAGGGCAGTGCCCCACGGTCTGAGGGGCAGAGGCCGTAGCACAGAACACACCAGGCCCTGAATTAGCTCACCATCCTTCAGCTCTGGAGAACTGAAGTGAGTTTCGACTTAAAAACACTCAGCGTCTCAAATGCCAGACTACAGCTGCACAAAATAGGAAAATCTTGTTAGGAAATTACCACAGCCCCCTGGAGCTGTGGAAAACATTGCCTCAGAAAAAAAGGACTTTTCCAGTGGAAACAAAACTCAGCAGTATCGTGTCTGCTAATGCCCAGGTGGTTTCTGCCCAATCCTGCCTAGTCAGGTCCTTGGCTCTGGGCAGTTCTTTTCCACCCGATGTTGGTTCTAATGATGAATGCACATTGTCCTCCTCTTCTGGCCTCAGCTGTCCCAGAAATCAGACTTGGAAGTCATTTCCAAATTCCATCTTTGAACTGCTTGGCTTTTAAATGCTTCCTCCAGTGTGTGTGGTGGGGGGAGGGAGTCACAAAATGCTTTCACCGCAATGAGTCTTAGAGATCATCTAGGGAGTCTGATTTAATACCCTGTCTGTCAAGGTACATAAGTACCAGGTAGAAAAGCACTCTGTTCAAGGTCACATAGAGAGGTCAGAAGGAGGGATCCTGGTACCCAATTCAGAGTTCTTAGCTTATCCAAAATGCCTCTAGCTATTGGGTAAATTCTCTGCTACTTATCATGGCAGGTGTTTCCATACCAACCAGCCAACTAGTTACCAACCTGCAAATACTTCCTATAAGCCCAGAACAGATTGTACACTGCCTGCTACAAATCATACATGAATCATGTATATATATATATATATATATATATATATATACACACACACACACACACAAACATATACACATACATATACATTTAACACACACACACACAATTTTTTTTTTTTTTTTTTTTTACTGTTCGAAAGCGTTAAATAATTACCTTCTGGTGTAGAGCAGAGCTGACCAACTTCTTGGAATCCTCCTTCAATTTTTGAAACTCAAATTTAGTGTCCCACTTACTCCTTGAAAACCATTCAGAATTACTTAGAAAGACCTGTATATTTTCAAGTGAGGTCCAGCTAGGTATCTGGTTAGATCTTGGTTCTGGGGCAAGGTGGCTTTAGTCTGGGTGATGCTCAGATCCACGCAGGCAGCAGCCCCAGACAAAAAGGAAGACTCAGCCAGCCCTGGTGGCTTGTACAGCCCTCTCTGGCTCCCACAACTCTGCCTTCTTTTTCTGAGGACCCAACTTCAACCTGGCCCACCAGATGCTCTCCTGTCTCAATCATTCAAAATGGAAATAGCCCCTTTTTCTCTCAGGCTGCTACAGCCAAGGCTAAATTTTTAAGAGGAAATTGTTACTAAAATAAATTAGAAAATAAAGAAAACTTAGATATGATAGTATTTGTAGTGTATACATTTAAAATAAAATTTAAAACACATTTGTGTGAGAAAACTTGGAAAAATATTTTAAGACCTCATAAGCCCATCACCTAGCATGGTGCTATCTCAAACGTAGGCACATATTGCCTTCGAGTACTTGAAATGTGGCTAATCTGAATTGAGATGTGCTGTAATTATAAAATATGCACAAATTTTGAAGATTTAGTATAAAAAAGTACCATAAAATATATCATTAATACTTTTAAAAACATGTGTCATGTGCCTAAAATTATATTTTGGATATATTGCTATAATTTGAATCTTAAGTGTTGCCCGAAAGTCCATGTCAAAGATTTGGTCCTCAGTGTGTGCTCTTGGGTTGTAGTGGAATCTTTGAGAGGTGGGCCCTTATTAGATTATTGGCGATATGCATCCTTTCTTTCTTTCTTTCTTTCTTTCTTTCTTTAATTTTTGGTCAAGGTATGAGTGACTTTGCTCTGCCACACTCCTGCCATGATGTGCTGCCTCAACACAGGCTAAAGCAACAGGGCCAATGAAACATGAGCTGGGACCTCTAAAACTGTGAGCCAAAATAAACCTTTTTGTTTTATAAGTTGACTCATCTCAGGTATTTGTCATAGTAAAGGAAAGAAAATACAAGATATATTGGATTAAATATACTGTTAAAGTTACTTCCACCTGTTTCCCTCCCCCTTTTTAAATGCAGCTACTAAAATACTTACATATGTGACTAACATTACATTACTATTGGACAGTCCTGAGCTAGAGACACTATTGTTGACATTTCTGTGCATTGTGTGTGTGCTTGAGGAGTCTGACCCCTGCCTAAGAGCCCATGAATGATTTTTCTGACCTGGCTCTAGGCAATGGCAAAAGTCAACCTGGCAGACTTCGTTGACTACTGCCCTCCCCCCCTGGCCTCTGCCCCCAGCCAGGGCACAGCAGTCTCTGGAGGGAGTAACAGTGAGGGACCCAGGCTCCAGGCAGCCCATGCTCCTCACATATGAGCAGCTCTGATCCACAGACCCCATTCCTGGGTGTCTGCACCTGAGACCTGGGCAGAGGTCTTCTCCAGCTGCCTCTGCTGAGGCCTCTTTACAGGGGTGGTGGGTGCAGGGGCTGTGGCAATCCTGCAGGCACTTTCTACACACAGACTTGTACTTCCATCCCCGGGTCTTGCCAGAGCCTTTTGTTGGAGGCTCCCTCAACTGGGAGATGTCCCCTAGGACCATGCTGACCTGCCTGAGGGCACTCTGCTGCATGGAGAAAATGAACAGCAGTTTGTCCTCTCCAGTCCCAGCCTCTTGCTGATACCATCCCAGGAAAGAATTAAGGCTTTTCTGTCACTTTCATTTGGTCTTATTGTTGCTGTAATTGGCTACTCTGACACCCGACAGCTCAGCACTCTCTCTGGCTCAGGCTGGCCTCCAGATGGTATATTTTTTTCTTCCTTCCTGTGTTTTATTTACTGGGGTTTGAACCCAGGACCTCATGCATGTTAGACAAGTGCTCTGCCACGGGGCTACATTCTCAACCCTTTTAATTTTATTGGAGACAGGATCTCACAAAGTTGTCCAGGCTGACCTTGGACTTGTGATCCTCCTGCCTCAGCCTCCTGAGTTACTAGGATTATAGGTATGTGCCACAGCATCCTGCTTCAGACAGTATTGTTTAAGAAAATTTGGGAATCATATGGAAATACAGTTTTATACAGACTGTCCAAACTTATGGTGATTTAATTTGAATTACTCAACTTTATGACAGGGTGAAAGAGTACCCATACAACCATTCCATTTTCTACTTTTCAGTATAATATTCAATAAATTACATGAGATATTCAATACTTTATTACAAAAGAGACTTTCGTGTGAAGATTTTACTCAACTGTAGGCTAATGTAAGTGTTCTGAACACATTTAAGGTAGGCTAGACTTAAACAATGATGTTCTGTAGGTGAGGTATAGTAAATGCATTTTTGATTGAATGATATGTTCATTTTGTGATGAGTTTATCAGGAGGTGAGCCCATTGTAAGTTGGGGAGCATCTGTGTCTACTAGTCAGGGTCCCCATAGGAGAGAAAAAGCACTGTTAAGATAGGGTAATTTAAGGAGAATTTCTTTCTAAAGGGGCTGACTAATAACAAAGAGAAGTTTGGAGGGTAGGAGAGTCAAAAAGAAAGTTTCAACCAGGGCTAGTGGAAGCCAATCTGTGACCACCCCTGAACCCAAGGGAACCAAGGAAGGGTTAGGTTACCAGAACCAGGAAAGAGAGCTGTGCAGAGTTGAGATGCTCAGAAAGGAAACGCCAAACTAAAGCAATGTCACAGGGATGCAACTGAGGAAACAAAACCCCCAACATCCCTTTCCTTCCCCCGTCTGCCCAGTCTCTTCTTTGACTAAATCCAACCAGAAGCCAAAAGTCACAGGCACCCTATTGCTATAGCCCTCCCACAGAGCAGAAGCAGGGTGGAGAAGGGGGAGAGTGAACCAGAGAGATATAGCTCTATCCTTAGGGTACTCATGTAACATTGTCCTATAGCCAAAGAGCCTGATTTCCTTCCTAATGAAACCAGTCCTAGTCCCGACCGTGTCTGAGTGGGCACAATTTAGAGGATAGCAGCCCTAATTCCTCAATTCTGTCTGGGTTCTAGCCTGGGGTAGATTCAGAGGGACTGCTCAATGGTGTGCGGAGTACACAAGCTCCACACATGGGCTTCACAATCCCAGTCCTCCAACAACAAGCTTCCTTCCTGTCAGGCCTGGGTCACAGCCCCAGGGCCTCGCTGCCTCTGGACTTGCAGAGCTAATCCACAGTGTGGCTGGTGGCTGGTTCCTTTGAATCTGCCCATGCTCCCACTACCCAGCCTCTTCTTTATCTCATCCCACCCTCCCTGAACCCCTCCAGCACTGTTTCTTCTTGTTGAACAACCCCAAGTGCCTGGTGCTCTCCTAGGAACTATGAGCCCCCTAAGAAGGGAATCTGGGAAGAGTCAGTTGACCTCCCTAGGCTAAGACATTCAGTCTAAGTGAGTCCCCCCTGGACAACTTAAAGAACTTCCTACCCTTTTCAATTGTCTAGTCCAAGTTGGCTGGGAAATTAGATGAAGAAACTACCCAGGCTTAGCACTCCTGGAGCTAAGGGCCTGGGACAGTGGCAGGGAAAAGACTGCACAGGAGGAGAGAGGGTTGACCTTGCTCTCTTACCACCTACTTCAAAGCCAAGGGTACCGAGGGGAGGTGAGATCCACCAGAGACCAGGTGAGGGATCTAAGGGCCAGCTGGGGGAGCCATGCTCAGGCTCAGGGCCAAGAAGTCTTATTAGTAAAGGAAGAAGGAGACTAAGAGAGGGCTGTGGAAAACATCAAGAAAAGGTAATGCCACAGTGGGAAGGTGGCAAGCAGAAGGGAGTCATTTTATAGAACAGGAAACAGTCTGTCGAGGGATTATTTTACCTCCTGAAGAAGAAAAGGCGGTGTAGAATTTTGGGAGAAGGTAATTTGAATGTAAGCTGATGAAGCTGCCAGGTGAAGGAACTTTCCTTCTGCACTTGTCAAGACCTTGAAAATGAGGGAGGCTGTATCTTACCCCTGGCAAGCCCAAGGGCCAGGCAAGCCTTTCTGGCAGATCTAAGGGGAGGGAGCAGCAGGGAGTTCTTCCAACTCTGTGTCTGGCACAAAGGGGACACCTGACCCAACTGGTTGTCTGCCCTGTCACCTGTCATCCACATGCATCCCATGCACCTCTGTGCTCCTTTGTTCATTCCCTTGTTCATTGTCTGGTCCAACAAACCTTTATGGAGCCCCTCGCTCTGTGCCCAGCACAGTGCTGAGCACCAAGAGAGATACATCAGGGCTTTCAGCACCAGAGGGTTAACAGGGTGGGAGCAACCCATGAGCACATCTCTGAGTGTCCAGTGCGAAAAGGACTGCCGCAGGGAAGAGCTAAGTAGGATGGTGTGAGAATAGATGGAGTGGAGGAAGATTTCTCCAAGTGGAGGGCTGAGGAAAGGAGCAGAGGCTGAGAGGAGGAAGAGAATTTAAAGAGAGATTATCCCAAGCCCAGGAGGCAGGAGCTCGGCAAGTATTTCTTAAGCACCCCTCCCCAGTAAATACGGAATGCACAAATCATAAGGATTTACTAATCAGTAGTGAGAATCCTGTCACAGATGTAGTTTTGCTCTTGGATTTACTGAGGATGATGGAGCTGACATGTTAGGATTTTCATGGATAAGAATGAAACATCTCTAAGCTGGTCCTCGGATCATTGCTAAAGAGCATATAAATCCAAAGAACTGCTAGCAGCGGGAAGCTGTGGCAAGATCCCCGGGTGGATATCCTAAGTTTCCAAGCCAGGGCAATGGAGAAACTGCCAATGGCAGATCAGAGTCTTTAATATGTTCCTGGGTGAGAACCTAGAAGCTGGTCCTGTTGAACCTTGGGACCTTTGTGTCTGTCTCCCTTGTTGAGCCTCACCCACTATAGCCTCTGTTTACCTCCTGCACTTGGAAGCGTGCTTCCCTGGAATGGAGCTTAGTGAACCTCCCATTCCCAACCCCTTCACCCTGTTATCATCTGCTTCCAGGGTTTCAGACAAAATACCTCCTCTTATGGCAACACTGCCAGGGTTCCAGCTTCCATTTCTATTAAGCCCAGAGAGTCTGGGCACAACAGAAATTACAGCCTTTACAAAGGACTCCCTTTTTCTAGTTTACCCTACCATTCTCCTCCCCAAAGGACTGGGTTCCCTGGCTTTCCCACGCCAACCCATGCCCTTTGAGAGCTTGCCATTTGGGATGCTGTCCCAGCCACAGGCTTAAGATAACAAGTAACCTCCCGTAGAAAGAATGTAAAATTACAGCATGAACATAGATCCTGTCACAATGAGAGCAAGTGGAAAAGATGTCCCATTTCCAAGTAGCCCAAACTGCATGTGGACCAGACATGAAATGGCTGAAACAGAACCTCTTTAAAAAGTTGAAGCAGGGCTGGGGTGTGGTTCAGAGGTAGAGTGCTTGCCTAGCATGCACAAGGCCTCTGGTTGAATCCCCAGCACTCCATATGTGCACAGAAAAGTCAAATCAACAGTAAGAATGTGAGAAGTCTGATTAACTCACCCAGGACTTATCTATAAGTCCCCAAATAATAATTGTCTTTATCTTGTCTTCTCTGTATTCCCTAGACACTTATTGGTATGTGCAAGACACTCAGTATTTATTTGTCAAATGAGTAATAAATACATGTATGCTTAGACTGATTTTGTCTTAAGCTGCCCAAGTTTTTTACTGTCCTTACCAGATGTTGAATGTATGCATACATGTGCAAATACCTGGAGTTCACCAGAAAAGATGTGCATCACTGTGCAGGGGCAACAGAAGAATCCCTGGAGCTCACAGATAGATGATCATGAGAGAAAGATGGAATTGCATGTACATGTGTGTGCATGCATGTGTGTGTGTTTAGGACAGGAAGAAGAGACAGTGAGTCAATCAGAAAATCTCAAACTGTAAATATTTGCCTTCAGGAGGATTCTGCTGATCAGCTGCCTTGTCACAGACTCCATATTACTACCAATCAGTCTTTCTGAGTCTGCTGGTAGTTTGAAGGGACCCTCCAGTTCTCAACAGGTTGCTGTTCACTTTCCCAGCTCAGGGACCCTCCCAGCAGATGTCAGGGCTTTGTGCATGAACAACCACAGTGTCTAATACTGTGGCTCTCTCGTGGTAGGAGAGAATGTCTTAGTCATGTATCAGATGTTGTCCCCACTCAGGAGATAAGGCACATTGAGTGATTCTGTAATTTGGGCTAGACCCATTGCAGACCTACTTGAGGGGCTCAGTCTTGGTCAGTGAAGTGGTCAATCTCCTTGCAATTTAGTGGGGTGCTAAAGGTGCTGGAGGAGGCAGCCCCCTAGAACCACAGCAGAGGTACTTACTTAGAGAAGGAAGAAGTTGTCCCACTGGACTCCAGTGGGCTTGGGATGGGGCTGGGTGGTGACTTAGGTGTGGTGAATGCCAGGCCAACTGCCCTTCACGGGGATATGGTTTTTGCCTTCTGATCGATGAACAAGCAGAAGAAGCCAGGATGTGGCCAGAAATGGGACATTCCTGGGGTGTGGTTGGCAGTGTGGTTGTGGGAACATGGCTGCTCACAACTCTGCTCCTGAGAGAAAGGACTCAAAGAACAAGCAAGAAGGTCCAGGACCAGAACCTTCCACTGACCAGGTTTGAAGAACAACAGATCGTAAACTTTCTCTCTCAGTGGTTATTGGAATGAGAGGGGATGGAGACATTCAGAGAAACCCTGATATAGCCATGGAGAATTAGTCTGTCTATGAGGCGTTGAATCACCCACATGAAATTCAGTGGAAATAAGTGATCGGCTCCAGTACCTGCTTATACTACCAAGTGAAAAAAATCGGACTAAATTTCTAATTTTTTTTGACATTTTAATAGCCTGAAATAAAAATCCAGTAATAAGAGACAGTAAATGCTTTGTTTCTTTTGTCTGGATATAAAGCGTGAGTTTAAATGTACGTCTTATAACCTCCTCAGTTAATAGATTTTAGGGGAATCACCAAGCCAGAGAGTATCCTATTACAAAGAAAGAAGCAGACGGGATTTTCAATTTATTTTCAATGTAGAGATCTACTTTATGGTTTGGGCTGGTCTTTTCTTTTTCTCTCTTTTGGTCTCCTTCTTTAGTGAAAATGAAAGTCTTTCTACACAACTTTCTAAACTTTTAGAACAATCTAATTGTTCTTCAGTCACATGATTCCTGGGGGGACACTTGAAGGGCACCTCTAAAACAATAATCCTGGGCTATAAAAAGGATCTGGGGGACTGATCAAAGGTGAACTGCCCATTTATGACCTCTCTTTGAAGACCCTTCCCATCTCCCTGACAGTTTTATAGAAGTTGTTCTTTCTGCTCCAAACCAGATCAAAGACTTGGATGTGAGGGTCTCTCTACCCCCCACCTGGCACGGAAGGAAGGGATTACCCCTGGAATTAAAAACCTCAATGAAGTGGGTTTACTGACCTCCCTGGGGGGCAGGGGTGAGACCTTTCTTTCCTGTAGGTACAGCTCAAGACAAAGGCCCGATAAATTCTGGGTGCCCTTTCTGTGCTCTCGCAGCAAAGGAGAAAAATCTCTCTCTCTCTCTCTCTCTCTCTCTCTCTCTCTCTCTCTCTCTTCTCTCTCTTTCTCTCTGACTTTCAGCCTTCAAAGAGAAATTTTCTGATCTTTTGTGCAGTTTTAGTTAATATCTACAAATTGCTAGAATCTTCGTTTATTAATTTATCAGTAAACCCAGGTGACGGTTCCCATTGTTCAGCATGGAGAGCTTCTCCTAAATACCAGGCATGATGAATCCATGAACCGAGTGGGAGGCAGGAGAAGCAGCAGGGTATGTCGCATCATTCAGACCACAGCCTCAGCCACTTGTTAGTTTTCATCCCACCCTCCACCCTTCCCCAGGCACACTGGGGTCTATGTTGGATCCCAGTGGTCAAGGTGACTGTCCCAGGAGTGCTTCATTGAGGGTTGGAACTGCCCAAGTTCCTGGATACTCCAGGCCTAACCCTGAAGGGACACACCTAGAGACAGATGGCAGCAAGTGTTCCATGAAGCCCCCTTGCGCTGGGAATCACCACCCATACTCAGCCCTGACCCAGCACATCAGACTCTCGTGGCAGGGGTGTTGAGAGGTGGAACACACAAGTCCCCAAATCATGCTATCTCCTTGTTTGAAGGGACTTGAGAGAGAGCATCTAGGACCTTGCCCCCATGGTACACAAGAAACAGAACAAGCCCTGTTCACCAGAGCCACCTTCCCAAGCCACATCCTGACTCCAGAAGACCTCTGCTCCCCCACAATGCTGCCACAGGATGCCCCACAAAGGACATTCAACTTCTGTTTGGTCTCTCTGGGACTGCTTGCTTAACATTCGCTAGAGAGCCAGCGTTTAATGATAGCAGGTTTAGAGAGCTGCTTTGGGAAATCTACATCCCAGTCATACCCGCTAAACTGCCGGTTTTAGGAAGACATCACCTCTTCCCCTGAATCCTGTGCATTCTGGTCCTGTACCCTCAGTTCCCTATCTCCAGTAAAAGCCTCTGCTTCCCCCATATCCAGCTCCTCGCTGTTCTGGTTCCTCTCTGCCTGCATTCCCTTTGCCCTTCCTGGAATGCACTCTGGCCTCTTCTTAAGCAATTCCTGCCATGCTTCAGAGCCCATTTCAAGCCCCGCCCTTCTTCCTCCTGTAGTACTTAGCAACTACTCTAGACTTGCTATTCAAAGTGTGCCTGCAGACCAGCAGTATTGGCCCCACCCCAGAACAACATCTTCAGATTTGCTTTTTAACAAGATAACCTAGTGTAGGTATGCACAGTCAAGTGTCTGAAGCCTGTTTTTAACTAGAGGTTCTTAAAGTGTAGTCCCAGGACCAGTAGTATCAGCATTATCTGGGAATTTGTTAGAAATATAAAATTTCAAGAGTCTATCCCAGGCTGCTGATCCAGAAACTCTGGAAGTAGTACTCAATCAACAATACGTGCTTTAACATGCTCTCAACACTTCATGATATACATGCTAGTTCAAGAAACCATACACAATCTGGGTGTGGTGGTACACTCCTGTAATCCAAGTGACTTGGGAGGCTGAGGCAGGAGGATCGCAAGATCGCAAGTTCAAAGCCAACCTCAGCAACTAAGCGAGGCTGTAAGCAACTTAGTGAGACCCTGTCTCAAAACAAAATATACACAATTCTTATCTTACTTCATGAGCACATGACCATGACTTACAGTTCTCTGTTGCTGCCTTGAGATTCTTGATTTCATCTTTGATCTTGTGTTGTTCGAGTGCATGCTGAGGAGACCTCAGAACATGCACATGGTGGGAGGAGATAGTGCACAATGAGTGTGTCCAGCACCGTCCTTGCCCCTCCCTTCTCAGAGCGCTGGAATGGCCCCTGAGCAGAGCTCCAGTGGATCCCTGACGCACAGGAGTTCAGCCAGACTCAAATTGGCACCCTGCGAGTGTGCTATGGCGGGGGTGATGACAGCCCTGAGAGGTCACTTTCCCTTAGCCCTGGAACTTTCCTCATGCACAGATGGTAGCAATGGTATTTTAAGAAACACAAATGACCAAGGAACTTCATCGTGTTCTTTGTAGTTTGTGTTGCTTCCCTGTATTGCCCATCACTTGCCTGGACATTACGGCATAGAAGGAAAGGGACAGGACATCTCTTGGTCTCTTTTCCTTTCAGTTTTTTCTTTTGCATAATAAGCCAAATATAAAGGTAGTTGGTAGAATGTGTGTGTTTTTCAAAAGGTTAAATAAAAACAGTCATGTTAGTTTTGTGCAGGGTTTCCACCATTCTGATAAAACAAAATATATATACACATATGAATGTGTCTTTAGTGATTCCACTTACAAAAGCAATGCCCTTGTATTTGCATTTAAAACTGGCATTACATGATACAAAGAATAAAAGTAATATTCATGCTGGTAATTTAAATTTTTATCTTTTCTTGACTTAGAACAGTATAAAATGACACAAAACATCAAAAGAAGTCCAGAAATACTGTAGAATAAAGGGAAAAACTTAATATTTAATACCTCCAATAGTGCTTTTGTCCTGCTTTTTGTACAAAGACTTCAGTCCAGTATTCAAACCGGGATATTTCTAAGAATGACATGGAACACGGTTAGTAATTATAGCTGGACCATAGGTAGAAATTGGGCCTACCCTAAGCGGCGTAGGACATGTAGTCATTTTAAATCTTAAAGTTCATAAAGCTGAAGAAAAAAGTGAAATAGAAATGAAGTCATTTTGCTTTCTGTCAGTTGAAGAAAATTTTACAAAATGGTATTTGCTACAGAGGTTTATGGATTGCATCTTCTGTGAAGGCATTTGCTGTGTTAACTAGGAGGCTGACTATAGTTTTAACAGGTCAAATTATGGGCTTGGAAATGGCATTTGCCTCTTCTTTCCTTGTTCTTCTGTACAGGGTCAAAAGGGCTTTTTTTTTTTTTTTAATCTTTACCTTCCTCCAACCCTGGAAACCTCAAGTTTTTCTGTGCTTTTGCTATCCTCTGACTTTCTCAAACATTTGTGACATCTTAATATACACATTCTTGATTTGTGTTCCTCCTTCCATCTTGGTGTGCTTCCTCTTAAAATCTGCACTCATTAGCACAAAAAAAAGGCTGTTTTCCTTGGATCTCTCCTCTTTTTCTTCCTCATCAGGATCATTTGCAATTTTAGGTTCTGGATTTTATTTTTAGAGTCATTCTATTTTAGCCGTACTCCCTTTTGGAGGTTATCACTATGAGATCATCTATTTTGAAATTTTTGAAATCTGCTTTCCTCCAGCTTGTAAGTCTGAAGCCACACATCCTGCTTTAATGGGACGGACACTCTCTCCGAAGCTCTCATCATTTTCATATCACTAACAGGTGTTTACTGGTAGAATAAAGTCTGACTTCTTCTTGTCCCTACCTGTCCCTTTCAAAGGATGAAATTTTCAATCATGTCAGTCGAGTCTTTATTAAATGCTCTGCTTTTTAAAGAAATATGAGACTTACAGACTTCCACAAAATGGTTTTTAATGTTACTTTTTTAAAAATCAGCATTTGTCACTGTATTTTGTCTCTGTGTTAGTTTCCATCCAACATTTTCTTCCCCTTCTTCTTTTTCTTCTTCTTCTTCTTCTTCTTCTTTTTTTTTTTTTTTTTTTTTTTTTTTTGTGCCAGGGATCTAACCAGAGGCACTTTACTACTGAGTCACATCCCCAGCTCTATTATTATTATTATTATTATTATTATTATTATTATTATATTTTATTTTGAAACAGGATCTCACTAAACTGCTTAGGGCCTTGCTAAGTTGCTGAAGCTGGTTTTGAACTTGTGATCCTCCTGCCTGGGTCTCCTGAGTCACTGGAATTGCAGGTGTGTCACCTTGCCCAGAAATGTTATCTTCTGATTGTGTGACTTTGCCATTTCTTTCTCCCATAGGTGGGATCCATAGGTGGGATCTATGGACTCACATTTTAAGGTAGGCAGATTGATGACTGGAAGAAGAGATGCTTTGCGACTTCTGAGATCAGATCACAGAGGCCATACAGCTTTTCCCTGGTTCTCAGAGGATTCTTGTTCTTGTAACCCAGCAGCAATCCTGAGAAGAAGACCAACTAGGTTATGCGAAGCAACCGCATGGGGAAGCCACTTGTAGGTGTTCTGGATGATAGCCCAGGAGAGGTCCCAGCTGATAGCCAGCCACAAGGGCAGATTTAGAAATGAAGACATGGATTCCTGCCACCGACCCTGCACAGACCTCACAGCTTCTCAGTTGGGAAGTGAAGATAATCATCTCTGCGCTTTCCTGTCTGAATCCTGATCCACAAAATTCATGAGAGAGAATCCAATGATTAATGGTTTTTTAAGCTCCTGTATTTTGAGGGGATGATTTAGAACACAGCAATGGAAAAATCATGCAATAATTAAAACAAATTAACAAATAAACAAAAAATCAAGACTAATTAAGAATCGTTTACACCCTTGGCTAACTCCCATTCTGAAGATCCCTCCCTGCATTTTAGGTCCAATCCCTCCACGTGGAAGTGAAGCCATGATCACATTAGTTCCCAGCCACCAGGCAGAGGTCTAAATGATACTTTTGTATGAAATTTCATCTCTGTTATTAAAGCAATTAGATCATCCCTGCTTCGTTTACTCTGTGAGTTTAAGAAAGAGCAAAATTAAAACATCTCTCACGTATTTCTCTGGCTGATTAACATAACACAATTCTAGCTAATTTCAACCAACCCCCCCGCCACCCGCTGCTGGAAAATGTTCCCTCTTATTCCAATTTATTGAGTCAGAGATCATTTGGTTGCAATGAACAGAACTCATTTAGCTGATATAAGAAAAAGTGGAAATTGATTAGAAACAGAGGGATTTGGTGGAACCCAAAGGCTGGAAGTGCGATCATGCTTCATATGGATCAAAACTGCAGACTGACAAGAGTCAATCTGGCTTCTCTCTCCAAATCTCTTTCTACAAAGAGCTATATTGGGCAGTCTCCAGAGCTAAAATATCTGGATTCACCACTTGGTTAACTTGTGACCTGGGACACATTCCTTAAGCTTCTGATCTTCAGCTTCCTCATTGTAAAGTGGGATAAAGAGAATAATGGTATGTCTCTCATAGGACAGTTGTGAGATGGATATATGAAATACATAAAGTTCTTTGAATAGTGCCTGGCACATTGAAAGTGTTTGCTTTCTTTATTATTTTTTCTTTGCTTACCCAATCAGGCCTAAACATGGGTGCCCTGAACCTGGCTTTATATCTGTATTAGTCTATTTGTGCTGCTATAACAAAGCACCTTAGATTGGGCCATTTGTAAATAATAGGAATTTATTGCTCACAGTCCTGGAGGCTGGGAAGTCCAAGATCAAGGTGCTGGCAGATTCAGTGTCTGATGAGGGCTCACTCTTTGCATCCAGGGTAGAGTATCATTGCTTTACATATTGGAAGGCAGAAAAAGGGGTGAATGCTGTGTCTTTGTGCAGCAGGAGATGGAAGGGCAAAGGGGACTAGGGCACTCCCTTCAACCTCCTTTTAAATAGCACTAATTCCATCTATGAGGACTGGGGACTCATCACTTCCCCACAGGCCCTACCACTTAATACTAATTGGGTATTAGGCTCAAACATTTGAATTTTGGAAAAACACACACATACAAACTATAGCAATAGCCAACCTATAGTGCAAGTGCCTAGCAGAAACCTACTAAGTTTCTGAGACTCAATTTCACATTCCTAATAGAGTGTATTGGACCAGCTGGGGTCACAGGTCTACTCATGGTCCATTCAGCTGTGACAGAAGATAAGGGAGTGGGGAATGAGTATATTCTCAGCCCTTCCAAATACATAACTACCTATATTTTCACATACAACAGCTCTGGCACCTTAAACCTTGGCTTTAGCTCTCTCCCAAGCAGAGACCCTATACATACTGAGTGACCCAAATGGCATGAAGAGGTGGCTTCCTTTGGCCAGCAAGTTCTCCTCTCTTTCCACATTTCTAGCTCTCCTCCTTCTGCAGGGTATTGAGGGTCTTAGTCCTCCGAGAAGCCAAACATAAGTCTCTCCATACTGAAAAGTGACTTTTATTAATCCCTACCTAGATTTTCCCCTCACAACTCATAGTGAATTTTTTCTTTCACGGAGAGAATGAAAAAGAAGAATCAGTTCTGATCCCTCCCATCTGGTATTGTGAGTTTAAGCTACTAATTTTACATATGGTGACTGTTTGCTTGTTGAGGTTCCCACTGGTAATGGAAACTTTGTGGAACAATATTTAAAATCATTGATCTCGCTTTAGAGAAAAAGAAAATTAGGCAGAATGTTGAAGAAAATTAAGCAGAATGTTAAGCTAATTGGTTTATCTAAAGGGTAATGAGTTTCAGGAAATACTGCTCAAGTTAAGTCTTATTTCATTTCTATATATTATTCCAATCTCTGTTAGATTTGGTCATTTGGGGTAAAATATTCCAAAATAGCCTATTTCAAATCCTGTTCTTCAGAAATACTTGAATGTCATGGATGAATCCATAGCTCTTTAAATCATAGAGCAGAGTTAATTAGCTGCCCTCCCTAGGGGAAGAGATGATTGCATCTTCTCACTTTGTACCAGGCCATCCTCCAAACTGGCATGAGCTGACCTTTTCCTTGGGCTTGTTGTTCTCTTGTTGGTAATTCTTTCTGTGAAAACTCAGAAACCTTAGGTTGCAATAGCCAATACTCTTGGTGTTTTAGGGAGTCACCTTTAGACTTTCTTTTTGTGTGTGTCAGCAAGACTATTGAGGATTGTATAATTTTAAGAGAATTCTTTCAGAGAAAACAAGAGGTTATTTCAGGGCTCAGTATTAGCTCTGTTAAGCTATAAACAAGAAAAGAGGTATAGCTAACAGAAGACTGCTCACAACTTACGGTCCATATTTCCTATGCCCAGTATCCCCATTTCTTTTCCCCCTATTCATCCTTTAATGAATTGGTTGTTTCTCCCATTTTTCTTCATGGAGATTGCTATGCATGGTTATCAGATTAATTTTCAATTTAAGTTAACCTCTTTCACTCTATCCACTTCAACTAGAAGTAGACAGGACTATCTTAATCCAATCTAATAGAAGTTTAGGAGAAAACAAGACAAGTGTGGCTATTATTAAATTACTGCTAAATACTTAATAAACTGTAGATGTCTGAAACAATACGTCTCAATGCTCCAAGGCATGTGGAGATGACTAACGCCATAATAACCCAATAATCCAGGGTCACTTATGCTCCACACAGAAGCTCACAAGTATCATATGTTTTTTTTTAACTGATCTTCCCTGACCAGCTCCTCGAAAGGTGCCACCCCATCTTTAGCCCATCACTCTAATTTTTTTGCACATCCCTCACCACTTTGGTATTTTTATAGTTCTTATTTGTAATTTTTTACTTTTTTACTATTTACATTCTAGAATGTAAGAACAGACCACATCCTAGAAAGTAGAGAGAGCAGAGCCCCTCTCAGTCTCTCTTTCACCATTGTAATCTCAATGTCTAGAATAAAGCATTTTGCATAGTAGGTACTCAATAAATGTTGTTGCTTTAATGTACCTCAAGCACCTGGACTTCCCAGCCTTGCTCATCAGCTTCTAACAAGTGTCTCACTTTCTTCCTGACCTCCTTAGCATGCAACCTGCTGGCTGTCCTTGCTCCATGCCGTGGGCGGATACAGCTGAACTTAGAGCTATCACTGTTGCCGCTGCTGTCAAGGATGCAGTTAACTTGGTGATCAGATTGCTGGGAAAAGAGGAGGCAATCTCTGGGAGACATTCCATAGGATATTTCCAGTTTTAAAAGCCCCCTTTGGGCAAACTGTGGAAAAATCAAGTTTTCTACAGACTTGTTTTCTCAGTAGAAACCAGTCAGACTACAAATCCAGTGGAGCAGCCCATGAGATGCACTGAACTCTAGGGCTCTACCCAGGAACAGGCCTAGTGAGTGGCGAGCAATTAGAGCTACAATTCTAACTGCAGAGTGTACAAAACCAAACCAGATCACTTCAAAACCTTCATATTCCAGACATTCAGTTTTGAAATCTAAGTCATCTCCATTATCTGTTACTTCTTCAACTCCCTTTCTATTTGCATCTGCCCCCCAAGCATACCAAGTCCTCTGCAGAGCTCTGGCTTCAGGCATTGTACTCATCTCACAAGGACTTACAAGTTCCTGTTGTAGCCCAGTTACTTGTTACATTCATGGGCATTCACAGAATTTAGTTCCTTGGCATCAGAGACCATGTCTTGCATTTGTTTTCCCCTTCCTCAGCATGGTAGGTTTCACAATGGGGGAATTAAAAATAAAGGTTATCTGCCTAATCTTTGGGTTTTCCTAAGCAACTAGTATTTTATAGATTATTTTGATAAATAAATATGAAATATAGTGGAGATACTTGAGGAATGGGAAAGCAATGCATTCTTGACCTTATTTCCAGGTTGTTTAGCAACTCCCACATTGAAAGCCAAGCCCAGGGGTCCCTAACTTTGAATTTCTTCCATAGAGAAGATACCTGTTTTCGTCACACTGGCCAGGCCGTGGGGGGCGGGGGGGTGTCACTGCATCATGGAAGGTGGAGGATATAAGGTAAGATGAAGTGGTGGGAAGCCTCCCCTTCCTGCCTCAGTGGGCACTAGGAGAAGGAAAGAAGATACAAATAGGGGAAAGAAATTATCAGATCCAAGGTTTGTGGTCCTCCACTCTCGACTTCTCACCTGTCTAACTTGAAACCCAGGAGGGTGGGATGTGAGATAGCTTTAGGGAAATCCAAAAGAGAAGTTTTTTTTTTTTTTTTTTCATTTTCACTTCCATCCCATGGTGGCACTCCATGAGGAGATCAGCCTGCAGGACCCCAACACTTGCGGAAGTTTTCACACAAAGCTTAAATGACCACCTGAGGTGGAAAGACCATATCACTTCTCCCAGGCCTTCCTGAAGGCTCATGTGCTGTGGAAGGGCTGGAGGATTTCAAAAGCCCCTTAGGAAATGAAGGTGGGTGTAGAGGCACAAGCCAGTGGGCCTGACCTAGGGGCTGCATGTTGAGGGATAGAGTAGCCTTGGCACTCAGAGGGAAAGTGACTGAGACTCAGAGCCAACACCCTGGGCTCTGACAGAACCACAAGGTCCACTGTGGAAACTAGAAACCAGGGAGATACCTGGCCTGCAACAAGGAACCCACAAAGTCCCGAAGACCAGCACAGGATGAGCAAGAGCTCCCCATTCACCCTGCTGCCCTCTTGGGGTGGGGTAGGGGAGGGAAATGTAATCAGAACTCTGAGCAGGGACATCAAAGAGCCTCTCAAAGCTGCAACAGACTGAGCTACTGTTAATGGTCAAATTACCACCATTTTACTCCCATTACACAACAAAGAATTTGTAAGAAAGCTTGAATCAGGTATAGCAACCCCCCCACACACACATTTTCTTATTACCTCTGAGTAGTTGTGTATAAACTAGCAACAGTATTACACATATTTATTCACATATACATATTTATTTGTACTCTCTTTAAAGCTTCCTTACATTGCAGTGTTTCAACTACCAGCAACACCAAAAAGTTGGGGTATCTTTAGAACTCAAATTTTTAAAAAGTTGATATCAAGCAAATGGATATGGTTTCCTGACATCAAGCTTGAAAGAGTACCTGTGGGACCACAGTACACCTCCCTGCTTGGCTTGCGCAAAGCCACACAGGTGTCCTCATGTGCACAACACTGCACCCGGCTCTGGGCTGTCTTCCAGTCCTTTACCCTCCCCCTGTGAATAGCAGCAAGATGGGCTGGAGAGAAAGGAGGACAAAGGGCGCAGGGAGAATGCTCAGACAGAAGGGCAGCTTGATAAATATGCCTATTTATAACTTTGCCTTTTTCAACCTATTGATTTTCAGGCTGTGCTGTGTGTGCTGCTGTGTCTTAGGGATGGGGGTAGTTGGGAACGACCTTGTCATCGAGTGATCATGCTTCAGTGAGGGGCTTCAGTCAAACTCTCCCCTAATGCAGTCTGTCCTCCAGTCCCCATTGTTGCAGCACCTCGTGTTTAGAAGCGGAGGGTCTAGTCTGCACGCCTCCGGCTGTTATTGTCGATGTCCCTCTGACTGAGCTCTGGAAGGCAGGTCTCAGCAGCATATCCATCTCTGCATCCTTGAGCTATTTCACCATATGATGAACCCCCATTGGATTAGGGTTAGGGATGCATGAATAAGGCCAGACAAAGATGGTACCCACAGATCTCAGAAGATGGTAAGTCCCCGATTGGGTTGGAGAAGGGTAGAGAGGCATATACTGTTCACCATCAAAAAGATTTATTGGTCTCTGTCTTCTCTAAGCCTGCAAAACAGGTCTGAGGCAGCCTCACAGGATCCTGGTAGGACTGTGAACACTCCTGGGGTGCCCAGAACTATGCCTGATCAAGAGAAGCTCCAAGAATCTGGGGTGGATGTGGGGCAAGGCAAGTGACTTCAAAGTACACCCAGCTCCCCCTTACCTGACCCAAACTTCCAGAGGATTGTGGGACCAAGGAGAGGGTTGAGAGACTAGAGGGAAATCTGCATGCCTATTGCAGTCATTTTGGTGAGGGAGACTGGAGGCGGATGAAAATTTCTTGAGGAAAATGTATCTTAGAATGAATCGAGGGAAGGAGGTGAGAAATGGAGAGGAACCTCAGAAAGGGCTAGGACTGGGAAGGCAGGAGGGGATGGTGGACGGTTGGGGTCACCAGAGTCATTGCTGAAGTGGGATGAGAGGAGGCAGGAATACTGATGCTTTTGCAAAAATACAGACTTCCATAGCCTGAAGTCCCCAAAGCCACTCCTACCCTTTTAAGCAAGAAAACGGGAAAGATTAAACCAGTAGTTCAGGGTGACACAAACCAATGGCCCAGGGTTATGGAGAAAAGTCTGGGTCAAGGCCACACTGGCTCCCATGTTCCCTGAGTCCATGCAGCTCCAGAAGAGAAAGTTAAAGAGGAAGCCAGAGTAAAGGAGGACAAAAAGGATGGAGAAAGTATCAAAGTCCATCGGCTCAGCCAGGAGTGGCAGATGTCTCTTGAGCAGAGTTTGATTCTGGGAAAGCTCCTGTTTGGGAGGAACTGGCAACACTCCAGCCCTTCCTGACTACAGGAGAATTACTGATGAAAGAATTTAATTGTGGGCAACGTCTTCCCCTTAAGAGCCCAGAGCAGCCACAAGTGGCTCTTCTAATGGCCAGCAGAACTCCCCAAGCTGTCCCTTTGCTCCCTTTGCACTCCTCACCACAAACCCAAGGGCAGGTGAGTGGGCTGCTAATGAGAGAAAGTTATTTTCATTAGGGCTTTCAACTGCACTGTTTCTTCTTTTTTTCTTTTTTAATTTTTTTTATTTTGAGACAGTGTCACACTAAGTTGCTGAGGGCCTCACTAAGTGGCTGAGGCTGGCTTGAACATGCAATCCTGCCTCAGCCTCCAGAGCCTCTGGGATTACAGGCATGCACCATGGTGCCCAGCTCAACTATACCGTTTTGTTTTAAAATATTTTAGATGTAGATAGACATAATACCTTTATTTATTTTTATGTGGTGCTGAGGATTGAACCCAGTGCATCACATGTGCTAAGCAAGTGCTCTTCCACTGAGCCACAACCCCAGCCCTCAATTGCACTGTTTCTGATGGGGGGAATGTGTTTGCCTTTGGGAGATGTGCTTTGTTTAATTAGTCAACCAAGTGAAGAAAGTACTAGGCTGATATGAAAACTCATGTAAGAACCCCTTCTTGTCTGGGACCACAGATCTACAGAAGCCTCCCTGGAGTCCTGTAGACAGGGCAGTACAAGAGGGAGGCTCATTCCTCTGCCCGCTGAGTGTTGCCAGGGGCTTCACAACTGAAGAAAGATCCACGGAGAGTGAGTGCTTGGTGAGTTCTCAGACACAGCGATTAGAGATTGCTCTGACAAATCCCAGAGGAGGGGGGTCAGGTTAGGAGCTGGAGGATGTGCTGCCTGAGGGGCTCATGGCAACCTTGCTACCTGCTGACAGTCACCCAGGGCATAGCATGGCAGGAAGGGAGAGGGGAGCAGGCTGGAAGTACACACAGCAACACGGATGGATCTTAAGGCGTAGTGCTGGGTGGAAGGAGGAGAAACAGAATGCACTATATGACACAACACCACTTGTGAAAAATAAAAACACATCACAGGAAAACACCACCATATGGTTTGTAAGAAATATACAAAAAACACACACATTTGATCCATGACTGCCTATGGGTGCAGGAGAATGGGAAGGCTGTGTGGAAGAAGCAGCAAGTGCAGTCACACGAGAGCAGGCCCTGTGCAGACCAAGGAGCATGGTGGGCTGAGGACCAAAGGTAGGCGCAGGGTGGCAGGCAGGTAGGCCGCCTTCCGAAGGTTAAGTCTGTCCTTGTAACAGTCAAGGAAAAATCCAAATAGACTAGTGCTCTAGGTCCTGCTCCTACTCTCTGAAATCCCCTCAGTCCTTCAGGACAGAAATCTACGTGTGCCTGAAGTGTGATCTTGTGGAGGCTGAAGGGCCAGTGGGTCAGGGGGAGAAGAGCCTTAGTTACCTCCTGAATGCCATGCCTGTCTGGGGACTCTGGCTCAGAATTCCAGGAATTTGGGGGATTACAGAAGGTGACAGCAATAGAAGGAAGTGCTTGTCCATGACACTGACGGAGTCTTCTGATTATCTTAGAAAAAAAAATGCCATGCTCTGAGAAGGGAGGCAGTGGCTCCCATTCAGCTCTTGGGGCACATCATTCTCAATTTACAGATAGGTAAACTAAGGCTTAGAAAGGCTAGGAAGTTTGCACAAAGTCACTTAGCTCCTAAGGTGGGGAGGGCAGGATTTAAATCTAGATGTGTGACTCTAAACCTGAGCTCCCAACTGCCATTGTTTGATGCCTCCAGAATCAGCCATGGTGCCACATACACATGTACACATTTATGCACACGTGCACCTGCAGAAGGATGTTGTAAAAGTTACCTGTTATGAAACAAACTCCTATTGCTGGGGCTTCCACTGTGGACTTTTGAGTGCACTGTGGAGAAGGGTTTGAGGGGCAGACCAGATGGCAGGGATGACCACAGAGTTCTTTGTGCAAAACAATTACAGATGAGGGTGCTACAGGTGGGATGTGGAGCAAGATGGAGAGAATGGGGGGTTTCTCAGAGTGTGATGTAGCTTCTGAGGACAGATCTGGAGAGACACTTTGCAGCAAACATGGACTTGGGTGTAGTTCCACTACGCATCATGGGAAGAAATAAAACCAATCGAGCGGTTCTGATGTGCTCTTACCTGAAACAGCTCTTGGGGCAAATGATGGTGGATGAGCTGATAGCATTTCTGGGGCTAAAGGGGGACTTCAGGGTTATCTCAGCTGACTCCTCCATGGGCAGCAGAGAAGAGAGTAACTTCCACAAGACTGTACAAGGACAAGAACCTAGGCCTTTGACTATCAGGCCAGTGATGGCCCCCCACGCCACATCATTCAGCTTAGAGGGACTGTGCCCTCTGGCCCATCCAACAGACCCCGCTCCTACTGTGCTCCTTGTGCTTCATTTTCATTCTTCCTGGAAGACAATTGCTTCTCAGAAGAGGATGAGAGACAGAGAGGCCAAGGGACACCTCTTGCAATTAGAGGGCAAGTGGTTGGGAGGAATTCAGGGACACCAAAGTAGTTTGGCCATGGCTGACCTCCATCTACTCATCTTCTTCTCCAGCCTCTTCCTTACATATCCCTCCCTGATGTCTAAGCCTTCCCACTCTTTTGAAACCTAAGGTGGGAGACCATGACCTTCATTTTGAAAATTCTGGTCAGCTTATTCTGCACAGAGAGGCCCCACTGGGCCTGACCCAGATGCATGCACAGCAGGGCCTCCAAAGCAAGAGAATCAAAGCCTGTCTCAACAGATTTCCTTTCCTCCCACCAAGGCAAGAAACAGGCCTGTGGAGAGCACAAAAGACACTGTGAATCCTGCTTCCTGGGGAATTTAATTACCAACATTAAGAGGAGGAGTTGTTCTCCCCCTCAGTCATGGTGTCTTTGCCTCGCTGCTTCTAGAGAAGAGGGGCATAGAATTTAAGCTCTTATCCAAGCAGGACAGAAGACATTCCCCACAGGACACCGAGGAGGGGGGTAGATAAGTGCCACCCACACAGTTTTAGGGACTCTGAGCCCCAAACACAATTGCCATTCACTAGCTGACCCTGCAGGCCACCATCAGAGTTTTACTTCTTCAGCTTTGGAGTTTATGGGACAGCTGAAATTCAAATATTCCTGGGAGGGATGGTAGCTATGGCCAGCCATGTGCAACTCAGTGAAGTTTTGTTTTCCCAGCTCACCCTCCAAACGCATTTTTTAGAAGACCAGAGAGAAAATCAGATGGCTAAGGAAGAGAAGAGGGGGGGGGAGAGAAGGGTCCACAAATTAGAGGGAAAGGAAGAGCCCATGAAGAGGCTAGGGGCCCAGAAGTCAATCCTGACCTGGCATACCAAGTGACCTAGAGGAGTGAGTCCCAGCGTGGCACCCAGTGGGTCTGAAGCCCCAGCATCACCTGGAATCCTGTTAGACACACAGATGCTGGGGCCCCATTCTTACTGAATCAGGAGATGAGGGGTGGGGCCCAGTGGTGATGCCGATGCATCAAGTTTGAGACCCAGTGGTTTATAGCCTGTCCCAGCCAGTTCACATCAGGTTCCCTTCTCTGATTTGCTGTTCTCCTTGGCTCTGCAAGAGATAGCTACCATGGAGGTTGTAGGGGTAGCTAGGAGAGCCTTTGGCAAATGGTAAAGCTCTGGTGGAGGTGAGATGGGAAGTGTCACCTTTGGCTAGAAGGGGAAAAACTTGGAGCAGAGCTGGGGGAATTGTGGAAGAAGTCTGAAGCAAGTTCCCCAGGGCAGCCATCTGGCACTGAGAAGCAGCAATTGTGTTGAGTGGAAAGGTAGAATTTCAGAGACTGACGCCTGATGAAGAGGACTGGGTCCTGACTAGGCCTGACTGGGGATGGGTCCAGAGCCGGGAGATGTTACCAGATGAATGAGCTTCCTCCTCTTCTTCCTCAGCATTGACTCTGTTTGGTCAAACTTTTCAAGATGCATCTCTTAGGTCAGTTTATTTCCTGGTGAACACTCCCATCTCCCAACCTCCATGGTTGCCCAGGTAACCCTGGTAGAGTCAATAAGGAGGTCCTGGATCTGATGGGGAGGCCCAAAGTGGTCCTCCACAAACTGGACATTTCTTTGCAGTTCCTTTCCCTTTGATTTTCTCCATAGCATTTATCAGCATCTGAAATACTATGTGTTTTATCTGTTCTTGCTACTAGAATATAAGCTGCATGAGGGAAGAGACTTAGAGACTTTTTTTTACAGGATTATTTACTTCCAAATCGCCAAGAATCTAAAACAGTATCTGGTACATTATCCACCCCCACCCCCTTCTTCCTGGTACTGGGGATGGAAACCAAGGCATTCTTCCACTGAGCTACATTCCTATCCCATTTTATGTTTAAATTTTGAGTCAAGGTTTCACTAAGTTGCTGAGGCTGGCCTTGAACTTGAGATGTTCTTGCCTCATCCTCCTGAGTCACTAGGATTACAGGTGGGTGCCACCATGCTCAGCTCAATAACTATGTTTTGAAGAAAATTAATGAACCTTAAAGTCACTCCATTCTTAAACTTTACTTCATGATCTATCACCAGTTACATTAATATACAAATGATTTTCCCTAAAATGACTGAATAAAAATTAATGCCTCATGTCACCCACAAAGTGGGGCTTCAGATGCCTGCACATACCATCGCTTAGATTCTACCATGGAGCAAAACTTCACTTATGGTCAGACAGCAAGGATAAGAGAGGACAGGGTCATGAGTGCCAGGGCCTCTGAGAAGCTTGGTTGATTTGAAGGCTCGAGTGTCTGTGTCTCAGTCAGATGGGTTTTTCCTGGGAGGTGTAAACACAGAAAAGTTATAACTAAGGGTCAAAACAATGCCAACAACCTTGTCTACCCAGTTCCTGGCACATAGTGTGTGCCCAATAAAGTTAGTAAAATCTCTGCTGGAATCTGAGCTCCAGTGATCTTGATAAAAAAGTTAGTTTAGTAACATTCCTTGCAGGACAGCGCTGTCCTTGTCCCCAGGGGCAGGGCCCTAGTTCCTTTGTTCTCTACCTCTTGGCACAGCATGTTCCTAGAAGGCCCTAAATGAATGTCTGATGAATGAAAAATACAGTATTGGCTTCACTTGATTTTTCTGGCTATTAAATTGTGTTTCAGGCCTTGTGGCTGAAAATCATCCTGAGATGTATTCAGAAACATTTTTACACCAGCAAGTAGAAAGTACAGAACCTCTTTGCATTTTCCTGTGGGAATATAGAATCTCCCAAAGTGTTATCTGAGAGTACCCTGCCCTATCCCTGACCAGGTGTCACAGGATGAAAAAGGGATATCAGATTGGATTTGTTTTAACCCCAAGAAAGTATAGGGCATTAAAAAGAACTCCCTTATATATATTTAATAGCCTAATACAACACTAAGCATTTTGTAATTAACCTAAAAGGACATAAAAAACTTGGTCAACAAAAATTACAAACCTCTAATAGACAAAAAGAAATAGCTTGAATAAATGGAGAAGAATCAGTGTGGTAAATAGTATATTCCATCTGAGGTACAAAAGCTGAAGAGGTCTTGGGCTAAGTTAGAAGGAGAGGAGTGATGATCCTGCTCAGACCACACTCTGAGGGAAACCCAGACAAACTAGGACCTGGAGAGGGAGGTGAGCCAGCCTGTAAATCATGGCACACATGGAACCAAGCAGGTTGAGCCTGGTTGTTAGAGAACTAGGGGCATTTCCACCTGGCAAGAGAAGATTTAAGGACAAGGTTGAAAGGTTGAGGTATAGATGTATTAGACGTGCTCTGTGGAAGGATATATGCAAAAATTACAGAAAAAGAAGTTTGGGGCTCAAACAAGGTAGCAACTTTCTGAAGAGTCAGAGGTGTCATTGAACTAAATAAAATGATGCTATGAAACAGACAGTGAATGACATTATCACTCCTAATGAAGAGATGAGGAAAATGTGCAGCAAGCATGACTTGCCTGTAATCACCCTGGAGGTGTCCAGGGCATCAGGCTGCCCTCCCCCCAGCCCTGCCCCCGCCTGCTAGGTGCAATGCCCCAGGCTGCATCTGGACCCAGCTTAGAGCTTCCAGAGGCGTGGTGAGAAACAGGTGTGAACAGCCAGCAGTGGCCCTGCCCTTCTCCCAGTGAGGAAGTCACAGGGAAGCTACCAATGTCAGAGGATGACAAACAACTCTGAACATCCTGTGGAGAGAAGGATGGGGCAAGGAACAGTGATTTCCTATGGGAAAGTAATGACTTCTAACAGGAAACCGGGATCTGTCAGGAGAGCAGGAATTTCTGACAGGAGACTAATGGCTTAAGACAGGAAAACAGGGATTTCTTACCCACCCCACCACCCCTGCCAAATTGGCTTCTGATGGGATATTATTGGATTTCTGAAGAGAATAGTATTTTATTTTTCAGGATCGTGGTTTGCAATAAGAGAGTAGTGATTTCTGACAGAACATTTGTATTCATTACATAGGGAGAGTAGTGATTTCTGACAGGATTTTGACAGGATTGAGGGTTTCTGTTAAGAAGGACAAAAAGTAACAGAACACACTGGAAAACAGGGAGGATCCAGCTTCCTTGGGGGGATAGCTTCTTGGATGTGGTTCATCAGTAATGAGACTGGCAGGGTCAAGGGAGGCTCACATCGGGCAGGATCTTGGCCCAGTGCCTCCTTTGGCAAAGGGGGAAGGAGTGCTCTGTGGGAACGGTCTACATAGTAGGTGAGGGCATGAATGACCAGGAAACACATTCTCTCAAGAGGCTTGAGGAAAGGAGGAGAGAAAAATCTGCTCTTTGTTCAAGCCCCCAACCCATAAGTAACAATAACTTGATTTTCATTCAGGAAAATCTAATGGGAGCCTTTGTCTCTTAATCTGTTCATTACAGGTTCTTAGCAAGGGGCCCAAGATAGGAGAAAAGTGATCTACCTTCCTAGAGCTGTAGACCAGAGGTTATCCAGCAACCAGTTCCTAGCATTCTTGGAGATAAACTAGCACTGTGTTGCAGAGGAAACTAAATTGGGGAGAGGGGTATCTATAAGGACCATCTGTCAGAGACAGTAGGCTGGCAAATTCCTGATCAGCAGGAAAAGTGATTTCCTTATTCCTAGGTTCACCATCCCTGCACCTGAGGGCTCTGTGCCAGGCTGGGCAGCTCAGAGGCCTTTTCCTGCAGGTGGTTAGGTTAGCAAGAGCCCAGCAATGCGCCACTGACTGAGGTAGGACACGCCTCGGAGGGCAGGAACACATTCTCTCAGACTGAGCTCTCATTGACCCCAGCTCCCAGGCACCATGTCCTCCACGTGACTGGATTCCTGCGGGCACAGGGCGCTGGGAGAATGTTAATTGTGCAGATCCCCAGAACAGCTGCAGCATCCCGAGCCAGGAGCGGCAGACTTGTACTTCCGACCGGATGAGGGGCTCAGCCCAGCTCTTCACACCAGCCCTGCAGATGCACACAAACACAAGGCCTCCTGCCGACAGCTCCCCACACCCTGGCCAGGCCCACCCTTTGCTCTCTTTGGGGGTCCTTGCCACTTTCTTCCTACAGACCCAGGATGCATGATCTCTTCTTTCCAGCTGACACCTATCCTTCCTCTTCAGTTTCCTTTCAACCTCTGATTGGATTCGAAGGAGGACAAAACATTCCCCAGATTTCCTTCCTCTTCATGAATGCCCCTGACTGGTCTTTAGTCATTTTATGGCTGCCAGTGCAAACTGGGAAATAGTCACAGTGGGAATAAACATTACAGATGAGAAGGTGATTTGAGTTTGTTTGTTTTATCTGAAAAATATGTGCATTTCTGAAGAGAGTGGAGATTTTTCTCAGGACATACTTGCATGGCCAATCTGGTCTCATTTTAAGAACCATTAATAACACACCATTCAGGCAAAAGTCCATTCCTCCGTTTTCATCTCAAAGGTGGGTAAAATCTGTCACATCCTCAGCAGAGATTCTTATTCTTTTATTGTCTAGGTCACTGTTCATCCACAGTCTCCCAGGGAGGGCAGTGATGTGAACTAGGAGGCCATGCAGAGGCTCCATCAGTCCCTTTCTGTAAAGACTCACAAGGTCTTAGCATTTGCTTAACGTCTCTTAACCTCAATTACCTCATTTGTAAAATGGGGATAAAATTGTCCTCATCACGTGGTTCTTGAGGGGATGAGATAGTACTGAATGTAGCCACATGTGGTTCCAGGAGTCCCTACAGGACGCCATAATCCACAGATGCTCAAGTCCCTTATATAAAATGGCATCATATTTGTTCATAACCCATACACATGATCCTGTATACTTTAAGTCATTTTTGGATGACTTATAATAACTAGTACAATGCAAATGCTATGTAAATAGTTGTTATGCTGTGTTGCTTAGGGAATAATGACAAGAAAGAAGTCTACACATGTTCAGAATGGATACAATTTTTTTCCTAAATAATTTCAATGTACATTTGGTTGAGTCTAAGGACACAGAGGGCTGATTATATCTGGCACCCTGTAGGCTTAGTAAATTTGGAACCCTTACTTCTCTTGCAGAAGTACCCTTGACAGCAGGGCTGTGCAGGTGAGGCTGTGCAATCTGTGCCTGCCACAGGGCACCCAGCAGAGCAGCTAGGTAGAGGCTAAAATATCACAGCTTCACCTACCCTAGCAAGTGTCCTGGCTGGAGCTTTTCTGCACAAAAATCTGCGATTCTTCACACAAAGGCACATTAGGATGATCAGCTGTTGGGTGCCTGTGCCAGCATCCAGTCCACCCTGCTGGGGGAAGATTGATTGGTACTTCTGATGTAAGCACCCTCTTGCCCATGGTGGGACCTGCTCCCCTCCTCTCCTGTTTGTCATTGGAGGCCTTGGTGAGGTGGAACACACTGGGGGCTCCTTGAGTGGGGCTGTCCTGCCTGCCTTTGGGCCCTGGCAACCACTCTTCCTCCTAGAAGACCCTCCATTGGGACAACTTGTAGGGTCTCAATTTCAGAACTTCTATCTTTGCATTACAGGGTCCAAAAAGAGGCTCTTCTTAATACCTACAAAGAGTCAAGCAGCTTTTCTTCTCCCCTAGCAGGAAAAAACTAAAAGATGGAGTTCTATCCTGAGCCTTGGTAGGCCTCACAATGGCACTCATGGGCTTCCTTCAGGGTCATCCTTCCCTGTCTTCATTTCTGTCTCAGGTAGTTACTAAGACATGAGACAGGAGTTTATTGCCCATTTGCTCTGCTCTTTCTCTGCATCCAAGGGTGCCCAGTACACACTGACCAGAACAAGCATTCACAGAAATTGCAGAGCCAGGACTAGACACAAAGGCTCAGTACTGTGCTTGCGGAAACAATTTTCCTCTCCCAAAGACCAGGAAAAACTGAGCTTGGACAAACAGGAAGAGGCAGCCTGACCTGGACAGGAGGGGGTGAAGATGCCTGAGTACACTCAATGTGGTCCCACCCACCAACAGTGCAGCTTCTTGTAGGCCTGGAACAGAAAATGGAGGCCTCAGGAGCTGTGAGTACGAATGAGGCCAGAAGGGCAAATCCTCACTCCTGAACAGAACCAAGTGTAAATTTTTTTACACCTTGGAGCCATGGTGGACTCTACCCTGAAAAGGGGTTTGACTATGGTGGGAATGTTTTCCTCAGATGGAGGTATTTCCAGTGGGAGAATCCTTCAGAAAAAACTGGAACCATTTCAGAAACAAAACAAAACAAAAAAAACCTTAATTCACCAGTATAAAACTAATTGGATTTCTCAGATAACTAGAATTTTTTTTTTTTTTGCACTATTTTTAGGAGGCAGAGGTAAATAATAAGGGAAAAAAACCCAAATCAAGGATTTATTTTTTGAAACAACAAAGAACTGACAGCTTCCAGGAACTTCCCTGGAGTCCACAGATGGCCAGTGTGATCTACTCCTATTATGCTTTTGTTATAGGAACAACTAATGTTTAGGAGGGTGACCCTTGAGTTGCTAGGTCATCAAAGGAAGTTTCTGGTCACTGGACTGTCAGAATCCCTATTTCCTTTGTATTACAGCCAAGTGGAGCCTGACCATATTTCTAATTTAACCACAAGCTCCTTGAAATTGATTTTTCAAGAATTCTAACATTCTTTGGACAGAGGTGACATTGTATATAAACTTAAAGAGTCTTTGAGAGGAAACACATGTGCCTATATCTAATAGTTGATGGCAATAGGTCATGGTAGTAGTTCTCAATGGGGGGCAGGGATTTCTCCCCCAAAGAATATTTGGCAATGTCTTGAGACATTGTTGGTTGTCCCAGTTGGGACAGGGGTTGGGGTGAGATGCTCCTCAACCTCCTACAATACACAGTTCAAGGGATGCTGCTCAACCTCCTGTAATACACACACACACACACACACACACACACACACACCTTCCACATAAAATTTCAGTAGGGCTGAGTCTGAGAAACTATGGTTCATAATGATATGAAAAGAAGTGTTCCTCTAGTGAGAGGCAATAGGGTGGCTGCCCCAAGCCCTCAGGGCCAAGCTTAGAGGCCTGCCCTTTCATCCATACCTGTGGAGTGGTATCACCTTACCAAGCTCTTAGGATCATGACAGGACCTGAAGCCAGTACATCTGTCTTCAACAAACACAGCTAGCAGGACATCTGGTTGCTGTGTGTTGGCAATAAGGATGCACAGCTCAGCCTGGAGCACAAGGAGAGTTTGGTGAGTTAATGCTGCCTGGGTCTCTCAGGTCTGCCAGGACCAGAGGCTGAGTGCAGAGTACCATGCATGTCTCCCTTAGGTGCTGCCTGAGCTCACCTGTGTAGAGCTACCTCTTCCAGGCTTCCTCTGCCACCAAATCTTCTTGTGATCAACAACTTCTTTTTTTGAATGTGTCAATGTCATTAGTAATGTTGGACTTCAACCTGGGGCCAGAGTCCCCTTAAAGTCATTAAACACATTTTCAATTCTGCAAACATTTTGATGAAATTGACATAATTGCATTAAAATAGGTTGGAAATCATATTTTATAATTTATTATCAGTAAAACTATTAATGATTTCATTAATAATATTAATGAATGTTATCACTAATCATTCACCTGTTACTTTTCTCAAAAGAATAGAACTTTAAAAGCATTTATTTCAAAGTTACTATCAGTGATATATTTGTTTTTTAAGTGTTCCATAAATGGGGTGATGGGACATAATGGGTTAAGTTGATTTCATTTCTTGGCTCTCATTCATCATGTTTACATTTTCCAGTAGAATTTCCACTTCCCTGATCTGAGAGCAGAGAGAATCATTCTGAGAATTCTGAGAAGCCAGCTTATCTGTGAGAGCATGGAGGCTGAATAACTAACATAGCTTGTGCTAATGTAGTACTAGTATCTGTCGAAGGTAGTAACATGAGGCTGAAATGAATAAACTACAAACAATTTAAAGAGCAGTCATAATCCATAATAGCTTTTTGTCAATATGTACCTTCTCAATCAACAAACACTGAAAGTATAAATGTGGGGGTGGGTCTGGAAAATATTTTGTTGATGAAAAGCAGGACTTTTGTTGGAAAAAAGTTGGAAACCACTGGTTTGACTCACAAGATATTAATTCCCCATATTTCCTAGTTCTTGAGCAGGGAGGCACAACACCCCAGAGCTGCTCACCCTCATGGATGGAGCTGCTGGCTTACACACGGTGTCCTCTTTCATTTGCATGCTTTATAGTTTCTGAAACATTTCACATCCACTATCTCACTGGCTCCCCGCTTCTAGAGAGGAAGGTGCATTGGGACATTACTTCCACTTTATGGGCTATGTAGGGCATGGGGACTAGGTTTGCCCAGGATCTAGAGCTAGCAGAGCTGGGATCTGGGCCCCATCTTCTTGACCCGGGACTCAGAGCTTTTCCATTCCCCCTACATTGGTCACAGACCCCTCAGGGGGTCTGTAAGCCACCAAATAGCAAATGGTAACAAATTAATGGTAACTAATTGGTGAAGAGATCCAGGGAGTATTTAAGAACTTTGGTGAACTAGTCATTTCATACCTTCCTACATCCCAGTTATTCATGAGAATCATGAAGGTAAAGAAAATTAGAAAGTCATGAACAAGTTCATGTTTAGTTGCCTTAGAAGCCTATGCTTTACCCTAGAGTTCATATTTGGTACAATTTCCTGAAATTTTCCTTGAGGATTATAGTTGATTTTGGATTTCTAAAGCTTAAAAAGTAAAACAATGCTGAACCAGATGGGACATTCTTGGATTATTTTACCTTTGACATCCTATTTGTCTAAATTTTTGAGTTCTACTAGCATCATCAAAGGAAGAATTTCCTAGAACAAATGAATGTTTTGTCATTTCTTTTCAAGGTCCTTTCATTCACTCACTCATTTATTCAACATTGATTGAGTATAAAGCACTATGCTAGGCTTGTAAACTAAAAAAGACTTTGCACACAAACCCAAATGTCTAATCTCTGTAAAGAAATCAACAACAATCACGTCTCAGCAGCTCAGTGGCTTCTCCAGAATTGACCATATTTCAAGTCACAAAGGAACTCTTAGAAAATACAAAAAAAATTGATATGCTTCCTTGCATCTTATCAGATCATGATGGAATTAAATTAGAAAACAACACCAAAAAGTCCTACAGAAACCACATAAATACATGGAGATTGCAAAATACACTTCTGAATGATGAATGGGTAATGAAAGAAATCAGGGGAGAAATTTTAAAATTCTTAGACTCAAGTGAGAATAATGATATACCATAACAGAACCTCTGAGACACTTTAAAGGCAGTTCTAAGAGGGAAGTTTACAGCAATGCGTGCCTACACAAGAAAATCAGGAAGATCCCAAATAAACAACCTAATGATGTGTCTCAAGATCCTTAAAAAATAAAGAAAAACAAACTAATTCCAATACCAATACAAGGAAGAAAATAAGATCATAGCTGAAATCAATGAACTTGAGAATAAAAAAAATGCAAAGGATTGATGAAAAAAGATCTTTTTCTTTGAAAAAATAAGCAAGACTGATAAGCCCTTAACCAAACTAATCCAAAGAAAAAGAGAGAAAAATCAAATTAATAAAAGTAGATACACACACAAAAAGAGAAATCACCACAGATATCACAGAAATCCAGCAGATCATTAGGGACTATTTTGAAAATTTATACTTCAATAAATTGGAAAACCTAGAAGTGGATACATTTCTAAACACATACAATCTGCCAAAATTGAATGAAGAGACTGTAGAAAAATCTAAACAGGCCAATAACCAGCAATGAGACAGAAACAATAATGAAAAGCCTTTCAACAAAGAAAAGCCTAGGACCAGATGGACTCTCAACTGAATTCTACCAAACCTTTAAAGAAGAACTAATGCCAATGCTCCTAAAATTATTCCATGAAATAGAAAGGGATGGAACACTTCCAAATTCATTCGATGAAGCCAGTATCACATTCAGACCAAAACCAGATAAGGACACGTCAAGGAAAGAAAACTACAGACCAATATCACTGATGAACTTAGATGAAAAAAATCCTTAACAAAATATGAACAAATCATATTCAACAATTTATTGAGAAGATTGTACATCATGACCAAGTTGGTTTTATTCCAGGGATGTGAGGATAATTTAACATATGCAAATTCATTAGTAGAATTCACCACATAAATAAAATTGAAGACAAAACCCAGTCATCTCAATATATGCAGAGAAAGTCTTTGACAAAATTCAGTACCCGTTCACGATAAAAAGACTGAAGAAATTAAGGATAGAAGGAATTTACCTTAACATTATAATGGCTATATATGACAAACCCAAAACCAACATCACAGTGAATGGGAAAAAACCAAAAGCATTTCCTTTAAAATCTAGAACAAGAAAAATAAGTCCACTCTCACCACTTCTATTTAATGTAGTACCAGAAATTCTATCCAGAGTAATTAGGCCAGAGAAGGAAATAAAGGGATAAAAATAGGAAAGGAAGGAGTCAATTTATCAGTGTTTGCAGATGACATAATCCTATACATAGAAGGTCCAAAAAGCTCCACCAGAAGACTGTTAGAACTGAAAAACAAATTCAGCAAAGTAGCAGGTTACAAAATCAACATACAAAAATAAGTAGCTTTTCTATATACCAATAATGTGCCTGCTGAGAAAGAAATCAGGAATATAATTCATTCACAATAGCCTAAAAAAATAAAAGAAAAAGAAAAAAAAAAAAAAAAAAGAGCAAGAGAGAAGAGACGAGACAAGACCTGGGAATAAATCTAACCAAGGAGGCGAAAGACCTCTACAATGAAAAATATAATACATGGTACATTGAAGAAAGAAATTGAAGAAGATAAAAGAAGACAGAAGACACATGTTCATGTTAAAATTAATTTTGTTAAAATGGCCATACTACCAAAAGCAGTATACAGATGCAATCCCCATCAGAATACCAATGACATTCTTCACAGAACTATAAAAAAAAAAAAAAAAATCCCAAAACTCACTTGGAAAAATAAAAGACCCAGAATAGCCAAAGCAATTCTAAGCCAAAAAATCAAAACTGAAGGCCTTATAATACTTGACTTCAGATTATGCTACAGAGCTATAGTAACTAAAACTACATGACACTGGCATAAAAACACATAGACCAGTGAATGATTACAGAATAGAAGACATAGAGGGAAACCCACAGTCATCTGATTCTTGACCAAGGTGCCAAAAACATACATTGGTGTCTTCTTAACAGGTAATCCATATAGTAAAAAAAAACCAAAAAACAAAAAACAAAAAACAAGACTAGATCCTAATCTCTAACTCTGCACAAAAATCAATTCAAATGGATCGAAGACCTAGAAATTAGACTAGAAACTTCACAACTCCTAAAAGAAAATGTAGGGTGAAAACATAGGGCAATGACTTTCTTACTAGGACCCCTAAAACTCAGGAAATAATGCCAGGAGTTAATAAATATGATAGCATCAAATTAAAAAGCTTCTGCATAGGAAAGTAAGAATGTGAAGAGAGAACCTACAAAATGGGAGAAAATCTTTGCTGGTTCCTCTTCTGACAGAGGATTAACATCTAGACTATATAGCAAACCCAAAACACTTAACACCAAAAAAACAAACAAACAAACAAAACCAAATAACCCAATTAATAAATGGGCAAATGAACTAAACAGACACTTCTCAAAAGAAGAAATACAATTGGCCAACAAATATATAAGTCATTAGCAATTAGGAAGATGCAAATCAAAACTACATCAAGATTTCATTTCTATCCAGTCCCAATGGTAGCCATCGAGAATACAAATTATAAATGCTGGAGAGGAGGTGGAGGAAAAGGAATACTTCTACAACTGTTGGTAGAATTGTAAACTAATACAGCTACTATGGAAATCAGTATGGGGGTTCCTCAAAAGACTAGGCATGAAATCACCATATGACCCAGCTATTCCACTCCTCAGTATTTATCCTAAAGAATTAAAATCATCATACTATAGTGATACATGCATACCCATGTTTATAGCAGCATAATTCACATTAGCCAAACTATGGAACCAGCCTAGGTGACCATTGATATATTAATAGATCAAGAAAATGTAGTATATATAAACAATGGAATTTTGTTTGGCCACAAATAAAAATGAAATTATATCATTTGCAAGAAAATGGATGGAACCTGAGACCATTGTGCTAAGTAAAATAAACCAAATTCAGAAGGTCAAGGGTAATATGTTTTCTCTCATCTGTGGAAGTTAGAGAAGAAAAAGAAAAGAGAAGAGGGGCGGATCTCATGAAAATCAAAGGGAAATCAGAAGAATATAGCAAAGGAACTAAGGGAAAGGAAGGAGGGAAGGGAAATTAGAAATATAAGGAAATAATATTGACCAAATTATGTTATTATGTTGTGTGCATGGAGGAATATGTACCATTATGTACAACTATAATGCACCCATAAAAATATGGAAAAATTTTTAAAAATATGATAAAATCTAAAGAAAGAATAAAAGAAAGAAACCAACAAGTACAAGAAAGTCACTATAACCGGCTTATAACTTTTAAGTCATAAAAGTTAAGGGCTCTTCTATTGGAATGTAAAATATGCAGAATAAGAAAATTTCCTTCTAGTGAGTCAGAAATTCTCTGAATTCTAAAGAGGCCCTCAAATGGCTATAGTGTTTAGAGAAAACTAGTAACAGAATAATTTACCTTCAGTTCTTTGGGCTGAGAATCTAAAATCTCACTTTAGAAACTTAAGTTCCAGTACAACTAGCTCAAGGGTAAAAAAAAAAAAAATGTCAGATATAATCTAGAGTCTGGTATTAGCTGCTATTCACTAAAGGGCTTTCTTCCTTTCTTGAAAAAAAGAAAAAGATTTGATGTGGTACAATTCCATTATTCACACCATATCTTTTCATTTGATCAAAAAGTAACTACATTTTATTTGTAAGGGAGAGATGGGATTGATTTGGCAAATGGAAAAGAAGGAAATATTTCTAGATGGATATTTTGATTTTCACTGTTAGGTGGAAGATGACAAAATTAGGCAGGAAATTACAAAAGTCTGTGACACAAAGGAGGAAATTACTTGTGTGGTGTCCGTGTAGAGAGGACTCACTGAGGGGGTGCCACCTACACAGAAAAACTGAGAACTCGGTCAACTTGTCCGGTTTCTGACCATCACTGCCCATTTTGCCGCCAGGTTCGATGTTCTGAACAGGGGTCACCAAGGTGGAGAAGACACTGTCCTTGCTTTTGAGGTGCTTAGCATCCGTTGAGGGGAGACTCAGTCAACTAACTAGACAGTTCCAGCCCAGCATGATCAGGTCCACAGTGGGGTCAGTACCTGACAGCACATGGGAGGTGCTCTCACCCAGGCTGGGGGCTGAGGGTGCAACCTGGACACGGAAAGACAGCACTGATTTTTTTTTTATAGGTGGTTCTGAAAATCAAAAATAAGGATAGGATCACAGAAGTGATAAGAAATCCTCCAGGGAAAAAGCACATGTCAACACTCTCAAGTTCTCTAACACTGTCATTCTGTCACACTTGGAAACAAGGAAGCGCAGACATGGAGGCTCTGGGAGCTGCAAGCCCTGCTTCCTGGTCTGTGCAGGTTGTTAGGGGATCTCTGGAGACATCCACTCTTCCCATTAGTAGCGAACTGGGCCAGAGCACGCACCACAGCTGCACTAATATTTGCTCTATTGGATTATAAAGCCGAGTAATTGCCATTTAAGTTTCAAGTAATGGGGAGAGCATTTGTCTGCACTTTCGTTCATTTGTACAACAATTAATTTGTACCTAAATTAACAATAAAAATGGTTATGTGATTCAATAAAGTTGAAACGATGGCAGGAGAAAAATAACATTATCTGTTTCACCCTAATAGCCAGGCTAAATCACTCTTCTCCCTCCCACTGTTCTTTGTCTCTGAAGAAGACTGTTTTCAGGCAGGCAGAGAGGGAAACAGGTATGCATGCTGGCCCCTGTCAGGGGTCCAGCCCCAAAGTCTCTGGGTGGGAAAATGAGATTTGTGTGATGCAATGTGTTATTGACTTGGAATGGTACAGGCAGGTCACTACTGCAATGTGCCCCCAAGAAAGGACAGGAAACAGGCCCTTTGGAATTGTTTAAAGCAAGCACAGACACTAACCCAGAAGACGTGAGCATGGAATTGGCAAACTGGGGCTGTTGGACAGCATATGGCTAGCAGACACATTTCGCTTGGCACGTACAGGTTTTTAAGTGTTCGAATTTGTTTCTAATGTTTAAGATATTTCTCGTGAACATTCAGGTTCCAATTCTCTTGGAAAGTTGCAAGATTGTTGGCACTGCATTGACATTCTGGCCTGACAACACTTTTCTGGAGCTGAATGGCCACAGTGCTTAACAATTTACTGCAGTACCTGCCAGTCTCTATTGTCCTGTACTGTGCCCGCCTCTTTATTATGAGCCTGCCTGGCTAGGATTGGAATTTGTGACTCCTGTTTTAGCATTTGCCTGCTCTAATGGGGATAACCTGCTTCTTTACCATTTATGCTAGCTTCACATTTTACTTCTTGAAGATTTTGCTTTTTCAGAGTTTGAATGTCTTGGGCATGGAGGTTATTTCCTCAGCATGACTTGTACCTGACAGAGTAGTCTTTGGTTTGGGCATTGAATCTCTTGCTACAGAGCCACAGACCTATCCAGAGGGAAGATACTTGGGATAATGGTTTATCCACCTGGTCCCTTTTAGGAACTAAGACTCAGAGAGCCCCCATAACTTGTTCAAGGTCATACAGTAACTTAAGTCTGAGCTAAGACTAGAACTAGTTCAGTGCTTTTCCTAGTACATCTCAGTCTCTTTTGGAGTGCTCATACATGATATTTCACTTCTCAAAGCAAGATTATGATTCCCTGAGTCATTGTGCAATCTTCTCACCTTGGAAAATTTGAACAGTGTAAGCCTGTTGGGCACAACTGCCTGCTATCCAAGATGGCCTCTGATGATGAGATGTGGTGTGCAAAGCTTAATTTCTGATTCAGTCTGTTGACTTCTGAGAGCCTTGAACCAGGAATGAGACCAGATGGGCTCCAGTCTAGTTCTGCCTCTGACCAGCTGTGTGACCTTGGGCAAGTTTCCTCACTCGCTTTTCTGAGTCAGAATTTCCCAAGTGTAAGATAGAAAGTCCTGCTTTATGGGATGTTATGATGATCACAGGATGTAACCAACATCACTGTTCTTGGGAAAATGTAAAATACTAGATAAATGCAAGTTATTATTATTATTATGGTCTGTGGAGCTGAGAGTGGAGAGACTTTCAGAATTCCTTCCTTTTACAGGTGAGGAGACACAGGCTCAGGGGACAGGGTCAACCAGCCAACTACAGGCAGAGTTCAGATTGGCAAGTAGGTCTCATGTCCTCCCTACCATTGCCACAGTTGAAATCACGGGTTTCAGTTGAAGCCATCTGGCCCCAAGCAAGGACGGGCAGCTGGCCATGGAGTGAAATGGGAAACGCCCTAACGTCCCCTCACCAGGGCTTTCTGAAGCAGTGTCCCAACCTCAGAAACAGAATCCTTCCATTGCTCCTCTTCTAAGTCAGGGACAGAGAAGGAAGAAGACCCTGCACCCTCCTCATTAACCCCAGGCTGGGACTGTGGCTGGCACCAACTCAGAGGAAGAGGACCCTAGACCCCTAGGAAAAGAGCCCCACACTTGCTGGTGACTGATTCTCAGACCATGAGCAGAGGCTGGTGAGGCATTATATGTGCAAATGAACACTGTTTTTGCAAATTTGTGGGACCTGCCAGCTCTCAGTTTAACTAGATTTCTGCAGTGACATCCAGGCATGTTCTGCATTAAATTAGAGCTGGTAATTTCAGAGGGAAACAGCTCTGAAATGGCATGAAAGACAAAAATCTGTTCCTTGAAAAATGACACCATATGTGCCTGCATTGCTGCAGTTAGGGTAAAAGCCTTTGCCTCCCTTTGTTACTCATCAAACCGCCAATGTTAATGTCAGATTTGCAACAGAACCATATACTAATGGTACCCAAATTAGCTCTAAAATTAGCTCCTAACAAGAAACTGGAGGCTAGCTCAAGGCAAGCAGATTTCTCTAACTGAGAGACGCAAAGCACTTTAGCAAAGCAGCCGCATATTGATATTCTCAAGCCTCAAAAAAGATCACTCTTTGCTCTAAGTGAATTGCCAGAGAAGAATGGTGCGCAGCCCGCTGTCTGCCTAGGCGCCAGGAGCTAGCAGCTCAAACTGCAGGTTTAAGAAAGTCTTCTTCCAAACAAAGAAGCTATTCAGAGTGTAGAGTGTGGGTAGGGAGAGGCCAGGACTGAGGGGGTCAGATCTGGGTGGGGGACCAGGTGCTGGGTTCTGATTTCAGAGCATGTTCCATTATCGTTGTTTATCTAACAACTTTACAGAGCCCAGAGACTACAGAGGAATCAGTTCTGGAAAATATCTATATGGATAAACAATGGTTAGCAGCTGCAAATGATCATTCTGAGTTCTCTTCTACCAGCCTTAAAAATCGTGAGCTGAAATTTTTTCTAAAAAGTATCCATCAGTAGATATTAATATCTAAAATTTCCTAAGACTATCCATCAGTAAATATTAATATTTCTGGGATATTAATAGGTGGTACACTTCACTAGCAGGCCTCAGGCCAGACAAGTGTTTACTACCCCTGGCTCAGTGGTGAGACCCTCAGGGGCCCAGGTGGGAATTAGGAGGTCAGTGAGCCTGCATGTTTGAGACCATTTTGTCTTTGGAGTTTTTCTCCAGGATTTGTAGGCTAGCAATGCAGGAGGTAGGCTGGTTGATTAGAACCACTGAAACTTATCCAAGGGAAAGAAACCAAAAGAACTAATTAAATAAAGTAAAGATGCAGTTGGGGAGTAGGAGGAGATGGCGTTAGTTTAGGTGCCACTGGTTTTAATTAGGCACCCTCCCATCAGGAAAAATTCTTGTGGGTAAGAAGTCTACATTTAGGGAAACAAGGAACCCCTATTGTGTCCAGGAGCACCTCTGGCCTGACATTTTGGGTCATGTGAATTCAGCTGGGCTTCATGCCTTCAATGTGCATAAAGTTCTTTCCCTGAGCAGTGGATTGGATGAGCTGTCTTCCTCTCAGTCTGAGATGGTAAGATGGGTACACAGAGGTTTTACTCAGCTCTTTCGCTGCTGTGACTAAAGGACCCGACCAGAACAACTGTAGAGAGGAAAAGTTTATTTGGGGGCTCATGGTTTCAGAGTTCTTAATCCATAGACAGCAGGCTTCATTCCTTGGGGCTCAAATTGAGGCACAACAACATAGTAGAAGAGTATGGTGGAGGGAAGTAGCTCACATGATGATCAGAAGCAGAGAGAGAGAAAGAGAAGAAGAAGAGAGGAGGGGAGGGGGGGAGGGAAGGGGAGAGGAGGTTGGGGCTTACTCTCCAGATAGAAAATATATACCCTAAAGCCATGCAACCACACCCCACCAGCCTTCAATTATCTCTCAATTAATCCCATCAGTTGATTAATTCACTAATTGGGTTAAGGCTCTCACAACCCAGTCATTTCTTCTCTGAACATTCTTGCATCGTCTCACACATGAACTTTTGGGGGACACCTTACATCCAAACCATAACAATAGACAACGAAAAAATAAGCTTGTCAGGGGATTGCTCTGAGGAAGGTCACAGTGAAATGCTTTGGGGCTTCAGATGAAGGAAGGGTGAATTCCTTGTGGTATCAGGGGAGGCTGCACAGAAAAGTGGCAGCTGAGGTAAGCCGGGAAGGATGGGTAGAAATAAGGCCCTTGACTTTTACACCATCCAAGTCCTAACATGCAAACAAGTCGCTCGTGAGTCAGTCCATTCTGGCCATGATGCAAAGCCAACTTGACCTTTCCTTTTGAGCTGGCTGCCTTCTCTTAAGTGTGCTGGGGGAGAGGGTATGCAATGAGGTGACAGGACACAGAGTGGGACAATCCTGGAAGCCATGGTTACCCAGATGAAGGTGGAAATGGGGGAGCAGAGCCAGTATGTCTTTAGAGAAAGTTTTGGGTGGGGATTAAAACCAAGACCACCAGCTGCAAACAGCAGCAGCAGCCGCTTGAGTGGCTCCTGTTTATGCCTTTCCAGGGAGAGCAGCCAGCTGCCTGTGCTTCCTCCCTCTCCTCTTCTTTCTGCCCCAGACTTCAATCTGGGCAATGAAGCCATCAGCTGGGAGGAAGGAGAAGTCAAACTTCTTCAGTTTTCTGACAGCTCGGGTGTCTATTCTTCAACAGATTATTTTAAAAAATAAGAAGTCTGAGATATTTGCATAATTGTCACCTACAAAATGATGGGGTTTGGGGTTTCAGAATGACATACATGAATAGTATTTCTAGGAATACCATGGAAAGCAATTCCAGTTCCAGATTGTCTTTTGGGGTTGCAGTTGGACTGTTGCTGACAATAATCCTACCACCATTAAGATCCCTACACACATACACACTTACACACTCAGACACACCCCTCATACACACACACGCAGACACACTCACACACACACACACTAACACATGCACGTTCAAACACCCATGCACACACACATACACACACCTATGCACATATAACTCAGACTCATTCACACACACTCAGACACACACACATGCGCACACACACACCCACTTGCACATGCACACATACTCACACTCAGAGACCCATGCACACAGATGTACACTCACAAATACATTCACATACACACATACACATAACTATACACATATACACTCACGAACTCACACATGCACACACACATAGACATACACCTACTCACATACACTTACATTCATGCACACTCAGACATACATGCACAATCACACATTTATACAAATACATAGGTACACATTCACAACCAACTCACATACACAACCACACACAAGTACAAATACATACATGCACACATATACACCCACACATATACATACATACACATTTACACACATATATGCACACTCATACACTCACATACACATGCACATGCACACTCACACACATACAAAGCACACTAACTCACAAATTCACACACATGCACATACAGACTTACACACACACATGTGCACACTCATCTATGCATATGCATAGTCACACAATGACACACATTACACACGTGCACATACACATACACTAACAAACAATTATACACATACACAACCACACTCACATATGTGCACACACTCACACACTCAAACATACACACAATTACACACATATATAAACACATACTTATACACACATATACATGTACACACTCACCTATGCATTGACACAGACACACGATACTCATTACACACATGCACAAACACATGCACACACTAACAAACACAATTACACACATACACAATCATACACACATATGTACACACTCACACACAATTACAAACATATACAAACACACATACACACACAAACATGTACACATTCACACACCTATCCACATACACAAATTCAAACACACACGTGCATACTCACAAATTCAAACACACATGTGCATACTTACATATATCACACACATACACATATGTCAAACATACACACATGCACATACACACATACACACTTACAAACACACACACAAAGGCACACTAATATACTCACAAACATACACACATACATTCACAAATATTCTCAGATGCTCACATGCACAGACACATACCCAGATTTACACACAACACTCAGAACTCACCAATGAACACTCACACACACACATGCACAGTCACACACATATACACACATGCACACAAATACAAACATACAAACACACACAAACACATTCACACAAACTCATGCATATACATACACATTCACAGGTGAACACGCGCACACTAACACATAAACACAGATATACACACATTCACACATACAATCAACACTCACACTTGTAGGCATACTCATTCACTCACAAACACACACACACACACGCTTACTCAAACACATGCACACTCACACACACATACACATGCACACACCTATGCACATACACACTCACACATATAATCATACTTTTGAACACATACACACAATCATACACACGCTCACACATTTAGGCACACTCATACACTCACGCACTCAGAATATACACATTCACACAACCATACAAACACATAGGAACACTCGCACATGTGTTTTTGTGGGTGCATGTTTATGAGTGTGTGTATGTTCATGTGTTTGTGTGTGCATGTGTGGTATTTTGTATTTGTGTGTGTGAGTGTGCCTGCTTCTGATTTGTGCATGTGTATTTGTGTGTATGTGTATCTGCATAAGTGCTCGTGTCTGTGAGGGTGTATTTGTGTTTTTACACCTGTGTGGTTGCATTGGCATTTGTATGTGCATGAATGGGTGTGTGTGGTAGTGTGTGTGTGCAATTCTGCATTTTTTGTGTCTGGTTGTGTGTGTTTGTGTGGGTGGGCTTGTGTGTTTATGTGTCTGGATGTGTGCATGTGTGTGAGTGTGCTATTGAGTGCATGTATGTGCTTGTGTGTTTGTTTGGGTGTGGGCATATGTGTGCTTGTGTGTGTGTCTCATGTGTTTGCATGTGCTTATTTGTGTTTCCTTTCATGTACATTATGTTTGTGTGTGTTCATATGTTTGGTTCTGTGTGTTTGCATTTGTGTTGTGTCCATGTTTGAGTGTATGCATGTGTGTGTGTATGTGTTTGCGTGGATGTACATGTGTGTCTTGTGTGCATGTGTTTACATGTGTACCTGCATTTGTGTGTGCATGCATGTGCATGTGTGTTTGCAAGTGTTTATTGTGTGTGTGTTCACACTTGTGTTTGTTTTGTGTGTCTGTGCACCTGTGTTTCTCTGTGGTTCATTTGTGTGCATGTTTGTGCACATGTATGTATTTTATAGGTGTCCATATGTAAGTGTGTATTTGTGTGTGCCTGTGTATGCATTTTTGATTGTGTGTTTTGTGTGCATGTTTATATTTTCATATGTGTTTGTGTGTGTTTGTGTGTATTTGTGTTGGTGTGTGTGATGTGTGCGTATTTACACCTTGTGTTTAGTGTGCATGCATTTGCGCATGCCTGTATGCATGTGTGTTTGCATTTCTCTTTGTGTTTGTGCAGGTATTATGTGCCAGTACATGTACCTATTTGTGTGTGTGCATATGTATTTGTGGGCATGAGTTTTTGTGTGTGTTTTTGAGTGTGTCTGTGTGAATGTGCCTACACCTGTGTGTGTTAGTGTGTGCATGTGTGCAAGCAAGTTTGTGTAGGTGTGTGTATTTTTAGACTTGCATGTATGTGTATGTTTGTGTGCATGTGTGTGCATGAGTGTGTGTTTCTGTGTATGTGTGTTTTTGTAAGCTGCTGACATGTGTTTATTTTTGGGCATGTTCACATTTTTGTTTTGTGTGTTTGTGTGTTTTATATGTGTGTGTTCACATGTATTAGTGCGTGGATGTTCTGTGTTTTTGAATGTGTGTGGTGTGTGTGTTTGCACATGTATGTGCATGTTTTTGTGTGTTTGGTAGAGTGTGTGTGCATGTGCATGAGCATGTTTTTGTGTTCCAGTTGTGGGCATGTGTGCTTTTGTGCATGCATAAGTTCTTATGTCTCTAGTGTTTTTATGTTTGTTTTTGTGTGTTCATGTGCATGTGTGCACGTTCATGTGTTTATGTGTTTGTGTGTGTATGCATGTGAGTATGTGTGTTTGTCTTTGTGAGAGAGTGTTCATGTAGTTATTTTGTGTGTGATTGTGTCGGGGGGCACACCTGTGTGCATGTGCACCTGTGTGTGCATGTTTGTATGCTTGTGTGCCTATTTGTGGGTGCATTTGTGTGCATCTGTATGTGCATGTGTGTTTGCATTTTTGTGGATGTTTGTGAGAATATTTGTGTATTTGTGCCCGTGTGTTTGTGTTTGCCTGTGTAGGCACCCAGTTGGTGTTTGTGTGTATACACATATTCATGTGTTTGTGCATGTGTGTGTAATTTATAGGGGTGCATGTTTGTGTGTTTGTGTTTGTGTGTGCATCTACACTGTGTGTTTGTGTGTTTGAGTGTGTGCCTCTGTGTGTGTTTGTGTTGTGTTCACGGGTGTGTATGGTTGTGTCTGTTTTTGCTTCTGTGTTTGCATGTGTGTATGCATTTGTGTTTATGTGCTTGTATTGTTTGGGTGTGCACATGTGCCCACGTTTCTCTCTGTGTAATAGGTTATTATGTGTGTGGAGGTGTGTGGATGTGTATGCATGTGCATGTAACACATTTGGTTGTGTGTGTACTTGTGTGTGCTTGTGTTTGCATGTGTATGTTCCTGTGCATGTTTGTGCCTGTGTTTGTATGCACGTGCGCATGTACATGAGTGTTTTTGTGTATGGTTGTGTGTGCTGCTGTGTGTGTGTTTGTGTTCACTTGCACATGTTGGTGTGAGTGTGTGTTTGTGTGTGCATATGCGTGTGTGTGCACCCAGGTTTTGTGTTATTGTGTGTTTCTGTGTGCTTGTGTTTGTTTGTGTATTTGTGTGTTTTTTGTGTGCTTGTGTGCCTGCGTGTTTGTTAGTGTGTTAGTGTGTGCACATGGGTGTGTCTGGTTGTGTTGTGTGTTGGCATGGAGTTCATGTGTGTTTGTGTTTGTGTGTGCATGTGTGCCTGTGTGTTTTTGTGTATGCACCCCTGTGTGTGTGTTTGGTTGTGTTCTTGTGTGTGTGTGTGTACATATGTCTCTCATTGTGTGCATGTATCATGCGTGCATGCACATTATTATGTGTGTGCATGTGTGGGTTTGTTGGGGGTTGTACACGTATGTGGGTGTATGCATCTGTATGTGTTTGATTGTGTGTTGTTTTGTATGTTGTGTGTGTGCATTTTTATGCAGTTTGTGTGTTTGTGTTTGTGTGTATTTCTGTGTGTGTGTGTGTGTGTGTTTGGTATGTGCATGAGTGTGTGTGTGTGTGTGTGTGTGTTTGTACAAACATGCACCCATCCAGATGATTTACCTTAAGACTTGGGAACTTCAAAGCCTTCTCTAGACCTCCGCCTGTGTTGCTCAGGCTCTTGAGGGCAGCTCGGATTAAAGATGACTCCAGCCAGGCACAGAGGCTCACTCCTGCAATCCCAGCAACTCGGCCGGCTGAAGCAGGAGGATCAGAAGTAGGAGACCAGCCTCAGCAACTTGGCAAGACCTTATCTCAAAATAAATCTCAAAAAGACCTTATCTCCTCCTAAATGACAATAAAGATAAGAGACCCTCCTTAGAAGTCAGCAGTAACCATCTATCATGAATTTGCTTTCTACCAAACCCATGCAAGGATTAAATACTAATATTGGGGTTGTGGCTCAGTGGTGGAGCACTTGTCTAGCATGTGTGAGGCATTGGGTTTGATTCTCAGCACCACATAAAAATAAATAAATAAAATAAAAGTATTGTGTCTGTCTACAATTAAAAAAATTAAAAAAAAACTAATAATAAAGGTAAACTATTAAATAAAAGTTAAATTTAAAAAAATTTTGTCTTAAAGATTCATTTTGTCTTTCACTCAGTCCCTGACCACCCCAGTAACTGTGGAATAACAAAAACTCTATAAAGAGAATGCTTAATCTGTTGTGAAGAAAAAGATGATGTCATGGAAAAAGCCCTGGCTTGAGTTCTAGTCCCAGTTCTGCATTAAAAATCGCTGCATATATCTGACCAATTCACTTAATTTCTCTGCATTTACCTTTCCTGACAAGTAAGTGAGACAGTGTGTGCAAATGTGCTTTGTAAAAAGGAAAAGCACAAATGTCAGTTATTAGTAATGACACATGTATTCTCTCACAGGGTGGTTATGGGTCTTCTTTGAAAGCTCTATTCAAAAGAAAGTTATTATCAGAAATTCTAGAATCTTCTAACCCAAGAAAGAACTACAGATGCAATCAAGGTTTATCAAATTATCAACAACTAAAGGAAAAAGTGAAGCCCAGAACACTCTATTAGGTTAACTAGAATTAAAATTGGCAGAAACACATTTCTTATTGAATTAGAAAAAAGTCTTATCAGTGAGACAAATATCGAGTTCTCTAACAATGCTTATAAATCAATTTTAAAGATGAACAACTTGTTACCAAAATCACTCATTTTTCTTGGCATTACTTGGGAGGATGACTCTTACAAACTCACAACCTTTTGTGTCTGTGCCGAGAGATCCATCTTCTCCCATTATCTCTACAGTTTAGGATCTGCAGTGCAAACGTGCCCACACTGGTGAGCACAGGCTGCCATTTTATCGTTCCCTAAATTTCCAAAGAGCTTCATGAGGTAGTTTCTGATAAACCCTTCCCACCAATAAAAACAATCTTCCTTTGACTATATCCCTCAAACTCAAAAAAAGAGAACATTATTTAAAAAACAAAAACAAAAACTTTACAGAACATCGTTGGAAAGGGGTGTTGGTTTGCTAGGGATGTCATAACAAAGAACCAGACTGGGTGGCTTTAACAACAGAAATTTATTCTTTCACAGTCTTGGAGGCTGGAAGTCTGAGATCAAGCCGTCAGCTGGGCTGGCTTCCTCTGAGGCCCCTCTCCCTGACTTTCAACAACCTTCTTTTTGCTGTGTCCTCACATGCAAGGACACATGTGCAGGCTCTGCTGGAGTCTTGCTGTGTGTCCATATTTTCTCTCTGTATAAGGACACCAGTTAAATTGGATCACAGCCAGACCTAATACCCTTATTTTAACTTAATCATCTCTGTAAAAACCCTACAGTCATGGGCTTCAACATAAGATTCTGGAGGGAGACAGAATATTTGTAAAAGGAAGACACTCGGTATTTATGCAACTTTGAGAAAGCAAGTCATCTACAGGTATCACCTGAAATGCCAGTGCAAGGCAGTGCACTGTCACAAATCACACGCATCTGTGATATGCGTTTTGCCCAAAAGTAATGGACACAAATGACATGATGCAGTATCTTCCAATTCAAGCTGCCCCAGGGGAATGGACTGGAGGGCAGAAGATGGGGTTTGTCAATGTCAAGGTCAGCTATGCTGTCATCTGAGCAGCAGCTGCTGAAGCAGTAAGAAGCAATAGGGCAGGGGAAAGGGAGTGGGCAGCTCTTCCAGGAACCATGTTGATTTTCCTCCCCGTGATGATTCCCACCCCGCTAAAGGAATTCCTCCTACCCAATTAGGAAGTCATGGAGAAGACCCAGAATTTCTGGAGATCGGATCCCCTTCCCCCAGCCCCAGGTCCAACAGACAGACAGCAACTGATGGCAAAGACAAAGATGGAAAACTCTGTCTCCTTAGCAATAGGCTCTGCCCTTTCAGAGAAATTTCCAAAGAAAATCAAGTGTGTCTGAATACCATCCTACCCCGCCCTGTGCATGGGAGCCCTGGGCTGCCTGATTTCCCTGTGGGAACTGTAGCTGGGCAGGCTTGGAGGTACACTCCAGAATGCCTGTAATTTTCCACCTGTGGACCTCCCTGACAGCTACAAGCCTAAACAGGAATGACACAGGGAACCAAGGACAGCTCAGCTTCCAGTGTGATGCAATAGGATCACCCAGAGACACTCAAAACTAAAAACAACCAGAATTATTGAGTACCTCCTGAGTGCCAGGCATTTACACATATTATACAACTTCGCCACACCCCTGCCTCCTCCCCAGCCGAGGGAGAGATCATTACCATCATTTTATAGGCAAGAAGCCCGAAGTTCAGCCAGGTTTAACTTGCTTCCCCCAAATCAACAACTCCAAGTGACACAACTGGGTTTGGATCAAAGCCAGGCACAGTGCTGCCTGGCCCTGTACCCAGGCCTCCAGTAACCCAGTGCCACAGGCCCTGCAACTCCCCATGCAGGCCTGCCTCAGTCATCAGAGGCCACAGTCACCCAAGTCAGCACCACATGGTCCTCTCTCCTGCCTCTCCCAAGTGTAGCCTCACGTGACTACTTAGCACCCTGCTCAGGACTTAGCACATAGGAGGCTCCTGACAAAGGGGAATTGAACTCAAGTATTCTTAGGTCATGGCACAAGCCTCACCACGTTACTGGGGTGAGTGCCAACACCCTAACTCTGCATAAAGGTACTGGGAGGCCCCAAGGGAGCACTCACTGGATCAGGAGTTGGCTGGCTACACATGAGTGCTCAGCTTCAGTCCTGCAGGGTGAGAGAAGAAAGGAAGTGTTTTAGTGAGATTTTCACTACTGTGACTAAAAGACCCAACCGGTACAATTGTAGAGGAGGAAAAGTTTATTTGCGGGCTCGTGGTTTCAGAGGTCTTAGTTCAGAAAAGGCTGGCTCCATTCCTTGGGGCTTAAGGTGAGGCAGGACATCATGGTGGAAGAATGTAGTGGAGGGAACCAGCTCATGTGATGATCAGGAAGCAGAGAGACTCTACTCCCCAGAGATAAAATATATAACCCAAAGCCTTGCCCCCAATGTCCCACCTCCTCTCACCACACCCTGCCTGCCTTCAGTTACCACTCAGTGAATCCTGTCAGGAGATTAATTCACTGATTGGGTTAAGGCTCCAATAACCCAATTATTTCTTCTCTGAACATTCTTGCTTGGTCTCACACATGAGTTTTGGGGGACACCTCACATCCAAACCATAACATTCCACCCCTGTCCCCCATATCTCATGTGAGACTATGCAAGAAGGTTTGGAAGAGAAATGATTGGGCTGTGAGAGCCTTAACCTAATCAGTGAATTCATCCCTGATGGGATTAACTGGGTGGTGAATGGGGGCAGTGGGTGTGGCTGGAGGAAGTGGTTGATTAAGGGTGTGACTATGGAGTATATATTTTGTATCTGGAGCATAGAGTCTCTCCCTGCTTCTGATCATCATGCGAACCCCTTCCCTCCACAATGTTGTTGTGCCTCACCTCAAGCTCTGAGGAAATGGAGCCTGCCGTCTATGGATTGAGACCTCTGAAACCGTGAGCTCCCAAATACACTTTTCTTCCCCTAAAATTGTTCTGGTTGAATCTTTTAGTCACAGCAGTGAAAAAGCTGACTAAAATAGGAAGTGAACACAAAGAAATTTCCAGACCCTAAAGGAGTGGTCCTCCATGACCTACAGTGTCCCTTTGTCCTCATAACCCCCACCTTAACACCGTCTTATATGATGGTGCTTAATCCAGGGTCTACAATAGTTTCTATACTAAAACTATAATCAAGAAGTCAGTGGGAATTGTCATACTTCACACGGTCACCGTGTTCTTTTGGACAGATCCTTTCCCCATCTTGTGCTTTGCTTTCCTAGCTGCCAAACTGGGCCAATAATGCCCACCCCTACTTCCCCTGGGGGAAGCAGAAAGTGTCTATATCCAGTAGGGCTCCGGCTCCTGGAGAAGAGAATTAGATAAACCCCAGACCATTCAAGTGGAATCAGCATTGTTTTTACTTTTCCTGCCAAACTGAAAGTACCAGCATTTCAAGTTTAACCTCTAGAGCTTTAAAAGCCTTTTTGGTTTCCTAGTGCTTTGAGGAAGAAGGTACTAATCTGTTTTAGAAAAGTAATAAATCTTCTCTTTTGCAATTTGGGATCTTTGGATAGGTAAGGGAAAATTAGATTAAGACATCAATCTAGTTCATAATGTCTACCTATCCACAGACCCTCCTCTGCAAGTGTCAATCAAAAGGTTACAGAAGCACTGTCGAGCTGGGGGAGCTGCCTCGCCCCCTTACCTCATCGAGGGCAACTATTTGTTTTTCCTTTTTCTTAATCTAAACTAGTCTCTCCCTAAAGCCCATTCTAAACAGCTATTGATTTCCCTGGCTTGAATAGGTCATTAATAATGCTGGATCCTCAGGAGTCCCTTTAATGCCTTGCCTTTGTTTGGGATTATGTTTGCTCTCTGAGGCCCTTGGGGACTGCCTCAAAGATGAGCAGCCAAAATGGGCTCTCGGGGTGACTGGATCCCAGCCAGGCCCAGTCAGGTCTGTGCAGGGGAGTGAGCTTTCTTGAGGCCCACTCTGTCTCCACCCTCCACTGGTACCTTGTGTGTGACTCCTGCTCTCAGTGGTTTGCCAGCAGGCAGATACCTGCGTAAGAGCTAACTAGTAACTAAGGGGAGAGCTGCTGAGATGGACCGTCCTTGCATTCTGGGGCATCTCCAGGTCCTCGTGGGCCTCTCCTAAGGCCCCTTGCTTCGGCCCCAGCCTTCACTGTGGTGACCATCTCCACATGGGCTCCAACACTCGTCCCCCTGGCCCAACATGACAATACCTCACGCTGTTCCCCACCAGCTTCGCTGTTGACCCTGACATGCAAAAAGCCCTGTGCTTCTGCGACCTGGAGAAGTGGAGACCGGTGCCTCTCTCTTCCTCCTCCAGACCGAGCAGGAGTGTAGGATGTGGTTCTTACATGTCCTCACAGATGATGGGTCCGTGAAAGGAGCCACTGTGTGGAATGGAGCTGTGGCCAGCTTGAGATCCCACCCTTCTATTGGCTCTCCCTTGAACTCACTCCCCTGTAGAGCAGATACACTTGAGCCTTTACCTCAAGCTCTGCTTTCTGAGGAACCCAGAGCAGAGGGTTCATCAATCCAGATATGCAGAGGGAAGAGAGCAGAGGGAGGGAGAAGAGAGCAAGTGCTGGGTGGGAAGGCATTAAGCTCTCTCTTGCTTTTGCTGCCTTGTCTTCTGCCCCCCAGCCTCCTCCCCCTTCTGCCCTTGTCTCCACCTGACTGTGCTGCCACATGCTTTCCCCTCCACCTGTACACTCTGCTTCCCAAGGTGCTTCATCCCAGAGAAACACCTGCTCCCTCTGAAGGAGGTTGCCTGAATTATAAATGAGCCTCCAACAGAGAAAGATGTGCTCGATAGAAGGGAAAACAGGTAAACAAATGGCCAGGATGTTTTCCTGAGCATCCCAAAATGATGCAAATGTGGCTTTCCCCTGGGTCTTTGGGATGGCCTGAAGTCATCATGACCACCACTTCCTTCCTCCACGTGTTCGGGGCTCCCCAGCCTCCCCTCTGCCGCACTCTCTTTCCTCCGTGTGGGTATGCCCTCCTTCTCTGTCTCTACGTGTTCAAATACTATGCATCCCTCAAGACTCAGAGCCAAGGCCTAGTTCCTCCAGGAAGTCTTCCTGGATCCCCCAGTTGGACTTGATTCCTTGTCCATCCAGTTCCCTTCTTAACTTTCTTAGCTCATAATGTAAACCTCGTAAAGGGGGCTCAGCTTGATTTCCTCCTGTGAGTCAGATGAAAGGCTCTGCTTGTGGTAGTTGGTCAGGCAATAATGATAAAAAGCAAGAAGGAAGGCACTATGGTTTGAATATATCCCCAAAGTTCTTGTTGGAAACTTAAGTCTAATGCAACAGTGTTGAGTGGTGTGAGGTCTCGTGTGCCCTGCCTCTCTCATGAGTGGATTACTGCCATTATGGTAGGAGTGAGTTAGTTATTGCAGGTGTTAAGTTCCTGATAATAGAATGAATTCAGCCTCCACCCATCCCCACAAGAAGCCTTTCACCATGTTATAATGCACGGCAAGAAGGTTCTCACCAGATGTGGCCCCTCCATCTTGGACTTTCCACTTTCTACAACCATGAATCAAGTCAACTTCTATTTACTTATTGTTACCCAATCTGTGGTATTCTATTGTAGCAGCACCAAATGGACTAAGACAGAGAGATAAAAGGGAGACCACAGGACCAGCTGAGTGTCTACTCATCTGGAATTACAGCCAGGTCAGCAGCTGATTTGCTTTCTCCTTCGTGTGCACTTCTGGAGCTGCTAGGGACAAGTTGTGGTGGAGTCTCAAACATGCTGCTCCCAGTGAGGCATCACCTGAAGTCTTCTCTCACTGCTTCCCCTTCATCTCACTGAAAAGCCTGTGTCCAAAGCAGAAATAACTTCATGAGGAAAAGACATGCTATGGCTGGGTCCCTGGTCCCCAGCCCCCAGTGTCCAATCAGCAAGAAGGGAGGCATGCTGGGTATGCAAAACCAAATCTTGCTCTTTCTGTGGTCCTGCTCCCTGGCTAATACCCTCCTAACCCTTCCCCCAGTGTCTCCGATGCGTTTGTTCTCCTCTCCTTCAGCTAAGAGAAGAGCTTCCTTCTCTGAGGTTTAAGTCAGTGGTGACTAGCCATATTGTCTTACACATTTGGACAACATACTTTTGCACATAGGCAGCCCTCAAATACATGTGCTGAATTATTGAAGACAAATTATATCTTTAATCCAAAGAACTTGAAGAGCAAGGATACCTGCACTCTAAAGGCAGAGCTCTCTCCTGGAGACAAGAGTGAGGCATCTTGGGGATCCAAGTGATGTTGTAGGCCTGCTGGATGCTGCCCAGGCATCCTGTAGAGTTGCTGGATAAAATATAAGATGCACAGCTATGATAAACAATGCAATCAATATATCCCATGCAATATTTGAAACACACTTATACTCAAATTATTGTTTATCTGAAATTCAGATTTAACCGTATGTCCTATACTTTTATTTGCTCAGTCTGACAACTTTCCCTTGGAGGTTCCCAGCATCCTCTGCTGTGGACATTCCAAGGGCACCCAGTTATAGCTCTCTTGAGGCCCAAGAGAAGAGAAGTAATATCAACTCAGGATACTTCAGGGGTTCAGGATTGCCAATTTCTTCTCCCAAATAAAGAGGATTTTCTCTTAAACTTTTTAAAAGATTGTCTTTAAGATGGGTTAAAAAACATGTATTTTTACATGCTATATATCACAGAAGCCATTACATTTGGAGAGGAGTTTACAGTGCACACAGTGTGGTCCTATGTATTCTCCTTTTATTTTCAATGACTCCCCAAACACCTGGACAAAAAGGTAGACAAATCACTAGCTGTTCCACAGTTGAGGGACCTGAGGCACAGGGAGTTAAATGACTTGCTGGCAATCTCAGGAATAGTTTCGGTGGAGCCAGAACAAGTCCTGACTCTTGAGTCCCTGTGCAATGCCCCTCCCTCCTGTGCAGCACGCATCCTTCTAGGTCACTCGGCTCCAAGTTAATTAGGCAGCAAAAAAACTCTTTGGGGGAAACTGAAAGTGAGAGGAAGTGCCCTGGAGCAGCCATGTAGGAAGAGCAAACCAGAATGGCATGTTTTAATTGATCTTTGATTGTGCCAACAACTGCCGGCTCCCAGGGCACGCAGCTGCTATTTCTGAGTCAGCAATGTGGGCTGAGGCTCACTTGTCCAGCGCAGGCTCTTTTTTCCAAGATCTTCCTAGGGAAAGTCAGACTATGCAAAACAAAAGCTTTCTCCTTTAATTGGCCAAGCAGCTGGCATCCTGGAGTCCTGGGAATGCTGTACAGAGTCACCGACATCCTCCCTCAACCCTTCCACTTCAGCTTATCCTGGAAGCCCCAAGAGAGCCTGCTCCATTGAAGCTGGAAACATTCTGAAGATATCACGGGATGCTTTTTTTTTTTTTTTTTTTGTAAGTATTTTCTTTTTTTTTTTTTTCACGGGATGCTTTTGTAACACAATGTACTTTGTGAAGGAGGTTGAAAACATCGATGCTGCTTGGCAAGTCTCTCCATATTAGCAGTTATTCAGGGGCTCCCAGTGGGCACATGGCCAGGAGAACCCTGGAGAAAGAGAAGTCTTCTAAAAGGATGAAAGACATTTTCCAATTTCACTGTAGGCCTTGGTTTTTGGTCTGATCTTATCACAAGTCAGGGTGAAAGACATTAGACTTGGAGGCTGTCTTGCTGCTGGACTCACATAATTAATGGCTTCCTTGGCATTTCAAGATGTCAGCCATTGCAAAACTAACAGAACTCTTGATTCCTGCTTCTCAGCCCTAACAGGCACTTCCACTAATTTCCCCAGTTCAATAAATGGCTTCATGATCTACTAAAAAATAAATGCTTTCAGCTGAAGCCAAAAATCTAGATTCAACATTGATTCCTCCCTTTCTCAAAGCTCCACAGCCAACCCATAGCACCTTTGCTTCTGCCATCACACGACATCTCGAATCTGTCCATTTTACTCCTCTGTTGCCACCATTCTCTTCTAAGTCACTAGCTCCCATTTGAACAACCCAGGTAGGGCAGTCCATGACTGCTTTGGCTCCATGACAATCCATTTTTCCAATATCATCTCAAAGCCCTGCAGATCTACCTCCTGTCTGCCTCCCCACAATGAGCTTCCCTTCGTCAGGTAAGAGCTAAAATGTCACCTGACCCACTTATTTTCTTCAGTACACTCAACAGAATCTACCATTTTTCTATTTACTCATTTGTGTTTATTGTCATGCCTCTCTTATCAAAAGGTAAGTTCTAAGAGGGTAGATTGCAAGCATTAGTTAACTGTCCATCACTATGACAAAAGTGCCTGACATAAACAACCTAAAGGAGCAGAAGCATCATGGTGGAAGGAAAGCTGCTCAGTTCATGGCTCATGGCAGCCCAGAAAGAGAGAGAGAAGAGGAGAAAGAACAGGGGGGAGGGGAGGGGAGAGGGCCAGAGATGAGATAAAGTCTTCCAGGGCATGCCCCCAGTGACCTACTTCCTTCCACCCCACCCCATAAAATCAGGATGTTGGCAGAGCCATGCTCTCTCTGAAGCCTCTAGGAGAGGCTTAGTCCAAAATGATAGTCTTCTGTAATTGTTATCAAACGGTTTTAAGCCTGGCATGGTGGCATATACCTGTAATCCCAGCAGCTCAGGAGGCTGAGGCAGGAGGATCATAAGTGCAAAGTCAGCCTCAGCAATTTAATGAGGACTTAAGCAACTTAGCAAGACCCTGTCCCCAAATAAAATATTTTTAAAAAGGACTTGGAATGTAGCTCAGTGGTTGAGTGCCCTGGGTTCTATCTCCAGTACAAAAAAAAACCAAAAACCAAAAAACAAAAAACAAAAAACAACTTTAAAAGAATTCAACCAGGACTTGGATACTCAGAAATAAGACTGATTCTACACATCAATCCCTTAAAAACAAGTAAACAAATAAGCAAAGCAGAGAAGACTCTACTTGAGAGTAACACCATGAGGCCATAGTTTCAAGGCAGTTTAAAGCTGAAAGACCCTGCGATAGATTCTGTGATGAAGCAGGCCCTGTTCTCAAGAAGGAGTCTCAGGTGGGATTAAGCCTCAGATGGCTCTAGACAAAGCAGAACATCCTGAGTGTGGCCAAAGTTCTGGAGGGACTCAGAAATGACACTGTCACCAGCTATGACCTTTAGTTCCAGTTTCATGGGGGTGGTCAGGAAGAAAAGAATATAAATTTTGCAGGTGGAAATGCATTCCAAGAAGAAGGACTAGCTAGAACAAAGGGGAAAGAAAGGATAGGGTGTGTGTAGAAATACGTGGAACAGTGGAGGTCTGGCCAGAAAGTGACTTGGGAAGATTAGCTCATTCATCCTGAGAACCCTTCAATGGGAATAACACTAGTTGGGGTTCTACTCCCATCTTAGGCACCAATTCCCCAGCAGCCTCTCCCTGGGCCTCTGCCTGTTTCCTCATCTACAAATATGGGGTTTCTCAAAGATGCTGCTATAGTTTGAATGGCCCCACCAAAACTCATGTGAAATTTAATCCCCACTGTGAGTACAAGGGTGTAAATAACCTGATGTTTTAATCAGGTATTTTTCACTGCTGTGACTAAAAGACCTGACCAGAACAATTGTAGAGGAGGAAAAATTTCTCATGGTTTCAGAAATCTTAGTCCATAGAAGGCCAGCTCCATCCCTCAGGGCTCAGGGTGAGGCTGAACATCATGGTGGGAGAGGGTGGTAGAGGGAAGTAGCCCACATCATGGTGATCAGAAAGCAGATCAGAGCAGTCGCCACTCTCCAGATACCAAAAAAATACCCCAAAGCCACACCCCAATTCCAATCTCCTCCAGTCACACCCTACCACTTCAGTTACCACTCAGTTAATTCCATTAGGGATTAATTATCTGATTAGGTTAATGCTCCAACCCAATCATTTCTCCTCCAAACCTTCCTGCTTTGTCTCACATGTGAGATTTTGAGGGACATCTTGTATCTAAACCATAACACCTGACTATGATATTTGAAGGTGGAACTTTGGGGAGGTAATTAAGGTAAAATGAGGTCACAAGGGTGGGATCAGTGGGCCTGTGGCTTTACAAGAAGAGGAGAGAACTGAGCTAGGACACTCTGGCCACGTGATACCCTGTGCCATCTCAGGACTCTGTGGTAGTCCCCATAATAAGAAAGCTCTTACCAGATGTGGCCCTGTGACACTGGACTTCCTAGTCTTCAGAATAGTAGGAAATAAATTTCTTTTATAGATTATTCAGCTTGTGGTATTCACTTACAGCAACAGAAAATGAGGTAAGGCAGATACTGTCTTAGTGAGGCCTCAAGTTCAAGCTAAGTTGCCTCATACACACACACACACACACACACACACACACACACACACACACAGAGTTTTGTTTTGTTACAGTACTGGGGATTGAAGCCAGGGCCTCACATACACGAGGCAAGCACTCTACCACTAATCTACATCCCCAGACCAAATTTGATTTTAAGAATGGTTTTTGTGCTTCTAAAAATGTTTAAAAGCCACTGATCTCAATAAATGAGTTCTCTCCAGCTGTGTGATTCTATTTCTTTCTGCTACAGGCTTGAGAATTCCTCTGGTTTATTATTCAAATGACTCACATAGATTTACCAGGTCGCTGTGAATTGACTCAGGCTGTATTAAGTCATTTGACCTGTTCCTAGTGGGAAATCCATTTTTATTTATATCCTTAGGAGAAAAAGCCTGGTGGGGGCTGAGAGTGTCCTGGAAAGCAAGTCAGCAGATCTGGCTTTACAATGTAATAACAAATATCATTCATAAATACATATAAATAAATATCGATTGAATAACTGCTAACCAGCAACATCATCGGGGCAAGTCTTGCCTCTCTGACAATGCCAGTTTGGCTGGCCTCACAGCATTCTTGTGAAGAATAAATAAGAGAATGTATCTGAAAATCATTCACACACTGTAAAGTGCTGCTTAAGTACAATATAGGGGCGTTCCTGGGGATCTGAGCTTAAGAGCAGCTTGCTTGTTTATCTGCTGGGTGACTGTGTGTGGGGGAAGAGGACTGATTTGACTCTGCAACCAGGAAGTGACTTTTTTCTGTGAAGGCTAGGGTGTATGAAAGAATAAACAATGATGACAAAAAGGATAAATGTATATGCTACCCATTTTAGATGTTTCACCTCACCCCAAGTTCCAGTTAGCCTTCTGGGCCACAAGGTCATGGACACTAACTTGTCATGAGACCAGGCAGAGACCTGGTGGAAGGAGGCTTGGCCACAACAAACCCCAGGGAAGATAGGCAGGAGGTCTTCTTTAACTTCCAGAGATTGTTTTTTCGTTTTTTTTTTTTTTTTTTTTTTTTTTTTTTGTGTGTGTGTGTGTGTGTGTGTGTATGTGGTGGGTGGTGGTGACAGAGGATACCAGTGATTGAATTCAGAGGCACTCAATCATTGAGCCACATCCCCAGCCCTATTTTGTATTTTATTTAGAGACAGGTCTCACTGAGTTGCTTAGCACCCCACTTTTGCTGAGGCTGTCTTTGAACTCTCGATCCTCCTGCCTCAACCTCCCAGCTGCTGGGATTACAGGTATGGGCCACCGTGCCCAGTTGTTGATCAGTTCTTCAGCACTATTTGTAAGCTGAAGATGGGGCTTTTCTAGTTATTTGGGAGTTGCTAATTAAAGTGACATCAATAGGCCTGTGAATGAATGGCAGAATTCCTGTTGCAGTTTAAGGAAGCATTGGTTCTTCCATATAACTTATTCATTGATGTTCATCTATTTATCAAAACTTCACCAAGAGTATCTGTCCCTCCTGGGCACAAACTACCAACTCCACCAGTTTCTTTGACCCTGCATCACTGGAGATACTTCTCAGGTCATCCAATATGCTAATCTTCTCAATAAAGGATTACAACATAGAGAGATTACAATTCTAGCTGGGCTGTCAGACTGGAAAGCCAGAAAGAACATCTCTGCCTAAACACATTCCATAGCTCCCCAAGTAACCCCAATCTGCCTCCATTCTGCAAGATCTAGTAAAAAAAAGAAAAACAACAACAACAACAAAACAACTCTGAACCTGGGAAAGGAGACAAATCTCAACTCTTATCTGTCTCTGCTCCTGATACCAAATGAGCTTGAGCTTATCACTTTTGCTTTCTGTGCTTCAGTCTCCCTGCTGGTTCAATAAGAGTGAGGCTAACACTGGGGTAAGAGGGAGTAGAGAGGATATAGTGGTCTGCTTTGAGCAGCTTGACACATTCTGAATAAAGATTTCTTTGGTGAAACACTCTGCTAAACATTTTTTTTTGGGGGGGTACTAAGGGTTGAACCCAAACCACTCTATCACTAAACTACATTCCCAGCATTTTTATTTTTCATTTTGAGACAAGGTCTCAGTAAGCTGCCCAGGATGGCCTCATACTTGTGATCCTCCTGCCTTAGCCTCCTGAGTCACCAAAATTACAGATGTGAACTACCATACCCGGCTGAAAAAATTCTTGAACAACACTGGCTTCATCCCATGGTTCTAAGCCTACCCCAACACATTTCCTTCCTTCTGCCCTTGCAAGAAATCCTATGAATTCTTGCCACAGTGACTACTCAAACCCCTCGTCCCAACATGTAATGCTCAGGTTCCAGATTCAGCCTTACCTCCTCCAAGAGACCAGCTCTGAAGCTGAGACTCTCTGCTTCTGTTCACCCATAGGGTGTGCCTGGGATCATGCCTGCCTTGGAGTGCCCCATGCTGGGTATCTCAAATGTGCTCAGCTTCCCAACAAGATCATAAGACCCCTGGGGTCACAGACCAAGCACTGAGTTTGTCACCAGTCCTGGGACATGAGGGATACCCAGTAAATGTCTGCATGTGGCAGAAGGTCACATCACTGACAGGGCCTTGATGCTGGGAGCTGCTTAGAAGAGAGTCAAGTCTAGCTCTGAGCCCCTCCTATCCCTAAAGCAAAGGCAGAGAGAAGTAGATTCCCAGAGAGTGGAACTGGGTCTGAGACAACAAAGAATGGTGCAGAGGACTCAGCTTCCTTAACAGTTGCCCACACTCCTCTCCTGTCCAACATGCTTCGGTTGAGGCTGCCCCACCGATAAACAGTCTGCAGGTGCATTACCATGCTGCCCTGGAGACTTGCACAGGCTCCTTCTCTTCCTCTCTGTTCAGGCCCACTGTTACCCCCATGACGATTCAAGCCCTGCTGCTGATCTGTCTTTGCTTCTGACAGTGCAGGAACTTGAGCAGGTCCCCTCTGCTCTCTGGATCTGTTTCCCAGGTCCTGCCTCATTAACTTTTCTAAAATTCTTCCATCCTTTGCATGGAAGCCTTGCTGGGATTGTCTGTTAGGCTCCATTCTGCCTGAATCCTGCAGGTCATCATCCTGACTCTACTTGGCCCCAAACCCTAGCCTGAGTGGATACCCTAGGCTTAGCCCCTCAGCAGAGGAGGTGGACCAAAAGTCCTGGTTGTCTCCTCTGATGCAGCTCACATGACAGATCAGGGGCGTCTCCATGCACCCTGCTTGGAAGAGCAGATGCCTTGGGAGTCTGACAGTATCGGTGATACTTTCTGGACAACAGGCTAGCCAACTGCTTGCTCAGAGCACTGACTAGAACTGGAACACTAAGAGGGACAGTGGCCTGCATGCCTCCAGAGCGAGGCCTATTGGGGGAGGCCTATCCTGCATGGCCATAGTATAACTTTGGTAAGTCCCCTCTCCTTCCATTCCTTCCTTTCCCCTTCCACAAACATCTCTCAGGCATCTTCCAAGACCAAGCCTTCTGCTAAGCCTTTCCCCTCTGTAATCTAATTAGAGAAGCAGAAGTGGGAACTAATAACTATAATGTTTCTTCCTGTGCCTCAGTTTCCCCATCTGTAAAAGAAAGAAGTTCCAGTCCTGATCTTCTATGATTCTCTCAGTTCAGCACTACTCTGTTCTGTGATGCACTCATCAGATTAGGCCATCTGTTCCCACCAGTTTGGTGACATGGTAGGCCACAGTCAGCAGGTGACCAGCAGAGAAGAGTCAGTAATAAATGATGACTTGAATTGCTTTGAGAGTAGTCGTCTGCACTGTGGTTTGTTGTGGCCAAAAGATATCTGTGGTTTGGTTCTTGTTCCAAATTTCCATTCCCTCAGCCACTTCAGCCAGCAAATCAGCCTGAAACTGTTAGCTTCTTTCCCAGCAAGTCTAGGGATCCAAGAAGAATTAGATGAAAGACAGATTATTGCTGTTGGCATCTGAGCTAGCATGAAATTCAAGCTCCTCTGATTGTTGGTCCAGATTATCTGCAGGTCCACCAGCCCCATGGCCTTTCCTTCCTTTGCTAGGTATTAGAATAGGAAATATACATCTGTCTGCATAAGACAAGATGAAGCAGTTCCACAGGATTCCTAAGGGCTCTGCACTGGGTGGCTCAAGTAATGGGAAACTCATATTTTTTCTGACCAATGAAAAATTCCAACCTCCCCTGACTCCCATTTCGTGACTTGTTCTAGGAATTGAACCCTGGGACTATGAATGCTAAACAAGAGCTTTACCACTGAGATACCTCCCCAGCCCACCCTTTCTTTCAGGTCCTTGGACCTGAAATTCCCTTTCATATCCATATCTTTGTATCTTTCTCTGTCACACACACCTCCATACCAGCTACTCAGTTTATCAAGATGAAACCCAGTGGACAAAAAAGATAATGAGAATATTGGACATATCCAAGATGTCTTCACAATCCAACAGAAGGTCTTCAGTCCTGTGAGGACCAGGAGCTTAACAAACCCCTTGGGGACCGTTGTCATTTCATCAATTCTAATTTTATCCGTAAGTCTTGGTCACATTTCTTTCTTTCTTTCTCTTTCTTTCTTTTTATTTTATTTCTTTTCTCCACCGTTTTTTTTTTTCCATAATTTTTTTTAATTTAAAGTTTTTTTTTTGTTTTTTTGTTTTGTTTTTTTTAATGGCGCTGGGGATCGAACCTAAGACCTTGTGCATGGGAGGCAAGCACTCTACCAACTGAGCTATATCCCCAGCCCTCTTCTATATTGTAGAATTTGGTTTTCAAGGTCCTTTCCTTACATGTACAATATCTATAGGGAAGGTGGTCCCAGCCAGTCCCAGCACCCATGGACTGATATTTCTAGCTCCCTGGCCAAGGATAGCACATGGAAGGTACATGGAATTGCAGAGGCTGCCAAAATACCTCTCACTGCAGTGTTCAACTTGTTCAACTGATATGTCTTAGGCCAAAGACAGGGACATAACCTGGAAAGTTTCAGGGACGGCTGTGGAGCTACCAGAAGGCCTATGATAAAAATTACATCTAGAGATTTCCATCACTAAATATGCAAGTAACTGCTGTCTATTTCCTCCAAAAGGGAGGCCCACCAACCTCCCCCTGGGAGCTTCCAGAGATGAGGGAGGGCACATGGAAGCAGGTGGAATGGAGTTGTCCTTACCCTGAACACCACCTAAATATCAGCCCCATCCACTCACTGAGGAGGCCCAGACCTGCCTAGGAGGCAGGAAGGGTAGTATTTAGGGAGTGATGGGCCCAGGGCCATGACAGACAGAAACAGATGGACGTTGTATCATTCTGGAGGTGACCTGGACAGTGCCAAATGAAGACAAAACTGCCAAGCAGAGTGCTGTTCTCTCATCTAGTGGGTTTGCAAATCCTTTTCTTTTACCACTGTGTTAAAAGAACCTTCTTCTGTTTAGTTAGTTGGGCTCCAGCCAAGTTGCCTTTTAAAAATAGGACACATTACATAGTTATTGAATTATCAAGCGTTTTCAACATCAACATCATCATTATCAAAATAAAATCCAGGTGTTCAGCTGAGCAGATCCTTCCACAAAGCAATTTCAATGAATAAACACATTTCTTTCTCATCTTCAAGAATTTGACTGAGTAGCAAAACGCAATACTGACACAGATGAAATGTGAAAGGATGTGGAGACACACACTGTACACACAGGGTCTGAGCACACAGGGTGTGAGAATAAGAGGCAAGAGTGCCTGGCCCCGAGTCATACCCAAGCCCATCTGATGGCTGCTGACACCTATCAGGGCAGGTGGAGAATGGATTTGAAGATTCTTTACAATATTTGCTTGAGCCAAAGTAACCTGGACCAGGATCCCTTGAGCACAGAAACCATGGCTTTTTAATTCTGAATCTTCACTGTCTATCCTGCGGACCAGCAGATAGGTAGTGTTTTGATTATAGTAACTATAGTGTGATTGTTTTATCATCACTGTTGTGAATAACCCTATATCGCCTTCTAACTATTCCATTGTGTAAGGCTGTCATAATGAGGGTTATTGTTCACAAACGTCTTTAATTTGTCTAATTTTTTTGTGATGTGTACCAGAATCTCCAGAATTCCATAAGCTAGCTCAACTACTTATGAAAGTCATTTATAAGAGATGATAATTTCCAGTACAATGAAATACATACTGTAAAAAGTAAAATTAACTGTCTGATCAGTTAAATACGTGTAGAGGGCAGAGTGAGTTTTAGAGTCTTCTAAGCCCTACACCTGCCCTGCCTTTTCCTATCGAACCAAAGCTAGGCCAACCTGACAGGGAAGGAGTGAAGATCCTGTAAGTGCGTTAGTGAACACAGGTTGCACCGAGGGGAGGCCAGGTGGGTAGACAGCAAGGTGAGCTTGCTTTATAAAATTCAATTCCTTCCAGAAGTGGAAGCTGTGGGGTGAGAGTCTGAGGGGGCAGGATTGGGCATGGATCGGGAGGGAAGGGAGAGAGTGTCAAGGGTATCAAATGGAAGTGGCCCTCAGGCTTAGCTCATAGGACCTGGAATTGAGGAGGGCCCAGGGATTACCTAACTGGAGCAAAGAATTCACTCTGAACCCTCCACCTTCAAAGCCTCTGACTGTTTTGAGAAGACACAATTTAGACTGTTTCGTATATGCTGGTTCCCAAAGTGCACAGAGAGACTAAAAAAGTAAAGTTGTATCATTCAATGAAAACCAGTCCATTTCTACTCTTCAGGAAGAGGTTCTGGGGCTTGCTTTATATGTATTTTTCCTTTTTCCCACCTGATGGAGGGAATCATGTTGTCATCGGTTTTTGAAAGTTTGTACCCAGCTCCCTCTGTTTTTTCCTGTTTCAGTTAGGGGCCAGCCAATTTCAAGGACCTCATTACACAAATAGGGTGGGACTTGTGTGTGTGTGTGTAGTGCTGGGGATCAAACTCAGTGACATGCATGCTGGGCAGGCTGTACCACTGAGCTACATCCCCAGCCCCCCAGGGTGGAACTTTCTGAATGCATATTTGTGAAGCTCTGGGTGCTGTCAGGCAGGATGGGGTCAGAGAAATGCAACGCATCCAAGGCATTAGTCGGGCAATTGACTTCCATCTTCTCCTTGACCCCTGGCACAGCCTCCCAGCTCTCAGGCTTCCCCATTAGCTGAAGACCCCTCAAGGCCTCTTTGGAGATTTACCCTCTGGTCTACATGAGGAAAGAAAAGACTTGGATTAGAGGGAACACCTAATAAGTCATCTGAGCAACTGTCTCTGCTGGTCAGGTTTAGAGAAAAGATGTTTTTGGACCTAGGAGTGAAATAAGCAGGCAAGCAAGAGGCGAGTCCACAGGCAGTAGAGACAAAACCCCTGGGAGTTTCTGCTTCTGGAAGCCTGGAGCAGGCTGGCCAGCTGGACTGGAGGCTAGCTGGAGGGCCTGGGTTTAGGCATGCCCTCTCCTGAGTGATATCCTCAATAGAGTCAGGATAAGAGGCAAGGCGAAGCTGAATGGGGAGAAAGGATTAGGGGACCATTCCAGACTGAGGAGAAGAAATTCATGAGAAAGGAACATACCTGAATGACAGTCCCACAAATCCCAAGAGAGGCAGCTGGGTTGGAGAAAGCTTATTATAAGCAGTTCCTTCTGCAAACCTGGGATGAGCTGCTAGAATCTCTGCAGAATGACAACTCCAGGAGACCTGTAATGTGGTGGGGTGGGGGAGACCACAGGTTATCAACCCCACCAAAGAACTGCTCCTAAGAAAGTACTGTCACAGTCAACAACCCACAGAGCAAGAACTTGGCAGCAGTGGTGGCCCTAGAAGCAAGGTGTGGAACCCATCTGTCAGTACAAGACCATTTAGTGCTACAGGGTGAAGAGTTACTTCCATAGGCATGTATATATGATGATGAACCTTTAAAAATATAACCCAAACCATCAAATCTGTGATCTCAAGGATACTGTTGCTTATGAGGAAGCTATGTTTTAAGAGTGGGGTTATTTAAAACTTGTTTAAATAAAGTATTAAAAACAATACGGTACTTGATTGTTTTTTTTTGTGGTACTGGGGATTGAACCCAGGGCCTTGTGCTTGAAAGGCAAGCACTCTACCAACTGAGCTAAATCCTTAGTCCTTGGTTTTGCTTTAAAAAAAAAAAAAGACGTGTGGATGGGAAATCTAGTACTGAATAGTAGCGATGGTGGTGGTGATGGTGGTAGTGATGGTGGTATTGGTGATGATGGTGGTAGTGGTGGTGATATTGGTGATGATGGTGGTGATGGTGGTGGTGGTGTGATGGTGGTAATGTTTAGTGGTGGTGGTGTGATGGTGGTGGTAATGTTAATGGTGGTGATGGAGATGGTGATGGTGGTGGTGATGGTGATGGTGGTGGTGATATTGATGGTGGTGGTGGTGATGGTGGTACTGGTGGTGGTAGTGGTGGTGATGGTGGTGGTAGTGATATTGGTGGTGGTGGTGATGGTGATGGTGATGGTGTGGTGGTGGTGGTGGTGGTGTGATGGTGGTGGTAATGTTAGTGGTGTTGATAGAAATGGTGATGGTGGTGGTATGGTGGTGGTATTGATGGTGGTGATGGTGATGGTGATGATGATGGTGGTGGTGGTGGTGGTGGTGATGAAAGTAAACTATTTTATAACACTATGTGCCAAGAGCTTTGTAAGTATAGCTCCACAGGTTAGTACAGTTATTACCTCATTTTGCACAGGAGGCCTGGGTAAAGGTTAAAGTTCCACAAGCTCAATCCACAGTGCACAGACCCCCATAGACAGCCATGAAGACCCCTCACCAGAGACACCTGTGCAGGGGGTTAAGACCACACCTGCTGGGTGGGAAGGTGGTTGCTGTGCCCTCTCCACCTCCAACGCAGAACCCTAGGAAATGCCATGCCTCACAACAGCGTTGCTTCCCAATGCACACAAGGACAAGTCAGTGGCCACAAAGAGCCAGGTGACTTTATCAGCAGCTCCAGGAGCAGTCTGCTTCCATAGGCAGCAATGCTTGCACTGCTGGTTCATGTGAGGGCCTCAGGCAGAATCCTGGCTAACTTGATTTCAGAATGGCCTTCCTGCCTGCCTGCTAAACTCTTCCAGATGATTCTGGCTGGATTTGAGAGGCTTTACCAGACAGCTTGTCTCCTCATTACCGGAGGGGAGGGGTGTCTGGAACACGACTGAAGAGCGCAAAGGAAAGAAGTCTTGGGGCTGGTGGCTGCTGCAGAGGCTCACGGGACCTGCATGATGGAGAGAGGAAGGCAGAGATGAATATCCTCAGAATCCCTCAGCTGAGCACAAGAATAATTGTGCTTCGTGTGGTGGTTAAAAATCCTCCAGGACAGCCAGGCACAGTGGCACATATCTGTAATCCCAGCCACTCGGGAGACCAAGGCAGGAGGATCACAAGTATAAAGCCAGTCTGGACAACTCAGTGAGACCCTGTTTCAAAAAAAAAAAAAAGGCGGGGAGGCTAGGGAAGTAGCTCAGTGGTAAAGCTCCCTTGGGTTCAATCCCTAGTATTAAAAAAAAAAAAAAAAAAATTAGTACATCCTCCAGTTCAGTGTCGTGTTTAAAAGGAAGAACTTTAAAATCCCAGGTTAAAAAAAAATAAAAATAAAAATAAAATTCCAGGTTCACCTCTCATTAGCTGGGTGGACTTGCCCAAGTCACTTGACTTCTCTGGGTCTTGGTTTCCCCATCTATAAAGTAGGAATGATAAAATTCCTTCTCCTATAAAACACCGTGAAGAGTACATGTGATGGTCTTAGCATGATACAGGACGTGCGTTAAGCATGTAATCATGGCAGTTATCATCGATCTTATCCCCTGGGATGGCGTGCAGGCTCACCATCTCTCTGAGGACACTCATCTGATTCAGATTTATAAGTCCAGGCTGATCTACCAAAGTGAAACAAACTTTTAGAAAGTTTTATTTTGGTATAGTTAATGTCCCCAAAAATAATTTTAAAATGGTGAATGTGGGCAAGTGTACTGATTTAGTGGGACTTTTAAACCAGGGTTTAGAAATCACAGTGACCAGGAAAGGGATCCAAAGTCAAATTCATGGTCTCTCCCTCAAACCCTATTCTTCCTCCAGCATCCCTTGCCTCAGGAAATTGTACTTCTAAGTTTGGGGGTGATCATGAAAATGACATCTCTCTTCCATTTCCAGGTCAGACCCACCGTTTTGGGATGATCAAGTTGGTTCGGCCTCCCTGAACTAAACAGCCTTCCAGCTTGCAAGCTTCTTACCCAAGAGGCAGAACAGGCCCCCTTCAGCTCGCTGTATGACCTAGACAGCAAACTGATCACACCTGCCCGTAGCAGGCAGGGGCTCCTAGGAAACCCAGCAGGCCCTGAGCCTCAGCAGCCCAGTTCCTCCTCCCTAACACAGTCATACATGAAGAGAAGGGGCCAGAGCTCAGGGCTGCTGCTCAGTAGGCACCCTGCCACCAGGAGACAGGAGTGGGGAGCGAGATTCCTCTAACTCCATCTAGCTGATCACACAAGTCACAAACCTGAGTCATCTTAGACACTTGGTCTCCCTCACCCCTAAATTGTGCTCGTCACCGAATCCTGTCAAATCTGCTCCCTAAATGTCTTGAATCTGCTCTCTTGGCTCCATTCCATGGGCACTAGTTATTAGTCCAAGCTACTGTTATCTCTCACCTGGACTCTTCACGGCCCCCTCATGCATACGCAGGTTCCGACTCCTTCTTGTATGTTGTTTTGAACAGTTACTTGTTGCTTTTTAGTAAAAATTAAATCTGTGATTGGGCCCAATGCTCTGTGGGTCTAGCCCATACCTACCTCCCTACCCTTGGGCATATAGAGTGACTCTCCCTGCATTCACACTGGGAGCTAACGATTTCTGAGAGGAGACAAGCTTCATTCTGCCTCAGAACCCTTTCACATGCTCTTCCCTCTGCCTAGAATGCCCTTCCCTCCTCTTGTCTCCTGTCTCCATCCTCCTTCCTTCCCCTTCCTCCTGCTTATTCATCCTTCACATCTTAAATGTCACCTTTCCAAAGAAACCTCCCAGGCCAGATCTGGTCCCCCCTAATTAAAGGATTCAAAGATTTTGTGAGCTTTTCCTGCATAGTGTTTGTCACAGTTGTAATAAGGTAGGTATATGATGCTCTAATGTCCAAGTCCCACACCACTCTGTAAGTTCCATGAAGACAGGGTCTCCCTATTTTCCAGCACCTGGCCTAGTGACTGGCACATAGTAGATGGCCAATAAATATTTCTTGATCAATTGGATGAGGGAGAAAATTGGTTGGAGAGAAACATGTGATCCCAGCAGATGGTTTAAACATCAAATGCCCTTTTTCTGGGGTAGACTGGGGAGACACAGGATAGGGTGTTTGTGAGAGTACAGCAGGTGTGGGGGACAAGGGTTGGTATGGAATCAGCACAGAAGCTAGAGGCTGCACTAGCTGTGTGTGAAAAACATATTATGAAGTTCATGATGATCAATAGGGTGGAGCAAAGCAGGAATTGCAGGCAGGTACTTATCAAATGGAAGGCACACAGGATTGGAAACCAGGCTAGAAGAAAGGAAATGTAGCCACAGCCCAAACCACCAACATCTCTCTGAGGCATAGACTCTCCCACGGTGCTACATCCCACAGGAGTGGGCATTTGTCATTTTATGGGTTACACAGCATCTAAATCCCTTCTTTAGTTGTGGGAAATCTCCATAGCATGAGTTTTTCTGGAGGGCCTCAGATGAGTTTCTACCTGTTTTCTAAACCCAGTTTTCTCCAGCAAGTCTCAGGGGTACCCAATACCCTCCAATAAATTCCTTCTCCATTTAAGCCAGTCAGAATTGGTTTCTGTTGCTTGCCACCAAGAACCATGACTGATTCAGCCTGGAGGCAGCAAGGCAGTGACATTTGGCCCATCCATATGGGCAAGCATGTGAGTGCTGAGCATGCAAACACCCAGGAGTGAATGGAGCCACTGTGGCAGCCTGGAAGTTAGGGGTTCTTTTGGAATGGGGAGGGAAGGTAACTATTTTGAGCCAGGCAGTCTTTGGATAGAGTTGGAGTTTCCAAAAGTCTGTGGGTGGAGGCCACACTAGATACATCTTTCTCTTTGGGGGATATCTCCATCAGGTGGGTCACCTAATCCAACCCAGACTGGAGACCTGGGAAATAACTATCACAAGGAGGCCCAAGAACCCACAGTGGGTTCCTTACCTGGTGCCTCCTGGTACTTGCATTCCCTGAAGAGTGTGCACTCTGGTAATCTGTTCAAGATACTTTTCCACCTCTAGAATCCTTCAATAAAGCACAAAGCAGGAGAGGAAGCAGAGTCAGAGTGCACTTGCCACACTTCCTGACGAAGAGCACATCAAGCAGGACAGGCCTCTGGACTGTTCAGTCTTGTGGCCTCACCCAGGGAGCTACTTAACAATGCGAGTTCCCACAGATTTCCCCAGCCCCAGAGTTGGGCCTGAGGTGAAGTCTGGGTTTTGTACAAACTTCCTGGGCAATTCTAATATGAGTTGTCCCAGAATAATGAATTTCATCCTTCATCCCATCTTACAGAAGAAGAAAGTAAGACTCTAGAAGAAATGTCCTCCTGACCAAGATCCCTCAGAGAACCTGTTGTTGACTTAGCTTCCACTTCCAGGGGTTGACTGGAGCTGGGGCGGGGCATGGAAAGCATTTTATTCCCAAATCGTTTGCATAAATTTTGTCCCCTAATATGCCCCTCCCTTTTTGATTAAAAGAGGACCAGCCTGTCATTGGGAAATGCTGGAAATAAGGATGGATACACTGCTCTTGTCTTGGCCAGAGAGGCTGCTGTGGTCTTATTTGAGCAGGAAACCCACAGCAAAACCAGAATTAATGCAGCAGGGTCCTTAACTCAGTAGTGGGTCATCTAATGACCTGCTGTGACCTTGGACAAGTTATTCCCCTCCCTGAGTCTTAGTTTTGTCCAGTTTATAAAATGGAGACAAAGTTGCTATCTGCTCTCTACCTTGCCTATCCTGCAGGCCTCTGGTCAGACTGCAGGGTCTGAACTCCCTTGCACTCCCCAGCAGGAGGTATTATACACTGGTAGATGTGACCAGAATACTGATTTCCATGCAGGGTCCCTGGAGGACGTGCCAGGCCCATCCTGGGAACAGCAGAAGAACCTAAGATGCTGCCAGCTGTGCTCAGGGAGATTCCCAGAGCCCTGTGGGCTGGCCGGCAGAGACAGCTCTTCTGCTCACACAGTACTCCCGTCCTGTGGCAGGGAAGGTGCCACCGATGAGACTCCCTTGTTGGCAGGTCCCTAGATCAAGGGCCTCCCCTCTGGCTGGTACTTCCAAGACCCTCTATCCATCTCTTGAAGTGTCCTGGTCTTGAACCCTAGGCAGCGTTGGAGGGCCCAGAACACTGAGGGAAGTCGTCCCCCCACTTTCCTGCCTCCGACTGCTTGAGCTGTTACCCCAGGCCCCAGAGGTCTTGAACCCGGATAGGCTCAGTTGCCCACTGTTCTCCTCTCCCCATCACACCCCTCAGAACCACTGCCCCAGCTGGGGATGGGGGAGCAGGAGACCCTGTTTGTTTGTGGTCAAGATGCCAGGATTTTTACATCATTCTGCCAAAAACTTGCTTTGTTTTCTGGCCTAAGTCTCTTTATCTCTTCAAGTCTGCTTTCTCATCCATAAATGGGGAAAATAATTCCTGTCTCCCCAGCCAGAATGAAAGTGGGGTCCCTAGGCTTTGTTATGCTTGAAGGGCCCTTGTCACTCTCTTGAAGATGTCAGGACAGAGGAGGCCTGGACAGGGGATGCAGAGGGGACAGAATAGAAATGACTTCAACTCCAGGAGGCAGGAGCTCTGCAGAGTAATTTCATTACTGTCACTAGTCAGGCTGCTGCAGGGTAGCAGGTCCTTTGACCTATGATGTCTCTTGTGCCCCTTGTCCCCAGGGGCTGGGCTCAGCCCAAAGACTGAGAAGAGAAAATGTGTAAAACTAGGGACATTGCCATGATGAAGACTAAAGAAAAGTTTTAGGCAAGACTTACACAAACTCCTGACACAGTGTGAGGCCATCAGGTCAGTGGTTTTAAATTAAAAAAAAAAAAAAATTGTGTTTGTTTCTTTAAGAAGATCATAGAGTGAACCCTTATAAGACACTTCTGAGGAATCATTGTGCAGATGGGGAAGTGAAGATCAAAGAGAGGACAGAGGAATGTGACCAAAGCCACACAATAACCAGCTGTTAAGACAAACAAATGAGAAGACCCACTTTAGATGCAGGTCTGACCCTCAGCACAGAACAGTGCCACGTCCAAGACAATGTGGTGTCGTTCAAGGAAGGCAAGAAAGCAGGAAGGTGGCTTCATTTAGGGCTCATTTACACACCCTGAAGACAGGCTCCCTGTGGGTGTGTGGGGTAGGGAATGGGGGCAATTTATGACAGTTGTAATCAACAAAATCTCACCGGGCAAGCAGAAGACTCATGGTCTCCTTCAAAATCACAAGAACATTTGGCAGGTTGTTTCTGAGGCACAGAGCCACTTGCTGGAATACAGAGGAAGCAAGTGGGACAGAGCCAGGGAAAGTCCCTGCAGGGGCCTAGGCCCTGGTTTTCATCCACTGCTCCCCAGAGCACTGACAGCCAGGCTGCACCAGCAGCCAATGTGAAACTGGCCCATCAGGTGTCTCCCACCCCTGGGCACCGAGCACTTGCATGAGCCATGAGTCAGAGAGTGACTTGTCAGTGGGGCTTTGTGGTTGGCTAGGTGAGCGTCAGTAAGATCCACACAGGGAGGAGGACTGGAAGGCACTGAAAACTGAGCACATGCTTTACCATTTACCCTCAGTGACCAAGGTCCCCTGACAGTCAGCGGAGGGCTGAGGTGAGGATCACCCTCAGGTTTGATTTGGGCAGCCTGGAGGGCAGATCTCAGCCCAGCTGCTGGGCCTTCAGGGAGAGGCAGGCGCTGGAGAGTGGCCAGGTTCCTGGGGCTCCTGATCCAGCCAGTTCCCTCCTAGCTGCCTGCAGCTGCAGACTGGGTGAAATATTCTGGGGACAGGTGCCAGGGTACCATGTGACCCACCCAGCAAAAATTTCTCCTTGGTAGGGATTTTGATCACCTAGAAAACCTACAGGTCCTTTTGGAGGGTTTATCACAGTGCTGAGAACCAGCAAACATATTTTTGCCATGAAGCCTTTAGTCCCAGTCCCAGGTGGCAGATGGCAGGGCCCCATGTTCTTTCTGTCCCCACCCTTCCAAACCCCAGCAACTCCTGGGCATAAGGCATTCTCAGAATGTTCCACCCGGATGGGCCCTTAGACACGAAGAGTTCTGTGGCTCTCACACTGCCCAGAGCACAACCGGAGGCTTCTAGTGCAGTGTGTGTGGGGGTGGGGGTGAGGGGGGGGAGTGAGGGCTTAGACCCTCCCCTGCTCCACCCAGCCACACTGCTTCATCTTTACCACGTGGAATCTCTGCAGGAGAGGCCCTCTGAGCAACAACTGTGTTACTAGACACAGGATTGAGGACTGCAAACCTGTCCTCATTTTCTCCTTGTGCATGACCTTGAGCAGCTGAACTCCTCCATGTCTCAAGTTCTTCATTTGTAATAGTACCCTCCTCACAAGGCTTTTGTAAGAATTAAGTGAATTCATGGTGTAAGTGTTTAGAACACATTGTGCCTGGATCACAGGGGGGGAAATGTGTTAGATGTTTTGTTATTATTACTATTTTTTTTTTTTTTTTTTTTTTAATGATGAGAAGAGTGAGGCCCATAGAGGACAAAGCATTTCCCTGGGTGACACGGCCACTTGGTAGTAGAGCTGGGTATACTGACTGGATGGAAGCCATTATTATCTTAGACATTTTGTGTTTGATGTTCTGAAAGAAATAAACAAAAGGCTTTGCTGTATAAGGGTCCTTGGCAGTTCCTCCATGATCCCCAGGGAGTAGGGGAGCAAAGGGAGGAGAGGAGGAAGAGGAAGAAGAGGAGTCTTAAGCTGTCTTAGCTCAGCCACTAAACAAGAGATGGGTTCACTGGGGAATGTTTTTTGAGGGAAGACCTTCATTAAGGAGAGGAACTAGTTCTCTGACCCATTTCAAGACCAAGATTTTTGTTTGGGGAATAAGGGTACAGTTTGGCTTGCCTTGGGTCTCACCTGTTTCATGGTCAATTTCTAAGCAGTCACAATTGTGTGAATCCTTGTTACTAATCTAAGAGGATCTGTGACTCCCAGTGGCCTAGGTAAGGTCTGAGAGGCTGCAGACAGCTTGAAAGGGACCCTCCTCATTGCCCACGGAACAGTCAGGGCTTATACCTGCAGTTAGAAAGTCTGGTTTTGAATCCTGTGGTTTTCTAACTGGGGTAATTTTAGTTGAATTAGGTATAAAATTGGAATTATAAATTTTGTATCATAGTATTACTGAGAGAATCAAATGGAATAATGCATATACCATGCTTAACCCAGGGACTGCCACGTAGGAAGTGCTGGACAAATGCTCATTACCTATTACCATATCTGTCTTCCTGCCCCCATGTGTGGACAATGGCTTCCCCATCTTCTGTCTAGCTGGGTTAAGGACCTACTTTAGGTAGGATTTGGTTTGCCTGCAAAGAAGGAATCCTGAAATAGGAGACATGCAGAAAATATGGAAGTTTATTTCTTCTAAAAGAAAAAACCTGAAATGGTGGAAAGTGGTTCCCTGGTACCTGGGATCTACACACTATCTTGTTGCCATGCCATAAATGGTTTTGAACATAATAAATAACAATAAATGGTCCAAGTTGATAGCAAGTTCCAAGCAGGAGGATAAAAGAATGAAGGAGCCAAAGGGTGCTTATAAACAATCTCTCAAGGAAGGTTCCTGGAAGCTGTTGTATCATTTCTGTTTATATCCCATTGGCTTGGAACTTAGTCACATGACTACTCTGAGCTACAAGGGAGTCTGGGAAATGTAGTCTTTACTATGGCTGCCATGTGCTCTGTTAAACATTGGTGGACACATTCCTATAGAAGATGAGAATGGATATTAGAAACATGTATCAGTCTCTGCCTGTAAACCTCTGGCTTATCCAGCGCGGCTAGGCACCTGGCAACCAGGTACCTGAGCACCAAAAAGCAAGGATGGGAGCATGCTGCTCTCTTTAGCCAGCTCCAGTGGCTTAGTCGGCAACTGAGAACTGGAACTGGAAGTTAGCCATGGATCTGAGAAAGCCCTATCCTGTTTAACCACCTTCCAGATGCTTCTCAGGCTTAGCTGTAGACAGGAAGGGTACTGGAGAGGCTGTTGACTGCCCCCTCCTGGCCAAGGAAAGGACACTGAGAAAAGCTGTGACTCCAAGGGTCAGAGGGCATAGCAGGCAGGTGGGCCGGCACAGCCTGCCAGAGTTGCCGACAGCAGGGCACACACACACAGACTGAGGGGAGGCAAGATCACCAACCTCTGCCACAATCCAAGTGTGTAATTGGAAGGACAAATCTTCACTGGGGGCTTTCCTCTTTTCCGGCTAATGACGCTTCAGCAAGCCACCTGGACTCTGCTGGCTGGCAGCACATCTGTCTCACTCTATTCCAGTCTTTCTTTTACCCCACAAAGTTCCTTAAAAACAGAAGGAAAGTTTGCAGGCTCTCCCTACCCTGGGGCTTCACTGCTGGTAGCCACCAGAGGGACAGGCAAAGGCACAGTCACAGATACTCCAGCTCCCCACATGCATGCAGGACAAAGGTACAGACCAGGGGCAGCATACCTGATTCTAGCCCCAAATCTGTCACTAACTCAGGATGTGGTAGCCCCTCTTCTCTGACCATCCCTTTCCTGGCTGTGTTTTGACATTACCTCTTCGAGGTAAGACCCCTGGTCTCCATTCCAGGCTTACTGGCTCTGCTTTTTAGTCAACTTTCCAGGAGATACCTATAGAGATAGTTTGGGAACTAACGACTGAAATGGTCTTTGAGGTCACCTTTGGAGTAAACAGGGCCCACTCCTTCCCCCAGTCCCCTATTCCTAAATGCTGGAGTTCTTCAAGTCTCCCCAAATGCCTGCACTTTTCCTTTAATGATTCTGTCCTGAGCTGCAGCTGCTGGGCCTTCCCCATGCCGAGTGCCCTGCCTCCTGTTTCTATCTGTCGAAACACCCCTGGTTTGTGAAAGTTCCTAATCTCCTTGTCCCTTCCCTGGGCTCCCACAAACTCTGGTTATACATCTTTTATAGCCCAGATTGTCCTGAGTGTCAGTTCCTGAAGGTGGTGCGATGTGCCTGCTGCATCCCCCACACCCTCACCCCACAGGACTGAGAACTCCTCCAGGCTGGGAATCACATCTCACCACAGATCTCCTGCAGCCTGATTATAGATAATCCCCTTCTCAACCCCCAGTGTTCAAGGAGAAAAGAGGGAGCCAGGGCCTGGGTAAGACAGAACGGAGTGGTGCCAGGAAGAACCCAAACAGAGATGACTCGGGCAGAGAAACTGGTCCATTCCCTTCCGTAAGCTGAGGAAATGGAACGATCCCCCTAGACAGTTTTGAGGGTTTATGCTTCAGAAATACCCACTTCTTTGCCTGTCATGGGCTCATCTGGGCTTTTAGGCTTAAGCCCTTCTGGAAAATAATTCCCTAGTCCATTCAGTACCCTCTTCAGGGGTTTCTAGCAAGGAGGTGACACAGGGTGGTAGTTTGCTCTGCATTCAGCGGGACACATGGAGAAGGAAATTAAACACCCCCCACCCTGTCCTTGGCCCCTGGCAGGTGCACGATGAGCAGAAAGGAAGGGGGCTCTGGGTGCTGTGGCTCAGTTTCGAGGTTTCTCAGTTTCTGTCTATCTCTGGGATGCACCTCTACTGAGGCTTATGCATTTTTCAGGAAGGTCAAGGTGCTGTGGTGATGGGCAGGGTTAGTTGTTAGGCCCTGACCCACTGGCTGGGGCACCTCTGGAGTGCCTCCCACTGTACCAGGTGCTATGCTGGCTTTGCACACTTGCCTAATCTGCGCAGCAGAGCTGCAAGATACAGATTATTATACCCATCCTAGACATAAAGAACCCAGGGCTCAGAGAGACCAGATAACTGGAAAGCATTACACACAAACGGGAAGTTGCAGAACAGGATCAAAGTCAGGTCTATCCGGTTCCCAAACGTGTCTTCTTTCTAACCAACCTCACCCAGAACAAAGCTTCCAACAAACCTGTTTCAGCTGCAGGGTCTCTGAGGTTCCTTCCATTTCTAACAGGGCATCACCAGTGGGGACTGCTTACTTGGGACCTTCCAAGTACACCCTTCTTTGTGCAGAAAACCAAGATCATCCTGGTCCCTTTTTTATGCTCTACTGTATTTTTTGTTGTGCGTTTAATCACGCAGACAAGAAGCCCCTCTCCCCCAAGAATGAAAACTCCAGTTGGTCACAGTCCTTGAGGTGGCATCCACTCATGTCTGGGCTCAGCCTGAGTATCTGGTCTGGTCTGCCTGCAGCTTCTATGCCATGCGCCCAGTGTGTCACGGAGTTCCCTGCCTGGTCACTCTGCCAGCAGCGCCCAGCACCATTTGCCATCCTCATGTTGCTGGCATCTGGGCTTCCAGGGACACTCACTTCTCGCTGTTCCCTGGAGAAAGTCATGGAAATCCCAAGAAGAGAAAGACCCTTGCCAGGTGCTGTAGTTCCAGTGACTAGAGAGGCTGAGGCTGAAGGATCCCAAGTTCCAAGCCAGCCTCAGCAACTTAGGGAGACCCTGTCTGAAAATAAATATAAAAAGAAATGGAAAGTAGCTCAGTGGTAAAGTGTCCCTGGTTCAGTGCCCAGCACCAAAAAAAAAAAAAAAAAGAAGAAAGGAAGAAAATGTCGACCTGGGTTTTTGAGGTTAGGCAGGGAAGAAGACAGAGAAGGCAATGTGTAGAATGATAATAACTATATTTTTCACCCATAGCTGATAGAATACAGACTTCACTTCTTCCTCCAAATCATGGCACCTGTACCCTGGGTTACACTGGGCTAGACTGCCAGCTATGGGAGGCCAGTGCGGAGAACTGTACCTCTGGATATAAGCCCACTAACGGCATCTGGACTCCCATCAGCAATTGCTTCTCTGTTCCCATCAAAGCCCCTGAACTTGCCCAGGGTCTCTCACCAGTTTCTTCCATAGCAACAAGAGTCTGTCAATCCTACCTGCCTTCAGAGGAGTTTACAATGCCCTTCCTGGTGTCATTGAACTTTCACCAGTCCCAATGGGCCTGCTGCTCTTTACCCTGTTTTCTTAAAGGTGACTTTGTGTCTCTACAAGGTCCATTTTCTCATTCAGCATCATGCTTGCTCTGTGTTACTTATGACAAGTCCTGTAGACCTTTGGTCAGACATTATAAACCAAAACTTTAGTTCACAACACAATGTAAACAGGAGAGAGCCCTCAGCATGGTGATCCATCCAATAAACAGAATACTCAGCCAATGGCCCAGCACAGCCCTCCCAGGCTGAGTGGTCAGCAAGGTGGTGGTCAGTACAGACAGTGCTCAGTACAGCCCATGTCCACCCTTGTTGTCTAATAGTAGAGTCCAAAAGCCCTTGGAGACCCTGGAAGTTCCTCCAAAAATGGAGATGGCTACAGCTAAAGCTGAGCAGTCGGCTTGCTGCTCTTTCTGAAGAGCCCAGTGTGGTTACTCTGAGCTGTAATTGAGTTCACCTATAATTTGATAAGTGAGAGTAGCCTGACATGCGAGAGAGTAATTAAGTCTCATTGAGAGCAGCACAAGGTGTTTCTGGGCCCTGATGTCTCCTGAGATTTGTCCTGTTCACACCCCTTTTGGCTTGGACACAGCTCCGTGGATGTGGATGCAGGTGGTCCTCAGCTCAGTCTTGGAAATACTTCCTTGCCCTGCTGTTCCCACCCTCGGGTCTCCATCAGGGTTCAGGCCACTGGGCTATCCCACAGATGCTGAAGATACATGTGCCTGTGAGACACGAAAGGCTGGGCCTCTCTTTCACAGGATTCTCTACAGTACTGGGTACTTAAACCCCCTGCCTCAATGCTCCTTCACTGAGCTGATTCCAGCCCAGCTCTTGGGCCCTGATGGGGAGACTGAGGCAACCTGGGGGTACAGGAAGGGGCCTTTGCTTTGATCAAAATTCCTGACCAGAACAACTTAGAAGAGGAAAAGTTTATTTTGGCTCATACTGTAGTCCATGATGTGCTGACTCCATTGCTCTGGACCCAAGTGAGACAGAACATCATGGCGGAAGGGCATGGTGGAGGAGAACTGCTCAGCTAATGAAGGCCAGAAAGCAGAGGAAGGGGCCACAGGGTGGTTGAACCCTTACAAGGCAGCCTCCAGTGACCCACCTCCTCCAACCATGCCCCACCTGCCTACAGTTACCACCCATTCAGTCCACTCAAACTGGATGAACTTATTAGGTTACAGCTCTTATAATTCAACCATTTTGTCTCTGAATATTCCTGCATTAACACAGGAACGTTTGGGAACACCTCATATCCAAACCATAACCGGGACCCCTGAAATAGAAACCAGAAGGACTGGTTTTTGTCTTGGTTCTCCCTTTTTCTGGCTCTGTAATCTCAGGTAAATCATTTCAACTTCCTAAGGCTCAGTTTCCTTATCTGTAAAATGGGAATAATGGTCCCACCTAACTCATAAACTGTTTATAATGGAATGAAAGATTAATGCATCTAGTTAATTGTGAGGGGTTACATGCATGTGAGGAGTTATCAGCTTTAAAACCTGTCTCAAAGGTCTTGGCTGCTTAAGGGAAACTCTGGTGGCCATTCAGCCCAGTGTGTCATCAAGAACATGGGAGGAGGGTAGGATGACCACAGCCCAAATCTTCTGTTCGGGTAGTGGAGTGTATGGAAAGCTTGTCAAATGAGGCTCTTGAGCATGACAATCATTTCCAGATATCCAGAGGGCGATTTGAGAAGATTTTAATTGTTCTCTGGAGGTCTGGGTGAGAGCCAGGTGTCAAAGGAGTGAAGTTAGTTAAGTAGATTTGGGCTCAGTCTTTGGATACATTTTTCTGAATCAAGGAAATGCTTTCTCAGAAGTAATGAGCCACTTGTTACTGGAGGGGTTCAAGCCCTGGCCCACAGGCTCCTTGTCCAGGGGAGGCTGGGAGTCGGGCTTGATGATGGCCAAGTCCCTTTTGTTTCTCTGAGGTTGTGAGGGTCACAGCAGCCTCTCTCAGTCCTTGTGCCTGGCCCTAGTCCCTGGTGGGACCAATAGTTCCTCACCCTGTGCTTCTGAAGTCACCATTCACGAATCATTGTTCCTCAGGGTCTGCACACACCAGAGAAGCCCTGTGTGCCCTGGGGCTGTTCCACCTCCATCAGAGCCCCAGGCTGTGCGGCTCTTTGAAAAGAACCAATTGCTGCACATCTCAGGCTCTGCTCAGGTGGCCCTTGAGCCCTTCAAGGGCAGCACCCAGATATGGCCTTTGGTATTCCTAGGGCTGCTTCAGAAATGCCCCTTGGGAGCAGTATTAACTCAGCCAAGGTAGACTGCCTACTGCAGGCATGCTGGTGGGCTCCTCTGGCACATGGTCTCCCTGGAAGTGGCACTCAGGGCCCAAAGGGGGTAGGGAAGGAGGAGCTGGCCCGCGTGGTTGTACTCTGTGGTTGTTACTGTGCATTGGCTTAAAGATTCCTCTGTTACATAATTGAGGTATTTTTTCCCCTCCTTATTTTAGATCCTGGTACCATCTGCCCCGCTTTTCATGCATCACTAGCTCTGGGTTGGAGGTTAGATTAGATCTGGCTTGGCCACAGGGCTCTATCACTCCCGTGCTGAGACACTTGGGAAAGCCTGTTCCCTTATCTGTAAAATGAGACTATGATCCCACCCTGCCTGCTTGCCAGGGGACTGTGAGCATCAGGTGAGAGGAGGCAGCGAACTGACTGGGTGACGCGCCCGGCACTGCACAGACGAGCCTGGTTGCTATCCGGCGCCCCAAGCCAGGGAGCCTCACATGGGTACCTGCACCAGACTGCACTGTTTGAAATACAGAAAGCGAATAGAACTCACAAGTGGGGAGTCGTAGGCAGACTCCCTGCCTGGGTGGCAGAGGTACAGCCCAGCAGCTTGTGACAGGCAGGACCAGGTCAACCTGTCACCTGCTCACACATCCTCTTGGACCTGCAGTGGAATATTAACCCTCGCATGCACTCAGTTACAAGTCACTGTCAAGAACATCTTCCAAAAGGCTTTTTCAGCCTAGTCCACAGAGGAGGGTCCATGATGACTGCAGCTCAGACCATGGGTCCCGTCAGAGGTCCTGGGTGCAGGCTGAGGCTAGCCTGAAGCCCAACCCCACAGCTCCAGACCTTGCAATGTCCTTTCCTCTTGCCTGTACCACTACAGGGGGTGGCAGACACCAGCAGGGGCTGCTAGACCCTCTCTCTGCCTCATAGGCCCTGAGGAAGAAACGATGAGATCATGAATACTTGGTTCCTGGCTGTATGAGTTAGCTTGAGCAGTTATAACAAAATGTGGAAGACTGGGCCTTAAACACAAATTTATTTTCACTCAGTTCTGGAAGTCTGAGATGCCTGGAGAGAGAGCTCTACCTTTTCTTATTAGGCCACCAATTCTTCCTATTGATGTTCCTATTGGATTAGGATTCCACCCTTCTGACTTCATTTGTCCTTAATTAACTCTGAAAAGGCCTATCTCCAAATACACTCACACAGGTGTGGGGGGTGCTAGGGCCTCAATACATGAATTTGGGGAGGGGAACATGCAATTCAGTCTGGAGCATGGCACAGGGCCTGGTGTAGGATAGCTGCTGACAAAAGTCCTTGCTGCTTAGTACCTTCTGCTTCGGAGACGGGCATATTCTTCAAGAGGCCCTGGCTCAGAGCTGCAGGACTCGGGGCATAGGTCCTCAGGCCTCACTGACTGGGCGCATCTTTCCCAGGTGAGGATATTGGAGATGCAGTTCCTACCAAAGGCAGGGCCTGAGGACACCATTTGTTCCCAGCAGGATTGAACAGTGAAAGCCGGTGGCAGCTTCTAGACCTCCTCTCTATCCCTACCCCAGAAGAAGTGGCAGCTCTGTGTGCACACAAGCCCTGAGGTTCTAGTTGCTCAGAGATGCTAACCAGCTCAGCTCCCAGGGCTGGGCATGACACAGTGTGCAATATGGTGAACAGTACCACTCGGACGACTTGTTTCGTCCTGATCCACTGCGATGAGATGTGAGTCACTTTCCCTCTTTGGGTCTCAGTTATATCACCCATGAAATGGGAATAATCTCTGTTCTGCCCACCCCTCTTGTCTCTTGAAAAGGCCAAAACTAGATCCTGCTAGGCTCTAAAGATGCCAGAAAGTGAATGGTAAAAAGGAAAATTTAATTAGCAATGAGGTTGTTTGGAGGGAAGGTGTCCTGGACTTTTTAATCACTGGGATACAAATTAAAAATCAGAACAGGCTGTGAGCCAACCCAGCAGTCCTGCATTATGACTGAAGACCCTGACAGACAGATGTGGCTTCTCCAGAGTTCAGTTTACTGCTGATCAGGACTCAAAGCATGTGGCCATTCCCCCTTCCCTCTAGTTCCCAGGGGTGGATGCACACAGCACTTGCACACAGCACTTGGGTAACTCCAAGCATTAATCCATTTTCCTTTATTAAGCATGAAAACAAATCATCCCAAGATGTAAAGTGTGATTTTGAAAGGCTCTTGCTGGAGGCGAGCTCTGTGGTACAAAAGCATCTCATTATTATGTAAATGCAATGGTCATCAAGGGTCCTCTCTGGGTTCCAGAGGCCCTGCCTGCCTCCCTCCTGCCCTCTAGGCCCTCTCTGTCTCACCCTGCAGACAGGGAGCTAAGACAGAGCATCCCTATTGAAGACAGAGAAGACAAAGGCCCACAAGGCCAGCTGAATCTGCTCTTTGTGAGCCCCCCTGCCTTGGCACTGTCTGTGCCCATGGCCTATTCCAGCTGCCGGGGAACCTCTGCTTTCTCCTGGCACCAGTCTCCAGGCTCAAGCCAGGCAGCTGCTAGGAGAGCGGGAACACTGTTTCTAAAGGAGACTTGCTTTTTTTTTTTTTTCAAGCAATCTCCCGGGTGGGAATCACATCCCCTTGAGAGACCGCAGACTGCGTGGAAGCCGAGTTGGGGCTGCAGCTGCAGAGTAGTTGGGCTCCCTCTAGTGGCAGGCCTCGCCAGGGAAAGGCAGAAATGGCAGTTTGATTTGATTTTCAAAGTTGGCACTAAGGACCTGCCCTAGGCTTGCAGCTGCCTGGAGGACAGTAGTTCCTGTTTGGCTCCAAACATCCAGGTCCTGTGCAATTGCAGGGATGGTAGGTTTCCAACACAAACCTGAGAAGTGGTAACAAAGATTCTGCCTATCAGTGTCCTGGCTTAATTACAAAAGTGACCACAGCCAGAAAAGCAAGCCATCAATGAAGACCACCCTGAAGGTCTATAAAGTAGGTGTGCACGTGTGCGTGTGTGTGAGCACCACATGAGACAGACAGGGCACCTGGACCCACCTCTGGGAAGAAGGTGCCACAGCGCCAACCTCAGCGCTTGCTCCATCTGTAGCCCCAATCAATACCAGTCCCACTCCAGGCAAAACCAAGAAAACCAACAAACTTCCCTCAGTCAAAGAACACTTCCACACAAGTCTAGACCAAGTCCTCAAAGAGAGTGGAGAAATCTCAAATGAAAATCTCCAGATTGATCTGCACCCCTGCCATACAGACAGCTGTCAATCACTGGCTGCCTGCCAGTCAAATAGCACCATGGATTTGCAAAGAGGTACACAGTGGGCACTTGGTATGCAAGGCTCAGGCGAGGACAGAGTTGGCCAGAGGATTCCTGGATAAAGGGATCCAAAGTGGTTCTGGAATGCAAATGTGAAGTGTTTGCACATCCAAGGCAGGAACACATGACATGGACCACTCCTAAGCAATAAAGGTTACTTCATATGTTCTCTCAGAGTTACAAATTATCTAATGCAGAAGAAGAAAAAAATCTGTCCTTTTTACTCATGAGGTTGGCTTAAGGATCAAATTTTTTTGAATTGATGTTTTGGCTTAAGATGTAAAGGAACCTGGATTCTATTCTATAATAAATCTGTTTCTAATATAAAGATATTTCCCCAAAATCTTTGTGTGAAATCAACTTTAGATAGATGTGCCATGTTTGCCCTGAGGCTTAGTTAGGGCCCCCACCCCGTACCCCATATGTGAAGGCCTGAGCCACTCATCACAGGAACATGTCAGGCTGAGTTATTCCCTCTGGTTAATGCTAAAATGGGTCCTCCTGGGACATTAATAATCCACAAGTGGTTAATCAAAAGGTGACTATATGAGCTCCCTCCCCCCTTCTCTTCCCTCCCTCTGGGGCTCCCCAACAGGTCACTCTTCAGTGTATGTAGATCATGTCAGAGACAGCTCCTGGCAAGTGGGTCATGATCTGCATGCGCAGCCACCAGTAGTAGTCCATGGGGTGGTAGCGGGTGTAGGGGGAGGTAGCGGTCAGGGCATGTGTGACGGCATCAATGACAGAGGACGTGTCCGTGGAGCCACTGTTGCAGTAGGTCTCCATCTTGGCGATCTTCTCATCGAAGTACTTCCTGCCGTAGTCCTTGCGGACGACCTCAGGCAGCTCGTCCCACATCTTCTTGGCAATGGCCTGGATGCGCTCCGGGCTGTAGAGGCTGGTGGCAGCGATGAAGTTGCCGGGCTCCACCACACTGACCTTCACACCTAGCGGGTACATCTCGTATCGCAGGCAGTCAGAGAAAGCCTCCACCCCAAACTTGGTGATGCAGTACGGGGAGCGGGCAGGGTTGGCCATGCGGCCCAGCATGCTGCTGATGTTGACAACACGGCCTGTACGGAGACAGCAAACGCCTGCTCAGGTGGTACTGCCTGCCCTGTGAGGCAAAGGCCCTTCTCATTTGGCAGCCAAGGCCAGCTCAGGCCACCCATCAATGTGAGCACCCTTGATCTTCCTGAGCAGCCCAGCTGTGCCAGGCAGGACAGGGGAGGAGAGATGAGCAAGAAGCAGGCTGCACACCAGGATAATGGGGAACATACAGCTAACTCAAAACCAGACAGAGCCCCGCCGGGCAATCACACCTCAGGGGGAGAAGGCAATAGCAGAACGTGGGAGGTGGGACAGCGGTGCCCATGGGGATCTGTGCGTTCTCTTCAGGCAAGGGCCGATGCTGAGAAGCCTAAAGCTTCCTCCTGGCCTTCATGAAGCTTAAAATTCAGCTCACCCAGTAAGATGTGCATATAAGTGACTTGCTGGGTGTGTGTTAGCAGGGATCTTTCACGACCCCTCCCAGCCCTGGGAGCATACCTAGAAAGGCTCACACGGCCTGTCCTGAGCACCTTTCAGAAACCTCTTAAGTCTGAAGTCATGGAAGAGTTTGGGTTTCCTTTTAAAACCCATGGCTAACCCCTGTGTTCATTCCTGTTATTGCTGGGGCTTTGGGATTGATCTATAGGTCTTGCCACTATTGTTTGCTACTCCAGGGAAAAAATCAGAACCAGGGACTTCTTGGGTAGTTTGCTTACATTCAGCTACCCAATGTGGTTTGGGTATTTGTCTAATTTCCAAATTTCTAAACTTGATTATTGGTATTCTTAATACCACAATCGTCTCATTTTTTGCTATGGTGTAATAACCCACAGAATGGAGATGCTACATTTGTTTAACTGCATGCTACAATACAATGATGTGTATACACAACCCGTACACAGGTGCTTACTTCCCAGAGTGAGTAGATGCTGTTATATCTGGCTGCATAGACAGCTGGCCTATCGCCACTCTACTTCCTGGAAGCCACACATCCCTCTCCCCTTACCTGGCCACACATCCCTGCCCACCAGCATGGGCCCAGCATGGCCCTGGGAGTCAGGAGCTCAGCCTTGCTGGTGTGGATGTTGCCTCTGGCACCACAGGTCTTTCATTATGGCAGGTCCAGGGGCAGGAAGGGGCTGTCTTCCTACTCACCTTTGGCTCTTCGAAGGAGGGGAAGGAAGGATTTCGTTGTCCGCACTGTGCCCCAGAGGTTCACTTCCGCCACCTCCTTGTAGGTCTCCATGCTGGTGAACTCCACCTCCCCAAATGTCGAGATGCCCGCATTGTTAACCAGGCCCCACATCCCTGGACAGGAATCGACAGAACTGTGATCACCACGTGGGAAAAGCCCCACACATCACCCATCGCCTTCGGTCCACTTGCCCCCAACTGTTGTCTCTTTTCTCCATCTTCCCAGCCTCTTGCCAAAAGCTCTCAGGAAACTTCTAGAGTCACCCAAGGACAGGAGTTAGGCCAACCTAAAGGTCCGGATTGTCTGGAATGACCCTTATGTCCAGGCCTTGGGTCACCTCTGCCTGAATCAATTCTCCGAGGCCAACATGACTCAGCCCTGCTAGGACCCCTCAGCCTGTGCCTCGCCTCACCTCCACTCTATGCCACCCATGTCAACGTCACGAGGACCATCAAGGGGCCCAATCTTCAAGTTCACACAATAAGTTAGGGGCTTAGTCAATCCCTGCTGGGTCAGGCCCAATGCTCCTGAGACCCTCCCAACAATGACTCCATTCTCATCTTCCTCCTCTGAACCATGACACTGATGATTGTCACATGTTAAGGCCCTGTGACTCGGTTCACCAATATCCCTTGTGTATCCCTGTGCTCTTTGCCTGCAGAGACCATCTCCTCAGCTTAGGATGCCCTGGGGCTCAGAGCGCACACACTGTCATGGCGTACTTGGGTTGACTGTTTCCTGCAAGACTAACAAGGGACTGCTAGCTTTTGGGGACTCAGAGAATACTGATCCTGGAAGGCTCTTGGACTTTATTTAGTCTCCTAACTACTCAGTTAGGGAAACTGAGGTCCTGAGGGGAAGGGATAGACTTAAGTTTAAACAGGAAGTCCAGGCGGAGCTGAACCTGAACTGGGGGAAACGGGCACTGGAGAGCCTTGTTTTGAGGACCTTCTTGGGGTTTCATTTTTAGGGTGTAAGGGCTACGTCGGCCAGGGCCTCAGGACAGAGCCCTGTTGTGGATATCCTCAGAGGTTTGTCTCCAGGGTTCACCGTTCAGCTGAAAGTCCTGAGTTTCTTCCAAGGTGCAACTAGGCCTGTGGGGACTTGGCCTGGCCTGGCTTTCCCAGTTCTTCAGGGAAATAAGCTTGTGTAAATGACAGGGCAATTGCTCTCTAGCTGCTTTCCTTCCGCCTTGCCCAAATTAAAGCTTCCTTGACTGACCTCTGGTGCCTTCTCCTTCAATTATGGAGCATTAAGGACATTTATTACAGAGAGGAAATTGCTGGTTAACAGAGCATCTGTGAGGAGCTATTCCATTCTCCACGGCTGCTGCTGGGGCTTCCCCTCTCAGCACTCTCGGAGACCCCGACCTCTCCTCCTGACCTTGAAGCAGACCTACTGACATAAAAGTCATTCCTGCAACCCACAGCTCTCACCCTCTCCCTGTCCTCACCCCTACCTGAGCCCAGACCCCAGGAAGAACAGGAAGCCTCTCCCTGCTGTTGGGACCAACTCCTGGGCCTATTCCCCTCCCACTGTCACGCTGGAAACCATCCTATTTCTCTTACGCAATAACATTTTCCCTGTTCTCTACTCCTTCCCTTTAATACTATACACATCAAGTTCTCGATAAATGTGTGTTGGGTAAATGTCTGTCTACAAACACCAGGTCTCTGTATCCTACAGGGCCTCTTTACCCCTGCAGTCTGCCCTCCTTCCCTCCATGGCCAGGCTTCTATGGACACTCTGCCTCTCCGTCCCCTCTGACACCACTCTGGGTTCCCAGCCCCAGCCCTGGCCCGGAGGGCCCTCTCTGGGTCTGCAGGTGCTGAGGACCCTGACTCCCAGCCTTCAGTCTCCTCCACCTCTCTAGGACTCCTAATGCTCCTGAATGCTCACTTGTCCCTTGGCATTAACAACACCCGGGCATCTCCAGCATCCTCTGACACCCCAAAGAGAGATGTCCCCCAACGTCCGGTCCTCAGTCTGCTTCTCCTGAATTATGAGGTAGACTTCTATACTTTGTGGAATTTTCCAGGGATTTTATGTCTGATTCATTATATTTTGATTCATGTGGGACAATATCACATGACCTTCTCCACCTGAAAATAAAACAATTACATCTGACACGACTATCCAAAGAAGCTTAATTAAACTTGACCTGTGAGAGCACGCTCCTCCTTGATCATAGCTCTGCTGACTTGACAAGTAGTAGTAGGTGACCCGGGATCTCTCCAGAGTCCTCAGACAATGCTCCGAATAAGCTCACAGCATTCCTGCTGATGTAGGTGACAGCTGTTTTCCTGGAACAGCTCCAACATCACCTCTATGTCAGTGGTTCCACGTACCCCTCAGGTGTCATGGCCCTCTCCCTCCCAACCCCAGGTCCTCTGTCCCACCAGTTCCCATCTCACCCTAGCCACAACAACACATCAAGCTCCCAAGCTGCTGCTCCACTTTGTTAATGGCTTCACTTTCTTCTTTGACTCCTGCTCCTTCACTTCTCCCCTACCTAATGAGTCCCTGAGGACTGTTAGTATCAGAATGACAGTTGCCAGGCCCTGAACTTTGCTGATCTCACCTGATCAGCTCATTAACTCACCTGATCCTTACAATGACCTATAAAGTAGATACTAAATTGTCCCATTTCAGGAGGAGGCAATTGAGGCTCAGAGAAGTTAAGCACCTTGCTTAGTGTCACCCAGCTAACCAGTGGGAGAGATGGGATTTGGACTCAGGACTGTTCAGGGACACAACCCTTACACTTAGCCCCATGCCAATGGTGGTTTCTTTGCTGTGTTCATTAGAATCAGTTCTTTCTTCTTGTTTCCACCTGTGGCAATTCTTTCCTGTACTATAGAGAAGGCTCCTCCCAGGTTTCCTGTCTTGTTCTCTCTTCTCCACCTCTACCCATGACCCCTCAGCCAGGCCAACTTCCTCCCATCAGTCACTTCCTGCACCTAAGGTTCCCATCCGCAACTCAGTATTCAAGGCCTTTTCCAGTCACCCTCCCATGTATTCTGCCTCTCTAAATCTGAACATGTCCAGCTCCCCACCCCTCAACCTGAGAGCAGCTTTTGTATTCCTGCAGTGGTCAGATCTGGGCATGAGTGTTGGGCAGCTCACAATGCATCCCACTTCACAGATGGACAAGGTGAGGTCCACCCAGGTGATGGTTCACACCCACATCACGCTTCTGTTAAGAGGCAAAGCCCAGGGAAAGCCCAGAGTAAACCCAGTCTTCCACTCACTACCAGACTGAGGATGTGGGATAGGGCCTTCCCTGTCCACAGCGTAATGCCCCCAGGGTTATAACAGCTCTGGAAAGGTTTTGTCCCAAAGCCACTTGGCAGGTATCCAACCACCAGTTCCTCCTGCCAGCACACTACCAAGTATACAGCAAGTATTCAGTAAATGTTTACTGATTGACTGGTAAGTAATGATGCCAGGATCAAGCCACGCCCACAGCTTGCCCTCTGGTCCCTTTGCCCAGCTTTCTTAGGATGGGGGTAGGAAGGGCTGGTCAGAGGTTCCAGATGTCCAGTTCCATATGTCCAGATGTCCAGTTCCAGAGTCCCGCTGAACAATTCCATTCAAAGGCTGGCTCCCCAGGCTTTGGTAACAATTGCTGCATGGAGCCAGGGTGACAGGCAACAAACTTGCTATCAAAATGTGCCCCAATAGCCAGGGAGCAGGAGGACACCTCTTCTGAGAGGTTCCTCTCTGGGTGGCTGTGAATCAGAGGTGGCCAGAGCTGGTGGAAAACTCTGGGAGAGCACCACCTGGAGTTCAAAGCCAGCATCGCCCATGGAGGGAAAGCCATCCAGAGCCAGAAGGGAGGAAAGGGAGGAGAAAGATGGAAGAGGCAGAGACAGAATGGGGGTAGGAGGAGGAGAAAGGAGAGGGAGAGGAGGAGGCACGCAACCGCACATCTGAAAGATTTATTTTCCCTTTTGGACCTAAAAGTCGTCAAATCCTTTTCCAAAAAATTCAGTATGGGTTAAGGGAGGCCATGGTGAGTGTTTTATCAACCCCTCCCCAGAATGCCTCCTGTGGAAAAGGCAGGAGGGAAAAGTCTTTGTGTGGGTGCTGGGTTTAAGCCCAGATGCCAGGGCGGAGGACAGCACCTCCCGCTGTGTGGCGGGGGGCGTGGGGACCCTGCCTTGCTGGGCTAGTCCAACTGGCCAATCCAGTACAGGGGACGGAGCTGGTTCTGCCCCAGTGTCCTGCCATAAGGACCACATCCCTGAGCAGCCCCCAGCCCTGGTGCAGCCCCATTCTGCACCAGGCCCCCCAGGCGAGTCCTCTCATGAGCAGTTTAAATCACCACAAGCCCCACAGGCAAACGCAGTGGCTTCGTGGCACTGACTGCAGCTGTTTTCTTGCCTGATGGTTTATGAGGGCAATTTACCACCTCCCAGGGTGGGCAGAGAGGGCAGAGGAGGATTTACCACCGCTGCAGTGAGGCAGGCTGGGTGCTCGGGCGGGTAATCATCCCGGTGGGACCCGTCCTGCCTTTTCTTATTGGGACAGGAGCGCAGGCTCTGCCTGTTAATTATTAAACAGATGTTCAATGAGTTCAGCAACTCGCAGGCCTCTCCTCAGAGAACACAAGGGCCCGAATGAACAGGCCGTTGTGGAGGTGGGGGTGGCACTGGGCTGCTGAGGTGACACCAGTGACAAGCTACCCACAAAGCACCAGCTTACCCACAGACAGCCACACAGCACAGGTGGGGTTCTCAGAGATGCCAGCATTTCCACCCGACCCACCCACGCGCCACACAGAAGGCACAGGACAGATGCTGACCACCCTCCTTCCCCCTCCCCATCCACGACTAGAGTCACTGCTCAGGACAGCTGCCTCCAGCACACTGTGGAGAGAAGCAGAGAGCTAGATGAGGCGCCCTGTTTCTGCCGGGGCTGCACAAAGGTCGACAGCATAGGCTCACTTTTCTGCTTTTCCACAGATGCCCTGAGCTGCCAGCTGTCCGAGCCCCAGCCATTGCTGCCCTACTCTGTATGCATGGTGCTCCCTGGAGCTGGTTAACAGAGCTCTTCCCAGCAAGGTCCTCCATGTGACTGAACTGGAAAACACTGGGGACACCTGGGTGCTTGTGCTACAGGAACCTTCTGCAGCATTTGACCCCATTGGTCACTGGACCCCCAAATTTTCTGTTCCTTTAGCTTTGGGATTCTCTATCCAACCTCTGAAAAACCTGGCCCCTAAATACTCACAGTCCCCAGAAGTCCTTCTGGACACTCCCCCTGGGTGTCCCATGAGCACTTCGGTGTCTTCCTACACCTCAACCTGCTCCTGCAACTTGAGGACACCAGGGGTGTAGGACAGGGACCTCGTGCCTCTCCCTCGACCTGTGTCCACGTCATCAGGCCCCTCTAGCTCTGCCTGCTCAGCACTTCTTGAGTCTGATCCCTCCTTTCCCAATGCCCCCCACCATAGTCCAGGACTTTTGAACCACACTCTCCCTTCACACCCACCCTCCACATTGCCACTCTGGTCCTTAGAGTGAGCTTGTCCCCAGAGTGAGTTTCATAAACAGACCAGGCCATTCCCCTCCAGACAACCCCTTTGGTGGCCCCCAAGGGTCCTCAGGAGAGCGGCACACTCTGTTGGCCTAGCACCCAAGGCCCTGTTGACCTTTCCCAGTCTTATTTGCTGCCATCACCTCCACCAGACCCTACCCTGGGACCAGACCCCTCACCAGGCCCCAGCACCTGGGCCGCTGCCCACGATTGTCCATGCTTCCCTGCTCCTGGACTGACCTTCCCCATCCTCTGTCACACTGACCCATTCCCATCCCACTCCCAAGACTGGATGCACCCCCATTTCCTATGCTGTCTTACCTCTCAGTGTGTTGGTCCTTGACGTTATAACCAGTGGCCCTCTAATGTCCTACATATCCTTAGGGACAAACTGTGCCTTGGTCATCCTGAGTGCACAGCCCAGAACCCGGCCCAGAATGGGCATTCAACGAGCACTAGCTGTACTGGCCTGAACCAGTGCATACCCACTCAGCCCTCCTATGCTCCCGAAATCGTCTTCTGGCTGGTTTCACACTGTCCTGTTCCCCAGGTGTGTTTAACTTAATCCACTTCCTCCTCTGAGCAGGAGGAAGAGTTTAAACAATAAATAAAGGAGGCTTTTGGCAGGATGCCAGCAAATGGAGGCGGGCATTTAGGACATGCCCCCTCTGAATGGCGCTACATGCTACCTGTCCTGCCACAAGGTGGCCCCTACCTTTCTCAGGGTCCTTCAGGCTTAAGTGGACCATCTCGACTGCTCTCTCCACCTCCTCGTTGTTGCAGACATTGAGCTGGATGGTTCTCAGCCGGTCACTGTTCAAGCTGTCCAGCTCCTTCACCCCAGCATCCCCTTTGTCCTAGGGAAGAGAGAAAGGCTGCATTCATCTCCCACCTTCCTTCCCAGGGCAGACTTAGAATAAGGATGCTGCCAAGCCAGGGCTGACCAGGTCCCTGCCAAAGCCTCTGGCTTATTGACAACACATGGTATTCTCTGGGGGTGCAGCCAGTGCCTGTCCCCCAGCACTGGTGACTTCTAAGCATCAAGCTAAGTGCCACAGGGACACCATGAGCAGAGCGAAAACCTTGCTCCAGGGCCATGTGGACCGTCAGGGACTTAGGTGGAAGGTGGGGACCCTAGCAGCAGAGCACATACACTACTTGTTGCCCTTGTGAGTCTGAAAGCCCAGTGTTGCCAGTGCTCAGATTTTTCAGCTAGTAATTGGTATTACGTCAAATTTCTTAATGTGTTGACAACTTATTCACCTCAGTGGAAAAGAAAAACCTCTGTGTGGGCTAAAGCATGTCCCTAGGCCATGCATGACCAGAAGGCTGCCAGTTTCCCATTTTTTGTTCTAAGTCAAGGGACCATGAAGCCCAACTCAGTAAGAGGCCAGAGACAGGCTCCAATTCCAGTTCAGTCGCTAACCAGGCCCTGTGCCCTCAGGTGTGCCCCTAACAGGGGCTCAGTTTTTCTGGCTGTAAAATAAGAACACTGCTTAGATCAATAAAATAAGGAAAGAAATCTTAGGGCAACCTGCTAACTATAAAGCACAAGGTTTTATTAAGCACAAGAAAAAGTGTCATTCACTTGGCAAACATTTCTCAGGCTCTGCCACATCCTGGCAATGTGAGAAGCGGGAGACATGAAGACAAATGAACTGTCCCTGTCCTTGGAGTCATGTTCTGGGGAAGGAGACAGATGAGCAAGCTCTGACAGATGTGCTGGCTGTCGGGATCCCACCGGAGGTGGGCAGGAGCACTGAGGGAGGGACCACAGGGCAGACCTTTTAAAGGCAGCAACATCTGAGGACATGGACGACAGGGGGCCCATGGGGATGGAGCCCTTCAGGAAGAGGTAAGAGGATCCCACCATGAGTCATCTGTTGCAGTCAGTGCAGAGACAGAAGGCAGTGGAGGATGGAGGGCTGGAGAGATGGATAAGGGTCTGTGTGGGGCCACTGGGCAGCTGCTACCAGGTTTTTGTTTGTTTGTTTGTTTTGGTACTGGGAATTGAACCCAGGGGTGCTTAACCACTGAGCAACATCTCCAGATGTTTTTATATTTTATTATGAGACAGGGTCCCACTAAGTTGCTCAGGGTTTCATAAAGTTGCTGAGGCTGGCTTTGAACTTGCAAGCCTCCTGCCTCAGTCTCCCAAGCCACTGGGATTATAGGCATGTGCCACCTCTGTAAGTTTTAATAAAAGTAGAATCATTTGCTGAGTGTGTACGGTGCAGAACACCACACTAAACACCTGACACGCTCTCTCCCATTAGCCCTCATATCACAAGGTGGCTTGCGTGACCACATTTCATCCTATGCTCTGACACATTGTTTTCACAATAGGGATGATATGCACTTGATGTAAAAATTAATCTTCACCAATCATAACTTAATTGGCAGTGATTTTTCTGAGTGGTGTGTGGAATAGCGATACCTCTTACAGCAGGACCATAGTAGCTGCCAGAGAATGAAGCGAGAGTTGAAATGCCTGTTCCCTGGCCCAGGGCCTGCTGGGGCATGAAGCAAATATCCTGGGCCATGGCACAGCAGGAAGGTTAGGATGGTCGGAATGTTAGGGTTGGAAAGTTCTCTTCAGGTTTGACTGAGCCTTGTAAGTGCTTTGTACCAGGCGGACCCTACCCTAGGACTGGGAAAACCACATCATGCAATTTCAGAAGGATGTAGGAGAAACTGGGGGGGGGGGGGGCAAACACTGCACGCACAGAGTCAAAGACACTGGAGACGATCACTGTGAAGAATTGTAGGGACATGATTAAAGAAGAAGCTGTGCTCTATGCATTCCCAGAGAACATAACCGGGGCCAAGAATTAAGTTCAGCTCAAAATGAGGAGTGAGTTTCATCCTACTGCCCCCCCCACTTCAGGTTCAGCATGTGGACCACCTCCCCGCCTTCCCCAGGAGCCCTCACCTGCTCCTGGGCAGTCTACTGCTACTCCTGACAGACATGCCAAAGGGCCAGAGACTGAGCTTGCCCTATCTTCCCAAGCCACCAGACATGCTGCTGGCTGCAGATGATGGTAGCCTGTCCCCTTAAGGACTCACCTGTACTCAGCCAAGGCCTCACTGCCCAGCCACACAACCTCCCTGGTTCTCCTCCTCAGGCCTCCAGAGTCTGCCAGCCTGTGTCTTGCTGCCCAGAAACAAGCTCTGGTCCTGCCACGCGGTGCTGGTATAACTGGTTTACCAACGAATCCACTTCTTCCTCTCTATCCCTTCATCCTCACCTATCAGCTATTTTCTTCCACCCCTGGATGAAATTTCAGGCAAGTCTTGAGAGTTTTTCTACTCATGCACAGATACAGGCAGGCTTCATCTGGGTGGAGTCCATCAGTCCACTAATCAAATAATTCCAGCCCAGCCCAGTTTAGATACCCAAACTCCCAACTTGTATCCTACTTGAAGCTAACCCCTCAACAGGTCAGAAGGAGTATGGGAGGCCAGGAGGTAGTAGAGGTTTTTTTCTCCCTCTTTCTCTCCATTTTCTAGCTCCTCCTCTCCTATTCCCTTCTCTCTAACCCTCCCAAGGTTGGACCCAGGGGCAGGAAATTTGAGGGCAGGTATACAGTCTTCTGAGGCTGCTCATCTGCTGTGCTACCCTTGATCTGGCAGAAACCCAAGAGCTGACTCTTCCTCCCTGGGGTGCTTTTGTGGATTTTGCAGAGACCCTGCCCCTGGAGACCTCTGACTACCATCTCTGGGCACGAGAATGCTTCCTCCAGCTGGGCATCTTCTCCCTCAGTCCTGGGCCCGGGATAGACCCGCCCAGCAGTTTCACTGGGCAAGTGCCCCAAAGATAACTTCTTTGTCGACCAGGTCCCAGCAGCTGTGTCCTGCTAGGCAGAAGAGCAGCCTTTTGCCCTCACAGCCCTGCTTGCAGGTGAGCCACTCCAGCTTGTCCCCAGGCCTTCAGACTTCTTTTGGTGAGCATCAGCATCACACTCTAGACTCTCCTGGCAGTTCTCTTAAAGCTCACTGCCTTTCACTTGGGACGAAAGTGGGGACAGCTCACAACTCTTCCCACTCTCTAGCTCTCACACCACCACAGCAGGTGATGGGTTCACCTGGCAGAGCAGGTTCAGTCTCTCAGCACACAGTACCAGGCGGTCTCACACTCCAGGCAGGGTGTGAGGACACGTGACACACGTCATAGGTGAGCATTTTACCACATGTATTGGAACCTGCAGAGAGAGGAGCTGGCCAGGCACGGTAACATTTCCAAGATGGGCTAGAGAAGGATCCAAAGAAGGAAATGAGAGGAACCCAGAGGGCATGAATTCTAGAAGCAAAGTGTTATTAGCAAGAGTGGCTAATCTGGTCCAAAGTTGCTGCTGGGTGAATGTGGTCAGAGAAACACTCAATGCAATTAGCAAAATGGAGGCCACTGGCATCCTTGAGAAGGTCTGGGTCAGAGACATTTGGGGTCCCCCTGGCTGGGTTCTGCCTTCTTTTCCCAGCCCATCTCCCCTTCCTCCATGAGGGCACTGGGTGCCAAGGCACCTCAAACCACAGGTGGTGCCTGGACACGCTACCTCCACTCACTTTACAGGACTCGTTTATCGTTTCAGCTGGTGATAAGACATCGCCTCTCATCAAGCCTTGCTGAGTATACCAGATCTGCTCCCTGCACCGCCTCACCTCCCGCTACTCCCCTCTCCTCTCTGCACCAGCCACAGTGGCCTCAAATATACCAGGTCTCTTTCCTCTGGGGCCTGGGGCTTGGCTGTCCCCTACATATCTGCAGCCCTTGCTCCCTGACCTCCTCTGGGGCAAGGGAGCGCACCACGGTACCTTCTTGGTAAGGTCCTGCATCCCTCTATCACATTCCTGCCCTGTCTTCTTGCCTGCTTTATTCTTCTCCATAGCTCTGGTCATCCCACAGAGAAGCAACTTACCTATTTATCTCATTCTTGTCTGCATTTCTGCCTTGGAATATCAACTCCACAAGGGCAAAAACTTTTCCCTGAATGGTTGTGTGCAGTATGTCCTATAGAGAATATTGTCTGCTCACTGTAAGTGCTCAACAAATATTTGTTGAATAAATAAACAAACAGAAGATAGGGCAAGACCTAATATAGGTGAGTTGAAAAGAAAATGGAGTGTGTGTAAATATATGAAAATATCAAGTATAAACAACCTTGGGGGTACTTTCTATGAAGGGGAATGGAGAAATAGGCTGTAGTACACATAGGCCTCAGTGGTGTGCAGTGTGTATAATTTGTGTGTGTGTGTGTGTGTGTGTGCTGAAATGATCCAGGAAAATGATCTCCCCACCCCCCTCTCGCAGTGTTAGAGATCAAACCCAGGACCTCAAGCATGCTAAGCACAAGCTCTACCACTAAGCTATTAGCCACTCGGACAGGTTTCTGATTTGCATAACTCATGAGATGCCAGATAGAAGTAGTCACAGGTAGGTAAATTCCAACAGAAGCAACCTAGCAAGAATCTTGAGTGGTACTTGTGTGGTTCCAATCACCACATCATGGAATCATAGCTACAGGAATGGAAGGACCTAAGATCATCAATACATTCCTGTTATTGTAATTAAGAGGAAACTGAGGGCCAGGGAGGGAAAGTGTTTGTTCTATACCTGGGTCAGTGAACTGACCCTTGAAGGTCCTTCTACAGCAAACAGTGGCACATAGCAGCCTCTGCCCACTGCTGTGGAATCAAGCTGTGGCCCTGTGTCATTGGACAAACCAGCACAATGGCACAGGGGCTAAACATAGGACAAGGGAGTCTAAAGGCACCAAATGATTTTGGGGCATCACAGTTCCTGCCAGGATCTGCTGAGGCAGCTCCGCATGCGCAGAGAACCCAGCTCCAAGCATGCCACGCCCACCACCCACACCCCTCCCCAAACAGGTTCTTCAATGCACTGCCTGAGGAAGGAGACAGTACGAGAGCCTGTTGGGGGAGCAATTTGGTAGATCTGAAAAAAATCTAAAGCCTGTACCCCCTTCTAACTAGTTCTTTCACATCTACAAATTCTTCTTAAGCATTGCCAATAAAAAGCCTGTAATCCTAGTGGCTCCAGAGCTGAGGCAGGAGATCACAGGTTCGAAGTCATCCTCAGCAACTAGTAAGGCCCTAAGCAACTTAATGAGACCCTCCCACAAAATAAAAATATAAAAAAGGGCTGGGGATGTGACTCAGTGGTTAAGCACCCCTGGGTTCAATCCCTGGTACCAAAATAAATAAAAAAGAATTTCCAAGAAAAGCATGCAAAGATATACACGAAAGGCTACTCAATGACACTTTTCTGTTGTGGTGGTGGTGGTTCTGCGGACTGAACCCTTGGCCTCACACATGCCAGGCAAGCACTCTACCACAGAACTCCATCCCCAACTGAGGCTTTGCTTTTTATGAAGGGGTGGCCAGCACCCTGAGAGAGCAGGTTCCTGCTCAGGAGGTGTGAGCTGCCTGAAAAAATAAAAGGTCTGAAATAATCAAAAGAAATAAGACAAAGCCAAAGATTAGATTTAAAAAGTGGAGCACCTGATAGGTCTTCCAGTCCTGATAGGAACTGGAACTGAACAACTGAAAAAGGCCCTAATTCTTTACTTAAGCGGGAGGACATCAAAGGCAGGGATAAGGTTTCAATGGGAGGAGTTTTGTTCTGGTGCTTGTTTCTCTGTGTGGCAGGGGTCTTGCAGTGAGCCCATCGCTGGGAGGATGTGCTTGACCTTGAGCAGTGAGCAGGTCAGGGTGCCAGCATAAAGTGGGCAGTCTCGCACCAGGGGGTTTCCGCCTGAGAGTTCCCAAGACAGTGACTTCCCTGCCTATGACTCAAACATCGTTCAGTTCCCACACATGGTTTACAGATGGCCCCCAACAGTTTTTTTGTTTGTTTGTTTGTTTGGGGTTTTTTGTGGTGTTAGGGATTGAACCCAGGGCCTTGTACTTGACAGGCAAGCACTCTACCAACTGAGCTATATCCCCAGCCCCCCCAACAGTTTTTAATAGCAAAAGTCACAGATGATGTGCACACCTGAATGTAAGTTACCTTGAGGCAACAAAAAGGGAAGACTTCATTCTTTCATGAAATTCCTTTCCACATTGTTTTAATGTTATGAATATGTTCTATTACATTCATAAATTCAAAATAAGTAAAGATTCAAAAGACAAACCCTTCACTGATCTGAAACAATGTTCAGAGGATGGCAATGTGAATTGCTTTATTATTTGTTCTTATTTATTTTATTGAAAATTTACATTGAACAGAAACAATTTTTTTTCTGTTGTTTTGTGGTACTGGGGATTGAACCCAGGGGCACTCTACAACTGAGTTACATCCCCAGCCCTTTATAGTTATTTATTTTGAGACAGAATCTCGATAAGTTGCCAAGGCAAGCCTTAAACTTTTGATCCTCCTATGTCAGTCTTTTGAGTTGCTGGGAATATAGGTGTTTGTCCAGCAAGAGAGATCATTTTTACAAAGATATTAAAGCTAGTATAAAAAAATTCCTTGGGCTGGAGATGTAGCTCAGTGGTAGAGTACTTGCCTAGCATATTCTAGGCCCTAGGTTCAATCCTGGCATACACACACAAACACACACACACACACACACACACACACACACACACACACACACCATTCCCTGGTGCTATAGTATAAGTCTTGAAAATCCCCCACAGGCCCCTGTGTTAAGGCTTGGTCCCCAGGCTGACAATGTTGGGAAGTGGTAGAACCTTTAGAGGCTGGGATCTCATGAGATGTCTTCAGGTCATTGGAGGCATGCCCTCGAAGGAAATTATGGGACCCTGGCCCCCCGCTCCTTTTTTTTTTTTTTTACATCCTAGACATGAGGTGAGCAGCTCTGCTCCACCACACACTCCCACCATGATGTGCTGCCTAACTAACCAAAGCAATAGGTTCAACAAAGCATGGACTGGAGCTTTCAAAACTGTGAGCCATAAACAATCTTTTCCCTTTATAAGTTGATTATATCAGGTGTTTTATTATAGTGACAGAAGGCTGACTAACACCTGGATTCCGACCGTTTTCAAAATGAAAACTGTCTCACCCACTGAGTAGAGACAGCAAGTTTTCCCAAACACCCGTTATTCCTTTCTATAGCAGGCAAACCATGACTTTTTAAGCAGGGTACATATTATCTCAGAATACCTACTACATTTACCAGACTCCCTTGTAGCCAGGTAAGGTTATGTGACTAAGTTTTGTCCAACAGAATGAGAGCACAGGTGATATATATGTACGGTGTCTGCATCCTGACCCTGAGGAACAGGGGTGGACACTCATAAAAGAAATACATGTCAAAACTATACTGAAATACAGTCCTCATTTATCAGATTGAGAAAAATCTAAAGCATAAACACACTGTGTTGGTGAAATTGTGTTGAAATAGGTACTGACTTACAGTATTGGTAGGAATATAAAATTATATAACCCATATGAAATTTGGAAATATGACAATTCATTTCATTTATCTCCTAGCCTGAAAGCAATCTCACTTTTGGAAGCTTACCCTAATATAAACCCCCAATAACATAAAACTACATATGCACAAGGTTATTCGTGTGGCATTATTTATAATTGCAAAATACAGAAAAAAAACCTGAGAGACTAGTGGAGTAAATTATAGTCCACCCACACAATGCAGTACTGTAGAGCCACTACAAAAGAGAAGAAAAGCTCTGTGAAGTCACACACAGGGACTTCGAAGATGTATTATTAGGTTAAAAAAAAAAGCACAAAAGAATCTAGGCACTATGCAAACATTCCAATTTGCGTAAGAAGGGGGAAATGAAAGAATGGGGTAGAAAAGATAAGGAGAGGAGTAACTATTCTACCTTTTTTTTTTCTTGTATAATTTTGACTTTATGACCTTGTTAATGTTTCACATATTCAAAAATGGAATTAAGTCAACAAGAATGGAGGAAAACAAAACATAAACAAAATATATTTTAAATTAATAACATAATGATAAAGAAAAAACAAAAATTAATCCAAATAACTTTTAAACATGGTACTTTGTATACCTTCAATTAATAGCCAAAAACACTTCAGAGAAACCTATATAAATAGACAGTTTGTATATATGTATATGATTAGATATAACTTCTTTGAGCTCTGTCCACTGAGAAAAACAAGGAGCAGCAATGCCCTATGACCATTAGCAATGAGCACACCTAATTCCCATATTGTGGTATCTATATTCCACTAAAAGTAACCAGGTAAAAATGCATGTGTACACAGAGACACATATGTGAATGTCATAGAAACATTACTCAAAATGACCAAAAATCTAAACATCTTAATCCACATACCCATTAACTACTGAACGGAAGTTTTAAAGGTATAGCATATCCATTTGATAGAATATTTTTCAGCAATAAAAAGGAATGAACTACTGATACATGTTACAACATGGATGAATCTCAAAAACATTATCCTAAGTAAAAGAAGCCTGGCACAAGACCATAGATTATATAATTCTGTGTATGTGAAATGTACAGAAAAAGCAAAAGAGATAATAATTGTAAACTGAGGATCGCAAGTTCAAAGCCAGCCTTAGCAACTTAGCGAGACCCTGTCTCTAAATAAAACACAAAAAAGGTCTGGGGACGTGGCTCAGTGGTTAAGTCCCTGGTTCAGTCCCAGGTATAAAAACAAACAAACAAACTGGATTGCAGGGGGAATGGGGACTGAAATGGAGTAAATCAAATTCCACGCATGTATAGTTTTGTCAAAATGAACCCAACTACTATATATAAATATAATGTTCTAATAAAAAAAAAGCTGAATTGTGATGATGGTTGAACTATTCTCTAAATCAGGGAAACAGTCCATTAATTACTTTTGTAGCTTTGTGTTCCAGCACTTCCCTTCATACACCCTAAATTTCACTTGATCACCCAAAGGAGTTTCATGGTTGCAAGACTCTGCTGAGGTTAGTCCTTCTGTCTCACAGGTCATTCTTCCCAGTTTCCACTGATGAAAGCTTTATTTATTCTTCATGGCCCAGGACTAATGTCATGTCCTCTGTCATGCCAGAATCAATCCCTTCCTTCTCTGCACTCTCTTGACATTCTTGCATGTCCCTGAGAATGCTCTTCATTCTAATTCTTCAGCTGTGACTGTGCATGGTGTCCTCTCATCACCAGACAGTGAGTTCCTTGGGGCACAGATCAGGTCTTAATCTTTTACTGCACCTAGCAAAGTGTCAGGCACATCATAACTCTTGGCAAATGAATAAATGATGGATGGATGGATGGATGAATAGATGGATGGATGGATGGATGGAGAGATGGCTGGCTGAATGAATGGTTGGAAAAGTTACAGAGAACAATGAGATTGAAGCCAGTGGGAAAGGTACAGGTTATTTTAAGGAACAGATGAACCAGTTGTTAGGAAAGCTTTTTTTTTTTTTTTTTTTAATAAAAGCTACAAATAGTGACTACATGTAAAGGACAATAGTGAAAAAAAAATGGCCTTCTCTTACCTTCAACAAGCAGCCAGCAAACACAAGGAAGCCTTTAGAATGCAGATGCTTGGCCAAGGAGAACCCAAATCCAGAGTCACAGCCAGTGACCAGGACAGCTTTGCTGCCAACCTATTTTAGAAGGTCAGACCCCAGTTAGGAATGCAGAGGCGTGAGGCAGAGTGAATGGGGCTCCCGCCCTCTGGGTGGTAACAGTGCTGAGTAGCCCAGGCCTGGCCCTCCCCTCCTGGCTCTTGCTGTCTGGAGAAACAGTAAACATTAACATGTACTTCAAAAATCTTGGAGTCAGAATCAGGAGACCAGACTCCAATTCAGACTCTGCCACCAACTATCAAGCCTGCCAGGGGAAATGACTTCTGGTTTCAGGATTTTGGTTCCCAAGATTACAATCACTGTTATCATCATTGTCATCATCATCATCATCTTCAAAGCTCTGATTGTTTTCTTTTTTTCTTTTTTTTTTTTTTTTTTTTTTTTTTAGTTGTAGATGGACACCATGTCTTTATTTTATTTATTTATGTGGTGCTGAGGATGGAACCCAGTGCCCCACACATACGAGGCAAGTGCTCTACCACTGAGCCACAACCCCAGCCCAAAGCTCTGATTCTTAAGGGTGACACTGACTGTGTGAAAGGCTCAGCACATACGCTCTTCTTATCTAATTCTCACAATCACCTACAGAAAGCATGATCATTACACCCTGTTACCAGTGAAAAGAAAGACATGTTTTAACTGCCCTATGTAGTTAGCTGGAATGGAAACCAGGGCTGAGAAATTTCAGAGACTCCCTCTTAAGCCCCAACCTGCTGGGTGGGTGGGAGTTCCAGTTCCCCAGCAGGCCTCACTGACACCCCGTGGCTGGGAGGGGTGGGAGTGCCTCATCACAGCGCCCCCACAGGTCCAAGAGTGTGGGTCTCACTACTGATGTGGGGTTTCAGGATAAGGATAAATGAGAAAGTGGTTCAGAGTGTCCCAACAGTGCTAAGGCCCTACTTGAGGATGGCTCAAGGTCTGGGATCCAGAAGGAAGGGCTGTGACCATCTGGCTGATTCCCCAGGGAGTTGGACTTTCACTCACCGGGTCCACCTCACTGGTATAAGTCCGGTGCTTGATCGAGATGAAGGAGGTAGAGCAAAACAACAGTGTGCGTCTACAAGAAAAAAGAAGCCAAGAGCATGAGGCTAAGCTCCCGCCCTAGACTGGGACATGCTCAGCCAGCACCCAGCCTAAAGCCCCACTGGTTATCTCCCCGTTCCAGGCTCTGGGGACAACTTGCTGGTACAGCTGAGAAAGAAACCCTCTTTCCACCAGGTGGCTAGGCTGGTGGGCAGTGAGCCAGCATTTGTAGTAGTCACCATAGCCACTGTACAGCCATCCCAAGGATAAAGCCAACCCAGAAGCACTATTGCTGGGAGGCCCTGCCAAACCTGACTGTCTGGTGGCCCACTCCAATAAAGTTCTACTTCCTGCTTTTCAAGGTGACACAGACGGGCAGTGTTTCAGACTAATACAGGTATGAACTATCCCTTCAGTGACAAAGCTTTGTTAAAGCCTTCTGCACATTCAGTGTCAACTGAATTTAATGCTGCTTCTTCATTGTTATTTCAATTAACCCTTTTATTTTGAAATAATTATAGATTCACATGCAGTTAAGAAATAATACAGTGTGTAACTTCACTTCATGTACAACCACAAGAACAGGAAGTTATACTCCATGAATGTATGATGCGTCAAAATACATTCTACTGTCATGTATAACTAAAAAGACAAATGAAAAAATTATCTTATATAATAAAAAAAAAAGAAAGAAAGAATACGGGAAGATGTTGGGTACCTTTTGCCCAATCTCCTCTGATGGTAACATCTTTCAAAACTATACTAAAAGTCAGGGTGTGATAATGCATGCCTATAATCCCAGTAACTCGAGAGGCTGAGGCAGGAGGGTTGTAAGTTTGAGGCCAGTCTGGACAACTTAGTGAGACCCTGCCTCAAAATTTAAAAATTTTGAAAAGGGATGGGAATGTAACTCCATGGTAGAGTGTCTCTGGGTTTAATCCCTAATATTGCAAACCAAACAACCAACCATACAATATCACAACCAAGATATTGACACTAAAACAGTAAAAATACAGAACAATTCCACCACCACTACTTTGTTCCTTTACCCTATTAGAGCTGCTCCTACTCCTCCGCCACCCTACCCTCCTTAACCACTCATCTGTTCTCCATCTCCACAATTTTGTCATTTCAAGAATGTTACACTAATGGAAGAAAACAGTAAATTAATCTTTGGGGTTTGGCTTTTTTCATTCAGCGTAATTCTCTGGGGATCTATCCAGATTGTTGCGTATATGGAACTTTTTCTTCAGATTGCTAAGCAGAGCTTCAAGGCATGGGCATTTGTTCAACTATTGACCTACTGCAGGACTTCTGGGTTGTTTCCAGTTTGGAGCTATTAAGAATAAAACTGCCATGAACATTCCCAGACAGGTTTTCATGCAAACATTAAGTTTTTATTTCTCTTGGATAAATGCCCAGGAGTGCAATTGTTGGGTCATGTGATAATCGTGTGTTCAGTTTTTGAAGAAACTGCTCAACAGTTTATAGCTACAGAGTGGGGAGCACACATACGACATTCCCAGCAAAAATGTGCGAGTGACCCACTTTCTCCATATCCTTGCCAGCATTCAGTAGTGGCACTTACTTTTTGTCTTAGCGATGCTGAAACCTGTGTAATGATGATTTCACTTGGTTTCAATTTGCATTTCTTTAATGGCTAATGATGTGGAACATCTTTCCATGTGTTCATTTGCCATCTGTCTTAGTTTGGGCTGCTAAAACAAAATACTAGTTTGGGCTGCTAAAACAACAAAGTGGAGTATTTATAGCAAACATTTTTCACAGTTCTGGAGGTCAGAAAGACCAAGATCAAAGTATCAGCAGACTGTATCTGGTGAGGGCCCACTTCCTAAACAGACAGGTGACTTTTCACTGTAACTTCACATGGCAGAAGGGGAGAGACGTGACTTGGACCTCTTTTAGAAGGACACTAATGCCATGCCAAGGGTTCCATGTCCATGAACTAATCACCTCCAAAGGCTCCACCTCCTAATACTAACAACTGGGGGGTAAGGGTTTCAACATATGAATCTGAGTGGAACACAAACAGTAAGACAACAGCACCATCTGTATGCTCTTCATGTGTTCTTGTCTATATTCTAAGTGGATTGTTTATTCTTTCACTAAATCCTTCAGATGTTCTAAAGGCCTTGGTTACATATGTGATATACTAATATTTTCTCCTAGTCTGTAACTTGCCTTTTTATCTTCTTAACAGGATCAACTGCAGGGAAAAACTGTTCCTCTATCTTTCTTTCTTTCCTTTTTTTTTTTTTTTTGGAGGTACTAGGGATTGAACCCTGGGGTACTTTTTACCACTGAATTAAACCTCCAGTCCTTTTTATTTTTGAGATATGATGTTGCTACCTTGTTGAGGCTAGCCTTGAACTAGAAATCCTCCTGCCTCAGCCTCCCAAGTTTTTGGGATTATTGGCCTGTGCCACTGCACCTGGCTACTATTCCATTTTGATAAAGTCTGACTGATCAACTTTTCCTTTTATGGGTCATGCAGGACTCAGCCTAACCTCAGAACCCATAAATTTTCTTCCATGATTTTTTATAAAAACTGTACAATATTTTGCATTTAATCTATGATCCATTTTGAGTTTATTTTTTATATGTGACTTAGATCAAAGAGTAATTTTTGCCTATGAATTGCCAGTTGCCCTGCATCATGTTTTGAAAGGTGTTATCTTTCCTCCATTGAATCACTTTTGAACTTTTGTCAAAAACCATTTGGTCATATTTGTGTGGGTCTACTTCTGGGTTCTCTGTTCTGTGCTACCTTATTTTTCTTTCTGAAAGTTGTTCTAGAATTCCATTTTTTTTTTTTTTTTTTTTTTTTTTTTTGTGGTGCTGGGGATTGAACCCAGGGCCTTATGCAAGTGAGACAAGCACCCTACCAATTGAGCTATCCCCAACCCAAATTCTATTTCTTTTGCTTTCCATATAATGTTAGAATAATCTTGTTTTTATCTACAAAAAAAAAATATGACTGGGATTTTGATAGAAATTGTGCTAAATCAGTATAATCAGTTGGAGAGAACTGACATCTTCACTTCATTGAAAATGACCCTGAACACTCCATTTATTTAAGTCTTTGACTTCTTTCATCAATGTTGTATAGTTTTAGCAAACTCCGGGTATGTTTCACTTTCTTTATACCTAACTACTTCTCTCTTATTTGCTGTGCTGAGGATTGAAGCCAAGGCTTCGCACATGCAAGGTAAGTGCTGTACCACTGAGCTGCAAACCACAAGCACACGTTGCCCCCCTCCATTTGTTTTGAGTAATCATAAATGGTATTGTTTTAAATTTTGATATCCACATGTTTGTTGCGAGTATATACAAATATAAATGATTTTTGTGTTATCATGTATCCTGTAACCTTACCAAACTCACTTGTTGGTTCTGAGATTTGTTTGCTTTGTGTGTGTGTGTGTGTGTGTGTGTGTGTGTATGTATTCCTTGGGATTTCCTATGTAAATAATTATGTAATGTGCAAACAGAGACAGTTTTATTTCTTCTTTTCTGATCTGTATGACTTTATTTCTTTTCTTGCCTTATTGCCCTGGCTGGAACTTGAGCACTCTGTTGGATAGTGGTGAGAACAAACATGTCCATCTCAGGACAAAGCATTCAGTCTCTCACCATTGTGATCTTAGCTGCAGGTCTATTGTAAATGCTGTTTACTGTATTCAGGGAGTTCCCTTCTATGTCTATTTTTCTGATAGTTTTTATCATAAATGGTTGTTAAGTTTTGCTTTTGCTTCATTAATAGATAGGATCAGGCGATGTTTCTTCTTTAGTTCATTAATTTGATTTTCAAATAATGAACCATTCTTATGTCCCTGGAACAAACACATTTGCTCATAGTTTACAATTCTTTTTACTTTTTATTTATTTATTTATTTATTTTGGTGGGGAGACCAGGGATTGAACTCAGGGGCACTCAACCACTGAGCCACATCCCCAGCCTATTTTGTATTATATTTAGACAGGTTCTCCCTGAGTTGCTTGGTGCGTTGCTTTTGCTGAGTCTGGCTTTGAACTTTAAATTCTCCTGCCTCAGCCTCCTGAGCTGCTGGGATTACAGGTGTGCACCATGGCGCCCAGCTACAATTCTTTTAAAATAATGCTGAATTCTATTTGTTCATATTTTAAGGATTTTTACATCTATATTCATGAGGGCTTGGGGTCTGTAGTCTTCTTCAATCTTTTTATTGGTACTGTGTTTGGTTTTGGAATCAGGATAATACTAGCTGCATAGAATGAGCTGGGTTACTGTTGGGCAGAGGTGAGAGAGTTCGGCTCCCCACCAGGCCTCCACTGTATCTCCCTGGCCAGGAAGGGTTAGAGTGTCCCATTACTGCTTCCTGAGTTTACAGGAAATCATGTCTCATTACTGAGAGTGAAGGAGAAATCCTACCCTCTACAAGACCTCCTCTGACATTCCCCCTCCCTGAAAAACAAACAGAGGTGCCTATTACTGCTGAGTAAGAAGGGCGGTTCTGGTCCCGCCTTAATTTTCTCTGACACTACTCCTGGTTGAGAGTTGGAGTCCCTCACCTGGTGAGATGGAAGTCTAGGTTCCCCCCTGACCTTTGCTAGAGGGAAATGTGAGGCCACAGCTTTTTCTGTGTTTGGCTGGAGTAGAGCCATCACTGTCTAATAGTTTTCTATCTTGTTAGGCTGGTTCCTTGGCTAGAGAAAGCAAGCTTTTGTTGGGTCTTTTTGTGTCTGAGCTCACTGGTGTTTCTGGGATGCCAGCTTCTTCAGCTCCATGTCGGGATATATGAAGTAAAAAGAAAATCTAGAAAATGACTATGTCATTTCTTGGATCCTAAGGTCCCTAGCTGGTCTGCCTTCTTTCCACCCTTTAGAGCCTTTTTATGTTCATTTCATACAACATCCAAGGTTTTTAGCTGTGCTGAGCAGGAGGAATAGAGAAAAAAGTACAACTACTCTTTTTTTCTAGAAATGAAAATTCCATTAGTTTTTTTTATTGTATGTGGTGCTGGGGATCAAATCCATGCCCTTGAGCACACTAAGCACATGCTGTACCTCTGAGTTAAACCCTCAGCCCCTGTGTTAGTTTTAAAATTAATACGAAACTAATAATAATAAGTAGAAGAGGAAGGGGCAAGGTAGAAGCTGGCAATAAGGGAGAAAAGACAGGAGACAGATTTGTTTTTTCTGTCTACTATTCTGTGCCATTGAACTTTGTGCCATGTGCTATAGTACCTATTCTAAATAGTATATTTTTTTAAAAATTCACAAAATGTGCCATTCAGGTCAGGGCTAGGGATGTGACTCAGGAAGCACTGGCAGTATAATTATGGAAAGCCAGGTAATATGTATACAAAGGACTAGTACACTATTTCCACTTTTGTATATGTTTAAGGTCTCCATAAAATAATTTTTCAAAAATGACAGGGAAGATATAGCTCAGTAGTAGAGCTTATGCTTTGCACCCATGAGGTCCTGGGTTCAATTCCCAGCACCACCAGAAAAAGGAAAAAATAAAAATTTACAGGCAAACTTTTTAAACTATTCCCATGCCTGGCTTCACCCTGACCAATTAAGTCAGAATCCCCAGGGGTGAAGCATAGAGATTTTCTTTTCCCCATAGTGCGCTAGGTGAGGCTAACCTGCAAACAGAGGTCAAAACCACCCTTTGGCTCTGTGTGTAGCTCAGTGGTGAAGTGCATGCTTAGCATGCTTGAGGTCCTGGGTTTGAGCCAGAGCACCACAAAAGATTAAAAATAAAATCCAGGCATGGTGGTGCATGCCTATAACCCAGCTTCTCAGAAGGCTGAGGTAGGAGATTACAAGTTCAAGGCCAGCCTGGCCAACTTAGCAAGACCCTGTCTCAAAATAAAACAACAAAAAGGAGTGAGGAGGTAACTCAGTGGTAGAGAACCTGAGCACGTATTGGGCACTGGGTTCAATCCACAACATGGCAAAAATAATTTAAAAAGTAAGCAAACAACAGCAAAAAAAACACCCCACTTCCTTAGAGGGGTAAAACCACTTTTTTTCCTGGGGGGGGGGTGGAAATAAGGAACCTGGGTCCTCTAGAGTCCCACCAGTCTGAGATTTCTGGGTGTTATACTACTGTCAGTGTGCTGCAGTCTTAACTGATATACTAGCTCACCAGGGCCAAGAGGGCCCCAGGGTTCTAGCCCAAAGCCCAAGGGTGAAGACAGTATTTCCCTGTAGGTTCCCCGCTGCTGGACAATCGCTGACAGCTATTAATGGATATGGAGAATAAAAATTCCCAAAATAGTGAAAACTGGGGACAAGAAAAGGAAGTAAAAATGAAGGCCATGCATTGACAGCTCTCATCTCCCAAGACGAGTGTCCTCCAGATGCTGGCTGCAGGCCAAGAGGACGTTTATCATCCTCAAAAGGAAACAGTCTCTCCGAGGCGTTATCTCCTCAGAGCAAAATCCTTTCTGGCACTGTCCACGGACCTTGACCAAAAGGTCCACATTCCTGAGTGTCTAAGCAAAACTGACATATGTTCACTGGATCATCCCTCAAAATAACCTATAGAAACCCAGTCCCTTTCTTTGTTCAGTGGCTCATTTTCCACCAGGAGAGTGGGTCCCTGGGCTCCATTTCAATCCCCTGAATAAAGAGCTGAGAAGAAGCGTGAGGTTTGCATCCTGCCTGGTCTTTTTGTGCTAATAGCTATAGTAGACCAGAAGGCGAGACAGGTTTACATTCAGGACAGTTAGTGTCCTTTTTTGATAATCCCAGAGTTGGGGCCACTAGATTCTGAGAACAAGAGCTTCCTGATTTCTGCCCTAAACCAGAAGCAGAATAAGATGGGTGGAAGAAGTGCCATCTGTTGCCAAGGGCCTAGGGAGGAACCTGCTGATCCTCAGACCCGTGATATCCAAGGACTTTCCTGGCTGCATTTAAGAGGCACCCCCCTAAAACCCCTGCTGACCAGGGCATTATATCAGGCTTCTTTTTAAAATATTTATCTTTTTAGCTCTCTATCTATCCATCCATTCTGGGATTGAACCCAGGGAAGCTTTATCACTGAGCTACATCCCCAGCCCTTTTAATTTTTTATTGAAAGACAGGGTGTCTCAATAAGTTGCTGAGGCTGGTCTCAAACTTGCTTTCCTCCTGTCTCAGCCTCCCAAATAGGGATAAGGGATGTACACCACTGTGCCTGGCTACTGTTCTGGCTTCTTCCCTTTCTTAGCAGTCTATGTTTCTATCCTTTTTATTGCTCCCATCACAAATCAGTAACAATAACCAGTAACCCAGCTTTTTGCAGAGAAAAGTCACTGAGTGAATTTGACAGACTAAAGTTAACAAGATGGAGTTTAGAAGGGACAGACAGTGGCACAAGTGCAGCTTGGGAGAAATGTGGTCTTACAGCAGCATCCACGAAAAAAATTCAATCATGAATCACAAGTGTGACGTGGCTGCCTAAAGAAGACCTGGAGCCCAAGTGGAGAAACCAAGGGAGATGAGCAACGAAAAACATGCAGAGGAATAAGAGAAGGCAAGTGGGTGGGTACTGGGGTGGCATGGTGTCCTGAGAAGCGACTGGCTTTTTCAGTGTGAATACAAAGGCAGACCCAGGAACAAGGTGTGGCATTGACAGGAGAAAGGATTTCCATTTAATATGAAGGACTGTACATTCTGTACATGTCTAAATATGGGAGGCCAGATGTGGTAGGTACTGACCTCCCCATCGCTAGACATATTCAAATGCATGGAAACTTTGTAAGGTCACCTGTGAAGATGCTATCAGATCAGCAGGATTCACCTACGGGACTGTGACCAACCACTATGCCAGCCTCCTTCTGCACCTGGGTCTCCCTGCTAGCCTCCACTAATGTCTTCACTCTGAGGACATTTAATGTATTCTGACTCAGCTCTGACCCTGGCCACCAGCTCCCATGCCCCTCGACCTAACTAAGTTACTTTTCAATCCATCCAGAAAATTCAGAATGTCCCTGTGACAGCTTTTCTCACCCTTCAAATGAACCATAAGCTTAACTTTCCTTTGAGGACAAAAACCTTTGTAAAAGTATTTTAACATCCTTTGGGATTATTTTATCCTCTATACAAAATAATTATCAGAAATCTCTAAAAACAGCCCTTGAGACAGATTTTGACATTTTTTTTATGAATCACTTGCTGAAAAAAAAATTAAAGTTGGATGTGGTGGCATAGGCCTGTAATCCCAGTAACTTGGGAGGCTGAGCCAGAAGGATCACAAGTTCAAAGCCAGCCTCTAAGCAATTTGGCAAGACCCTGTCTCAAAATAAAAAAAATAAAAAGGGCTGGGGTTAAGCACCCCTGGGTTCAATTTCCAGTAAATAAAATAATAATAATAATGCAGAAAATCACCTTCTTTCAAAGGCCCTTCAATGGAACAAGGTTCTGTCCTCTCTCAGATGCAATGGTCCCCTGCTCACAGAGTGACCCCTGGTAGCTGAAGCCCATCTCCAAGCTGAACCTCTGCTCTGCATTTAAGAAAATGCTCCAGGATGGGCTGGCATGTGGCTCAGTGGTGGAGTGCTTGCCTAGCATGCCTGAGGCTCTAGGTTCAATACCCAGCACCAAAAAAAAAAAAAAGCAGAAAGCCTACATACATGTGTTTCTAAAGATACTTAGTGGCATAGAAAATATCAATTTTTCAGCTTGCTAGCTGTTGGGCTTTGAATTTAACCTGATATCCAGTTTCATTTCCCTCAAAAATAACAGAAAGGTATTGCTTATTTTTTCCTTTCTCAGGCTGCAGAAAAGGAAAATGCAGCAGCTGAGTCCACCAAATCCCATGGGAAAAGGCAATTCCAGAAGCTCTCAAAGAAGATTCAGCAGGGAATGGTGGACATGCCCACCGTTCCAGCAATCAGTAGGCCAGGGCAGGAGGATCACTGGAGCCTAGGAGTTCAAGATCACCTAGGGCAACATGTCTCAAAAACAAAAACAAAAACAATCCCTGTACTTATTTAATGCTTCTTTTAAATCACACCAACAGTTCAGTGAAGTCTCTAGACATTTTAGTAAACTGGCTTTATGTGTAAAATTTTTTTAAAAGACAAAAGAAATGGGCCACATGAACATTGTGTGCCTCCAATGCGATGTGCTGAGAAAGGTATACCCTCTTCTGCAGGCTCCTCACTAAACACGCATATCTGAACCTAAACACAAGGAAATATGCAAACACAGACTGATAGTCTTCCAGAGTGTTTAGGTCCTGAACGAAAATGACCAAGGAACTGATCCAGTAGGAAGAGACCAATGAGACATGACACTAAATGCAATATGGGATTCTGGATTATATTCTGGGACCAGAAAAAAAAAAAATCCACCAGTGGGCCCTTTCTGGTAAAATTTGAAAAAGTTCTCTAACTGGGTTAATAGTGTATCAATAGCAATTTCCTGATTTTGATCACTGCACTATGGTTTCTTAAGATATGAACATTTAGGGAAGTTAAGTGAAGGGAATTTGGGAACTTTTATACTATTTTTGCAACTTTTGTATAATTCTAAAGTTACTTCAAAGTAAAAAGCAGTTATGCCAGGAGGCTGAGGCAGGAGGATCTCAGGTTCAAAGCCAGCCTCAGAAAAACTGAGGTGCTAAGCAACTCAGTGAGTCCCTGTCTCTAAATAAAATACAAAATAGGGTTGAGAATGTGGCTCAGTGGTTGAGTGCCTCTGAGTTCAATCCCTGGTACCCCCACTCCCTCAAAATAAAAGCAGTTATGAAAGCTATTCTTTGCCCTGTGAGCCTAGGAAGGGCTGTCCTCTGAGGACACTTCTTGGTTTCCTTTGCTGGGAGCCAGCAAGAATAGAGACATCTTTGAGAGCAGGACTCGTCACCACCAGTATCACCCAGGTGTGGAAAGCGTGACCCTCAAGGTCTCTCCACCCTAACTGCTTACTTTGTTGCATTTTCTCCATTAGAGATGCTTAGAGTCTTTCCTGGGAGCTGTAACAGTGTCCTGGAGAGGCGGGTGGCCAACATGGTGGAAACAAGTGGTAGAATAGTCTGCTTCCTTCTGGAGGTTCTGAAACACAAAAGGCAACTTCAGCATCACCTCATTGCATTCAGCGGTTTAGTCAGGAAAGGCTGTTTTATTTCCAGTTTATTGAAGTCAAACAGGCCTGGGTTATTAGATCCAGGCCCAGCCCTGGTACCAGGCAGCCCCTCCTGCACTTCCCTCTCAAGTTAGAGCCGCATGTGATGGCATGTTAGAAACCAGGGGGTCTGGAAACCTGGACTTTGGCTTTGACTGTGCCACCAACCCACTGGGCATTCCTGGATCAGTTATCACCCACTTGTAACATGAAGAGGTTGAACCAGCTAGTGACCCTCCAATCAGACTGCAGCAACCACCAGTAGACTCAGGGACACATCCCTGACTCAGTGAAGCCTATTCTCTTGTCCAGGTTTCTGACACCTAGCAAAACATTCATCTGTGGTGACTGGGGCACCAGGCTTCACTCCCAATGTGCCCACATGCTTCTGCAGCAGCTTTTGCAGGCCACACCACTCGCCATTTAGCTCAGTTCTCCACCTCGCTCCCCACCCCAGCAAATAGGAGGGTCTGGCTCTGAGTCTAAATTTATCTAAATTCATTATAGCATGGAGTCTGAAGTCATAGACTCTTTATATTAAAACATATGTACACACTGGGAATGGGAGTGCACACCTGTAATCCCAGCTACTGAAATCTGAGGCAAGAGTATCACAAATTTGAGACCAGTCTGGGCAACTTAGCAAGACCCTGTCTCAAAAACAAATAAAAAGGGCTGAGGTGAACCTCAGTAGTAGAGTATGTGCCTGGCATGCACCAGGTCCTAGGTTCAAGCCCCAGCAGTACAGAAAAACAAAACCAAACCCAAATCCCAAAACCCCCAAACCCCCAAACACACACATACACAAACTTCCCCTCTCTTCCATTCAATGTTAAATTGCACTACTGCAACAAAGTCACGTACCATTTGGTGTCACTTTAAGGCTACTTAGCACCTTGACTAGTTGTGCTTTATTAACTGTTGATCAGCAGGAACACTAGTTGCCTTCCTGTTCAGTTTTCCAGTGGTTCCTTCTAACAGAAGGGAAGGAAGGGGAGGCTGGGAGGGAGGTGAACAGGCGACCAGGGCCTGAGGGAGCTGCTGCTCGTCCCCTGGTCAATGAGTTCTAGCCTCTCCTTTGTAGGCCTGGCTGTGGTTTGTTACACTATTCTTACCTGTAATACGGTACTGTCTAGGAGGCAGCTCCTTCCCAGCCCAGCCCAAACCTAAATGATAACCTAGGCCAATAGGTCAGCATATCAATCAGTTCTTTTTCTGTTACCATAATGAAATATCTGATTTATAAATTTATAAATATATAATTTATAAATAAAAGAGATTTATTTTAGCTCCTGGTTCTGGTCCAAGGACAAATATCCACATCTGGTAATGACTTTTTTGCTGGCAGAGTCTCAAGATGGCTCAGGACATCACATGGTAATGGATTGTGTGTGTGTGTGTGTGTGTGTGTGTTTTCTGGTCTTTCTCCCTGTTCCTATAAAGCCACCATGATTTAATCATGGGGATTGCACCCATAGGCCCTACCTTTAAACAGCATAGATGGATTAAATGTCCACCCTATTAATAGCTCACAATGGGGATTAAATTTCAACACATGAACCCTAGGAGACACATTCAGACCATACCAAGCCCTAGTCGTCAGTAATAAGTTAACTAACCTCCACAGCAAGTTCACTGCAGTAGGCAGGTGAAGGTGTTCGATGTGTTTAATCCTTGGGAAAGGAAAACAAGCAGGCGTCTCCTTGGTTTATCTTTCCTGAACTATGCAGTGGACTCTTGCTTGTCCTCCTGCCCCCACTCACCACACTCCGTTCTGAGCACTGCAGCCAGGGGGATATTGGTAATGCCAGGCTGGTTATGTGACTCCCTTGCTTAGAGCCCCCTTCCCATGTCTGCTGCTGCTGGCCTCTATCTCCTTTCCTGATCTTGCTCAGCCTCCCTCCACTTTGCTCACTTCACTGCAGCCCACACTGACCTCAAGTTGATCACCTGTACTGGCTCTCTTTCTAAATGCCTGGGTCTTCTGAGCCTTCTGACTTCCTGCAACTGTTTGAATATGGTTTGTTCCCTTCAAAACTCATGTTGAAACTTTTTTTTTTTTTCATTTGAAACTTGTTTGCCAGTGTTGGGAGATAGAGCCTTTGAGAGGTGATAGGTCATTAAGAGGGATTAACGCCTTTCTCAGTGAGTCTTTTCTTGGAATGGTATTACTGTAAGAATAGGTTGTTATGAAGCAAGTTCACCCCTCATGTTTTTCCTCTTCCACACATGTCTGCTTGGCCTAAACTTTTTCTGCCAGGCTACAAAGGAGCACAAAGTCCTTATCAGAAACTGAGCAAACACCAGTTGTTATGCCCCTGGATTTCCCAGCCTCCAGAACTCTAAGCCAAAATAGATCTTTTCTTCATAAATTACTCAGTCTTGGGTATTTTGTTATAGCAACAGAAAACAGACTAAGACACTCACACACACACTAAAGTACCTACCCATGGAACACACACATGGCTTTCTGCAAGATTACTATTTGCAGCACCTGTCTCAATCTCAAAATTTAGTTTGCTTATTTAACTTTAGCTTCCCCTACAAGATCATAAGCTCAGTGAGGCTAGGAGCCTTGCCCATCTTGCTCACCACTGAATTCTTAGTATCTAGAACAAGCATGGAACCAAGGAGGCACTTGGGAGCCTCTGGGAAGAGATGAACTGAGAGAGCCCCTCCAAGGCACCCTGGGTTAGAAATTTAGCCTGTGAACCAAACTGAAGTTTCCATGATAGGCACCTTGCAGGCAGCAGCAGAATAGAGACTATACTGGTCCTTTGTGGAAGGTCCATGCCCAGGCCCACATTGGCTCTTTTTTCTTTTTTTTTTTTTATGCTGGGGATTGAACCCAGGACCTTCCACACACTAGACAAGTGCTCCACCACTGAGCTACATCTCCACCCTGACCCACTTTTTATATTATTTTGAGACAGAGTCTTGCTAAGTTGCCCAGGCTGGCCTTGAACTCATGATCCTTCTGCCTTGGCTTCCTGAGTATAGGCATTCACCACCACACCTGGCTTGCTCCAATTCTTTACCTAGGTACCATGTACCAAGCAGCTGGTTAATTTAACATATACCTCTCTATCTCCTCCCACCAGAACCAAAAGATAGGGTCACCACCACTGAGTGATGGCAAATGCAGTTTCAAATGCAGTTGTCTATAATTAGAGTCTTTTCCATCCCTTTGGCTCAATGCCTGTGGCAGAAAAAACTTCCATATAACCGCCAGATAGAGGGCTGCTTTCAATTTTGTTTTCCTGAGTCAGCAGTATCTAAAGCGCTAGAGTCAAAATGGTTTAAAGTGCATAAAAACTCAATCCCTTGAGTAACACTATTTGCAAAGTAGTCTATTATATGAGGAATGGTAGAAATTTAGATTTCTTTTCTTTTTTGGCAGGGGGAGTGTGTGTGGGGTGTGTTGGGGGGTACGGAACCCAGGGCCTTGGCACGTGCTGAACACATGCTCCATCATGGAGCTACCATGCCCCAACCTCTTCTTTATCAAATTTCTGAAACTCCTTGCTATTTTCACTCCTGCCATGCTGCTATAGCCACTGTTACACCCAAGGACTCAGCCACCGTTGTCTGTCATCTTAATGCTTTGTGCTGGGCTTCATTCTCAGTGAAAGAATATTAAGTTCTCAAGCTTGAAAAGCTACTGACTTGCCTTTTGGTTCGGGAACAGAATAGAAATGTGGACATGGGTGCAAGGAGAGAGGCAGAGCCCCCAAGGGAGCAGGGGATAATCTCCTTAGCCTTGAAACACAAGTAAGTAGATGCTCCACACAGAGTGGACAAGAGGTTTGGCTCCAAGGACCACATTCATAAGACACTGTCACAGAATAAAATGTTCTTATTAATCTTTCATCTCAGAAAAACTTTTCCAATACTAAGAACTGTCTTCTATCAAGAGCATCCCCCCTTCAAGGTCATGTGTAACCCAAGGAAAACCCAGGATGGGTCCTTCATTCTGCCCCCTTGAACTGAAAAAGAATGCAAATTAGCCTCTGTGGAGGGGGTACCTATGATCCGGCTGCCGGAGGTGGGGGGAGCAACACTATAAGCCCCTCTGAGAAAAGCACATGTGCACTCTTATCTTGGTGCTGGCACACCATGTCACATTCCGACATGACTGTCCGGCAGAAGATAGCTAACTGCTTTCCTGTGAGTCAGTGGCCGGTCTCCCCTAACCAGGACAGACATTCCCAGGACTGACATCCTCAGAAGAGACAGGGCATCTGCAGGAAACAGGGCCAGGGGAGGCAAGCCTTAGGCAGAGAGGAGAAACTGTGCTTGTGGACAGGAAGCCTAGATGGACCCTAGGCACCTTCAAGTGGGAGACAAAGGCCCTGTCCCGTAGAGGAGGGCAAGCTGGGTGTAGGCAGGGAAACACCCTAGGCAGGGACGAGCTTAAGACAGTGAACTTCACTGTCAGATTCCAAAGTCTGACAACTGGCAGCTGCCTCCAGCATGTTCTGCTTGGTTGTTTGGCCAGGTTGGTGTTTTATTTATTTTTTTCATTTTTATTAGTTGCTTTAACCTAATGTTTTAATTAATTAATTAAGTTTTGGTGCTGGGCTAGAGCCCAGGGCCTTGCATAAGCTAAGCATGTGCTCTGCCACTGAACTACACGCCCAGCCCAGCCTAGAGTCGTAAGAGGCAACATCATGAGGCAGCTACATTATGCTTGAACTCAGAACAGTTTGCACCTGTATCTTACAACTGCCCACTTCACCTTTGTTAACTGCCTGGAAACTAGGCATTTGAGTTCTGAGATCCCAAACCCAATAGGTGAATGTTATCTTTTGGCCATTTCCCTTCTGGTTATTTAGTACAGTGTGGCTTAAAAGCTCCAGCTTGGCTCAGCATGCTAATTGCACAGTTAATGAGAGTTTCTTTGAGGTTAAGCAAAAGGGGAACCTGGTAAGTTTAAAGCCATCATTCAAAAAGACACATACTGCCAGGTGTGGTGGCTCCTGCCTACAATCCCAGCCACTCGGGAGGCAGAGGCAGGAGGATCAAAAGTTCAAGACTAGCCTCAGCAATTTAGTGAGACCCTGTCTCAAAATAAAAAATAAAAAGGACTGGAGACACAGCTCAGTGGTAGAGCATCCCTGGTTTTGATCTCTAGTACCACAGAAACAATAACAACAAAACAAACAAAAACCACAGACCATTCCTTTGAGAGATAATCATTCTGGAAGAACAATCCATAAGAATTATATGGAAACATTAAATGATACAGTATTCAGTTTTCTCACCACCACTTGATCATAAAGGCAGAGATGACAACTATATAGTTTATTTCACAGTGACTTCAATAAAAGTCAGATGTTTAACTGTATGGCCCAGTTCTGCAAAGGCACACCTTGATTAGTCCGGAAGACACTCGGGTGGTAGAAGAGATTTGGGTAATGGCCACTTCTTAGGTGAGACAGCACACCGTCTGTCGCAGTGGCCACAGTGGGCATCTGTTCTGCTTGTCTAATCCCCTTCCCCTCAGTTCTGCCCTTCAGCCTCTGGAGCTACAGATGGGCAGTGGAGACTTGCCCTTGACCATGGAGGATGTGGCCATCAAGAGATACCAGACCCAAGCCAGGCTTGGTGACACACACCTGTAATCCCAGTGGCTTGGGAGGCTGAGGCAGGAGAATCTCAAGTTCAAAGCCAGCCTCAGCAAAAGCAAGGCACTAAGAAACTCAGTGAGACCCTGTCTCTAAATAAAATACAAAATAGGACTCGGCATGTGGCTCAAGTGGCCGAGTGCCCCTGAGTTCAATCCCTGGTACCCCCCAAAAGAGATACAAGACTCAAGGTGAACCCAATACTCTGTCCCCTGGCTCTGTGAAAGACGCAAATTAGTCTGTGTGGGTTGGGAATATTTGATCTGGAGGAGACAGCTAGCTACCTCACTAGCCAGAAAGATATGGAGAGAGGCCAGGAGGGAGAGAGGAGGAAAGAGAGAGAGAACAAGTATATAGAAAGAAGTAAAGATGGAGGTGAAGAGAACAAGAAAAAGCACTCTCTAGCAATTAGAGAGATGCAAATCAAAACCACCCTAAGATTTCATCTCACTCTAATCAGAATGGCAATTAACAAGAATAGAAGTAACAATAAATGTCAGCAAGGATGTAGAGGACAAGATACACTCATACATTGCTGGTGGGACTGCAAATTGGTGAAACCATTTTGGGAAGCAGTATGAAGATTCCTCAGAAAACTTGGACTGGAACCACCATTTGACCCACCATATCCCAGTCCTTGGCATATACCCAAAGGACATAAAATCAGCATGCTATGGTGACGCAGTCACATCAATGTTAAGAGCAGCTAAACTCAAAAGAGCTAAGCTATGGAACCAAATTAGGTTCCCTTCAACAGATGAATGCTTAAAGAAAATGTGGTACATATACACAATGGAATATTACTCAGTCATAAAGAAGAATGAAATTATGGCATTTGCTGGTAAATGAATGGAGTTGGAGAATATATACTAAGGGAAATAAGTCAATCTCAAAAAGACAAAGGCTGAATGTTCTCTCTGATATGGGGATGCTAACATAAAATAACAGGAAGGGCTAGGGTTGAGGCTCAGTGGTAGAGTGCTAACCTAGCATGGGTGAGGCACTGGGTTCGATTCTCAACACCACATATAAATAAGTAAGTAAAATAAAGGTCCATCAACAACTAATAAAAATATTAAAAACATAAATAAAATAACAGTAGTGGGGTGGGGTGGGAAGGAAGAATAGAAGTTCAATGGATTAAACAAAGGGGAATGAAAGGAGAGGAGGGTGTATGGGAATAGGAAAGAGTAGAATGACTGGGACATAACTTTCCTATGCTCATATATGAATACATGACCAGTGTAACTCCGTATCATGTACAACCACAAGAATGGGAAGTTATACCTCATGTATGTATAGTGTGTCAAAATACACTCTACTGTCATGTATAACTAAAAAGAAACAATAAAAATTTTTAAAAAAACTATAACCACATCTGCCCTCCTGTCCTCCAGTTCTATAAGGCATGCTCTGTCTTTATTCTCTGTCTTTTAAGCAAGCTCGAAGTTTCTGTTACTTGCAACCAAAACGATATTGGTTAAACTCACTGAAGGTAGGTTCTTCCTGCCAAGCATTATAATTAATTCTTAATCTTGCCCCATATTCTGAGAACACTTCACTGTACAGCTTAAAATGACAAAAGAATGTGGACTTCCCCCACTTCACTTCTTTCCTCTGGCAGAAAGAGTTGCCAGAGCTGTCAAATGTACCACATTCACAACTGAGAGAAAAAGCAGGTACTCCACACCTAGAACCGCGTGCCCACCAAAGTCAAGCGAGGCCAGGCCTCCATTCCCGTTCTGCTCTCGTCACCGTGGTGAGATCGCATACCTCTAAATAGGATTTACCTGCTGCCAATCCCAAATGCTTTCTCTAGCCCGACCCCTCCCGAAACTCCACTTAGGTACACAACTGTCCCCTTGAAGGTTTAATAGGTACCTCAAATTTAACCTGTCCAAACAGAGTTTGTGCTACCACCCTGCAGACCTAGTCCTCTGAATTCTCCTTGACTTCTCTCTTTCTTGCAGTCAGGCTATCAGCAAATCCTATTGACCCCACCTTCACAATATATCTAGGATCCTCTGCTACCACCTAGTAGCAGCAGTATAAACTTTCAACCCTTCTTGCCCTGGACTATTACAATAGTATTTCAACTGGGCTCCTTGCTTCCAACAAAGTCTTCACGAAGGTCACTCAACATATCCTGCATGATCCTGTGAAACACACATCATACTATGTCACTCCTGCACCAAACTTTTGTCAGAGTGAAAGTCAAAATCTGTACAGATTGGGCTAAGGAACTGGGCAGACACTTCACAGAAGAGATACAATCGATCAACAAATATATACGTGTTCAACATCTCTAGTAATAAGAGAAATGCAAATCAAAACCACCTTAAGATTTCCTCTCACCCCAATCAGAATGGTTATTATCAAGAACACCGGTAATAATTGGTGTGGATGTGGGGAAAAAGGCACACTCATACATTGCTGGTGGAGTTGCAAATTGGTACAGCCACTCTGGAAAGCAGTAAGAAGATTCCTCAGAAAACTTGGAATGGACCCACGGTTTGACCCAGTTATCCGACTTCTTGGTTTACATCCAAAGGGCTTAAAAATCAGCATACTACAGTAACACAGCCACATCAATGTTTACAGCAGCTCAATTCATAATAGCTAGATTGTGGAACCAATCTGGATGCCCTTCAACAGGGATAAAGAAACTGTGGTATATATACACAATGGAATATTATTCAGCCATAAGAAGAATAAAATTACGGCATTTGCAGGTAAATGGATGGAGTTGGAAAATATCATGCTAAGTGAAATA